>NC_053396.1:130046699-131246699 GCF_905171765.1 Bufo bufo
AGCAAAAAAATAAAAATGTCAGGCAGCTGCTGCCAATGCCAATAAGATAATAGGTTGAATCAAAAGGGGCATAGATGCCAGTGATGAGAACATATTCCTACCACTTTACAAATCACTAGTCCGACCACACATGGAGTACTGTGTACAGTTCTGGGCTCCTGTGAACAAGGCAGACATAGCAGAGCTGGAGGGGGTTCAGAGGAGGGCAACTAAAGTAATAACTGGAATGGGGAAACTACAATACCCTGAAAGATTATCAACATTAGGGTTATTCACTTTAGAAAAAAGACGACTGAGGGGAGATCTAATGACTATGTATAAATATATCAGGGGGCAGTACAGAGATCTCTCCCATCATCTATTTATCCCCAGAACTGTGACTGTGACGAGGGGACATCCTCTGCGTCTGGAGGAAAGAAGGTTTGTACACAAACATAGAAAATGATTCTTTACGGTAAGAGCAGTGAGACTATGGAACTCTCCGCCTGAGGAGGTGGTGATGGTGAGTACAATAAAGGAATTCAAGAGGGGGTTGGATGTATTTCTGGAGTGTAATAATATTACAGGTTATAGCTATAGAGAGGGGTCGTTGATCCAGGGAGTTATTCTGATTGCCTGATTGGAGTTGGAAAGGAATTTTTCCCCCCTTAACCCCTTAAGGACACAGGGCGTACAGGTACGCCCTGATGTCCCGGTACTTAAGGACACATGGCGTACTGGTACGTCCTGTGTATTTCCGATCACTGCTGCACGGCCGGCAGTGATCAGAACGGGGTGCCTGTTGAAATCATTCAGCAGGCACCCTGTGACAATTCCTACGGGGGTCCTGTGACCCCCCCCCCCCCCGCATTGCCGATCGCTACAAACCACAGGTCAATTCAGACCTGCGGTTTGTAGCGATTATGCAAGTTTCTGATACCTGCGGCCATGACCGCAGGGATCAGAAACCTCAAAGTGCCTGTATTTCAAAGTTAACACCACCCCCCCCCCCCATTTGCCGCCCGCCCCCCATTTATTCTCAGGATGACCGAGCGGTTGAATCAGAGTGTCCATAGGGACCGCTGTATGGAAGAGGTTAACAGGGAGGGAGCTCCCTCCCTCTCATCGGGGGGCTGCTGTGCCTTTGCAGCCCCCGGACAGGATAGGGTCATAGAGGGGGGGAGCCCCCCTCCCTCCCCTTCCCCGTCTGCTCAGTTACAGTGTACTTTACTGTATTATACAGACATCAGACCCACTAGATCTTCAAGAACCAAGTGGGTCTGGGTAAAAAAAAAAGTTAAAAATTAAATGAAAACTATGATGAAATTGAAATTTTGCCCACCTTACTTCCCAAAAAAGGTAATAAAAGTGATCAAAAAAGTCGTATGTACCCCAAAAATAGTACCATTCAAACCGCCGCCTCATCCCGCAAAAAATTAGCCCCTACATGAGACAATGGCCCAAAAAATAAAAAAAAATATGGCTCTCAGACTATGGAGACACTAAAGCAAGTTTTTTTTTGTTTCAAAAATGATATTATTGTGTAAAACCTTAATAAATAAAAAAAGGTATACATATTAGGTATTGCCGTGTCCGTAAGAACCTGCTCTAAAAAATATCACATGATCTAACCTCTCAGGTGAACAACGTAAAAATAAAAAATAAAAATGGTGTCAAAAAATACATAATTTTGTCACCTTACATCACAAAAAGTGTAATAGCAAGTGATCAAAAAGGTATACGCACCCTAAAATCATACCATCAAAACAGTCATCTCATCCTGCAAAAAATGAGACCCTAACTAAGACAATCTCCCAAAAAATAAAAAAAACTATGGCTCTCAGACTATGGAGACACTAAAATGATTTTATTTGTTTCAAAAATGATATTATTGTGTAAAACTTAAATAAATTTTAAACAAGTAAACTTATTAGGTATCCCTGCATCCATAACAACTTGCTCTATAAAAAGTACAATAGCCTGCTCTCACTACATTCATTGGAAGCTGTCTGGGACAAGGAAATGTATAGAGTGGGCTCGGCATGCATGTTGGTACCTGCATCCCTTGTAATGGAGGCCATTATGGCACCAAAAATTGTAAAAAGCAGATTGGATCCAGCATGCATGTGGATCCAACACTCCCTGAACTTTATGGCGGCCATTATGGCGCATAACAGGTAGTATTTAGTGTTAGGACCCGTCTAACAGAGATCGCCTTGACGTACGGCAGACTGGCTCAGATGGTTTTGTACAAAATGCATTGGCCAAGCATCTCACTTTATAAATAAGACTAGTATTAGCACCATAATTTTTGGCATTATTGTACTTTATCTGATTTGCAGGGTGCTGCTGCATTGTCTCTTTTTTCCCTCTAGGTCTTTGCCATGGCGGCGTGCACCTGCGCACTAGGAGGTGCTGATTAACCCCTTTTTTTTCCATTTTACCAGTGTCATGAAGTACAATATGTGACGAAAAAAAAATCTCAGAATGGCCTGTATAAGTAAAAGCGTTTTAAAGTTATCACCACATAAAGTGACACTGGTCAGATTTGCAAAAAATGGCCTGGTCCTTAACCCCTTCACGTCTGCAATCTGTATATATACGTGATAGCTGCACATGCCCCGTGCAGCTACCACGTATATAAACGTTCTGGCAGCTCTTTAATCCAAGCGCTGCAAAGCGCTTGGATTTAAGCTTCTGCCCCTGCCCTGCTGCTGTCACGGACAGCATACAGTCTAGTAATGCCGGCAAGGGGCCAATCAGAGTGGCCCCTTGCCGGCAATCGATCCGATTGGTTAGTCTGTGCAGACTAACCAATCGGATCGCGGCAGTGTTAAAGTGCCGGTTTCAGGCTCTGATCTGCGCTCTGCAGATCAAAGCCTGAAAGCAGATAGTGTAACTCATGCCCCCCGATCTGTGCCCCTCCAAGCCCTTAATGCCGATCTGTGCCCCCCCATCTGTGCTCTGCTGATCTGTGCCCCTCTCCTGCTCGGATGGCATGCGGTCCGCTCCCTCCCCGCCCCCTGCATTAATTTTCAAGCCGCCCCTCCTGCCCCAGCCTCCCTCGATATCCTCGATATTGTGGGCAGCCTCCCGACCCCCCCCCCCCCCCCTTTCCAGCACTGCCCCCCCCCCCCGATCCCCCTGCTGTGTGCGATGGCGGCGGCTCAATTACTGAGCCGCCGCCATCAGCAGAGAGTGTCAGCTCTATGCTGACACTCTCCTGTAACCCCTATAGATGCCGCGGTTGCGGCATCCATGGGGTTAACAGAGGGAGGGAGCTCCCTCTCTCCACCATCGGGGCTGCAGCGCTGTGATTGCAGCACCCGATGGTTGCCATGGCAAAGGCAAAGCGTCCGGTTGCCATGGCAAAGGCGTCCAGTGCTGCCACCTACAGGCAATCTGGAAGTACTATACTTTGGAATGCAAGAGCATTGCAAAGTATAGTACAACTATCAGCCCCACTGGATCTTCAAGATCCAAGAGGGAACTAATAAAAAAAATAGTGAAAATAATAAAAGTAAAAATAAATAAATAAATAAAAATGTAAATTAGAAAAAAGAAATTGCCTTTTCCTATAAAAAAAATGAAAAAATAAAATAAAATACACATATTAGGTGTCGCCGCGTCCGTAACGACCATCTCTATAAATATATCACATGATAGACCCCGTCAGATAAACACCATAAAAATAAAATAAAAAAAACAGTGCCAAAAAAGATATTTTTGTCACCTTACATCACAAAAAGTGCAACAGCAAGCGATCAAAAAGGCTTATGACCCCCAAAATAGTACCAATCAAACCATCACCTCGTCCCGCAAAAAATGATAACCTATTTAAGACAATCGCCCAAAAAATAAAAAAAGCTATGGCTCTCAGACTATAGAGACACTAAAACATCATTTTTTGGGTTTCAAAAATGCTATTATTGTGTAAAACTTAAATAAATAAGAAAAAATATACATATTAGGTATTGCCACGTCCGTAACGATCTTCTCTATAAAACTATCACATGACCTAACTTTTCAGATGAACACTGTAAAAATAAATAAAGGAAAACTGTTCCAAAACAGCCAATTTTTGGGTCACCTTGCCCCATAAAGTGTAATAATGAATGATCAAAAAATCCTATGTACCCAAAAATGGTACCAATAAAAACCTCAACACTTTCTGCAAAAAACGAGCCCCTGCACAAGACGATCGGCACAAAAATAAAAAACATATGGCGTTCAGAAAACCAATCCAGCAAAATCTGCCTTCCAAAAACCGTATGGCATTCCTTTCCTTCTGCGCCCTGCCGTGTGCCCGTACAGCAGTTTACGACCACATGTGGGGTGTTTCTGTAAACCGCGGAATCAGGGTAATAAATTATGAGTTTTGTTTGGCTGTTAACTCTCAATGTGTTAAAGAAAAAAAAATTATAAAAATGGAAAATCTGCCAAAAGTGTGAAATTTTGAAATTTCATCTCCATTTTCCTTTAATTCTTGTGGAACGCCTAAAGGGTTAACAAAGTTTTTAAAATCAGTTTTGAGTAATTTGAGGGGTGTAGTTTCTACAATGGGGTCATTTATGGGGGTTTCCACTATGTAAGCCCCATAAAGTGACTTCAGACCTGAACTGGTCCTTAAAAGGTGGGTTTTGGAAATTTTCTTAAAAATTGTAAGAATTGCTTCTAAACTTCTAAGCCTTCTAACGTCCTAAAATAATAAAATGACATTTCCAAAATGATGCCAACATAAAGTAGACATATGGGGAATGTTAAGTAATAAATATTTTATTAGGTATGACTTTCTGTTTTAGAAGCAGAGAAATTGAAATTTGGAAAATTGTGAATTTTTCCAAATTTTTGGTAAATTTGGGATTTTTTCATAAATAAAGGTGAAATATATTGACTCAAATATATGACTGTCATGAAGTACAATGTGTTACGAGAAAACAATCTCAGAATGGCATGGATAAGTAAAAGTGTTCCAAAGCTATTACCACATAAAGTGACGCATGTCAGATTTGAAAATTTTGACCTGGACATTGGGGCATCAATGACCCTTGGTCATGAAAGGGTTAAGGTGAAATAAGGCTGTGTCCTTAAGGGGTTAAGTGGGGAAAATTGGCTTCTACCTCACAGTTTTTTTTTTTGCCTTCCTCTGGATCAACTTGTAGGATAACAGGCCGAACTGGATTGACAAATGTCTTTTTTCGGCCTTATATGCTATGTTACTATGTTACTAATCCATGTTCATTTGCACCCACATTACTGAGAAAAACATTAAAAAGTTTTAATATATACAAATGAGTCTCTATGAGCAACGAGGGCATTGCCGTTACACCTAGAGGCTCCACTTTCTCTGCAGCGACTACTACCTCTGCACTTTGATCGACAGGGTCAGGTAGTGAAAACATAATCAGGTAATGAAAACATAATCACCCCTGGCCCTGTCGATCAAAGTGAAAAGGGTGTGGCAGTGGCAGAGAGAGCAGAGCCCCCATTGCTACTAGAGGCTCATTTGCATATAGTAAAACATCATTTTTCTCAGCAATGCGGACACATATGAACATAGGACCAACACAGATGTCTTCACCTACCTAGTGCACATGTAACAGGTCAGCCAGTTTCATAGGTACAAATCTGCTGACAGATGTCCTTTAAGTATATACTGGTACATAAGTATAATATTTTTATGTTATATCATTACAGAATATCTGTAAAGCAACTCATGAAATAAGACTGTGCATCATCAAGATCAACTCTCCAATGACCAAAGAGACATCTTTTGAATTGTGGCCTGTTAGCTCCAAAAAAATGTGCAATTTACTAAATAATCAATAATTTCCATATATTGGCATAATGACAAAGTGGATTACCGGGGCTGGCTATTTTTGGAATACAGATATTTTGAAACTGATAAAATCATGAACTTATTCTGCATCTCAGGAACATGGAAACAGAAATATATGAGTAACATGGACATCTTTACGAAACACAGCAGACACAATTAATTCGACGTCTCCATTATTTTGTACTGGAATACTACCGCAGTACCACTTGTATTGACACAATAGTATCTCAAGCTATGACTGAAGTCTATTTAAAATTCCGTGGAAACCGAACTATCTACGTCCAGCAGTTCCCAACAGTGGCCACAGAAGCAACTGCTACCACCACGGATAAATACTCCAACCTGTACATGTATGTGGGATTGTTCCTTGGCCTGCTCGCCGTGCTCCTGGTCTTGCTGTTCACAATGCTCTTACGTCTCAAACACGTAATCTCTCCCATTACCACTAACACGGAAAGTACGGACACGCCACAATTCACTGATGTGGAAATGCAAGGGAGGTCGCAAAGTGCCTAAAGGACTTACAGTAATACAGACAATCATGCATTTGGGCGCTGTTGATCCTACAACTGCTGCACCGCCCTGCAGGGGCTTAGCAAATGCCTCTGTGTTGGACAGAAATATCCTATTCTGCTCAGCTACTGAACATTTCTTTTATAGAATTAAGATTTTAGGATGACAGCATATACTGTGGACATTCCTGTCGTTTTTATGTATTATAGATGTTGATACAGCACAAATATCCCTTATTGCAAAGGACCAAGTTTATGTTAGTTGCCAATCTGCTTTGGCCAATGTCTAGGTTGTCAGTAATGAAAGTCAACTGTTCTAATCACGTGACCGAGTTTCTTAATATAGAAATGTATTCATTCAAATATTTTATTTTTTACTGCCTTAAAGTAAAAATGATTTGCTAATATCAAATTATGATGAATGCACCTACCTGTTTGGCAATACACATGATAGATCTCTATGGGTATGACTATGATATTGAGCACTTGCTAACATCTCTGGAACATAGTTAAGGATATGTCCACTAATTAGTTATTTTTCTAAATGACTGCTTTTATGTGTACATTACGTCATCAGTGAGTCACGATGAGCAAGGAACTTCAGGTCTTTCTTTATTAACTGTGTTATGCCATTATTACATGAGTATGTATAGGACTATAAACACACGTGCATCTAGATCGGTTAAAGACCACCTATTGAAGCTATAAGAGAATATTTGATTATTTGCACCTTTAAAGTCTAGTGGGGGAAAGGAGGCAGAGTGTTTTTTTTTTTTTTCAGGGAACCACTAAACCTGAAAAACCACCCTTTCCAAAAATCTATTCATGCCCTTCCTCCTCCTCTTCACTGTCCTATGATAAGCTGTAAGACAAGTGGCTGGAGCAGGACCCTCCCTGCTGTGTTCTTAAAGTTTGTTAAGTGGCGGAAATTTTCTAATGTGCTCACCTTGCATTAGTTCCGATGTCAAATGTATTAAGCTTGTATAGATGGACGGCGCTCCTCTCTTGTCACTTATGCACTGCCAGCATATCAATGCAAAGATTTTCTGTGACAATCAGACTGTCTTGGGAAGAAGTGGAACACACCAAAGTCCACTGTTGGAAGCATAGCATCCACAGCAATAAGTGTGACACATACAAAATGCCTCTACATATATTCATGACATTGTCTGTGGTCTTTTGAAGGGAAGCTAACAATACTGGTTTTGTCATATCATTTTAAATGTGTGAAATAAGTGACATGTAATGCAACATATTAGAAAATAAATATAATAGTTCTATTCTTTATAAGAACAGTGCTTGAAAAATGTGCTTATTGGGATGTAGGTGACAATGTATGATTTTAACATTCTGTCCATGGCAAATAATCAGGGTTCACAGAGTCTTCCATAAACCTCGGATAGGTACAGCTTCTAACTCCCATAGACTTGACTGGAGGAAGGTGCGCATCACTTACTCCTGACTGCACAGAGGCCAGGGAATACCCGTGGGGTCCTAGAAGTGAGACCCCAATCTATTAGGCATTTATAGCATATCCTTTGAATATGCAATAAATGACTAAGATGGGAAAAGCGTTTTAAAGGGACTCTGTCGGCAGTTTTGCATCAACTTGTCTTGTTCGCAAGTGCACCGGAAGTGCACCATAGCTGCAGGGCTGCAATGCTTCAGGCTTAAAGCATGAGCCACTTCACAGATCTTCCCTCTGCTGTGATTGACAGCTGTAGCAGTCTCCTGATTGGACACAACAGCTGTCACTCACAGCAGAGGGGAGGGGTGGTGGAGCTGTCCATATGCTGCTGAGCCCGGAGCACTGTGAGCCCACCCGTGGTGCACTTCTAGTACACTTGCAAAAGCAGCATCCACATGATTCAAAGTTCATTTTTATCAATTTCAAGGTAATTAAAAGCAGGGAAAGAGGTATGTATTACCTCCTGTCCCCTGCCCCTACCCATGTCTGGCAGCAGTTTTGCATTGACAAAACTGCTATCAGATTCCATTTCAGAAAAAAGGTAATCCTACCCTAGTAATGTATAGGTTAACTGTTTATTTCTTACTCATTAGTGTATCAATAAAGAAAAGTTACTTATAGGTTTCAAAACATGAATTTACAAAACATTTTTATTATTTGTCAAATACGACAACAATTTAAGCAATAGACCACTTTTCGGATAGAAGGTCCATCACAAGCAGCAGCAAGGTTACTCCTTACAGAGGTTTTGGAACAGGTTGCCAGTAATGCTGTGGATAGCTAGAGGGTTTAGCTGATGAGAGATATTACAAACTGAAAGCCCCCAAAAAATCAAAAAAATGTCTAGACCTGCTAATAGTTTTGCACTATGTGAAGACAGAACCCCTCTGCCTTTCAGAGGAATCTTTAGAAGGGGTTAGGTTTCTACCTCAAATTATTCCTCCAAAATGTAAATCTGAATGAGGCACAAACGACAGGATCACCCAATGAACAAGAATTCTGCTAATTCATCGAGTGATTGACAGCACGTTTAGACGGTCAGATTGTCCGGAACGAGTGTTTGCAGGAATGTTTGTTCTCGATAATCTGCCGACAATCGGGCAGTGTAAACCCACCCTTAATTTCATCACTTTTCTCAGACAGCTGCCGTGTTCTGCTGTTCCTTACTCTGTAGCTCTGTTTGTTCAGATAGGCTGCTGTGTACTAGCACAAGCCCAACCTAAGCTGACCAGGAAGTCAATACATGTAGTTCTCTGCTACAGGCAGCTAAACCGCTAGTAAGAATATGATTGTCAGGCTGCTGTTACACATAGGAGTCTCAGACAAACCCCATGAAAGCACTCAAGTGAATAGGTCCGCATCCGTGGACCCATACGTGTGCGTGAGGCTTGATAGTGCACGGTGAATGCTGCACAAAAAACAAACAAACTGAATTACAATTTAAGAGTTGCTGTTTTATTATTCATCCCGATTCCCTATAAATTGACAAAAAATTTAACAAAATTTAATATGTACTCAAGGGGGGTATCATTAAAAAACTACAATTGTTTCATAAAAAATAAGCCCTTATATTACTCCACTGACAGAAAAAAAAAAAATGTATGGCTTTCAGAATATGGTGCACAAAAGCAAATTATTTTTTAAAAGTGGTTTTACTGTGCAAAAAGTAGTAAAACATAAATAACTGTATAAATTTGGTGTCTCCATTAGGGCTCATGCACACAAACGTATTTTCTTTCCGCTTCCGTTCCGTTTTTTTTGCGGACCGTATGCGGAACCATTCACTTCAATGGGTCCGCAAAAACAATGGAAGGTACTCTAGGTGCATTCCATTTCCGTATTTCCGTTCCGCAAAAAGTAGTGCATGTCCTATTATTGTCCGCAAATCACAGTCCGAGGCCCCATTCAAGTCAATGGGTCCGCAGAAAATACGGAACGCACACGGAACACATCCATATGTCATCCGTATTTGGCGGATCTATACTGTAGAAATGCTATGCCCAGCCCATATTGCTCATGTGTTTGGTGATTAATAAGTTACTGTTTCCATTTCTGATCCACAATAAACGGATCGCATACGGAAACCATACAGATATGTTTTGAGGAATAACGGAACGGAAGAGGACTTAAATCAGAGAAAAAAATAACTCAGATACAGAACAACGGATCCGTGAAAAACGGACCGCAAAGCAACAACGTGTGCATGAGCCCTTATTGTGAAGTTAAAGGGAATTTAATTTTAAATCAATGGGACAATTTTTAAGGATTGCACCCATCTAATGGCTGTTAAAAATGGTTTCTCTAGTTCAATATGGACTTTTATGGGTTAAAAAAATCACTCACCTCATCCACTTGCACGCACAGAGGCAGTCGCTCCTCTCTTGATTCTGAAAGACCTACCAAAGGATGTCCGCTCAAGCGTCATGACGTCACCTCACAATCATGCTGGGTGAGCGTGGTGATGTCATCACGTTTGAGCGCAGGTCCTTCGGCAGGTCCTTCAGAATCAAGAGGGGAGCGGCTGCCTTTGTGCATGCAAGTGGATAAGGTGAATGATTTTTTTTTTTTTACAGCTGAGGACCACTATGGGAATAAGAGCAAATGACAGGTGAAAGCGTTCAATGGTTGTCAGCCTTTTCTGTATGCACACGCACACAATCACAGGGCCAGTGAGATAGGTTGGTGCCCTGTGCCACATCTTTTATTGACACCCACCTAATGTGGTGCACAAATAATACAACCATACAAATGCCAAAACAACTTTGCCTTAGGGCTCATGTACACAAATGTTTTTTCTTTCCGTGTCCGTTGAACCATTAATTTCAAAGGGTCCGCAAAAAAAGGAAGTTACTCTGTGTGCATTCCGTTTCCGTATGTCCATTCCGCAAAGGGATAGAACATGTCCTACTATTGTCTTGGATGGGACTGTTCTATTTGGGGACAGCTGTTCCGGAATTCATACAGACGTCATCCGTATTTTTTGCAGATCCTTGTTTTGCGGACTGCAAAATACATACGGTCGTTTGCATGAGTAAATTCTGGCAGCTTGATCCACATGCAGTTTGCACCAAATTGCTGGGTGGCACCGCACTTCTGGGCTACACCTGTACACATGCTATTTGTTTCCACTGAGACCCGCAATTAGCAGTGATCCACATCTGGATTCCATTGCCAGACCGCATTGTTTGTAGGCAGCCCAAATAATGCTGCCAGACAATAAATAAAGGTATATTGCTGCATTCTCTACAGCTGCCTTTCTATAGGTTTCGGCATCCAGTGTGGGATCAGTGGTTCTAGCCTTGGACGTCTAGATGATCAGTGCCAAAAGAGCCCTATTCAGTAGTAACAGATGATGCAGACAATGCAGACACAGGAGTGACTCCAGACACGTAAAAACAGTATGAGTAGGGAGTTGATGAATATTGAATGGATTTCTATTTAAACCATGCATCCTTCAGATCAGTACCAGAGGGATAGTTTGACCTGCGCTCAAACGTGATGACATCACCACGCGCACCCAGCATGATTGTGAGGTGACGTCATCACGCTTGAGCGGACATCCTTTGGTAGGTCTTTCAGAATCAAGAGAGGAGCGACTGCCTCTGTGGGCCCCACAGTGAAAGTCAGAATTGAGACCACATGGCTGGAACAAGGAGCAGACCCTCAGTCCCTTTAATTCACCCCACACACACACATATACACACAAAGTGCACAAAAAGGAACACAGTGAGTGACTATATACAGTTATGGTGGACATAAGCATTCCATACCTGTCAGCCAAAATGCGGATATTAATTGTTCCTGACCCGCTCCCCTCTCCAGCTCCCCCCACATATGCCCGTTTGGCTCAGCAGAATGTGATGTAGCTATGTGATATGCCTGCATTGAAGATA
This sequence comes from Bufo bufo, assembly GCF_905171765.1. Classification (NCBI taxonomy): domain Eukaryota; kingdom Metazoa; phylum Chordata; class Amphibia; order Anura; family Bufonidae; genus Bufo; species Bufo bufo. The sequence continues at coordinate 130,058,391 of NC_053396.1, forward strand.
GACCATTGACCAATGCTTTCCCTCCTCTAACATATACTGCCCTCAGATACACCATATCAGAGCTGATAGATCTACTTTAACGGAAGGCTCACATGGAGTTTTTTGGAGGAGGTTCAGAGGCAGATTTTCCAGAAGGTTTTTCAAGAATATCACAACAGCAAATTACAAAGTGAGAAATGTGCAGACCTGATCTATCTTCTCCATCACAAGGGTGCAGAACTAAAACTGGAGCAGACCTTATAAACTGGGCAGTCAGCTAACGAAGGCAATTTTCTATCATTCTTTTTAGTGATTAGAATACAATTTTAGCTCATACAACAAAAGAACATTTGACAGCAATTTCTCCCAAACGAGTAACTGCTGCCTGTGTCGGGACATGCCACCGAGATCTCTATTGCATCTCCTGCTTTTCAGAGTAAGTGAAACCGACAAGCCCTCAATAGCCTATTTAAATATAGCACGGCCATAGGGCTCAGGGGAAATTCCTCCAGTTAATGGTGTACTTTTTTGTGCTGTATTAACTCAAAGATGGCATTGTGGTGTACATGGAGAGCATAAAGCACCTCGATAGTGCACATTTACTATATTTACAGCAGATATACGGTAATTTACTGAATCAAGTAGAAATAAGGTAAATTGGAACAATTCTTCACATGTACAAATACATACATGTAGCTCCCAACTTTTTGGACTGTCAAAGATGGACAATTTTGGTTCATTGTGTGAAAATCAATTTTTCCAGCATATTTATAGACTAGTTTTGTTAGCGCACAATAGCACAAACATCTGAATATAAACATTTCTCAAATCTAAATTGCATCAAATAATGAAATAATATACAAGGTGGGGTCAAATATACAGAGAGGAACCAGACAAACACTTTCGGGATCAATATTGTAAATGTAAAAATGCAAATCTATACCTCACAAAAAGAGGGACATTTAAGGAGAAAAGAGGAACAGAGGGACTTGGATCAAAAATAGGGACTGTCCCTCCAAAAGATGGACACTTGAGCAGATGGTTCTGGGCCTGAAAGTTAAACAGATGCCGAGCTTGGTCCTTATCATGACCACATATGCATGTGGGTGAAGTTTTTATAGAGTTACTCACCTGAACCCAGTGGTACAGGCTACCTGAGCTCTCCAATACGTGGTACAAACAAATAGTAATGACATCCACTTACTGCCGCCATGGACAGCTCCTGCACTGAGGTGTGAATAATTCCTTACCCAAAAAGTTAAAAAAATAAATCACTGCAGGGACACAATAGGACCTCCTTAAACCTGAACCCGACAAAAAGATTTAGGTAGAGGAGAAAGAGATCATCACTTAATCGCCCTCAACTCCTTAACCTGGATATGGACCTTACCTTCATCACCGGTCAAGTGTGAAGAGTCGCAGTAATCATGTTCAGAAAGAAGAGGAGAAGGTCATCACCCACTTACCTCTAACCTACAGCATATTATCTATGCATGATTACCTCAAACTATTCCTTCTCCAATAATAATTTAAAAAAACTGCAGAGGTGTAGATGGAGACCATTAAGCTTCAACCATATCACTGGTCAATGCAAAACACCCTGAAGGAACCCAGAATTTATATTTAGGATGAAGAGGAGGGCACCTTCAAATCAGCTCTAATGAACTATGCAGTTTTTGCAGGAATGTTACCATAAAAATGAATGAGTTAAAAAGAATATCAAATAACAAATTGTACAATATCAAATCTCCCAAAGAGTGTGGATAGAACTAGATGAAGAAGGGTTAAAAAAGTGTAAGCATTGATGGAAAATAAAATGGAAATAGGGACTTCGAAGGCAAAACAGTCCCCTGCCTATTATCTGTCTTGGTATCTTAAGAGGCAGAAAGGACTTTTGAGGACTCCTGTTACCTCTGCACCCTCTAAAGCAGGGATTAGCAACCTCAGGTACTCCAGCTGTTCTGAAACTACTTGTGCATGATGAGAGTTGTAGTTTCGCAGAAGCTGGAGTGCCAAAGGTTGCTGTTCCCAGCTCTAAAGCTATGACCCTTGTTCGAATATTGCAATAAATTGGAAACCTCTGACCTACTTAGGTATTGAATCACACCTCCAGTCCCAACTCACCCCCCCATCCCCAGACCATGTTATCTTTATAGAAAGAAACCTGATCCTTGACTTTGATTACAGAGGGATACAGTTCTTTATACACAGTAGGGCAGATTTAGTAATAAAAAAAAATCCCCAAAATTCTGTCTCAAAATGAGCCAGACTGTTGACGCTCATGCCATGCGCCATAATTGTTAAGTTGTTCAACAAGGGAGCATGGGTTTGGTGTGGCTTCATAGCAAAGGGGCATGGCCCAAGATACAAAACTGTTTAACCAAAATTGCAACTGAATTTTGGTGCACAATTCTGCCACAAAGCAAGCCAACAAATAGGTGGTCTAAAGATGAAGCAAATTTGTCATGCAGCATGAGCCAGAGTGATAAATCTGGCACATCTCTAGACCTGAGGCAGACTGGGAACTTAAAATGGAACTGGAAAAAAATCCTAAACGTGGCCCCATGTTATAGGAGGTTCCAAATTGACAGAAGGCAGGGCAACACAAATAGGAAGGGTCAGCAATACCATAGCGCAAAATACCTCCCCACCAGAACCATATACCACTGTCCTCTGTGGTGTACATCAATAGCTGCTATTTTCTGTTCTCCTCCTCCAGTTCTCTCTGATTAAGATATGGAGCAGGGGGCTTAAAGAGGTCACATGTGGGGCACAGCCACGGCCGGCGCTACCATAAGGCAGACCAAGCGACTGCCTTAGGGTGCACCCTGGGGGAGGGCGGAAAAATGAACCTTCTTTTTTTCTTTTTTTTAAATCACTTACTTGTGAGTTGCGCCGCAGCACCGCTGGCCGGCTGCCCACCCCAGCCTGCGTGCGCCGTGCGGCCCCGACCCTCACTCACAGAGTGGCACGGGCCTGGCAGCACGGCAACATGGTCACGGGGTCAGGGCAGGGGGGTGTGACTGGCGAGTGGCACAGCGGCGGAGGGCAGCAGCAGAGACTGGAGCTGACTGTGTCTGTGAGTCTGACTCACACACGGCCAGATTGCCGTAGCAGCAGGACAGGTGGGTAGGTGATCACTGATGAGCACACTAACGCCAGAGTGCACGGCATAAATGTGTTTTAAAAAAATTATTACACAAACAACAATCATAAATGGAGGGGGGATGGTGACCGTGACATGATGGGAGGGGGGACAATGTCTGTAGTCTGTGACATGGGGATGGGGCCAGGACTGGCTGGGGGGGATAATGTGCCATGGGGGGGGACTGAAATGTGACACAATAGGGGGTAATGATGTGATCATGATGTGACACGAAGGGGGTGATGTGACATGGTTTGGAGGGGGAGAAATGTGACAAGGAGGGGGAGAAATGTGACATGGCAGGAGAAATGTGACATGGAGGGGGAGAAATTTGACATGAAGGGGGCGAAATGTGACATGGAAGGGGAGAAATTTGACATGGAGGGGGAGAAATGTGACATGGGGAGAAATGTGACATGGAGGGGGAGAAATGTGACAAGGAGGGGGAGAAATGTGACAAGGAGGGGGAGAAATCTGACATGAGGGGAGAAATGTGACATGGAGGGGGAGAAATTTGACATGGAGGGGGAGAAATTTGACATGGAGGGGAAGAAATGTGACATGAGGGGGAGAAATTTGACATGAAGGGGAGAAATTTGACATGGAAGGGGAGAAATTTGACATGGAGGAGGAGAAATGTGACATGGGGGAGAAATGTGACATGGAGGGGGAGAAATGCGACAAGGAGGGGGAGAAATGTGACAAGGAGGGGGAGAAATCTGACATGAGGGGAGAAATGTGACATGGAGGGGGAGAAATTTGACATGGAGGGGGAGAAATTTGACATGGAGGGGGAGAAATGTGACATGGAGGGGGAGAAATGTGACATGGAGGGGGTGAAATGTGACAAAATGTAGCTTCGCTTGTGTTGGCAAAAATCCTTGCACCGGCCCTGGGCACAGCAGTTGAATTCAGGAGGGCATGTAGGTTGTGGAAGAGAGGAGGGCTTGGGAGGCCCCTGCTCTAGACTCTATAGTCTAAAGCTGGATTTACACGGGCAGACTGAGCGTCCGATTGTTGGGGAGGAAGTGTTCCTTCCCGACAGTCGGCTGCTCATTCAGTGAAGGAGACCGCTGCATTTATATGCACTCTTCTTCACTGTATGAGAATGAGGGATTGATATAGCATGATTTCTGAGCAGAAGAAGCTGTTTAGATCATACGATCTGCTGCCCAGAAGCCATGATCGGTGGTGCCTGCATGAACGACGGGATCACCTGATGAACAAGCGTTTCGCTCGTCCATTAGGTGATCGGCAGCACATTTACATGGCCAGACTTTCCAGAAAGTCCGTTCGCAGGAACGGTCGTTGCTAACAATCTGCTCGATTTTCGGGCCGTGTAAATGCATCTTAAAGGTAGGTTCACATCTTTGCTAAAGGTAATCTGGTAGTCTGCTCTTCTGCTGGGACAGAGTTACCATATCGCCATAACTGGATACCATCACACACCTCTGGATCCTCATTGACTATAATGGGGATCTGGCAACTTTAGGGCATAAATGTCAGCTTTCTACTGCATCACAGAACTCTCTAATTATATTATAACTATTTGCTGGGGCATATTTTCTTAGAACTCTTTTTTTGTGCTGTTCCTCTGTTATTCATCCTGGAAATATATAAATACAGGGACAGATGGGTGCTACCTTTACACATGTTTTTCTAATACAGAGCTCCATAGGGAAATTAGAGAGATAAATGATCAAACCGGGTTCACCTGCAACCACCACTAGGAAAAATTACTGCATACTGTTTATACAGTGAACCAGGGCTAGGCTGCCCATCTGACAATTCTTGCAAATGCCAGATGAGCCAGTGTCAGCGGTGGGCTTGTAAGTGGGTGAACTGTGGTGCCCTACACTTGGCCCATTACAAAATTGCATTGTTATGTTTTGTGCTGTAAAGTACTGTTATTGATGTTGTTATACTGTTTAACTCCCTGGAAACTGCACCCGTAACTATTTTTTATATTACAGAGCTGTGTGAAGGCTTGTATTTTGCTTTATGGCATTCACCGAGTAGGATAAATACTTTTACATTTGAATAATTTTTGGACATTTTCTGACACAACATTGTTAATTTACTTGCCGTCGTGTCCATGTTCTGGTCCCTGGAGGGTCTACATACGGTGCTGCATGGGTATAGTTACATGCTCTGCTGCAGTGGTGACAAGGTCACAAGCAGCATGCCACTGCTGAAGCCAGCCATTGGCTGCAGCGGAGCAGGTAGCCATGTTCATGCAATGACAGATGTCAACACTGTGGAGTTCAGAACATGGACACAGCAGAGGCAGCAGGGAGGACAGGAGCAGCGGGGGGCAGGTAAGTAAGCAGGTAAGTATGCTCCCCAACAGAAAAATAAAAAGATTAAAGCTCTTGGAATGTGATTATCAAAAAATTAAAAACAACATTCTTGGTCACTAAGGTCCCAAATGCATCCAGGGGAAGGCGTTAAAAATTTAAAACGCTGTGATTTGAATTTTTAATACTTTTTGTTTTACTTAAAAAAAATATACATTTTTTTAAATCTTTTTTACTTTTATTTTTTAATCCCCATAGCGGACTTAAAATTGTTCAATTACTCATAACATAGACTGTAAAGCTATAGTATTGCAGACTTTGGTGATTGTGACATATGCCTACTATGTCCTACCAAAAGCAGGGCTTAATAGGAAGATTACAATGACAGACCTGGGAGCAGTGGCATTCCTTCAATGGAGGAAGACCAGAGGGGGGCCCAGCACTGAACTGCTTCTCCTCTTTCCCACATTTTCATGCAGTTGACACTAGAGGGAGCTCAGTGCAAAAAGATTATTCGAGTAATTGTATGAATTCCCATGCACCGAGCTCCCCCTAGTGGTGGCTACAAGCAGCTAGCTTTGTAATATATAATGTTACAACGTTTTGATGGAGATTTATCAATATATTTATGCCAGTTGTCTGGTGTAAATACGTTGAGAAATATGATGGTTAGAATGAGTGCCAAATTTTTTAAATACCTGCTTCACTTTTTCTGACATAGATGTCTGATATGGGTGAGGCCATGGGAGACATTTTAGCGTAACTTTTTTTAATATTAAAATTTCTTCTGCTCAATAAAAAAGTACATTTGTTAGAAATCTAGGGCATTGCGCTTTGTGTTCTGCCTGTGTTTTGGACCCACTCTTGTTTTTGGCTGGCAGATGCAGAATAGTGACCAGGTTTTATATCTTTATGGCAGTACTGATAAAATCCCCTTTTTTTTCCTATATCAGCCTTTTCTTTACCTTCACACATTATTTGCTACTATTGAGGCCCCATGCACACGACTGCATCCATTTTGCGGTTCGCAAATCATGGATCCGCAAAATACAGATGCATTCCATTTGCTGTCCACATTTTATTTTCAGACCCATTGTTTTCAATGAGTTTGTGGTTCACATTTTCTGTAAATAGTATGTATTTTTGCGGAACAGACATACAGAGGCGGAAAGATAGAACATGTCATATACTTGCCCGCAAAATGTGGACGGTGGACCCATTAAAGTCAATGGGTCCACAAAAATGCAGATGCAATCCGTATTTTGTGGATTGGCAATTTTCAGAAGCAAAACGGATTCGGTCATGTGCATGAGACCTAATTGTATGTTCACATAGAGTTTCTTTTACATGGATTTTAGAGTGGATTCTGCTTGTAAAATCCACACAGAATAGACACGCAATCAATCTTCCATTGATTTCAATGGGAAATCAGAGTGGTAATTAACACAGAATTTTTAAAGTTCTTTTAAAAAAAAAAGCACTGTGTGGAAGTGGAAGAAAGAAGTAACGTGTTCATCTAAATAAAAAAACATGGATTCCAAATCATTTTTTTTTAGCACAGTAACAACTCCATGTGTACATACCCTAATGCTTCTTGTACATGGCCATGTCTGTATATCGGTCGACAAACAACGGATCCGCAAAATACAGATACCTTCCATATGCACACCATGTTTTTCTCACTCTCATCAATAGAAATGGCTATTGTCATCACACAATATGGACCAGAATAGGACAGGTTCTATAATTTACAGCAGTGGTGCCCAACCTTTTTTCGTCTGAGGGCCGCACTAGACTTGGTATAAATTTTGCGGGCCAGAACCAGGTAGCTTTGCCAGAAAGAAATGCAAACGCTGTGAGGGGGCACGTGTGAGCATTACTACTGTGAAGAGGGCACATATCTGGCATAACTACTGTGAGGGGGCACATATCTGGGCATAACTACTGTGAGGGGGCACATATCTGGGCATAACCACTGTGAGGTGGGCACATATCAGGGCATAACCACTGTGAAGAGGGCACATATCTGGCCATAACCACTGTGAGGGGGCACATATCTGGGCATAACTACTGTGAGGGGGCACATATCAGGGCATAACCACTGTGAGGAGGGCACATATCAGGGCATAACCACTGTGAAGAGGGCACATACCTGGGCATAACTACTGTGAGGGGGCATGTGCGAGCATTACATCTGTAAAGAGGGAACATATCTTGGCATTAATACTGTGAGGGCCCACATATCTGGGCATAACTACTGTGAGGGGGCCTGTATGAGCATTACATCTGTGAAGAGGGCACATATCTTGGCATTATTAATGTGAGGGGTCACATATCTGGGCATAACTACTGTGAGGGGGCATGTGTGAGCATTATGTCTGTGAAGAGGGCACATATCTTGGCATTATTACTGTGAGGGGGCACATATCTGGGCATAAATACTGTGAGGGGGCATGTGTGAGCATTACTACTGTGAAGAGGGCACATATCTTGGCATTATTACTGTGAGGGGGCATGTGATGTATACATGTGTGTAATGTATGTAGTGCAGTATGTGATGACCACACACTGCACTACATACATTACACACATGTATACATCACATACTGCGCTGTCACCTTCTTCTGCAGGTCTACCTTGATGTCTGGTCTTTAGGCTTCATTCAGATCCTCCACCGCCATGCTTGCGCCGTGTGCCCGACACCACCAGGAGCTGGCCCCTCCTCCTTTCAACTCCCGCTGGCTTCTCCTACAGCAGGGTGCTCTATCGCTCCAGTGCCCGCCCAATCTTACCAATCAGGGGCGTAGCTAGAAATGACTGGGCCCCATAGAAAAAAATGTATGCCCCCCCCCCCCCCCCGGATCTCCCACCCCCACATACCTATCGGACCTCCCACCCCTTCCACAGCTCCCACCCAAACACCCCTCCAGGACCTCCCACCCCAACATCCCCACACCCCTCCCTAGATCCCCCTCAGTGTCATCCACACATCCCCCCCCTCAGTGTCATCCACAGATCCCCCCCCTCAGTGTCATCCACAGATATCCCCCCTCAGTGTCATCCACAGATATCCCCCCTCAGTGTCATCCACAGATCCCCCCCCTCAGTGTCATCCACAGATCCCCCCCCCTCAGTGTCATCCACAGATCCCCCCCCCCCTCAGTGTCATCCACAGATCCCCCCCAGTGTCATCCACAGATCCCCCCCAGTGTCATCCACAGATCCCCCCCAGTGTCATCCACAGATCCCCCCCAGTGTCATCCACAGATATCCCCCCCCCCAGTGTCATCCACAGATATCCCCCCTCAGTGTCATCCACAGATATCCCCCCCACCCAGAGCCGCTTCCTAGCTAATTTATTCACTGCACTGTAATCTTGCACAGGCGCACTGGCAGAGGCCAGGAAGACGGTGCATGCGCACTTCGATGCCTCTGCCAGTGCGCCTGTGCAAGATTACGGCGCTTCTCTTTAATTTCACAGAGGCAAGTGCAGTGAATAAATTAGCTAGGAGGCGGCGCTGGGCGGGGAGATTGCAGGCACAGGAAGCATCGCTTTGCTGCCTGTGCTGTTTGCAGCGCGCCCTGCGCTAGTGTGCTGATAAAGTCCTGTTACTGCGCGGGCCGCATGACACGGATTCACGGGCCGCATTTGGCCCGTGGGCCGTAGGTTGGGCATCACTGATTTACAGAATAACCACACGCATCCTCAATAAAATACAGATATGTCCTGGCCCCATATAAATGAGCGAGCTAGTGTGCTATGGACATGGTTGAGTGCATGAGGCCTAATTCGCATCAAATTAGTATTGACTTGCTTACTAACATCACAATAGTCTAATGAAATTGAATTTCTTTCTTTCTGAGGATAATTTTCTACTGTCTATGCACATGAACGTATTTTCTTTCCTCTTCCGTTCAGTTTTTTTTGCGGACCGTATGCGGAACCATTCACTTCAATGGGTCCACAAAAACAACGGAAGGTACTCTGTGTTTCCATATTTCCGTATTTCCGCCCAGCCCATATTGCTCATGTGTTTGGTGATTAATAAGTTACTGTTTCCGTTTCTGATCGGCAAAAAACGGATCGCATACGGAAACAATATGGATATGTTTTGTGGAATAACGGATTGGAAGAGGACTTAAATCAGAGAAAAAAAACTCTGATACGGAACAACAGATCCGTGAAAAACGGACCGCAAAACAACAACGGTCGTGTTAATGAGCCCTAACACAATAAATCATACCCTTGTTTCCTCTCATATGATTAGAAATTATATTTTCTGACTCTCAACAATAACTATATTATAAATAATGTTAAATTCTGCTGTTCATTTGATGGAAGCATAAGGGTTCTTCAAGATCTTCTAGGCCCTCATATGATTCCCAATAGGCCTCCTGCACACAAACGTTTTTATTTCCGTTTACGTTCTGTTTTTTGCGTTCCATATATGGACTGTATGCGGAACCATTATTTCAATGGATCCGCAAAAAAAACTGAAGGTACTCCGTATGTCCTATTATTGCCCACAAATAACGATCCGTGGCTCCATTCAAGTCAATGGGTCCACAAAAAAAATGGAATGCATACAGAATGCATCCATATGTCTTCCGTATCCGTTCCATTTTTTCGGAACCATCTATTGAAAATGTTATGTACTGTTTAAACATTATTGTATGCTTCCATTTCCATTTGCGATCTGCAAAAAACGGATCACAAATGGAAACCAAACGTAAAAACGGAACGGCCAAACAGAACGGAAACGGAAACACTACTGAAACAAAAAACTTTTAAAACGGACTGCAAAACCATACGGTCATGTGCAGGAGGCCTTACGCATATATGATTACAATATTATAGTTATGGCAAGTCTGTCAGCGCATTTGACCCCTCAAAACAGGCAGAGCTATGTAAGCAAAGGTAAGAGCAGTGTACACATACCTATGTGCTTCTTGAATAACTGAGAAAGCCAAGTCTTTTCTCTGGGATCTCAAGTGCCCAAAAGGCAGTGTTCAAGGATCTCTGTAGTAAACGCTTTTCAGTTCCTTCACTCTGCTTCTGAGTGTCGTCATAGGGTCTCAATGCCGGAGAAAAACGCTTCCGTTTTGTCCCCATTCATTGTCAAGAGGGACAAAACTTAACTGAACAGAACAGAATGCTCCAAAATGCATTCTGTTCTGTTTGGTTGCATTCCCGTACCGGCGAGCAAACCGCTGTTTTCTTTGTGTCATGGGATGCGGAGCAAAACGAATCCGTCATGACCCACAATGCAAATCAATGGGGACAGATCCGTTTGACACAATAGAAAACGGATCCGTCCCCCATTGACTTTCAATGAAGTTCATGACGGATCCGTCTTGGCTATTTAAAGATAATACAACCGGATCCATTCATAACGGATGCAGATGGTTGTATTATCAGTAACGGAAGCGTTTTTGCTGAGCCCTTCTGGATCCAGCAAAAACGCTAGTGTCAAAGTAGCCTCAGGCTCAGAAAGTTCCGGAGACTAAGGCCTAGTTCACACGATCGTTTTTTTTGCGAGTGTACAGGCTGTTTTTTTGTGTTCCGTATACGGTCGGTATACGGAACCATTCATTTTAATGGTTCCGCATTAAAAACGGAATGTACCCAGTATGCATTCCGTTTCCGTATTACAGTTTTTCCGTTCCGTTGAAAGATAGAACATGTCCTATTATTGCCCGCAAATCACGTTCCGTGGCTCCATTCAAGTGAATGGGTCCGCAAAAAAAACGGAACACATACGGAAATGCATCCGTATGTCTTCCGTATCCATTCCGTTTTTGCGGAACCATCTATTGAAAATGTTATGCCCAGCCCAATTTTTTCTATGTGATTACTGTATACTGTATATGCCATACGGAAAAACGGAACTGAAAAACAGAACGGAAACACAATGGAACTCAAAAACGGAACGGATCCGTAAAAAACGGACCGCAAAAAACTATAAAATCCATACATTCGTGTGAACTAGGCCTAACAGATCTCTGTGTGAATTACTGCAAGATCTACAGAAAGAGAGAGATAAGGAAGGAAAACGTCAAAGGACAGAACTAGAGAACTTTGAATCTGCATGGCCAAGCATAGGAGTAAGCAAGGTAATATACGACTACAGCGATTCAGACTTTGCTGCTGTGGGGGACACTGTTAAGACACCCTTCCCACTTGGACACATCCAGGCTAGATGTGCTTTCAAAACCCAGTATCCCGCAGTGGACACTACAGCAAGAGTACTATTGCCTGCCATAGATTCTATTGAGAGAGACTTTAGCAAAACAGTGTACAAAGAGGGACATAACTCCTCTTCTGTTTCCTCTCCCAACCCCTCCCTCTCCTTCTTGATTGACAGGGTTAGGTGAGATGACTATGAAGGAACCTGCTCCTGTCAATCAAGTATATCAATGCATTGATTACCTAAAGTATTGGAGACCTCAAACTTGTGACACCACTAGGAATATAGACAATACGTGACTATGAGGCAGCAGTGTCTGGCTAAAGGACCCTTTACACAGGCTGATGATAGGGAAATTATCACAAAGAAACCATTTGTTCCTGATAATTGTCTGCTTGTCAGCAGAGGTGAGAGCTGCACTTATATGCAGCAGTTACCTCCGCTGTATGGTGATAAGAGATTACTACAGCGATTGCTCTCCCCCATACAGATTCATTGTTTATGGGAAGCTGCTTACATAGGACCTGCTGCCCAGAAATGGTGATTTAAGTGACAGCATCAGCAATGCTTGTACATAACAAACAAGCATCATCTTTACACAAGACAATTTTTGGGAACAAGTATTCCTAGGAACGTTCCTTCCCAAAAACTGCTCCGATTGTCACCCCTTGTAATGGGGCCTGGCAAAGTAGTGATTTATGATTCTTGCTCCTGTAATATGTACCCTATAATATGGCCTCAAGAAACTGGCCTAAGGGCTCATGCACATGAACATATTTTCTTTCTGTTTGTATGCGGAACCATTCAATTCAATGGATCCGCAATAAACGGAAGTTATTTCGTGTGCATTCTGTTTCCGTATGTCCGTTCCGTAAGACAATAGAACATGTTCTATTATTGTCCACATTAAGGACAAAGATAGGACTGTTCTATTAGGGGCCAAAATACGGAATGCACACGGACGTCATCCTTATTTTTGGCGGATCCATGTTTTGTGGACTGCTAAATACATGCGGTCACATGCATGAGCCCTAACAGTAAGAAATAGAGAACAATCTAAATTTAATTTCATAGTTAATGATGAATCACCAACTTTCAACAGTCTTTATTGTTACTGAAAGGTGTGGGACCCTTGAGATTATTATACATGTCTGGATAAAATGTAAAGCAGTTGCACAGCTAAATGAATTTGAAGGCTAAGGAAAATTTGAATGATTATGTCAAACACATAAAATTATTTAAAGATAGAAAGCTAACCCTTTGAATGGAAACTGTCATCTTTTGCACCTCTGTATTCTGCAAAAAAAGTGAGCTGATCTGTGTCATCTCCTGGTTTATAAATGAAGCACACTTACGCAGAAGGAAAAGTGACATAAATGTGATCTAAAAAGAAAGCATTATAAATATAGTAGTATACAGCAGTGGTGTGATAGTGTTATCACATGACTTGTAGAGGAAGTCTCTCAAGCTAAGAATCTGACCGACCCATTCACCCATATACTTAATTAAAAGAAAGTGGATGGAATTTTTCTGTTTAGCCATTTAAAGTATGCAGACCAGTTTAGATGATAGGAAATAAAATAAGTGACAAAAACAACAGAAGCATGCTACAGTATACAGATTGCTGACAAGCCTTGCGAACAAAGGTTAAGATTTAATTTCCTCTGCTTCCTGAAGCACTTTAATCCTTTTGTAATTGGGACATTCAGAGCAATAGCTATTCACGTAGGGCAAAGGTTCAGTTTACTGCACTAGTCCTGTACCTTAGGCTGTGTCCACATCTCCAGCACAAACTCCCGTTGTCTGTTCTGGCAGAGGAACAGACTACCAGAGTTTATTGTTTTCGGCATAGCCAGACTGTAATGGGATCTAACGGCTTTCAGCATAAATGCTAGCTTTCAGACGGGCAACTACAGCAGTATCTGGGGTTGTTGTGGGGGATTTCCAGTGTCTGGTAAATGCCCCCAGTAGATGCCCACAGATGTACCAGCATAAATGCCCCAGCAGATTCCCCCTTAGTGTCCCCCATGATGTGCCTAAATAGCTTTGTAGCTATCAGAAGCTATTAGAATCTATTGACCACTAATCTATGTCTGGGAGTGACTTCCTCCATCCCTATCAATAGTAGAGTTAGGGAGGGAGATAAGGTAATTTGTTTACAGGTGAGAATATGCCATCCTAATGTATAGTACATTTTTCCTCATCATTATGCGCTCACTACCCCATTATGACAAAGTGAAAACGGAAACACATTTGGCAGTGATTACAGCCTCCAGTCTTCTTGCGTATGATACCACAAGGTTTGCAAACCTACATTTGGGGATTTTCTGCCATTGTTCCCTGCAGATCCTCTCAAGCTATGACAGGTTGGATAGAGACCATCGGTAGACAGCAATTTTCAGGTCTTTATGAAGATGTTCGATTGGGTTCAAGTCAGGGCTCTGGTTGGACCGCTCAAGGACCTTCACAGAGTTGACCCTAAGCCACTCCTGTGTTATCTTGCTTAGGGTCATTTTCTTTGTGAAAGGAAAACCTTTGGCCCAGTCTGAGGTTGGGAGCACTGTGGATCAGGTTTTCTGTATGTATGAAAACTGTACGCCTGTACTTTTCTACATTTAGCTTTCCCTCAACTATGACCTGTCCCTGTGGGGATGGTACTGGGCAGGTAATGAGCAGTGCCTGGTTTCCTCCAGAAATTACTTTTAGAATTGAGGCCAAAAATGTAAATCTTGGTTTCATCAGAGCAGAGAATCTTGTTTTTCAGTCTGAGTTGTTTATGGGCTTTTTTGCAAACTTTTATGTTTTTTGCTGTGAGAGGCTTCTTTCTGGCCACTCTGCCATATAGCACAGATTGCCGCTGTGATGTTGACCTACTGGAAGTTTCTCCTATCTGCATCCAGGATCTTTTGAGCTCAGTCAGAGTGACCATTGGGTTCTTGGTCACCTCTCTTACCAAGGACTTTTTCCCTTAATGAGTTAGTTTGGTGGGAAGGCCAGCTCTAGGAAATGTCCCAGTTGTTCCAAACTTTCATTTCAGTAGAATTTTTTGTACCCTTCTACAGATCTGTGCCTCCACACAATCCTGTCTCTGAGATCTGCAGCAGTTCTTTGCTCCTCATGTCTTGGTTTTTGCGCTGATATGCATTATCAGCTGTCCAGGGCAATCAACTCAGTTTTTCACAGATGACTCCAATAAAGGTGTAGAAACATCTGAAATATGATCAAGAAAAAATAGGAGACCCCAGAGCTAAAATTCAAGTTTCATATTAAAGGATCTGAATACTTTTTTTGTCCATGCAAAATTTAAATTTTTCCTCTTTAAAAAATGTGCAAACATTTCTAAAATTCTCTTTTCACTTTCTCATTATGGGGTATTCTGTGCAGACTGATGGGGGAAAACTTTTTATATTTTTTATTTTAGCACAAGGCCACAACATAACAAAACTTCTAGCTGCCAGCCTTGATCTTAGCTTGTTTCTCAGATTGCCCCACTGTTGCCTGCCCAGACCTTGGACTTGTCTCAATGAATACCCTGTATGTTGTCTACCCTGACTTTAACCTGTCATCAGACTACGCATATGGCGTGACTTCTGGGTGCTTCTCACTGGTGTCCCTGACCCCGGTGGGTCAGATGCCAACTACACTAGGACTATCTCAAGTGGTAGCTTCCCTACACTGAAGTTCAGATCCCTGTACAGGAATAGGGTTAATGGATGAATACTGGTGGACTGCCAGGATAACGCCCTCAGGCCAGACACACACAAGCAAGTTCAATGAGAGAAATTCAATGTGTCTGTCAGTATAGGAGTTCCCGTTCTAACCCCCATTCCTCTGATAGGATCGCACAACTTTATTATGATTTATAAGGCTGTGTTTCCAGTGGCGTAGCTATCGGAGAAGAAGGGGAAGCGACTGGTTCGGGGTCCGAGCTCAGTAGGGGCCCGGGAGCAGTAGCAGGAGTGTGGCTAGCAGGGCCATATTTCTGATAATGAAATTTTTTTTCATTTATATTTTATTACATTTCCTGTCTCTCCCTGCCTGAAGAAGGGGCATTGTGACGC
Organism: Bufo bufo; assembly: GCF_905171765.1. Lineage (NCBI taxonomy): Eukaryota > Metazoa > Chordata > Amphibia > Anura > Bufonidae > Bufo > Bufo bufo. The sequence continues at coordinate 130,074,061 of NC_053396.1, forward strand.
TGCTCAATGAAACAAGATGAGAGGAGCGGGGAGAGAGGGATTCTCCTACCTCTGCGCTGCTGCACTGTGTTATCCGATTGGTGAAGCAGCAGTGAGTGGAGTGACAGACTGAGTAAAAAAAAAAACACTATTCTTGTTACTATCACTCCTCTCCTCTGGGTTCACTGCATAAAGTTTGATTTCTCCATTCAATAAGGAAACAGGTCTAGAATTGGCAGGGGTGTTCTGGGGTTTAGGTCTCATGCACACGAACATGTGCTGGCTGTTCCGTGCATTGGGCTGTTCCTTGCAATTCGTGGTCCCAAATGTACAGGCACCATCCGTGCGGTTTCTGTAGATGGATACAGACCCATTCATCTTAAATGGGTCCGTGATCCGTCCGTTCTGCGAAAAAATAGAACGTTATATTTTTTTGAGGTGCAGAGGCACGCAGAGAAACCCCATAGAAGCACTCCGTAGTGCTTCCGTGGGGCTCTGTGCCTCCGTTCTGCACTGCTCCTTCCAGATTGCAGACCCATTCAAATGAATGGGTCCGCATCCGTGATACAGTGTGCATATGGCCTGTTCCCGTATGTTGTGGACCCGCTGTTTGTGGGCCACAATACAGGCACAGCCGGGCAATGGACGCATGCATGAGGCCTTAGGGATTGAAATTATCAAGGAAGCTAACATTTCTGGGGAAATGCACCTGGGGGGCTGCCAGATGAAAGACTGATTGTAAATGAGGAAGAAGGAGATGGAAGAGTCTCCTGTAATAGTCATAGGCAAAGCCATCAAGCCCTGGTGCCTTATGTAATGCAGTTGAGTGGATAGCCTTAAAGGGAACCTGTCACCAGGATTTTGGGTATAGAGCTGAGGACATGGGTTGCTAGATGGCCATTAGCACATCCGCAATACCCAGTCCGCATAGCTCTGTGTGCTTTTATTGTGTAAAAAAAACGATTTGATACATATGCAAATTAACATAAAAGACTCATTTCTTACTTGTGTGAACAGAGAAGAGTCATATTTTCAAGCTCTGACTCATCTCAGGTTAATTTTACACAATAAAAGCACACAGAGCTATGGGGACTGGGTATTGCGGATGTGCTAGCGGCCATCTAGCAACCCATGTCCTCAGCTCTATACACAAAATCCCTGTGACAGGTTCCCTTTAAGTATTTCAGCAGTGAAGATAGTTAAGCATTGATTCGTTTTGGTAATTATATTTTTGACAGTAAGGAGTTAATTTGGGATTGTGTAGGCGAAGTAAATACAAGATCCTTTACAATATTATATAGATCTTGATAGTATGCTTTGAAAGCATTTGCTATCTCTCTGGGTAATAGAGCAGGCTAGATGAATTGGGGTCATCTAAGTAGGGTTTTTCTAGTTTTTAAGGATCTGGTTTTAAGATTTTTGGCCAAAAAAGGACCTGGTTTATAATACTGAGAGTAGAAATGGGATTTAGCCAGTTTTAGAGAATGTTCATACTTGTCCCATAATAAGTTACGTAAATGTAGCCATGACAGGAACTTTTCCAGTGTATATGGTAATTGGAGACAAAAAGCGGAATATTAACGCAGACTTAAATGTGACTGTAAACCTTTATAGAGGCTTATGGCAATGTAGCTGTGGTGGTAAATGTGGTTGTATGGTTCAGTTGTAAAGTTCTTATTTTAAAAAAACATCAATGAAAGGTCACTGAAAATTTTAACTTATGGCATTAAAGAGGTTCATCCTTAAAAGGAAGTCTATGGCAGAGAGAACTCTTAAGGTCCTTTTATAAAGAGCAATGATCTGGCAGATTATCAGGGATGAGCATTTATATAAACACTAGTCCCAAATAATTCGCCTGTGTGAACGGTGCCGGTGATCACCCCGATGAAGAAGCAAACACTTGTTCATTGGGTGATCCTGTCGTTCTGCCGGCACCAAAAATCATCGTTTCTGTGGAGCAGATGGTGCTGTCTACACAGAGATCTGCTGCCAAGGAACAATAAATTTCTATGGGGACAATCGTACAGCCGAGGTGATTGCTGCATGCAAATGGAGCTCAAGATCAGGCAATTATCGGGACCGTCTGCTTCTTTCAAGATAATCTGCCTGATCCATAGTCCATGTAAAAGGACCTGTAGCCAAGATATTTGCCTAAGGAAGAAACTTTATATATTTTTTTTACTGGGAGCTTTTATGAGAGACAGGCAATATCTTTAGATTGTCACACACCTATCTATAGATGGCTGACTACAAAATAATGAACATACCGTACCACTAATTATTTTCTTGTACCTTAAGTTATTTCACAACTCTGCGACAACCACAAATGTCTGATTAAGAGATAAAGAACAGAACACTATGAACAACATTAATGTGTCATTAAGAGCCCACAGGCAGGGTGCATTGTAGTCAGAATACACTTCTGCACAAAACCCACTGTACAGACAAAAATGGAATGAAATGCAATAAATCTTGGCATACTCCTGATGTATACAATGCTGTTTTTCTCTTAATAAAGAGTGTTAATTGGAGCCAGCCGTGAGTCACATACACAGCATATTATGTGGCTAGATCGGTCAGCAGCCAGCTGTCAAATGAATGGTGAGATAAAAAATAATTAATTTTTCTAACAGTCTGTTTGAAGCAATGGCACCCACTTTGTCATATCATAGCCCCCTCTGTGTCAGCTGGTGCTTTTAGGGAACAAAACTTCTTTCAAGCTCAACGTTTCCAAAGTAAATTATTTTAAGTAAGATTATATAACCATAGTAAACCACTGACAACAACGAAAGTGTCTCTTCACCTATAAAATTAAATATCTGACCTATTACACCGCGCAACAATGATTTTGCTACTGAGAGAAAAACACGTGATTTATACTAAAATGAGTGCTCTGATTCCAAATATGAACTCGGAATTTGCCTGAGACGTCTAGATTTTAAGTACATGCAAAGCCTTATTATTTATACTATTAATGCATTATATTGGAAATATTCCAATGGACATGTCCAGACCTGTTCGGACGCACTCAGGCTGATGTCATCATTAAGTATATAAGGAAAGCTGGACAGATTTTGATAACGTGATCTGTTATAGTGCTATCAGTTTTGAAACTTGGAGCGTATGTTAGAAAGGTTGGGGGGAGAGAAGGGAAGGAAAGAGAGAAAGTAGGAATATGGAGGGGGAATATGGAGGGGGGATAGAGGGGGAAGAAAGACAGAGGGAGAAAGGTGAGGAAACTGATATAGACGAGAGAAGGAAAGGGGGGGAGGGGAGAAGCAATAGGTGTAGGCCATCACAGGCCCCAAAATTAGGCATTCACCAGACATAAAAGGCCTTTTATGCCGCTGTATTTACCAGGGACCATGATTTTTTCTGGGTGGTGTCAGATATTTGTGGGCTGTCATGAGGAAATTAAATCAAACATGGTCGACTATTCACATGTGTTGAATTCCTCCAAGATCCATGCCTCATTCATTTTTAGAAATGTGAGACACTGCTGTGAGCTAGGCGAGTGCGGTCATCGGTCACGATCCCCCCTGCTGCGCTGAACGTCCTTTCGGACAGGACATTGGACAAGGGGCAAGCCAACAGTTCCATGGCAAATTGTGCCAGCTCTGGCCACAGGTCAAGCCTGCACACCCAGTAGTCCAGGGGTTCATCACTTCTCAGAGCGTCCACATCGGCCGTTAACCCGATGTAGTCGGACACCTGTCGGTCTAGGCGTTCCCTGAGGCTGGATCCGGAGGACGGCTGTCGATGGGTTGGCTGCAAGAATGATCTCATATCCGAAGTGACCAACACATCTTCAAACCGCCCTCTTCTTGCATGCACTGTAGGATTGGCACCCGCAACTGTTTCTCTGTGAGTGGAAATTCCTCTGCCAGCGCCCGCAAAAGCAGAATACAGCATTTCTCGAAGCAAGGCCTAGAAGTGCTGCATTCTGACAGCCCTCTGTGATGGTGGTAACATTTCCACTATTTTGTGTTTGTACCAGGCGTCTAAGTACATTGCCACCCAGTACTGGTTCTTTCTCTTTATGCTCTTTATACGGGGTCCCTCTTCAAACAATGGAGCATGAAGGCCCCCATTTGCACTAAACTGGAAGCGGTGGAGTGGCCTGGCTCCTGCTCATCATCCAGGATAGTGTCGTCCTCGTTCTCCTCCCCCCAGCCACGGACAACACCAGGGATCCCAGAAACGTTTAAAGCATGCTCTTCTTGCTCCTCCTCCGCCCGGCACCATCCTCCTCTGACTCCTCTTCAGACACCTTTTGCTGACTTGTCTCAGATGGAGTAGCCCCCCCTGGGAATTCATCCAGCATTGCGACTTCCTCATCTTCCTGCTCCTCGATGGCTTGATCAATGACACAACACAATGCACACTTCAGAAAGCGTAAAATGCGATGTCACAGATGGCGCCCTGACTGCGACTGACCAGTTTGGTGATCTCATCAAATGGCCGCAGAAGTCTGCATGCATCGCGCATGCGTCAAGCATGAGCAGCCACTGGCGCGGTGAAAAAAAACAATTTCTCCAGAACCTGTCCTGCCGCAGAGTTCGTACAGGTAGTCGTTAACTGCACGTTTCTGCTGGAGCAGCCTATCAAGCATATACAAGGTGGAGTTCCATTGCGTTGGGAAGTCACAAATCAGACCTCTGAGGGGCAGGTGGTGTTGCCGCTGAATGTCAGCAAGGCGAGCCATGGCCGTGTAAAATCTTCTAAAATGGCAAGAGATTTTACTGGCCTGCCGCAAGACTTCCTGGACCCTGGGGTATTTGGCAACAAATCGCTGCGCGACTAAGTTCAGGACGTGTGCCATGCACGGCACATGTGTCATTTTGCCCTGTTTCAGCACGCTCAGCAGATTAGTACCGTTGTCGCACACCACTTTATCAACTGTCAAATTGAGTAGGGTTAAACTGATCGGCCTGTCACCGCAGAGCTGAAAGCACTGTAGGACCGGTGTGGCTCTTGGCTTCCAGGCACAACAGACGCAGCACAGCATGGCAACGTCTCATCTGGCACGTCAAACAGGTTCTGGGGAGCTTTTGGGGGTGCAGCAGAAGAGACGGTAGCAGCGGAAAAGGAGGAGTCAGCCGAGGAGGAGAGGGAGGATGGAGTAGGAGGAGGAGAAGAAGAGGCAGGCCTGCATGCAATCCGTGGTGGTAACACCAAATCTACACGGGTGCCACGGGTTGCATGCTTGACAGAAGGTTCACCCAGTGGGCAGTGAAAGTTATGTAACTTCCTTGCCAGTGTTTGCTAGACCACGTGTCTGTGGTCAGATGTATCTTGGCACCGACACTGTGTGCCAGAGATACATTCACTTGCCGCTGAACCTGGCCATATAGCTCTGGGATGCCCTTCTGGGAGAAATATTTCCTTCCAGGGACCTTCCATTGCGGTGTTCCTATGGCCACAAATTTTCTAAAGGCCTCCGAGTCCACCAGTTTATATGGCAGTAGTTGGCGGGCTAGCATTTCTGACAAGCCAGTGGTCAGCCATTGGGCAAGAGGGTTATCCGGCGTCATCATCTTTTTTCGCTCTAACATTTGGGGAAAGGAAGCCTGCCTTTTGCCAGATGAACGCGACAACGGCACGGTGGAAGGTGGAGTGCAGGACAACCGGGAGGAGAGAGGAGAAGGAGAAGTGACAGGACGGGTAGCGCCGGGAGTGTTGCTTTGTGGGTTCTGATGGTGTTGCTCAGACTAGGCTCGGTGATGGGAGGCCAGGTGCCTTCTTAAGGCGGTCGTCCCTAGGTGAGTGTTGGGCCTACCGCGACTTATGCGTTGACAGCACAGGCTGCAGATGGCAACATTATTGTCAGCAGCGGACACAGAAAAAAAAAGCCCACACTGAGGAGCCATGTGCCAGCGTCCTGGGAGCGCCAGATGTGACCGTGCATGGTGGATGGCTCGTTCCAGATAGATTAGCAGTCTGCTTTTTGCCTCCTGTGCACTGTAAGTTCTGCCTGCTTCTCCTCCCTATCTGGTGCTCAGTCTCTCCCTCTGAACTCCCCTCCTCTTCCTCTCTTGTGGGCACCCACGTGACGTCCATCAACACGTCATCATTGGATTCGTCACCTTCACTACCACTGACATTAGAGATCTCGGAGTAGGCAGCAACAGCAGGGACCACCCTCCTTAGGCTGATCTGGGTACTGTCATCAGACTGCTGGGTGGCGACCGTTGATACCTCCTCTTGCTGATCCGATGCCAATAATGGCTGCGCATCGGTAAGGTCTTGTAATGGATGGGAAATTAATTCCTCTGACTTGAGCGGAGGGGATATGGTGGTGGTGGTGTCTTTGGGGGTGCACACAGTGAAGAGGGTGCAGATAGAGAGGATGAGGAGAGTGCAAAAGTGGAAGGCTGAGTGATCCACTCAACCAAGTCTGGTGCGTCCTTTTACGTAATCGCACGCACCTTCTGAAACTTCCCACTTAGGCTACGGCCTGGTGCATCTGCCCAACTCCTACCACCCCTGTGGAATGACCTGCCTCTTCCTCTGCCTGTCATTTTCAAAATGACCCTGTGACAAAAGTCCCTAAAAAAAGAGCAGTATTTGTGGAAGAAGGTATATCACACCCCTGCCTCAATCAGTTTTATTGGGGGCCAACTGGTAAATCACACCAGTAGAAATGATTTCTTCAAATAGCGTTTTTGTCATGGTCTTACCTTCTTGCTGTTCTCCTTCGTTTGACATGTGCTGGCGGCCATCTTGGTTTCTGGGTTTCTTGTAGCCTCCCACCCTGCGGCTTCTCCTTCCCACTGGGAGGAGCTGGATGCCTAGCTCATATTTATAGGAGGTCTGTGGCTTCAGTTCCTTGCTTGGTCCTCCTGTGTTCACATGCTTCTAGACTGCTGCTGCTTCTGGTTCCTGATCCTGGTTTCGTCCGACTACCCTGCTGGTTCCTGATCCTGGTTTCGTCCGACTACCCTGCTGGTTCCTGATCCTGGCCTCGTCTGACTACCCTTCTGGTTCCTGACCTCTGGCTTCGCAAAGACTCTGCTTCGGTTTCGCCATCCGCTTGGACTTTTGCGTTACAGCTTTATTTTCAATAAAGCCTTCTTATTTTCACTTATCTCTTGTTGTACGTCTGGTTCATGGTTCCGTGACACTAGGACCAAGCCATGAATTCTGACGGTACAGGGCCATCCTCGCTACCCACGCTGGTTGCCAGACTTGATCAGCAGGATCACCTGTTGGGTCGGTTCGCTGTGGCGTTGCAAACCCTGCTTGAACGCACGGCTCATTTCGCTCCCGTTGCCGATGGGTCGGTTGTCGCTCCTGGGCCCGCTCCTACTGCCGCTCCGGTTGTTGCGCCAGAGTCTACCCCGACACCTGTTGTTGCACCTGCGGTGTTTCGGGGTATGACCGGTTCTGCCCCTCTTCCACAGCGCTTTGGGGGAGAGCCAACTCAGTGCCGAGGTTTCCTTAACCAGGTGGGCATTTATTTCGAGTTGCTGCCACATGCCTTTCCTACTGAGAGATCAAAGGTGGGCTTCTTGATCTCGCTGCTCTCGGACAAGGCCTTGGCCTGGGCCAGCCCTTTATGGGAGAACAACAATCCGGTGGTTGCCGAGTTTTCCGGTTTTGTTGCTTCTCTTCGGAAGGTATTCGATGTGCCGGCTCGTGCTGCCTCTGCTGCAAAGCTCCTTATGTCCATCAGACAGGGTTCACGATCCGTAGCTGAATACGCCATTGAGTTTCGTACCCTGGCAGCAGAGGTGGGCTGGAATAATGAGGCTCTGGTCGCTGCTTTCTCTCATGGTCTCTCGGATGCCTTGAAGGATGAGGTTGCAGCTAAGGACCTACCAGTGGAGCTCGAGTCTCTTATTTCTTTCCTGATTTTGATTGACACCAGACTCAGGGAGAGACCTTCCTTTAAGGAGAGCCTGCGGAGGTTTTCTAACAGATTGGCGCCTACGTTTGCTGTCCCACCCGTGCCTCCCTCTCCTCCCACGCCTCCTGGGGATGACTTGTCTGGGGGTGAACCCATGCAGCTGGGGTTTGCTCGCCTGTCCGAGGGGGAGAGGGTACTCCGGAGACGCGAGGGCCGATGCATGTACTGTGGTCTCGGCGGGCATTTTCGGTTGGCATGTCCGAACCGTCCGGGAAACGCTCGCACCTGAGATCCTGTCGGGGGCAGATCTTGGGTGGAGTCTCCTCGTCCCCGGTTTCCCGTGTTGACAAACCACTGATCACTGTTGTCCTCTCCTGGGTCGGGGGCTCGGTGACGACCCAGGCGTTGGTGGACTCTGGTGCTGGTGGTTTGTTCATTGATAATGTGTTCGCTGCCGCCAATTCCATTCCTCTGCAGGCTCGAGGTTCCCCACTGGCTCTTGAGGCGATAGACGGCAGACCCCTTCTGCCGCCACACGTGACTCATGAGACCCTTCCAGTGGGGATAGCCATTGGTGCCGTTCACAGAGAGTCGGTCTGCCTCCAGGTTATTTCGTCTCCACACTACTTGGTGGTCTTGGGGTACCCCTGGCTCCGGAAGCATAATCCGACTTTCGATTGGAGATCGGCCGAGATCCTCTCGTGGTCACCGCAGTGTGGGGCTAGTTGCATCCATGGGTCTGTCAAGTTGCTGTGTACTTCCTCGGACTCTCTGTTGCCTCCTGAATACGAGGAGTACCGGGATGTATTCGATAAGGTGCGCGCGGTTGCCCTACCTCCGCACCGCCCATACGATTGTGCCATAGAGTTACAATCTGGTGCCGTTCCTCCTCGTGGCAAAGTCTATCCACTGTCGGTAGCGGAGAATGAGGCCATGGAGGAGTACGTGAGGGAGGCGCTTTCACGCGGACACATTCGCAAATCCTCGTCCCCGGCAGGGGCTGGATTTTTCTTTGTGAAAAAGAAGGGCGGTGAGTTGAGGCCTTGCATCGATTACAGGGGTCTCAATCACATCACGATCAAGAACGCTTACCCGATACCCTTGATTTCCGAGCTGTTCGATCGCCTTAAAGGGGCCACGGTCTTTACCAAACTCGACCTGAGGGCGGCATATAACCTGGTAAGGATCAAGGCGGGCGATGAGTGAAAGACCGCGTTTAACACCAGGACCGGTCATTATGAATCCTTGGTTATGCCCTTTGGGTTGTGCAATGCGCCCGCAGTCTTTCAGGAATTCATCAACGATGTTTTCCGTGACCTGTTGCAGCAGTGTGTGGTGGTCTATTTGGATGACATCTTGGTATATTCTGAATCCATGGAGGCCCACATTCTGGATGTCAGACGAGTGTTGCAACGGTTACGAGAGAACAAGCTGTTCGGTAAGCTTGAGAAATGCGAATTTCACCGATCCCAGGTAACCTTCTTAGGTTACATCATTTCCGCTGAGGGGTTCTCCATGAATCCTGAGAAGGTTTCGGCTGTCTTACAGTGGCCCCAGCCCAGTGGTCTTCGTTCCCTGCAGCGCTTTTTGGGCTTCGCCAATTATTATCGGAAGTACATCAGGGACTTTTCCATGCTAGCCAAGCCTCTCACGGATCTGACCAGGAAGGGCAGTAATTCCCAGGTCTGGCCGCTCGAGGCCATCCGAGCTTTTGAGGCTCTAAAGTCCGCCTTTGTGTCGGCTCCGATTCTGTCGCATCCCAACCCTGGGTTGCCCTTTGTCCTCGAGGTGGACGCGTCTGAGACGGGAGTAGGCGCCCTTCTGTCTCAGCGTAGAACACCAGAGGGTCCTCTGCTTCCCTATGGGTTTTACTCCCGGAAACTGTCTTCCGCGGAGTGCAACTATCAGATTGGTGACAGGGAGTTATTGGCCATCGTGCAGGCCCTTAAAGAATGGAGGCACTTGCTCGAGGGTTCGGTGGTTCCGGTCCTCATCCTGACGGACCACAAGAATCTGACCTACCTTTCTGAGGCCAAGAGATTGACACCACGTCAGGCCAGATGGGCTCTGTTCTTGTCACGGTTTAATTACGTGGTCTCCTACCTACCCGGTTCCAAGAACATCAGGGCGGATGCCTTATCACGGCAGTACTCCGAGCTGTCCAGGGAGGAGTCGATTCCGACTTCGGTCATACCTCAGAATCAGATCTTGGCCGCCATTCGCACCAGCCTCTCTCCCCTGGGTGAGCAGATTTTGGCGGCTCAATCTGGTGCTCCCTCTGGGAGACCCAACGGCAGATGTTTTGTGCCTGAGGAGTTGCGCACTCGGTTTTTGCGAACCTACCATAACTCCAAGACCGCGGGGCATCCTGGAAGGAATCAGCTGTCCTGGGCTGTTTCACGTCTGTTCTGGTGGTCTTCCCTACGTTCCGACATCGCCGCATATGTAGCGGCATGCTCCGTTTGTGCCCAGAGTAAGTCCCCTCGGCACCTTCCGTTGGGCCTTCTGCAACCCATAGCCACCGGGGAGCGCCCATGGTCACACCTGGGGATGGATTTCATTGTGGACCTCCCTGCATCCCGAGGCCATACGGTCATTCTCATGATTGTGGATCGGTTTTCCAAAATGTGCCACTGTGTTCCTCTCAAGAAGTTACCCTCTGCACAAGAGTTGGCCACGATTTTTGCCAGGGAGGTCTTCCGGTTGCACGGTTTGCCCAAGGAGATTGTGTCGGATCGGGGGAGTCAGTTTGTGTCCAGGTTCTGGCGCGCCTTTTGCTCCCAGTTGGGGATTCATCTCTCCTTCTCCTCGGCCTACCACCCTCAGTCCAATGGGGCCGCAGAACGATCCAATCAGGCCTTGGAGAAATTCCTTCGTTGCTATGTCTCCGATCACCAAGACAATTGGGTTGACCTCCTGCCTTGGGCTGAGTTTGCCAGGAACACGGCGGTGAACTCTTCCTCTGGGACGTCTCCCTTCATGGCCAATTATGGGTTCCAACCTGCCGTGTTACCGGAGGTATTCTCTCCCCAGGATATTCCGGCTGTGGAGGATCACCTTTCCGTTCTACGTGCTTCTTGGGTACTGATCCAGAAGTCCCTTGAGGTCTCTGCGCAGCGCCAGAGACTCCAGGCTGATCGCAGACGAGCGCCTGCTCCTTCCTACCAGGTCGGAGACCGTGTATGGTTGTCCACCCGCAACCTCAACCTTCGAGTGCCCACTCCCAAGCTGGCGCCTCGCTTTGTTGGTCCCTTCCGAGTGCTTCGCAGGGTTAACCCGGTAGCCTATGCCCTTGCGCTTCCTCCTGGCATGCGGATCTCCAACGTGTTTCATGTCTCCCTGTTGAAGCCACTGGTGTGTAATCGTTTCACTTCCTCGGTTCCTCGGCCTCGTCCGGTCCAAGTGGGTAATCGTGAGGAGTATGAGGTGAGCAATATCCTGGACTCACGCCTGGTCCGCGGTCGGGTGCAGTTTTTGGTCCATTGGCGTGGTTATGGTCCAGAGGAGCGTTCCTGGGTTCCCTCCGCAGATGTCCATGCTCCTGCCTTGCTCCGAGCCTTCCACGCACGCTTCCCTCAGAAACCGTTCTTTACTCCGCGGAGGAGGGGCCCTTGAGGGGGAGGTACTGTCATGGTCTTACCTTCTTGCTGTTCTCCTTCGTTTGACATGTGCTGGCGGCCATCTTGGTTTCTGGGTTTCTTGTAGCCTCCCACCCTGCGGCTTCTCCTTCCCACTGGGAGGAGCTGGATGCCTAGCTCATATTTATAGGAGGTCTGTGGCTTCAGTTCCTTGCTTGGTCCTCCTGTGTTCACATGCTTCTAGACTGCTGCTGCTTCTGGTTCCTGATCCTGGTTTTCGTCCGACTACCCTGCTGGTTCCTGATCCTGGTTTCGTCCGACTACCCTGCTGGTTCCTGATCCTGGCCTCGTCTGACTACCCTTCTGGTTCCTGACCTCTGGCTTCGCAAAGACTCTGCTTCGGTTTCGCCATCCGCTTGGACTTTTGTGTTACAGCTTTATTTTCAATAAAGCCTTCTTATTTTCACTTATCTCTTGTTGTACGTCTGGTTCATGGTTCCGTGACAGTTTTTCACTCTGTGTAGATGTGGTAACGCAGCAAAACCGCAGACAAATGCTGCACTACCTAAATGCACTATATAGAAAGTATATTATTGGTATATAACACCCCTGCTTTAATCAGTTTTTTTGGGGGGCAACTGGTAAATCACACTAGTAGAAATAAATTCTTCAAATAGTGTTTTTCACTCTGTGTAGATGCGGTAACGCAGCAAAACCGCTGACAAATGCTGCACTACCTCAATGCACTATATAGAAAGTATATTATTGGTATATAACACCCCTGCTTCAATCAGTTTTTTTGGGGGGCAACTGGTAAATCACACCAGTAGAAATTATTTCTTCAAATAGCGTTTGTCACTCTGTATAGATGCGGTAACGCAGCAAAACCGAAGACAAATGCTGCACTACTTAAATACACTATATAGAAAGTTTATTATTGGTATATAACACCTCTGCTTCAATCAGTTTTTTTGGGGGCAACTAGTAAATTCTGTGTGGCTGCAGTATCGCAGCAGAACTGCACACAACTGCTGCACAATACAATTGCACTATAATATACTTTCTGTGTTAGAAAGTATAAGTATATTACACCCCTATATACTGCACACCTATCGATAGCACATCTATACCAGTCCTTAAAAGGTCTTTTGTGGCCGAATTAGCTAGCGATTTGTGTCCCTAACAGTCTGTCCCTTCTCCACACAGCAACCTCTCCCTACACTGGCAAAAGACTGAATGTAAAATGGCGGTCAGATCAGGTTTATTTATAAGGTAGGGGGTATGTCCATTTGCTGAAACGTCTCAATTGGCTGTCCTGCACCACCTGATGGATGTGTCATGGGTCAAAGTTCTTCACAATGTAAAAGAATATGGCGGGCGCGAATATCGCCATATGTTCGCCCGTTCGGCGAACGAGTGAAGTTCGACGCGAAACGACCGCCTGGCGAACCGCAAGGCCATCTCTATTCTCCACTAAAAGTATTGCTTCCATAAAAAACAGATCCATACCATAAAAGGGTCCATGCAGTCCTCTCCTGGTCAAAGCAATTTTGTGGGGCATGGTTGTGTGATACAGTATAGCATAATAATGACCTATCAAATGGCTACACGTGAACCACAGTGAAGTACATTATATACAAAAGAACTGATATTCAAAGGTATTCCCGGATACTTCCCTTCTGCACGGTCATAATTTGTTTTTTCCTAGTTATGTCAGTAAAGTGCTTCTAAAAGCAACCAATATGTGCCGTGCAGCTGAGATGTCAGATCTGATACATTTCCCTGCCTAAAACACTGATTAATATTCTGCACATTCTGTGATTATCAGCCCCATGAATGTTTCTTTTGCACATTCCACTCATATTATCTGAGCTTTCAATAGGCAGTTCATGTGATAATTATTTTTAAGTACATTGTTAGAAATTCCGTACGAGTACATTCACGATTTCTCAGAATAACGCATGGAAATCACTGCTTTAACAGCTAACGTGAAAACAATAGCACTGAGTAGCAATTAAATTCAGCAGATCTTCATAATTAAATAGGAAGTGTTGGATTTGTTAGGAAGACATCTGTGATGGAGTCTTCTCAATGTACAAAGGAGTTTTTAACCCTTTCATGACCAAGGGTCATTGATGCCCCAGTGTCCAGGTCAAAATTAACAAATCTGACACGTGTCACTTTATGTGGTAATAGCTTTGGAACACTTTTACTTATCCAAGCCATTCTGAGATTGTTTTCTCGTGACACATTGTACTTCATGATAGTCATATATTTGAGTCAATATATTTCACCTTTATTTATGAAAAAATCCCAAATTTACCCAAAATTTTGAAAAATTCTCAATTTTCCAAATTTCAATTTCTCTGCTTCTAAAACAGAAAGTGAAACCTAATAAAATATTTATTAGATAACACTCCCCATATGTCTACTGTATGTTGGCATCATTTTGGAAATGTCATTTTATTTTTTTAGGACGTTAGAAGGCTTAGAATTTTAGAAGCAATTCTTTACTGGACCAGTTCAGGTCTGAAATCCCTTTGTGGGGCTTACATAGTGGAAACCCCCATAAATGACCCCATTATAGAAACTACACCCCTCAAGTTACTCAAAACTGATTTTACAAACTTTGTTAACTCTTTAGGCGTTCCACAAGAATTAAAGGAAAATGGAGATGAAATTAAAAAATTTCACTTTTTTGGCAGATTTTCCATTTTATATATTTTTTTTCTTTAACACATTGAGGGTTAACAGCCAAACAAAACTCAATATTTATTACCCTGATTCCACGGTTTACAGAAACACCCCACATGTGGTCGTAAACTGCTGTACGGGCACACGGCAGGGCGCAGAAGGAAAGGAATGCCATACGGTTTTTGGAAGGTAGATTGTGCTGGATTGGTTTTCTGAACGCCATATGTTTTTTATTTTTCTGCCGATTGTCTTGTGCAGGGGCTCGTTTTTTGCAGAAAGTGTTGAGGTTTTTATTGGTACCATTTTTGGGTACATAGGATTTTTTGATCATTCATTATTACACTTTATGGGGCAAGGTGACCCAAAAATTGGCTGTTTTGGAACAGTTTTCATTTATTTATTTTTACAGCGTTCATCTGAGGAGTTAGGTCATGTGATAGTTTTATAGAGAAGATTGTTACGGACGTGGCAATACCTAATATGTATACTTTTTCTTATTTATTTAAGTTTTACACAATAATAGCATTTCTGAAACCCAAAAAATGATGTTTTAGTGTCTCTATAGTCTGAGAGCCATAGCTTTTTTATTTTTTGGGCGATTGTCTTAAATAGGGTATCATTTTTTGCGGGACGAGGTGACGGTTTGATTGGTACTATTTTGGGGGTCATAAGCCTTTTTGATTGCTTGCTGTTGCACTTTTTGTGATGTAAGGTGACAAAAATAGCTTTTTTGGCACTATTTTTTTATTTTATTTTTATGGTGTTTATCGGACGGGGTCCATCATGTGATATATTTATAGAGGCGGTCGTTACGGACGCGGTGACACCTAATATGTGTATTTTATTTTATTTTTTTATTTTTTTATAGGAAAAGGCAATGTCTTTTTTTATTTACATATTTATTTATTGATTTATTTTTACTTTTATTATTTTCACTTTTTTATCAGTTCCCTCTTGGATCTTGAAGATCCAGTGGGGCTGATAGTTGTACTATACTTTGCAATGCTCTTGCATTGCAAAGTATAATACTTCCAGATTGCCTGTAGGTGGCAGCACTGGACGCCTTTGCCATGGCAACCATCGATGCAGCCC
Source organism: Bufo bufo (assembly GCF_905171765.1). Lineage (NCBI taxonomy): Eukaryota > Metazoa > Chordata > Amphibia > Anura > Bufonidae > Bufo > Bufo bufo. The sequence goes on from NC_053396.1 coordinate 130,089,253, forward strand.
CGATGGTGGAGAGGGAGCTCCCTCCCTCTGTTAACCCGATGGATGCCGCAACCGCAGCATCTATGGGGTTACAGGAGAGTGTCAACATAGAGCTGACACTCTCTGCTGATGCCGGCGGCTCAGGAATGGAGCCGCCGCCATCACACACAGAATGGGGAATCGGGGGCAGCGCTGGAAGGGGGGGGTCGGGGGGTACAGACTACAATGGGGCAGGAGGGGCGGTGTTGAGGAACGGTTGAGACGTATGCATATATATCCATGCATGCCTGCAAACACGTGTGGGCATGTATGGTATATATATGCATACATTAACCACCGCATCATGGGGTGATGTGCGCAGATGTGCCCAGCATCTGCGCCCGTCTGCCCATGGTGATCCCCAGGGGCTCATGGTGGCCCCTGGGGAAATATGTGGTCCCTGGAAGCTGTGCCCCCTTATAATCCCCCTTATATTAGTATATACATGTGCCCCCTTATATGTGTCCCCTTATAGTTAGTATATATTTCCTGTCCCTCTCATGTAGATATGTGTATATATATATGGGGATGTGTGTATGCAGTGCATACATCTATATGTGTATAAATATATATATTGATCAGCCTGGTTCGTTTATGACGTGGGAGTGTGTGATGTTATGTAGCAGCTGGGGGCTTACAGCTTGTGCAGGAAGTCCTTTGTTTCAGTTCTAGCATTCCGTCACACGACCCCACGATGATGTCATCACCCTCCTGTTGAAGAAGGAGGAGGGGGGCTGGTTTTGGGCTATAAAGCCCCAAGCAAAGCAGAGGTGCGGCCTCTTGCAACCAGACTAGATTCAGAGACACATGGGAGAGAGCGGCTCCATGATGACCGCCTGGAAAAGGCCTACTAACGCTGGAAGGATTAAGTATATACCTGTGTAGCCCCTACCTACCCCTCACATCCCCTTATTATATTCCCTGACCCCCTGATCAACCCCTATCCTACCAACGATTAACCCTTTCCCTGCCAGGCATTACCCCTGGTAGTTACCCTGGTCCCTGTGTGCTGGTAGCCCCTGATGGACCCTGGTCCCTGCCTACTGAATCCCCTTATACTCCCTGATTAACCCTTGCCCCTGATGTGTACCCTGGGCCCTGATTTACCCTTGCCGTGTTACTGGACACCCTTATTCCCCAGACCCTTGCCTTATTGTATCCTTGTTTGTTCCCCTGATCCTGTGCCACTGGTTCCCTGATCCTGTGCCCCTGATTGTATTTGTGGTTCAGTTACACCCCCCTGATGACCCCCACTGTATCTCACCCCATTGTTAACCCTTTGTGTTTGTGGTCGGCTTACACCCCTGTAATGCCACCGTTAACCCTCGGCGTACCCCATAGGGAGAGTATAGGACCAGATGGGTGGGTTATTGTTTATATTACTTGTATGTGTGAACTGTATAGTTAGTTGATGGGTGGAATTGGGAATGTGTAGTGTAGTCTAGGATTGTATATGTAGTGCTGTGTATTTACTGTATTGCGTGAGTAGTGTATTGTTAGTAATAAATACTGTTACTTGTAACTATCTGTGTAACGTGTATTTATTGGCGATAGTTAGTTAGTAAGGCGCATGCAGTTAGCATAAGTGACTAGTGTAAAGCATAGCGAAGGTATTGTTATTGAATTATAAAGGCATAAATGGGCGGAGTCATCAATAGACGGCTCCTCCCATTTATGAATATTAATTATCGATATTTGCATAAATATTGGTGGTTAATATTCCCGCTTTACATTGGCGAGCCAGGCCCACTGCTTAGATTTTGAAATCTGTGTTTGGTTTGGAGGCTAGAGGTCCGTTACACTGTCAATTATCAGGCAAGAGAGACGCGGTCAGCGGTCTGAGCGTCTAGGACCTGATAATTCGGACAGGTAGCGCGACTCTTCCTCACAGCACCAGGCGCAGATCAATCAGAATCAATTTTATCATTTCCAGTTGCTGACGGAGTTTATATTCAACTCAACCCCTGTCTGATTTACCTCTACATATCCACAAGTATTTTATCCTCTGTACCTTTCATACTGCAGCCATGGACGCAGTCATACACGCACTCTCCACATACATGGACGCAGTCATACACGCACTCTCCACATACATGGACGCAGTCATACACGCACTCTCCACATACATGGACGCAGTCATACACGCACTCTCCACATACATGGACGCAGTCATACACACACTCTCCACATAAATGGACGCACTCATACACGCACTCTCCACATATACATGGACGCACTCATACACGCACTCTCCACATACATGGACGCAGTCATACACGCACTCTCCACATACATGGACGCAGTCATACACGCACTCTCCACATACATGGACGCAGTCATACACGCACTCTCCACATACATGGACGCAGTCATACACACACTCTCCACATAAATGGACGCACTCATACACGCACTCTCCACATATACATGGACGCACTCATACACGCACTCTCCACATACATGGATGCACTCTCCACATACATGGACGCAGTCATACACGCACTCTCCACATACATAGACGCACTCATACACACACTCTCCACATACAAAGACGCACTCATACACACACTCTTCACATACAGGGGCGCACTCATACACACACTCTCCACATATACATGGACGCACGCACTCGTACACACACTCTCCACATACATGGACGCACTCATACACACACTCTTCACATACATGGACGCAGTCATACACACACTCTCCACATACATGGACGCACTCATACACGCACTCTCCACATATACATGGACGCACTCATACACGCACTCTCCACATATACATGGACGCACTCATACACATACTCTTCACATACAGGGGTGCACTCATACACACAGTCACCACATACAGGGGCGCACACATATACAATACACATATATAGACACCCAGCTTTCCTGCTGTACCTCTCCCCCATACTCTAATGCCTTTGCACTTGTGCCATGCAGGATAGCAGGGAAGCTGGATGACATTTCATTATATAATTCACCCAGCTTTCCTACTGTACTGCAGGTCACAGGTGCACAGACTGGGAAAGCTGAATATTACCGCAGTAGTTCCCCTGCCACTCACATCACTGGTGCAGTTGTGGCAATGCAACTGATGTTCAGCTTGCTGGGCAGCATGGAAGGTTCAACTTCAAGCTGCAGGAATCGCGGGTAGAAAAGGGGGCGGGGCTATTATAGCTCCGCCCACATCGGGCCGTCCTGTTGCTGGTCAGTGTCCATCATAAGAAATGAGGAGGGGGAGAGGCGGAGCGATGTCCCTGATGTCAGGTCAGAGGTGCAAGTGCAGGAGAAGTCAGCTGCTCTGACAGGGGCACGGGGTGACGAAGTACAGTGACTGCTCCCGGGCCCCTTCTGAGCTCGGGCCCCGAAGCAGCTGCTTCCCCTGCTTCCCTGATAGTTACGCCACTGTCAACAAGCATCGCTCAAGTGATTGCAAGGGAGAAGAAGACACGTCACTGAAAGAGATCCATCTTCGTGGGAGCGGCGTACAAGTCAGGCTGGTCGGGAAGAGGCGATCCGGGAAAATGGACTTCTTCCAAGCAGCTGCGAGGTACGGCGCCAAGGAGAAGATGGACACTCATCAAACGGTGAGTATGGACTTCCCCACACTGCAACACTTGAGCAGACACAGCACATTTAACTCCATCCTCCCCACTACATACAAGTCAGCAGAAATGCTGTGGTCCGATTTGTTGGCACAGGCTTGTAGTTATGACAAGCTTTGTGTGAACAAACGGATGGTGTTGAACAAGGCCACCAAACGGCTTCGGATGCTGGCCAAACTCGTTCATACGTTTGAGGCTAGCATCTGTAAGCCAAAGGAAGTGGCGCTGGTGTCTCAGTCAACGGAGACAATTCCTCCGGCCATTCACTGCCAGTGCTGTGCCAGTAATTCGGACCAGGTTTCGGCATTGCGGGCACAGCTGGCAGAGAATGTGCAGTCTACTGTTGACCGAGATGCGCAGGTGGCTAATATAGAGTCACAGTTAGTAGAGCTGCAGAGGCAGAAGGAGGAAATTGAGGCTAAGTTGACTCAGTCTTATACTGAGGTCAAGGCCTTCAAGGAGCGGACTGCCTCTACTGACGTGACGGTAGCCAAATTGAAGGCTGAGGTTGCTGTAAGGTCCCAGCTAATGTCTGGCATGCAACAGGTTATCACCAAGTTGGTGCCGGCCCTTTCTTTTTCCGTAAAGCCAGGGTCGGAATCTCCCAAAATGTTGCCCTGTGCAGGGCCACAAGGGGGGAGAGTAGTCTGTGACCGGTCTAATCATCAGGTCAAGCCGGTCCAGACTAACAGAGATTTTTCCCTGAGTTTGGGAAAAAGAACTGTGGTGAAGAGTGTGTCCCTGAGGATGGTACAATTCAGTAGAAGGGAGCTCGGCTGCAGTGTAGACGGACCTGGGCCATGCAGAGCAAACATCAGATGTTTTGCATGTGGTGGCCTAGGTCACATAGCGAGACACTGCAAAACAGATAGGAACATAACACACAGGACAGGAAACCAAGTCACGTGTTTCAGGTGTGGGAACAAAGGACACATTGCAAGGAATTGCCCTTGTGCAAGTAATTGCAATGTGTCCAACAGTATCAGCCAGGTAACAAATTGTGCAGTGGGGTCTAGTCAGCCTGGCCATAACTGGGTTACCTCTCGGCAGCATCACCGGCTGCTGAGGTGTCGGAGTGGCCAAGCTAGGCTAGGCAACATTTGACACCCCTGTACTATTTGTTACACCGTTTGTTCCCTGTGTATGTCCATGTTGTGTGTTTTTGTTATCTGTTTGTAAGTTTTTCTTGATGTTGATGGTGGTAGTCCTTGTCTACGGATGTGTTCTACCATGCTCATTTATGTAGTGTCTTAAGTCCCGTCTGCTGTCTTTGTTTCATTCTGTGTCCCCTTGGAGTGGAACAGTGTTATACTGTGGATCGAGAACGTATAGGAGCAGGCAAATTGCCCAGCTGTCTGTGAGGACTTCGCCGGGAATTTTTCCATGCATCTTACCAGTGAAGTTCTGTGAGTAGAATCTTTTTGCAGGCGTGTAAAGTGTCATTACATACTACGCTATAGTTCTCTTCCTTCAGCAGAGTCCTATTTGAAGACACCATCCAGTTTTCTACACGCATTCACTAATCAGAAATCCTGTGAGTATAAACTATTCACATGGTGCGTTAAGTGCCTGGAACCTGCTACACCATAGTGCGCTTTTTCATTACATTACAGATTTCCATACCAGTGACGGATTGTGAGGTGGGCATGTGATCACATTAGTTGAAGATCTATAAAAGGAAATTTTATTCACAGAAAAGATTTCTCTCCGGCAGCGCAATCTTTCCATATATCTTCATACAGCGGACTTTTCCCACATTGTCTTTAGATTTGCAGCGCCTGAGAGGACAAGTATTTCTAACAGAGACTTTATTTTATTTTATTTCAGAGTGTGGACTGTGTTCTTGTGTTGTGGGGTCCTGGGGAGCCGGGGCATGACTATGCCATTGGTTCTGCGGGCCCCCACAAGATGGGATCACAGGGGGAAGTCAGCCTGGGTAGACATGGGTGGACAGGGATGCGGTGCCATCAATGACAAGATGGTGCTTTGTCCACAGTACTCCAGTTATCTTAACCTAGTAGGGTGGCCATCCTTATCTGTTGGTGCAGAGGGATGTGTAGCAGAGGATGCAATCCTCTGAAGGTAGGGTGTTCAGACACCAGTGTTGGGATGATGAGGAGCCCTGTGAGACAAAGGGCAGCCCAATACCTTTCTCTACCCATGGGTCAAAGGTATTGGTGCTGGAAATTTTCACATTTAATTGCACTGTTAGGGGAGAAATTCCCCCGGGAGCGCCTGGTGTTTTCTTCTGCCATAGGTGTGATTTTATATGGAGCGGAAGAAAAACCCAGGAGATGCCACAGAAGAGGCCAGCTATTCCCCCTGACACTGTTGTGAAGCTCCAGAGGATCCCACTGGATTTTGGCAATCAAGCGACCTCTGTCTAGAGGTGTTCTAGAGATGGAGGACTGTGCCACAATCCAGCGTGAGCATTATCTCAGACTCTGGAGGAAGACTTGGAGACGTTCGGGTGGAAGAGCATATTATCACTTGTTTCACCCAGTGAAACTTCTTCTGGTTCTGGTCATCGTCATCTACATTCGGAGGGTCAAGGGACTTATTGACCAAATACACCAGAACCAGACAGAACTTTACAGAACTATCCGGAGGAGGAGGCTCAGGACATAACTCAAACCTTGTTCCTGTAGCCAAATATTGTATGGACACACTTTGTTTCCTATGAGGGTTCAGGACGTATAACCTGTACTACCCTGAAACCCCATAGCACATTGTACATTTTATGATTTTGTATGTTGGTTGATTGTGTACCCATGGACACTCTAGGTGCAAATGTGTGACAGCCCACCCAATTTGGCTGTACACATTTGCATCCTATAGTCGTTTCCCATTGACACAGGGGTCTGCGACCTACCTGTGTCTTTGGAGGTGTAGAGATATACCAGGTTGCATGAGTCTCTATGGGTACACATACATATAATGATTTTGGTGGTGTTGGGAGGGATGTGACATGTATTTTGTGTGAATGGGGATAAGGTTAGGTCACGATAGGGACAGGCATCATTCATTTGCCACCTTGAACCCTGGAACGGTGAAGTTCTTAAGGGAAGGGCTGGATGTGTAGTGTGGCGGAGGTGTTCTCCGCAGTAGAATTTAGGTACTGTGACATCGCCGCTTAAGAGTCTGACCTGCCTTGTAAAGACCTATTAATCTGTCCACGGGAGAACCGCACCCATCAAGATGGAAACAGACGTTGGATAGAAGAAAGTTGGGACTGAGGTGTTGAGGGTGAACCCGCTCCAGATGCCTTGGAGGCGGGCCATACCTGAAGATCGGCAGAACTACCGAGAGACTGTGGGGGTGTGGTCACTCCAAAGTGGGGGTGGCCGACACCAAGAGACTGTTAAAGAAAGGCCAGTTAAAGACTGTAAGGGTGAACCCGCTCCAGAATTGGGGGGGACAAAGATACCTGAAGATCGGCAGAATTACCGAGAGACTGTGGGGGTGTGGTCACTCCAAAGTGGGGGTGGCCGACACTAAAAGACTGGTAAAGAGACTGTGGGTGTGTGGTATCCTAAAGATGTCAAGAAGAAGACGGTGTATCCTGTGGACGGAGGAGTAGGTTACGGTGAAGGGCAGGTCGGAGGAAGCTGGATTAGGGATGTCTAAGTACCTAAAGATCAGTGTGCACTACAGTTCTTCCTGAACTTCCACCAAAGATGGGGGTGAAGGGGGGCAAATATATCTCAACCCGTTCCCCCATTATATTGTCGTATTAAATAGTCCGACAACAGGGGGATTGTTGAGGAACGGTTGAGACGTATGTATATATATCCATGCATGCCTGCAAACACGTGCGGGCATGTATGGTATATATATGCAAACATTAACCACCGCATCATGGGGTGATGTGCGCAGATGTGCCCAGCATCTGCGCCCGTCTGCCCATGGTGATCCCCAGGGGCTCATGGTGGCCCCTGTGGGAAATATGTGGTCCCTGGAAGCTGTGCCCCCTTATAATCCCCCTTATATTAGTATATACATGTGCCCCCTTATATGTGTCCCCTTATAGTTAGTATATATTTCCTGTCCCTCTCATGTAAATATGTGTGTATATATATATATATGGGGATGTGTGTATGCAGTGCATACATCTATATGTGTATATATATAGTGGATGAAAAACGGACAGCACTCCAGGTAAAAGTAGATGGTGTTTATTCACCCATGTGGATGGCAACGTTTCAGCTCATACAAGAGCCTTTGTCAAGCAATGAACACAATACAAAAGGGGGTTTATATAGGCCAACCCCTATGACATCACAATGTGATCAATTATCAGCCAAATACAATAAAGTGCAAATAGTGCATATGTGATACATAAAAACATAAGTATATCAGTGTACAATATATCAATAAATCAGTGGTATATGTCAAATACATTATAAAATCAATGCGTAAACGCAATAAAGTGCATAAAGGTAAATTGACAAATCAATAAACATCAGGTGTATCCTGGAATATATAATAAGTGGGAAGGACAAAACGATGCTGCCAAAGGGAGGAGGAGCAATGACATACCCGATGTCGCTCGATGCCACACATGTCGATAGCCGCCACGTCCGGCGTTCAGGTGGATGCAATGCGCAGGCGCCAAGTCGCGTGAGGAATAAGATGTAACTTCCTCAAGTGACGTAACCGGCGCATGCGCATGAGTTTCAAAAGCTGTGTCGGCCATCTTGAAAGTGGTAAAAACCACATATATGGGAAGAAACGCAAGCAATAAACCGCAACAAGAACGCGATATAGTGTGATCTCCTCACAAGTCACAGTGGGAGCATGCGCAGAATGACACTACTTAAATCAAACAAAAAAAAAGGTAACTAGTGATGATCACTGTGTGTGCGCATAGCCTGACAATGAACAGAGTAGCGCAAAACGGAAACAGTGCCGTTCACCTAATTGTGTATCCATAAGGAACAGAGAGAAACAAGTGCATGAGAAAATGCAACAGGCTTCCCCAAGTGAGCCATCTGAAGCAATACACCCAGCAGCAATCATGCTGCGGGCATGTGTATATATATATATATATATATATTGATCAGCCTGGTTCGTTTATGACGTGGGAGTGTGTGATGTTATGTAGCAGCTGGGGGCTTACAGCTTGTGCAGGAAGTCCTTTGTTTCAGTTCTAGCATTCCGTCACACGACCCCACGATGATGTCATCACCCTCCTGTTGAAGAAGGAGGAGGGGGGCTGGTTTTGGGCTATAAAGCCCCAAGCAAAGCAGAGGTGCGGCCTCTTGCAACCAGACTAGATTCAGAGACACATGGGAGAGAGTGGCTTCATGATGACCGCCTGGAAAAGGCCTACTAACGCTGGAAGGATTAAGTATATACCTGTGTAGCCCCTACCTACCCCTCACATCCCCTTATTATATTCCCTGACCCCCTGATCAACCCCTATCCTACCAACGATTAACCCTTTCCCTGTCAGGCATTACCCCTGGTACTTACCCTGGTCCCTGTGTGCTGGTAACCCCCGATGGACCCTGGTCCCTGCCTACTGAATCCCCTTATACTCCCTGATTAACCCTTGCCCCTGATATGTACCCTGGGCCCTGATTTACCCTTGCCGTGTTACTGGACACCCTGATTCCCCAGACCCTTGCCTTATTGTATCCTTGTTTGTACCCCTGATCCTGTGCCACTGGTTCCCTGATCCTGTGCCCCTGATTGTATTTGTGGTTCAGTTACACCCCCCTGATGACCCCCACTGTATCTCACCCCATTGTTAACCCTTTGTGTTTGTGGTCGGCTTACACCCTTGTAAGGCCACCGTTAACCCTCGGCGTACCCCATAGGGAGAGTATAGGACCAGATGGGTGGGTTATTGTTTATATTACTTGTATGTGTGAACTGTATAGTTAGTTGATGGGTAGTGTAGTCTAGGATTGTATATGTAGTGCTGTGTATTTACTGTATTGCGTGCGTAGTGTATTGTTAGTAATAAATACTGTTACTTGTAACTATCTGTGTAACGTGTAGTTATTGGCGATAGTTAGTTAATAAGGCGCATGCAGTTAGCATAAGTGACTAGTGTAAAGCATAGCGAAGGTATTGTTATTGAATTATAAAGGCATAAATGGTCGGAGTCATCAATAGACGGGTCCTCCCATTTATGAATATTAATTATCGATATTTGCATAAATATTGGTGATTAATATTCCCCCTTTACAGGCGGCTAGAAAATTAATGCAGGGGGCGGATCGCATGCCAGGAAGGAGATGAGCAGGAAGGAGATGAGGGCACAGATCGGCGGGGCACAGATCGGGGGGGGGGCACAGAGGGGCACCATGTGCTTAGAGCGGCACAGATCGGGGGGGGGTGATCATGAGGAACACTATCGGCTTTCAGGCTCTGATCTGTGCCGGCATTTTAACACTGCCGCGATCCGATTGGGTTAGTCTGCACAGACTAACCAATCGGATCGATTGCCGGCAAGGGGCCACTCTGATTGGTCCCTTGCCGGCATTACTGCACTGTATGCTGTCCGTGACAGCAGCAGGGCAGGGGCAGAAGCTTTAATCCAAGCGTCTTGCAGCACTTGGATTAAAGAGCTGGCTTGACGTCTATACACGTGGTAGCTGCACGGGGCATGTGCAGCTATCACGTATATATACAGATTGCGGTCGGGAAGGGGTTAATCTGAAGTTTAAAAAAACACTGGTATTACAAAAGTAAGGCAGCCATGGAGAGTAATTATTTTTCAATTTCATTATCTTAGCTCTGTGATGTACCTTTGTTTTGATGCTGCTAGGGCTTGCTGTGGGTGGGATTACTTTGCAAAGAACTACTGATTCCTATGCCCTCTCATAGATATTGTCTCTATTACAATTTGTAAGGGAGTACTCTGTTGCTCACTAGAGGTGCTGCCCAGCATGTGACATATGATTCCTGCAGAGATATTGATGAAGGGAGACAGCCAGGGAGCTGTGGAGATAAAGGCATGAAATGTGTGATGCCCCAACATCAGTCAGATGGGAGATAACAACATGTTCAGCGTACAGGATGTTATATGAGCAGGAGATAAACACCAGGAGCTACAGTGCTGCCCATAATTATTCATACCCCTGGCAAATTTTGACTTAAAGTTACTTTTATTCAACCAGCAAGTAATTTTTTTTACGGGAAATTACATAGGTGTCTCCCAAAAGATAATAGGACGATGTACAAGAGGCATTATTGTGGAAAAAAAAAACATTTCTCAGCTTTTATTTACATTTGAGCAAAAAGTGTCCAGTCCAAAATTATTCATACCCTTCTCAATAATCAATAGAAAAGCCTTTATTGGCAATTACAGCAATCAAACGCTTCCTATAATTGCAGACCAGCTTTTTGCATGTCTCCACAGGTATTTTTGCCCATTCATCTTTAGCAATGAGCTCCAAATCTTTCAGGTTGGAGCAGTGGCGGATCCAGAGCCTGGTCTCGGGAGGGGCACTTTCAGATTTTTTTCTGTCCGCCGCCACAAATCAATGGTGCTTATAGAACAGACTACACAGTGTATGCTATATGGGTATAACAAACATATTTCACATGAAAACTTACAATTACTTGACTTGGCCCTTGGGGATCTCGGACGCAACTTCAACACTTTGGCCGGGGGCTCGGTGGAGCTGATGTTGTGTTTTATCCTAATGAGAAAGATTTCATAATAAGGATTTGGAGAATGGGCAGAGGGATAGCAGAGCAGAGAGAGACTGGTGCTTCTACTAGGGGGTCATTCCATGGGGGAGTAATAAAGCCCCCCCCCAGTAGAAATAATTCTCCTTATAATGTGACAGTGCAAAAAATACCCCCTTGTAATGCCCCCAGTTGAGCTAATGTCCCAGTATAAAATACCCCTATATAGTGCCCCCAGTAAATGCCCCCATAGTGCTCCACACCCTCCTTCCTCCTAGTGTCCCCCATAATGTACCAGTATAAAATGCTCCAGTAGATGCCCTCAGTGTCCCCCATAATTTGCAAGTATAAAATACCCCTTCTTAGTGCCCCATGTAGATGATCCCATAGTACTCTTCTCCCCCCTTCCCCATAGTACCCACCATAATGTGTCCCAGTATAAAATTGTACTGTACAGAGCGCCCATATAAAATACCCCTTTTTTGTGGCCTCAGTAGATGCCCCTATAGTGCCCCCTATCATGTGCCAGTATTAATAACAGCCCCCCCCCCATGCCAGTAATAACAGCCCCCCCCCTGTGCCAGGAATAACAGCCCCCCCTGTGCCAGCAATAACAGCCCCCATGTGCCAGCAATAACAGCCCAGCCCCCCTGTGCCAGTAATAACAGCCCCCCCCCTGTGCCAGCAATAACAGCCCCCCTGTGCCAGTAAAAACAGCCCCCCTGTGCCAGTAAAAACAGCCCGCCCCCCCGTGCCAGTAATAACAGCCCCCCTGTTCCAGCAATAACAGCCCCCCGTGCCAGCAATAACAGCCCTCCCCTGTGCCAGCAATAACAGCCCCCCCGTGCCAGTAATAACAGCCCCCCCTGTGCCAGTAATAACAGCCCCCCCGTGCCAGTAATAACAGCCCCCCTGCCAGTAATAACAGCCCCCCTGTGCCAGTAATAACAGCCCCCCCGTGCCAGTAATAACAGCCCCCCCTGTGCCAGTAATAACAGCCCCCCCGTGCCAGTAATAACAGCCCCCCTGCCAGTAATAACAGCCCCCCTGTGCCAGCAATAACAGCCCCCCCTGTGCCAGTAATAACAGCCCCCCCTGTGCCAGTAATAACAGCCCCCCCTGTGCCAGTAATAACAGCCCCCCCGTGCCAGTAATAACAGCCCCCGTGCCAGTAATAACAGCCCCCCCTGTGCCAGTAATAACAGCCCCCCCGTGCCAGTAATAACAGCCCCCCTGCCAGTAATAACAGCCCCCCTGTGCCAGTAATAACAGCCCTCCTGTGCCAAAAATAACAGCCCTCCTGTGCCAGTAATAACACCCCCCCCCCCCGCCAGTAATAACAGCCCCCCTGTGCCAGTAATAACAGCCCCCCCGCCAGTAATAACAGCCCCCCTGTGCCAGTAATAACAGCCCCCCTGTGCCAGTAATAACAGCCCCCCTGCGCCAGTAATAACAGCCCCCCTGCGCCAGTAATAACAGCCCCCCTGTGCCAGTAATAACAGCCCCCCTGTGCCAGTAATAGCCCCCCCTGTGCCAGTAATAACAGCCCCCTGTGCCAGTAATAACAGCCCCCCTGTGCCAGTAATAACAGCCCCCCTGTGCCAGTAATAACAGCCCCCCTGTGCCAGTAATAACAGCCCCCCTGTGCCAGTAATAACAGCCCCCCTGTGCCAGTAATAACAGCCCCCCTGTGCCAGTAATAACAGCCCCCCTGTGCCAGTAATAACAGCCCCCCTGTGCCAGCAATAACAGCCCCCCCGTGCCAGCAATAACAGCCCCCCCGTGCCAGCAATAACAGCCCCCCCGTGCCAGCAATAACAGCCCTCCCCTGTGCCAGCAATAACAGCCCCCCCCCGTGCCAGTAATAACAGCCCCCCCCGTGCCAGTAATAACAGCCCCCTGTGCCAGTAATAACAGCTCCCCCCCGCCAGTAATAACAGCCCCCCTGTGCCAGTAATAGCCCCCCTGTGCCAGTAATAACAGCCCCCCTGTGCCAAAAATAACAGCCCTCCTGTGCCAGTAATAAGCCCCCCCCACCAGTAATAACAGCCCCCCTGTGCCAGTAATAACAGCCCCCCTGTGCCAGTAATAACAGCCCCCCTGTGCCAGTAATAACAGCCCCCCTGTGCCAGTAATAACAGCCCCCCTGTGCCAGTAATAACAGCCCCCCTGTGCCAGTAATAACAGCCCCCCTGTGCCAGTAATAACAGCCCCCCTGTGCCAGTAATAACAGCCCCCCTGTGCCAGTAATAACAGCCCCCCTGTGCCAGTAATAACAGCCCCCCCCCGCCAGTAATAACAGCCCCCCCCCGCCAGTAATAACAGCCCCCCCCGCCAGTAATAACAGCCCCCCCGCCAGTAATAACAGCCCCTCTGTGCCAGTAATAACAGCATTGTATATATAAAAAAAAACACTTATACTTACCTTCATGTAAAATTTTATTTTTTGGCACACGTTAGTGGAATATGAGACTTTGTAATAAAATAAAATAAAAAAAATAACATTTTCCGCTAACTTGTGCCAAAAAAAAAAATCTATGAACTCTCCATGCCCCTCACGGAATACCTTGGGGTGTCTTCTTTCTAAAATGGGGTCACTTGTGGGGTATTTATACTGCCCTGGCATTTTAGGGGCCCTAAAGCGTGAGAAGTAGTTTGGAATCCAAATGTGTAAAAAATGCCCTGTGAAATCCTAAAGGTACTCATTGGAATTTGGGCCCCTTTGTGCACCTAGGCTGCAAAAAAGTGTCACACATGTGGTATCGCCATACTCAGAAGAAGTAGGGCAATGTATTTTGGGGTGTATTTTTACATATACCCATACTGTGTGTGAGAAATATCTCTGTAAATGACAACTTTTTACATTTTGTTATACAAAGTTGTCAATTTACAGAGATATTTCTCTCACCCAGCATGGGTATATGTAAAAATACACCCCAAAATACATTGCCCTACTTCTTCTGAGTACGGCGATACCACATGTGTGACACTTTTTTGCAGCCTAGGTGCGTAAAGGGGCCGAAAGTCCAACAAGTACCTTTAGGCTTTACAGGGTTGCTCACAATTTAGCCCCGCCCAAAATGCCAGAACAGTAAACACACCCCACAAATGACCCCATTTCAGAAAGTAGACACCCCAAGGTATTCACTGAGGGGCATAGTGAGTCCGTGGGAGATTTTTTTATTTTTTTTGCCAGAAGTTAGCAGAAATGGAAACTTTATTTATTTATTTATTTTCTCAGAAAGTGTCATTTTCCGCTAACTTGTGAAAAAAAATTAAATCATACATAAACTCACCATGCCCCTCCGCGAATACTTTGGGGTGTCTTCTTTCTAAAATGGGGTCATTTGGGGGGTATTTATACTATCCTGGCATTCTAGCACCTCAAGAAACATGACAGGTGCTCAGAAAGTCAGAACTGCTTCAAAATGCGGAAATTCACATTTTTGTACCATAGTTTGTAAACGCTATAACTTTTGCGCAAACCAATAAATATACACTTATTGGATTTTTTTTATCAAAGACATGTAGCACAATAAATTCTGACACAAACTTGTATAGAAATGTAATTATATTTGAACAATTTAACCAGAGAAAGTTAAAAATACACATTTTTTGAGAAAATTGCGGTCTATTTTGATTAATATCAGAAAAACAAAAAATCTCAGCAGCAATAAAATACCACCAAAAGAAAGCTGTATTAGTGAGAAGAAAAGGAGGTAAAATTCATTTGGGTGCCAAGTTGCATGACCGAGCAATAAACCGTTAAAGTTGTGAAGTGCCGATTTGTAAAAAAGGGGGGTCACTAGGGGGGTATAAACCTGTGGTCCTAAAGTGGTTAAAGGGCTGTGACATCACAGGAGCTGGTTAGCTGCTGATCGGCTGTTTGCACGGCATTATGGGTGATCTCGCATTCCCAGGCTTCTTACTTTCACTTTGTAACACATGTAGCCACCATTTTAGAAAAAAACTATTCTTACCACAACGCATGAGGAAATTCAGATTCATTGCTAATACAAATTTTCCTAAACTTCAGAGAGAATTCCACTTCAGATGCTGCGAAGTGTCACAAACTTAGAATCTGTCTTGTCCTGGAATATTTCTATTATTTTTATGTCTTTATCCTGCTGAAGATAATAAACAGATGCCTGTTCATCAAGTGTCTATATCAGGGGTCGGCAACCTTTTCCAGACGTTTGACGCTTAAACATTCAGGGCCTCATTTATCAAAACTGTCTAAGGGTCCATTCACACGTCCGCAAATGGCCCCGCATCCATTCCGCAATATCGGGAATGGGTGCAGACCAATTCATTCTCAATGGGGCAGGAATGGATGCGGAGAGCACTCTATGTGCTCTCTTCATCCGCATTTCCGGAGCGTGGCCCAGAACTTCCGGGCTTCGGCCCCGAAATTCCAGGCCGCGGCTCCACTAAAAAATAGAACATGTCCTATTCTTGTCCGCAATTGCGGACAAGAATAGGTAGTTCTATGGGGGGTGCCGGCCTGGTGTATGGACCCTAAGGCCCCTTTTCACACGAGCGAGTTTTCCGCGCGGGTGCAATGCGTGACGTGAATGCATAGCACCCGCACTAAATCCTGACCCATTCATTTCAATGGGTCTGTGTACATGAGCGTTGTTTTTCACGCATCAGTTCTGCGTTGCGTAAAAATCGCAGCATGTTCTATATTCTGCGTTTTTCACGCAGCCCTGGCCCCATAGAAGTGAATGGGGCTGCGTGAAAAACGCATTGCATCCGCAAGCAAGTGCGGGTGTGATGCGTTTTTTCACTGATGGTTGCTGAGAAATGTTGTTTGTAAACCTTCAGTTTTTTATCACGCGCGTGAAAAACGCATCAAAACGCATTGCACCCGCGCGTAAAAAACTAAACAACTGAACGTAATCGCAGACAAAACTGACTGAACTTGCTTGCAAAATAGTGCGAGTTTCACTGAACGCACCCTGAACGCATCCGGACCTAATCCGTCACGCTCGTGTGAAAGAGGCCTAACAGGAAAACGGTCTTAATTGCCCATAGCAAACAATCAGAGCTCACCTTTCATTTTTTCAGAAATGAAAGCTGAGCTCTGATTGGTTGCTATGGGCAACTAAGGCAGGCTTCCTGTTAGACAGTTTTGATAAATGAGGCCCTCAGTGTGCCGCGCAATACAGGAAAATCATATAATACAAAGGGGGAGATTTAAGAAAACTGTTGTAAAGGAAAACTGGATTTGTTGCTCATAGCAATCAATGAGATTCCACCCTTAATTTTCCAAAGGGTCTCTGAAAAATAAAAGGTGGAATCTGATTGGTTGCTATGGGCAACTAGGCCAGTTTTCTTTTACATCAGTTTTGATAAATCTGTATGTGATATAAAAATAATAATAATAATCAGTTTAATTTACCATTCAGTGTGAACCTTGTCCCTGACTTTCTTTGAAAAAGGTCCAGGTGTGGAGTCATATGAGGTGGCTTGTAGCTGGACACAGGTCTCTGAATGGTCCGATTTCATGCAATACAGAAAACTTATATAGCACAAACTGTATGTGACATAAACCAAATAATAATAATCAGTTTAATTTACCATTCAGTGTGAACCTTGTCCTTGACTTTCTTTGCAAAGAAGATCCAGGTGTGGTTCCTACAAG
The DNA here is from genome assembly GCF_905171765.1 of Bufo bufo. Lineage (NCBI taxonomy): Eukaryota > Metazoa > Chordata > Amphibia > Anura > Bufonidae > Bufo > Bufo bufo. The sequence goes on from NC_053396.1 coordinate 130,106,178, forward strand.
GTGACTTTCAGTTGGACATAGGCTTCAGAATGGAGTAAGCCTGTTTCATGAGGGATAGAGGATAACATTCATACAGTATGTGAAAAGATCTGCTTACATACATACGCTGACCAAAGACTGACAGCATTGCAAATTCAATCTCCTTCAAACAGCCAAATTTCTGTGGAAGTGATGCCCAACACATGAAAAGGGACTGTGCATTTTCTCTGGATGTTTCAAGTGATACCCGCAACTCGCAGAACTTAATTGTCTACAACGATGGAGCTCTGGAAGTCAATTAGTTGCATTTCAAATTGATCAATGCCCATCTATTCAAAAACTGACAGGTCTTATGTATTTCACATTAAACGTATCTATACATATGAGAAAAGAAAACATTGGGCCACATACTGTATCTCAGAAAATCTTGGAATTCCAGAAAATTCTTTCATGTACATTTTATGGAAATGTTAGCTGTGTTGACTGAATGACCAGAGGAAAGCTGTCTCAAGGGTTTGAAGTAGCGAAATGCCCCCTTTTCTGTATCCTCCACATAAACTTTAAAGGGGTTAGCCCATGACTAATGTAAAAAAAATGAAAATAAGACATCATACAGTACATGACAACCTCTTTGTAACAAAGCTAGAACCAGCCCCGTACCTTATATGGGTCCAGAGATCTCCCCATTCGTTGCTCTGCTAGATTTATATAAAGCTGGCAGCTCAAGGGGAGTGTCTTATCTGCTGCAGCTAAGGGGGCGTGTCTCAGCTCTCCCTATCACAGCTCAGGAGGCAGTTGAAGGATGAAACTGGGCATGTGCGGCCATCTCAGTGAGCAGGACAAAAAAATAAATTAAAAAACAAACAGCGGGTGGCGCTATACAGATACATTTTATTGAATAACTTAGTGGCTATGCTAAATTTTTAATTACATGCAAATACAAAAGTATTCAGATCCAGGTGCTGGTTTGAAAACTGTAGAATATTTTTCATATTTTCAAATTTCAAACAGCCCCATGACAGTCTGTCCAGCTCTCTGAATGCAGACATTGAGTTCATTCAAGTGTGATGTAATATCTGCCAGAAACATACAGTACAGACCAAAAGTTTGGACACACCTTCTCATTCAAAGAGTTTTCTTTATTTTCATGACTATGAAGGCATCAAAACTATGAATTAACACATGTGGAATTATATACATAACAAACAAGTGTGAAACAACAGAAAATATGTCATATTCTAGGTTCTTCAAAGTAGCCACCTTTTGCTTTGATTACTGCTTTGCACACTCTTGGCATTCTCTTGATGAGCTTCAAGAGGTAGTCCCCTGAAATGGTCTTCAACAGTCTTGAAGGAGTTCCCAGAGATGCTTAGCACTTGTTGGCCCTTTTGCCTTCACTCTGCAGTCCAGCTCACCCCAAACCATCTCGATTGGGTTCAGGTCCGGTGACTGTGGAGGCCAGGTCATCTGGCGCAGCAACCCATCTCTCTCCTTCACGGTCAAATAGCCCTTACTTTCAAAGTTTTCCCAATTTTTCGGATGACTGACCGACCTTCATTTCTTAAAGTAATGATGGCCACTCGTTTTTCTTTACTTAGCTGCTTTTTTCTTGCCATAATACAAATTTTAACAGTCTATTCAGTAGGACTATCAGCTGTGTATCCACCTGACTTCTCCTCAACGCAACTGATGGTCCCAACCCCATTTATAAGGCAAGAAATCCCACTTATTAAACCTGACAGGGCACACCTGTGAAGTGAAAACCATTTCAGGGGACTACCTCTTGAAGCTCATCAAGAGAATGCCAAGAGTGTGCAAAGCAGTAATCAAAGCAAAAGGTGGCTACTTTGAAGAACCTAGAATATGACATATTTTCAGTTGTTTCACACTTGTTTGTTATGTATATAATTCCACATGTGTTAATTCATAGTTTTGATGCCTTTATAGTCATGAAAATAAAGAAAACTCTTTGAATGAGAAGGTGTGTCCAAACTTTTGGTTTGTACTGTACGTTTCTCAAGCCACGTGAAATCCTCCAGCTCTGGGTAAGGGTCCATTCACAAGTCCGCAATTTCTTTCCGCATCCGTTCCGCATTTTTCGGACCGGGTGCGGGCTCATTCATTTTCATTGGGTCCTGAAAAGATGACGACAGCACAATGTGTGCTGTCCGCATCTGTGATTCCGTTCCGCAAGTCCACAAAAATATAAAGCTTGTCCTATTGTTATCCGCAAATTGCGGTCCGTGGTACAATACAAAGTCAATGGATCCGCAAAATGCAGATGACAATTCGTATGTCATCCGCAATTGCGGATTCCGTTCCTGGAAATAAAGTCCTGCCCACAGAGTGCTAGGCCATGGCAGAGCTGGATAGACAGAAATTTACATCACCAGAGAAGTTGGCCGGATTTCAAGATGGCAAAATTTGTGGACGCGGAGAAATTATTAGTCCTCATCCACGATCGTCCCAATTTACGGGATAGTAGGAAGAACACCTACCATGACCGTATAATGAAGGACAGGTCATGGGAGGAGATTGGAAAAGAAATTTCAGGTTCAGAAGAATAGGAGAAGGCAGATGCGAAAAAGGAGCAAAGCTTCAGTAAGTAATGACATTATATTTTCAGTTTATGTATTGGTACCTTTCATGTGAACACCATGTATTCAGGACTCACCCACCTGTTGCTCTCCAATAGTTTAAAAACTACTACTCCCACCCTGACGTGCTCTATGGAGTTGTAGTTTAGCAGCAGTTGGAGAGCAGCAGGTTGCCCATGCCTGCCATATTCCATGCATATACAGCTGCCTATCTGTCTATCTATCATATATTTTTGCCTAGCAAACGTTTTAACCCCTTGCAGCGTAAAAATGTACTTAGCAAACATTTGTATTGCTATGCATCTATATACAGCTGCATATGTATGCATTTATGTTTGCTTTGCAAAACTTTTAACCCCTTGCAGCTAAAAAAAAGTACTTTGCAAACATTTGCATTGCTATGCATCTACAGTCAGGTCCATAAATATTGGGACATCGACATAATTGTAACATTTTTGGCTCTTTACACCACCACAATGGATTTGAAATGAAGATGTGCTTTAACTGCAGACTGTCAGCTTTAATTTGAGGGTATTTACATCCAAATCAGGTGAACGGTGTAGGAATTACAACAGTTTGCATATGTGCCTCCCACTTGTTACGGGACCAAAAGTAATGGGACAATTGGCTTCTCAGCTGTTCCATGGCCAGGTGTGTGTTATTCCCTCATTATCCCAATTACAATGAGCGAATAAAAGGTCCAGAGTTCATTTCAAGTGTGCTATTTGCATTTGGAATCTGTCAACTCTCAAGATGAGATCCAAAGAGCTGTCACTATCAGTGAAGCAAGCCATCATTAGGCTGAAAAAATACAACAAACCCATCAGAGAGATAGCAAAAACATTAGGCGTGGCCAAAACAACTGTTTGGAACATTCTTAAAAAGAAGGAACGCACATATGCAAACTGTTGCAATTCCTACACCGTTCACCTGATTTGGATGTAAATATCCTCATATTAAAGCTGACAGTCTGCAGTTAAAGCACATCTTGTTTGTTTCATTTCAAATCCATTGTGGTGGTGTATAGAGACAAAAATTTTAGAATTGTGTCAATGTCCCAATATTTATGGACCTGACTGTATATACAGCTGCATATGAGTGCATATATGTTTGCTTTGCAAACGTAGTAAACCAATATAGAAAATACAGTATATGAACTTAACTACTGTTTGCATAGTTTACTTATCTCATAGTTAACAAAAATAATAATTATTTTTTTTGTATCCCGTCTGAAGAGTCGCTGGTATTCTTGCCGTGACCAGTTTCGGCGAGAGATAAACATGAAGAAGAAAAGTGGAGATGGCCGATTAACAAAAAAGCCTTATTTATGAGGCGCGACATACGACATTTTCACAGCACAAAACATACACACAGCCCTGCCTTTTTGTTGAATAAATGCTTACAAATATGTCCATTCTTTTTTAAATAAACGAACGCCCACTTTAGTGCAGTTAGTTGCCATATTACAGTTAAGAATTCCCTAAGAAACCTATAAGGAACAAAAAAAGGGCAACCATAATCATCAAGACATTTACTGACAGTAAAGAAGCAGCACGCCTATGCCCATTAAATATTATTTCAGCAGTGTAGCAGTTAGATGACCAGCAGTGGAGGAGCCTTGGAGACTCACCTTGTGTGCAATCCTTAATAACCAGTCTATTGCCCCTTTCACACGAGCAAGTATTCCGCGCGGGTGCAATGCGTGATGTGAACGCATTGCGCCCGCACTGAATCCGGACCCATTCATTTCAATAGGTCTGTGTACATGAGCGTTGTTTTTCACGCATCACTTGTGCGTTGCGTGAAAATCGCAGCATGTTCTATATTCTGCGTTTTTCACGCAACGCTGGCCCGATAGAAGTGAATAGGGCTGCGTGAAAATTGCATCGCATCCGCAAGCAAGTTTTGCGGACAAGAATAGGCATTTCTACAATGGGCCGCCTGTTCCGTTCCGCAAATTGCGAAAGGCACACGGGCGGCTTCCGTGTTTTGCGGATACGCAATTTGCGGACCGCAAAAAATGAAACAGTCGTGTGCATGAGGCCTAAGGCTGGGTTCACATGTTACTGATTAGCTGCAGATTTTTAGCAGCAAAAAATCTGTAGCATTTCTACTTCTAATCTGTAGCAGAAAAAACGCACCCAAGGGATTGTGCACACCCTGCAGATTTTGTTGCAGAAAACCTGCAGATTCGATGCAGTGTCAGTCTTTACATTGAACAGGGTGAAATCTGTAATGATATCCGCAGTATAAATTGACATGCTGCAGATAATAATTCCTTTTTAAGCTGAATTTGCTTAAGGGACCAATATACTACTGTATCACAGACCCCCACCACCAACACCACCACCGATCATACACTTACTGACAGTGGTGGGGAACAGCAGCCCTAATTGACTCATTTTAACTGAGAGTTGCCCTCCCTCACAGATGTCAGTAAGTGCATGGTTGGTGTGGCCCATATAATGGTCACACCCCCCCCCCACAGAATGATCACATGCAGGCTTAACATCCTGCGCCGAAAGTTGTCACAAGTTTGCTACCCATCCCCCCCAGTAATAATATGAAGACTCACCATCCTCACCGACCCCCCCAAAAGCTTGATCCCCTTCATCCCATCATCCTCCAACACCTCTAAAGGCTCTTTCACACCTGCGTTCTTGTCTTCCGGCATAGAGTTCCGTCGTCGGGGCTCTATGCCGGAAGAATCCTGATCAGGATTATCCCAATGCATTCTGAATGGAGTGAAATCCGTTCAGGATGCATCAGGATGTCTTCAGTTCCGGAACGGAACGTTTTTTGGCCGGAGAAAATACCGCAGCATGCGGCGCTTTTTGCTCCGGCCAAAAATCCGGAACACTTGCCGCAAGGCCGGATCCGGAATTAATGCCCATTGAAAGGCATTGATCCGGATCCGGCCTTAAGCTAAACGTCGTTTCGGCGCATTGCCGGAGCCGACATTTAGCTTTTTCTGAATGGTTACCATGGCTGCCATGGTAACGCTAAAGTCCTGGCAGCCATGGTAAAGTGTAGTGGGGAGCGGGGGAGCAGTATACTTACGGCTCCCCCGTGCGGCTCCCGGGGCGCTCCAGAGTGACGTCAGGGCGCCCCAAGCGCATGGATCATGTGATCGCATTGGACACTTCATCCATGCGCATGGGGCGCTCTGACGTCATTCTGGAGCGCCCCGGGAGCCGCACGGACTGTAAGTATACCGCTCCCCCGCTCCTACTATGGCAACCAGGACTTTAATAGCGTCCTGGCTGCCATAGTAACACTGAAAGCATTTTGAAGACGGTTCCGTCTTCAAATGCTTTCAGTACACTTGCGTTTTTCCGGATCCGGAGTGTAATTCCGGCAAGTGGAGTGCACGCCGGATCCGGACAACGCAAGTGTGAAAGAGGCCTTAATCTGTTGCCATGTCCTGTTTCCCCCTTTCCCAAGCTCACCAGTCTTCTTCAACACTGCAGTTCCAGTCTCAGATACAGGACACAGTGATGCTCTGATGACACGGCGACTATAACATGGAGATGTCTTCACGCCTAGAAGACGCTCCTGCATGGCGTGCGTCACGTTTCTTAAAGGTTCAACTATGCAAGCCAGCCAGCCCATGAGGTAAAAGACTGTCCTACTCAGCTTGGTGGCGACGCGGGAACTGGTAGGGACAGGACACGCTCTGCCTGACGATAGGTGGAGCAATAGACTCATATTCAGATTTGGCTGCCCTCAAAATATAAACCTCAATTTACTTTATCAGCTATGTTTTATCATTTCAGCCCTTGGCTTGGGTTTCAGAGAAACTCTTCTAGTTCATTATCTATTTCTCTTGTATGTGACAGGGCAATAAATGAATAAGGAGGCGAGTACCATGAATATTGAATTGGCAATGTCCCTTGATTCCCCGCACTGTATCCGGTAGGGAGTGTTTTGTGAGAATAGGCACATATTTATCCCCACAAAACACTCCCCACCTCATAGAGGTAGCTTATAGCTTATACAAGCCAGGCCCAAAATGTCAAATGTGACATTCTTCTTCAAAAAAAGCTATGGCTCCTGCAATAAAACACCTTGGACAGTTCAAAAGTTGTTTATTCACTTTGTTAAATTAATTTGTTGTTCATACAGTTTTAGCAGCTACCTTCCGCTACCACCAAGGAGAGCTCACGGCATAGTGATTCACACAGTAACCATGGCACTCAAAACTAATTTTATAAGCCCATATGCAGGGAGCAAACTGCTAGAATTATGTAGTTTATATAATACAGGTATATTGTCAAATCAACTAACACAGAAACGTGCACCAAATATTGCAATAATGGACTTAAGAGGTTATCCAACCCCTATAATGCCCACCGAAATGCCCGGGTTCCTCATACTGGTTATACTTACTTTGCTCCCTGGCACCCGCATCGCTTCTGAGGCCTGCACGGCCTCAAAAGTGTCACAGGTGATGCTAGGGAAGCTCATTCCCCTCGTGGAATGCTATCGGCTGCCACCAATAAACCCATGTTATTATTATGCTATGTTCACAGTTCAGCAAATTGTTCCGGCCAGAGTCCGACGTATCCCGCATAGCTGGATTCCGCCATGAACCACCGGATCCCTATTGACTACAATGGGATCCAACCTCTTTCTGGCAGAAATGCTGGCTTTGACATGGAAAAGTGGCCTGCATGCAAGACTTTTTGTCCAACCAGAAGATCGCATTTCTGCCAGAAAGCTGACAGATCCCTGTCGGATCTTATTATAGTCAATGAGGTTCATGGCATTATCTGGCTATGCTGGACACAGTGAACTCTGCAAGAACAGCCTGCTGGATTTCTGAATGCAGATGTGAACATACCCTCAAAGACACCATAAAGCCAATGTGACGGCTAAACCTGCCACGGTGCCTTCTGTGACAGAGGTTAAAAGATCTGAGAGACTGACTGCACGTGAGGTTAACTGACAGTCTCTTGATTCTCAGTGTTGTGGTTTGGTAATGACCACACCTCTTGTCAGGTGCAGCCCGTGGTCATTACTGCATTCCCTACTTAGTTTGGTCTCACACTTCATACCATGCGGTTGACATTCTCTGCTTGGATTTGGAAGAGTTGGTGTGTGGACCTTAACTGTGTTCCTGCTCATCCATTTTCTATAAGATAAGTTATACAGCTCATTGTATTTGGTTGTTCCCTTGTGCTTGTTGTTTCTAGGCCTCAGGGAGACGCTGGTTCGTTCACCTGGGAAGGAACCAGTAGTCTCATTCCCTGCCACTACCTAGGGCATTTCAGGGCTCCTAGGGTCTAGGTTCGGGCGTATGTATTTTCCCACCTTCGGGGTTTATACCAACTGACGGGAGTCAGGGCCAGGTTTAGGGGCCTCATAGGAGGTGACCTGTTCCCTCTCCCTAGCCTTGAGGCCTTGTTCTGTGTCCCTCCCCTGTATTCATGACAAAACCTAGCCAGCTATATCTGCATATAATCCCGCTGTACCTGCATATCATCTTGCATCCTGCAAATTCCCCTTGTGTTTTGCTAAAAGGTACAAAAGTTTTACCTATGTAGAGTCTTTGTCTAAATCCATGAATGTCTAACTCTGATGTTATTGCTGCGCACAGTGAGAAAATGATATATGACTAAGAATATTTTGTGCATTTTACTGTTTGCAATCCCTGTAGCTAATTAACTCCACTGGGCAAGCTGTTTATCGAGAGAAATTGGTGAGAGACTTCTTATATCCCCTAAGCACACATCTTGGCTAGATCTGCATTAAAATCAGCAAACCTCATAAGGTAGCATTGAATATTGAACTTACATGGTCCACAGCTGATCAGTAGACACATTTAAATAGGGCCTGATGGTTTTCAGTACAGTCAATGAGGCAATCAAATAAAATGTGCTGAAACTGTGGTGAAATATTCTTCATTTTATTACTTTAAGGCGTCATGCACACAGCCATATTTTCGTTCCGCATCCAATATGCATTTTTTGCAGGTCAGATGCACCCATTCATTGCAATAGGACCGCAAAATATGCAGACAGCACACCATTTGCTGTCTGCTACTGTATGTCCATTCCTCTGGCCCACAAAAAAGATATAACATGTCCTATTCCTGCCCATTTTATGGACAAGGATAGGACATTTTTACAGGGATAAAAAAAAAAATATGGCAGCATGAACATGGCCAAGTTACGTGTTTTGTAGATTCGCGATTTGCAGACTGCAAAACGGTTATGGTTGGAGGGGGTTGCTCCAAATAAACTGCATTATATGTCAAAGTCCCATTGACAGGGCAGGGACTGGGGAGAGGGGGAAAAGTACAGTAGGCAGTTGCCTATGACCAGATTATAGGGAGGTGCTTGTACAATCTATGCATTGTATAAAAAAATGAAACTGTGATGTGGCTTTAAATTAGGACATTGTGACCATGCTGCAAGTGTAACTGTAGGTGCTAGGGCCCCCCGATTGTGACTAGGGGCAATTAAATGAATGATTGTCCATCTGACCCTTCCTCTGGGGATTTTAATATTGATGGCCTATAATCAAGATAGGTTATCAATATGAGATCAGCGGGGTCACTACCACCTGCCAATAAGTTGTTTGAGGAATCCGCGGTGCTGACCAGAGCACTGGTAAGAGCCGTGGCCTCCTCACAGCTTACCAAGCACAGCACCATCCCCTGTGCTTGGAATTGCAGTTCAGCCGCATTCAGTTGAATGGCACTGAGCTGCATCTATGCAGTACCCCAGAATAGGATATTTCCAAAAGTTTCTTGTTGTATAATGTTCTGATGTATTGCAACCTGCATAGCTGCAGTGAGAGGGACATACACCTTTCGACACGGTCCTGGCCAGTCGTATCTTAATCCTGCTCCCCCAAACTGGGAATTACAGACAAGCTTGCAGGAATCTTATTGCCAGCCTTACATTCTGCAGAGAGAGACTTTGGAGAGATAGAGAAAAAGGAGTACTACAACCCCTATCCTTGCTTATATCCATACATCGCTATCTGGGAAGATTTGCACTGTGAATTGTTTGGAACTGTGCTTGATACCTATTCTGCACTTTAGTAAAGAGAGACTTGTCTGTTTTTTACAACTGGTCTGGTCTGACTTCAGCACCATTCACCAGCCACAACATCTACATCTCCTGCCTTGCACCCCTACAACACGTATAGCACCAAGGGCACTCCAGCTACAATCATTCGGGAGCTCCAACAACAGGGTGTGCCTCAAGGGAAGAAAGGGTGCGTCCTCCTGTCACTGGCTGGCCCTAGGGATCATCGTTGTGAGGATTGCCATTGTAAATAACTGTTTCAGCCCAATCCACTACCACTTCCATCCTCAACTCCACTCCTCTGGGACTTGCGGCACCTAGGCCATATGACTGATGAACATCATGTCACATAGCCTACTAAGAGACTAAGCGCTCACGGAGCATGGCCTAAGAAGAGGCCTAAGAATTTATTCAACTGATCCGCTGGGATGTCGAATGTCGGAGCCCCACCAATCAGATATTGATAACCTATCCGGAGGATAGGCCATAAATATGCAAATCCTGGAAAACTCCTTTAAGAGCACCATGACAGCTTGTTCTTATTGATTTCAATGCAGAGTGACTGCTCAGAGACCAGACTATTCTAGAGTTTGGTGTTGGTGCCAGATGTCAACTATCACCAATTTAACCAATAAGGGGTTGTTGCCCTTAAAATAGAAATTCCAGACAGAAATTTAAAATTTTGACTTGGTTAGGGCCAATTTGTCACAGACAAGCAAAGCAAAATGACATTGTGTATGCTCTCCATTCAAACCTATTTATCACAGCTCGTTTGGCAATTAACATCAATAGTGCTGTACTTCCCATTATAGGAAGATAATATAATCCCAAGTGTCTCCTAAACAGGCCTCCTTAATTACCACATGCTATTCTTCGCAATGAACATTTTCTGGGTGTCATAGTAATCATTATATTTATCGCCATGCTAATGATGGGCTGAAAACCCCTGAGAGGACGGAGATGGATGCTGAAAACATTATGTCCAAGATTATGTGCACTTCTTTTATCCTCCCTTGTGTTTAGAAGCTCACAGTCATGCCAACATGGTAATAAACATGACTAAACACTGATAAAAGTCACATCCAGAGATGATTTCAGCATCTGCCTATCTGATACAAACACTTATGCAACCTCCTTGCAGAATTGTGGCGGATTCGGCGCATGAATTAGGGAAATATTATTTTTTTGGTTACAAGTAGAAATCATGTGCTTTCTACAGTTAATAACCCTGAATTCAATTACAGACCTTGGTAATTATCTATTAAATGCAGAAAATAGATGACAATGTTCCCCTCTATATAGAGGCTTAAAGGGAACCTGTCACATTGAAAATAGCATTTGTGCTGCAGCACCATGTTATAGAGCAGGAGGAGCTAAGAAGATTGATATATATGTTTTATAGGAAAAGATTCAGTGAAGATTGTAATTTATACTTTTAAACTCCTGCTCATTCTAGACTTTGAAGCCCAGGAGCCGGTCCTATCAGTGACTGACAGCCTTCCCTTTATGACTGTGTATACAGAGATACCTGTCAATCACTGATAGGACCGCCTCCTGGACTTCAAAGCCCAGAATAAGTAGGAATTTAAGTATATAAATTACAAGTTTTACTGAATCTTTTCCTATAAAACTATATATCAATCTGCTCAGCTCCTCCTGCTCTATAACACTGTGCCCGCAGATTACACTGCATTTTCACGTTGACAGGTTCCCTTTAATTACCATACTTGATGGCATTAAAACCACGTTATGAAGGGGTCCTCCAAAGGCATGACTTGAAGCACTCAGTGCCCAATATTAAATTTGTATGAGGGCCTACCACGTGCCTTCAGGTACCAGGTACTGGGTCATGTAAGGCTTTTTTTATATATATTTTTTATAGGACATAAATCATTTGTGTCTTTCTACAGTCTACATAACACTCTTGAAATATGAAATTTTTCGATTTTTGTTAAAAGGGAACTTAATTCCACTGTGGATATACTTACGTGTAGTATTATTCCAGGGTCTACTTAGGCCTAGTAGAAGGACTCTGTGTGCCACCATATACTGCTTCATTAGGTGCTGTGTATTGGAGATGTTCTCCACTGAAAGCAAAGTTTATGAGTGCTTAGAGAATTCATCTGGAATCCTACAGTAAAATTCTCTATTGTGGAACATAGAGAGGGCTCCATACATCTTTTTGGTAGGTACATTACAGAGCCATAAAGCAGCCATGAGCACGAGGACTAAATATGAGTCTAGGGTGTGGGAGATTACATAGTCTTACATAAAATCTATGGTAATATAAATTGAGTAGAAATGTGGGAGGTCTGGATGCTGTGGCCGTAATATGGATGCCACAGTGCAGCTACATTATGCAGACCTGAAGTCAGGCTTCTGGCCCATTTCACACAAGCATGGTGCAACAACCCCGCCATTGGTGTGAACATGTGAATGAACAGCAGCACAGGCAATCCAAATTTTTGGCTCCAGTAAAAATTATCTTTACAAGAAAATAATTTTGTGAAGAACAATAAAAACTTTCAATAAACATATTTCGATTTTTTCACATGCCTACAGGGGGTGCCAATGTAGATACAGAATGTGATACAGATGTGTAGGTAAATGCAGGCCAATTCGTTAATAAATGGTCATCTGTTCTGAGAAGACTGACTTCAGTTTCTGCAGTAATGGTACCCTAGAGACATACTGAAGAACACTAATAAAAGGTCAAACAAGCAGTAGCATGGTTGTAATGGTATTGCATAGCACCTTTGTAGTTAAGGAAATAATCCATCACTGAATGTATATTTAGTAGGGTTCACATTTGCGTTGTAAACTCCGACACTGTAACACTGTATCCGGCGTACATGACAGCTTTCAGCTGGACAAAAATTGCTACACACAACATTTTTTGTCCATCCGAAAGTCGCTATATATGCCGGAAAGCGGTTGGATTACCACCGGATCCCATAACATTGAATGGGGATCCGGCAGTGCACGGTGGGATCCGGAGTTCACAGTGCAGATGTGAACCCAGCCTTAGAAATCTCCAGTTTCAATAAATAGGAATAGCAAATTCTTAAAATGTATTTATATTTGGCCTGAAAGGCACAGTGATGCCCGTACGTGTATGACTGTGCCTGGTCCTGCAGCTCTGCAGTTCTCTGGTCTGAGCTGCAGTTCCTGTGAAAGCCAATTTTTCACAGTGTACAAAGACAGACTCTGTCTTAGCAAAGCAAAATGACATTGTGTATGGAGTGTGTTCTTGGGAACTTTTGCCTATTCTTCCAGAAGAGTAATCGTGAGGTCATATGCTGATGTTGGTCAAGAGGGCCTGGCTCCCAATCTCCATTCTAGTTCATTGAACGTTGATTGATGAGGTTGAGGTCAGGACTCTGTGCGGGTCAGTTAAGTTCTTCCACAGGAAACTCACCCAACCATGCCTTTATGGAGGTTGTTTGTGCAATGGTGCAGAGTCCCTAGAACAGAAAAGGGCCTTCCCCAAACTGTTCCCACGAAGCATACAATTTTCCAAAATGTTTTGCCATGCTGAAGAATTTTTTTATTTCTTTGTCCTGCTCACTGAGATGGCCGCACATGCTCAGTTTCATCCTTCAACTGCCTCCTGAGTTGTGATAGGGAGAGCGGAGACACGCCTCCTGAGTTGTGATAGGGAGCGCGGAGACACGCCCCCTTAGCTACAGCAGAAAAGACACTCCCCTTGAGCTGCCAACTTGATATAAATCTAGCAGAGCAATGAATAGAGAGAACTCTGGATCCATGTGAGGTACAGGGCTGGTTCTAGCTTTGTTAAAAAGAGATTGTCATGTACTATATGATGTCTGATTTTCACTTTTTACATTATTCATAACCCCTTTAATATTTCTCTTCACTGGAACCAAAGGGCCTGGGCCAACCCCTTAGAAAAAAACTCATGGCATTATCTTTTCTTCACCAAAGTTATTGGCCCAATGCAGTCAGTCAGGTAATGTTCTCCTAGCATTCACCAAACCCAGGCTCCACCACGCTTCCACTTCGCAATAATACCACTTTAAGTTGAGGTGGAATATGTATGAGGGAAGAAACTTGACAAATTAACTTGTTGCAGTGGTGGCTACCAACACAGTACAACACTGGAATTCAGCGCACTCTAGAACAATCCATTCTTTCACAATTCATTCTTTATACACCTGTGACAATGGGACTGAATGGAACACTTGAATACAATGATTAAGATGTGCATCCCAAATCTTCTGTCTATATAATGGGTATGTAAAAAATATTTAAAATAGAAAACCCTGTAGAGATTATAATTCGGGATAAGCGATTCGACTTCAGATGAAACATCCGAAGTTGATTCGCATAAAACCTTGTACTAATACTGTACGGAGCAGGAGCTCCGTACAGTATTAGAATGTATTGGCTCCGATGAGCTGAAGTTATTGCTTCGCGAAGTCTCGCGAGACTTCGCATAATAACTTCATAAATTAATTTGTACTGTAATAAACCATTTCCCGAACTCGGGTTCGGTTACAAGTGGTACCTTAGAACCGAACCTGAGTTCGGGATATGGTTTTTTACAGTACAAATTAATTTATGAAGTTATTGTGCAAAGTGTCACGAGACTTCGCGAAGTAATAACTTTGGCTCATCGCAGCCAATACATTCTAATACTGTAGGGAGCTCCTGCTCCGTACAGTATTAAAACAATGTTTTATGAGAATCGACTTCGGATGTTTCATCCGAAGTCGATTTGCTCATCCCTAATTATAATCTCATTTCATTATACTTTGGCACTGAAGGCCATGATGAAAATATAGTGTTTGTATAGCTAGTTCATATATATGAATAATTCATGAAATCGTACTGCAAACTGGCAGCTGTAGATCTTCCAAGAATGCAGCACATAGATGACTCTAGGGAAAGTCATTACTTGTGCACAGAATTAATGAAATGACAAGTCACGTGCCACAAATATATTGGTAACGGGCTATGTGCAGACAACACATGACAGCGGCACATCATAATTAACCTGGAACCAGCTGCTGGCCAGTTCTCATAAACCGCATTACCTCTTACCAATACGGCAATGAAAAGAGCTGACCTTTCAGATATGGGTTAATCTCACTTTTCATGGTAGTTAGGGCTCATGCACACGACCGTATGCCCTTTCGAGACATACGGTCTGTGAGCGGGCCATATGTCCCGAAGCAGCATACATCGTGCGCACGGGAGCGCACAGCATTATAGGTTACTATGATACTGTGCGCATCGGGCCGCCTGTGGGACTACTGTCCTGCACTCATATGATCATATGAGTGCAGGACAATAGTCCCGCGGGTGGCCAGATGCGCACAGTATCATAGTAACCTATGATGCTGTAAGCTCCCGTGCGCATGATCTATGCCGCTCCGGGATATATGGCCCGCTCAAGGACCGTATGTCTCGGAGGGCATACGGTCGTGTGCATGAGCCCTTACTATGAATGCTTGGAATCCTTCCTCCTCACCTGCATGGAAACAACATCTGCAATATTTACTGAATTTACAACTTAAAACAATAATGAGACTTCCTTGTCTTGAACTAATTTGTTGTTATTCTACAATTTTTTAAGGGCAAGTTTGCATTTTCCCCCCATTGAATTGCATGGAGAAAAACAAGACCACCTAGGAAACAATAGCTTGCTTGCAACTTGTCACGGCCTTTGGTTTGCGCTGTGACACTGTTGCCACACTTGCGGTTGCCCGCGGCAACGTGTTGCTGTGAGAGCATGCGGTGGCGGTGTCTCGGCCTTCTGGGTGATTGCTGGTTTTGTATGCTTGTGTGTGCACTTCCCCTTTAAGTGGCTTCCTTCCTTTGTCTGGTGTTGGAAGGGTTAACTCCCTTCCTAGTGTTTTGTGAGCACTGGGTTTATGTGTGTGTGGGTGTGGCTGCTTGGGCTATTTAGCCTCTGCTGGATGCCTGAAGCTCAGTGTTCCTCCAGCCTTGGTGTATGCTGGTGGTTCACTGTTCCTGGCTTTTACCATCTGTCCAGTGAGGGCCACCCTTGTGGTCATACTGTCACAGTGGGGAGTGGGGGAAACCCCCCACCGTGCAGTGTGTCAAAGGGTAAAAGGGTATCAGCCTGGCCAAAAGGAGTAATAAGGGAGCAGGTCACCTCCTACAGTGTCCCTAATCCTCTCCCTGACTCCTCACCGTATGAGCAGACTCCGATGGTAGGACGACTCATACTCTGGATTCCTAGAGACACTGAGTCGCCCTGGTAATCCCTCACCAAGGAGCCAGGAAGAGACGACCTGTTCATCCCAGTCATGGAGGAACAGGAGTCTCTATTTGAGGCCAGGCTGCAAGGAGAGGGGAACACATACAGCATATGGAGTTGGCAGGTAAGCGAAACCCATAACACACTTACCTGCCACAGACACACTGACTGGAATCCGTGCACAAGTGCTGCTGTCCACACCAACATTAACCCCTTAACCTATAACGCCGTATATATACAGCGTTATGGGCCCGTGGGTGTATGGAGCGGGCCTCTGCAGTGACCCTGCTCAATACGCACCATGTGCTGGCTGTTTCATAGAGCCGGCACCCGGCCGCACTGACAGGGAGCGGCGATCGCACCGCCCCCATCATTTAACCCCTCAGGTGCCGTGATCAACGCTGATCGTGGCACCTGTGAGTGAAGGCAGAGGGATGTGGTTCCCTCTGAAGCGATCCAGGCCTGCCATTGCATTCTCTATGCTGAGCTATGCACGAGGCATAGCTCAGAATGGAGGGAGTAAAAATCCTATTCACCCTAACGGATCTCTATTCCTGTGGGGTGAACGCTGTAACAGAAAAAAAATTTAAACAAGCGATTTGCAATTTTTTTTGTTATTTTGTTCCCCTAAAAAATGTAATAAAAAGCCCTCATGCAGCTCTGTAGACCGAAATATAAAAAAGTTATGGCTGACAGAATATAGCGATGCAAAGAAAATTTGGATTTGGATTTGGGTTTGAATTCATTTTATTTTTTCAACTTTGTCACACAAATAATTTTTTGCCTGTTTTCTAATACAAGACATGGTAGACAAGACACCAAAAATAAGCCCTCATATAGCTATGTGAACGGAAAAATAAAAAAATTATGGCTTTTGGAACATGAGGAGGAAAAATAAAAAATGTAAAAATGAAAATAGGCCCGGTCTTTAAGGGGTTAACCCCTTAAGGACACATGACGTATCAGTACGGCATGTTTTCCGAGTCCTTAAGGACACATGACGTACCGGTACGTCATGTGTTGTTCCGATCACTGCCGCCCGGCAGGCACCTCGGCTAAATGCGCGGGGGGGTCCCGTGACCCCCCCATGTCGGCGATCGCAACAAACCGCAGGTCAATTCAGACCTGCGGTTTGTTGCGCTTTTTGTAGTTTCTGATCCCCGCGGTCCCTGACCTAAATTATATATGTTTCACCCCCCCTGCACCCTTAAATGATTTTATCCCGGTGGGAGGTGCAGGGGGGGTGTTGCGGGCGGTGCGGGAGGCGACGGTGCGGCAGGCGGGATCGTGATCCCCTGCCCGCCTCCCCTTGAATAATCGTTGGTGTACAGTGGGTATACCAGGGTGTCAGCACATTGCTGACACCCTGGTATAAACGGCTGACATCTGTGATGCGATGTCAGCCGTTTAACCCTTTCCATACCGCGGTCCGTACGGACCGCAGCTCAGGGAGCTCCCATCGGGGGGCTGTTGTGCCTTTGCAGCCCCCCGATGGAGAGGGAGAGAGCCCCCAGACAGCCCCCCTCCTTACCCTTCCCCGTCTGCGCAGTTCTGGCCACTACTGAGCAGACGGGGAAGGTTCCCGTGGCAACAGGACGCCGTCTCAGGCATCCTGCTGTCCATGGTGCTGAACAGATCTGTGCTAAAGGCATAGATCTGTTCAGACAAAGTGTAAGTAAAATACAGTACAGTACGCTATATATTGTACTGTACTGTATTATGCAGACATCAGACCCACTGGATCTTCAAGAACCAAGTGGGTCTTGGTAAAAAAAAAAGTGAAAAAAAGTGAAAAAAAAAGTAAAAATCCCAAAACACATTTATCACTGATTAAAAATGAAAAAAATAAAATTCCCTACACATGTTTGGTATCGCCGCGTCCGTAACGACATGATCTATAAAACGGTCATGTTACTTTACCCGAACGGTGAACGCCATAAAAATTAAAAACTATGATGAAATTGAAATTTTGCCCACCTTACTTCCCAAAAAAGGTAATAAAAGTGATCAAAAAAGTCGCATGTACGCCAAAATTGTAACAATCAAACCGTCACCTCATCCCGCAAAAATCATACCCTACCAAAGATAATCGCCCAAAAACTGAAAAAACTATGGCTCTTAGACTATGGAAACACTAAAACATGATTTTTTTTGTTTCAAAAATGAAATCATTGTGTAAAACAACACCTAAAGGGTTAGCAAAGTTTGTAAAATCAGTTTTGAATACCTTGAGGGGTGTAGTTTCTTAGATGGGGTCACTTTTATGGAGTTTCTACTCTAGGGGTGCATCAGGGGGGCTTAAAATGGGACATGGTGTCAAAAAACCAGTCCAGCAAAATCTGCCTTCCAAAAACCAAACGGCGCACATTTCACTCTATGCCCCGCTGTGTGGCCGTACAGTAGTTTACGGCCACATATGGGGTGTTTCTGTAAACGGCAGTGTCGGTCCAATAAAGATACAGTCTTGTTTGGCTGTTAACCCTTGCTTTGTTAGTGGAAAAAATGGGTTAAAATGGAAAATTAGGAAAAAAAGAATTGACTTCATTTTACCAGTGTCATGAAGTACAATATGTGACGAAAAAACAATCTCAGAATGGCCTGGATAAGTCAAAGCGTTTTAAAGTTATCACCACTTAAAGTGACACTGGTCAGATTTTCAAAAAATGGCCTGGTCCTTAAGGTGAAATAAGGCTGTGTCCTTAAGGGGTTAAAGGACATAGCACAAACCACAACCACACCACAGGAACCCAGGACACAGGCCCGATGCAACCATATAGGTGAACTAGACATTAGCCTAGGGCGCAGGCCTGCTTGGGGCGCCCTGGTGGGCTCCCCCTGACTAGGGCTGCAGCCCTGGGCGAGCGGCTCTTGAGCCGCCCCCAGCGCCATTACAGGGAGCCAGGAGGTGGAGGTCCTTCTTAAATATGGCAGAGCAGACATCTGCTTACCCTGATGGCAGGTGCCTGCTCTGCCAGTAAATTACCGGAGGAGAGGAGGCGGGCGGCAAGGGAGGCTGTTCTAGCAGCTCCCCACTCCTCCCTCGTGCGCCCTCTGTGATGCCGGAATATGACGTCATTCCGGCCCCGGCATACTAAACGGCGCACTGGAGGACTGAGGAGCTGCACCACACTGCACCCCAGGGAGGTGAGTGTTTAAGTGTTTGACTGAGTGAGTGTCTGCCTGTGTATTTATGTCAGTGAGTGAGTGTATGTATGTCTGTCTTTCTGTCAGTAAATGTATGTGTGTCTGTCATTGAGTGTCTGTGTGTGTATGTCAGTGAGTGAGTGTATGCCAGTGAGGGTGGATGTCTGTCGGTCAGTAAGTGTCTGTGTGTTTGTCAGTGAGTATGTGTATGTTTGTCAGTGAGTATATGTGTGTGTTTGTCTGTCAGTGAGTTTCTGTGTGTGTGTTTCAGTGGGTAGGTGTATGTCTGTCAGTGAGTGTATGTGTGTCTGTCTGTCAGTGAGTTTCAGTGTACGTCATTCAGTGAGTGTCTGTCTGTCATTGAGTGTCTGTGTGTGTATGTCAGTGAGTGAGTGTATGTCAGTGAGTGTGGATGTCTGTCGGTCAGTAAGTGTCTGTGTGTTTGTCAGTGAGTATGTGTATGTTTGTCAGTGAGTATGTGTATGTTTGTCAGTGAGTGTCTGCCAGTGAGTTTCTGTGTGTGTGTGTTTCAGTGGGTAGGTGTATGTCTGTCAGTGAGTTTCTGTCAGTGAATGTGTGTCTCTCTGTCTGTGAGTGTATGTGTGTCTGTCTGTCAGTGAGTTTCTGTGTACGTCATTCAGTGAGTATCTGAGTGCGTGTCTGTCTGTCTGTGTGTGTCTGTCAGTGAGTGACATGAGGGGGCGGCAAAATGGATCTTTGCATAGGCCCCCGGCCCTGCCAGGACACCCATAGCTGCAATACACGTGAGACAGGGGAATGTCCAGCATGTGAAGCCGACACGAGGAGGTCCAAGTTAGTAGTGGAATATCTTAACCATGGTAAGTTTAGACTTTCCGTTAGGGCACAGCCACACAGCGGTCTGACAAGAAAGTTGTGTGACATTTCATGTAATATATTTCAGCAGTGTTGCAATGCGACATGCTGTGACTGTTGTAAAAAAATCCATCCATACATGAAATGTTGCTCGATACAGTATCTCACAAAAGTGAGTACACCCCTCACATTTTTGTAAATATGTTATTCTCTCTTTTCATGGGACAACACTGAAGATCTGACACTTTGTAAAGTAGTCAATGTACGGCTTGTATAACAGTGCAAATTTGCTGTGCCCTCAAAATAACTCAACACACAGCCATTAATCTGTAAACTGTTGGCAACAAAAATGAGTACACCCCTAAGTGAAAATGGCCAAATAGTGCCCAAATTGTCAATATTTTTTGTGGCCACCATTATTTTCCAGCACTGCCTTAACTCTCTTGGGCATGGAGTTCACTAGAGCTTCACAGGTTGCCACTGGAATCCTCTTCTACTCCTCCATGAAGACATCACGGAGCTGGTGGATGTTAGAGACCCTGCGCTCCTCCACCTTCCATTTGAGGATGCACCACAGATGCTCACAGGTCTAGAGACATGCTTGGCAAATCCATCACCTTTACCCTCAGTTTCTTTAGCAAGGCAGTGGTTGTCTTGGAGGTGTGTTTGGGGTCGTTATTATGTTGGAATGCCCTGCGGTCTAATTTCCGAAGGGAGGGTATCATGGTTTGCTTTAGTATGTCACAGTACATGTTGACATTCATGGTTCCCTCAATGAACTGTAGCTCCCCACAGCCGGCAGCACTCATGTACCCCAAACCATGACACTCCCACCACCATGCTTGACTGTAGGCAAGACAAAATTGTCTTTGTACTCCACACCTGGTTGCCGCCACACCCGCTTCACACCATCTGAACCAAATAAGTTTATCTTGGTCTCATCATACCATTAATCATGTCTTTAGTCTGCTTGTCTTCAGCAAACTGTTTGCGGGCTTTCTTGTGCATCATCTTTAGAAGAGGCTTCCTTCTGGGACGACAATTTGAAGCAGTGTGCGGCGTATGGTCTGAGCACTGAAAGGCTGACTCCCGACCCCTTTAATCTCTGCAGTAATGCTAGCAGCACTCATTCCTCTATTTTGAAAAGACAACCTCTGGATATGACGCTGAGCATGTGCACTCAAATTCTTTGATCTACCATGCGAGGTCTGTTCTGAGTGGAACCTGTCTTATTAAATGTATGGTCTTGGCCAGCGTGCTTCAGCTCAGTGTCAGGGTGCTGGAATCTTCTTATAGCCTTGGCCATCTTTATGTAGCGCAACAATTCCTTTTTTTAGATCCTCAGAGAGTTCTTTGCTATGAGTTGTCATGTTGAACTTCCAGTGACCAGTATGAGAGAGCGTGAGAGCGATAACACCAAATTTAATTCACCTGAGACCTTGTAACACTAACAAGTCACATGACACCGGGGAGGGAAAATGGCTAATTCGGCACAATTTGGTCATTTTCACTTAGGGGTGTACAAATTTTTGTTGCCAGGGGTTTAGACATTAAAGGGGTTTTGCACTTTCATTTAACTGATGATCTATCCTCTGGGACCCCTGCTGATCAGCTGTTCGAGAAGGCAGCGGCGCTCCATCAGCGCCGCAGCCCTCTCACTGTTTACAGCCAGCCCACTGACGTGAAGTGAACAGAGCTTAGCCCCGCCCGCGCTAGTTGATACTATTCGTGACGTCAGTGGGCCGGCGGTAAACAGTGAAAAGGCCGGGCCGCTGCTGGAGCGCCGCTGCCTTCTGAAACAGCTGATCGGCGGAGGTCCCGGGTGTCGGACTCCCGCCAGTCAGATGCTGATGATCTATCCAGAGGATAGATCATCAGTTAAATCAAAGTGCAGAACCCCTTTAATGGCAGTGTGTTGAGTTATTTTGAGGACACACCAAATTTACACTGTTACAAAAGCTGTACACTGACTACTGTACATTGTATCAAAGTGTCAGATCTTCAGTGTTGTCCCATGAAAAGAGAGAATAACATATTTACAAAAATGTGAGGGGTGTACTCAGTTTTGTGAGATGTTGCCATGTAGTCATACCACAATGTGATTCTTGAAGGTAAAATCCATAGTGCTGTTTGTGGTGAAACTGCTCAAAATCTGTGTTTATGTAAAAGGTGCTCTTTCTGTAAAGCAATATGGCCCTTGTCCTTCACAGAAATTGCTATAATGTCAGGGCCCAGAATGCATTTTTTGTTTACTTATATCAGTGATTCCCAACCAAGGTTCTCTAGAAGACATCTGTCACTTTTACAGCAGAGAACACAGACTCATAGATACTTGGCAAGGGTACAGGCAAAGCAGGCTCGGACAGATTATAAAATTATAGAATACTTTATCCAGAGTAATGAAGTGAGAATCTTGGAAATCACATATATATTCATTGACAATGTAATGATAATATATGTAAGTGATTACAATATTAAAGCGAAAGAAGAAGTTTATTGTATAGTACAACTTAAAGTAGGCTCTAGGATCCTGTTGGGTCACCCCTAGCCTGGATATACGATGAGATACGGTTGGGCAGGTTCTGTATGGTGTCCTACAGCACATTTGCCCACAGATGTTACAGCTGGGTCTGTAGAGCCTGAACACTTGTAGGTTGCTGAAGCTGTTGTCCCAGTTGGTCCCTTAAATTTTTCATTAGCAATAACTCTGGCAAGTGGACAAGCTAAGGAAGTGTCACAATCTGGCAGAGACATTATTGGGAACCCTTGTTAAAGACCCCCAATCAGACCTGAGATCAGACCCCCATGTTAATAAGACCCTCAGTCACACCTCAGCATAAAGTAGTGGCAGACCAGTTAAAAGTAAGGGGTTGCCGAGAACTAGCATCATAATCATTGCAGCCCAGGCCTTGAAAAAGAGTCAAATCTACCTAAGAACAATCATGGTTATTCTTAATCTCCTGTTCTCCCGCCCATATGCTGATGATTGGCAGTTCTCTCCTAGAGAGAATGGGAGAAAACTAGCTAGAAGACTGTCAGTCATCAGCAGGTGAATAAAGTACAGTAATGCCAAAATAATAGAAAGTATTCTGGTGCAAATGCTACGCTAATAAATTTGAGATGCTTGGCAAATCATTTTGTACAAAATTATTTGAGCAGTCTGCCAAACATCATAATATAAGAGACATACTATAATGTGGGCTCGGCATGCATCTGGAACCTGCATTCCCTGAATGTAATGGAGGCCAGTATGGCACCAGTTAGTGTGGTATTTAGTGTTAGGTTTCCGTCTTACTGAGATCACCTTGACGTTTGGCAGACGGGCCCATAAGAATTTTGTACAAAATGATTTGCCAAGCATCTCAAATTTATTTGCGTAGCATTATACTTTTCTATTATTTTGGTATTACTGTACTTTATTTGGCTTCAGAGTGCTGTTGCATTGTATATTTTTTTGCCTTTGTGCTTTCAGCCATGGCAACGCGCACATGCGCACTGGATGTGCTGACTTACCCCCAATTTTTCTTTGCAGTCATCAGCAGGTGGGCAGGGAGTCACGGAAATTATTAATAACCATGACTCTTCTCAGGTGGCCATGACTCTTTTCCAGGCCCAGTCTGCAATGATTGTGATGTTGGTTCTCGGCAACCACTTACTTTTAAATGACAGACCGCTGAAATCAACTCCCTATCTCTACTTTATGCTGCCATTATTATGGGCAGCATAAAGTTGATGACAGGTTCCCTTTAAGGCCTGGCGCGTGTCACTTCTTGTTCTTTGGAGTTTTTGCACATGTGACCTGTGTGACCAATACCAGCCATTCTGCACCTACAGTAGTAAAAATAAGCATTTGATACACTGGAGATTTTACAAGTTTTCCCGCCTACAAAGAATGGAGAGGTCTGTAATTTTATCATAGGTACAGTACAGACCAAAAGTTTGGACACACCTTCTCATTCAAAGAGTTTTCTTTATTTTCATGACTATGAAAATTGTAGATTCACACTGAAGGCATCAAAACTATAAATTAACACATGTGGAATTATATACATAACAAACAAGTGTGAAACAACTGAAAATATGTCATATTCTAGGTTCTTCAAAGTAGCCACCTTTTGCTTTGATTACTGCTTTGCACACTCTTGGCATTCTCTTGATGAGCTTCAAGAGGTAGTCCCCTGAAATGGTTTTCACTTCACAGGTGTGCCCTGTCAGGTTTAATAAGTGGGATTTCTTGCCTTATAAATGGGGTTGGGACCATCAGTTGCGTTGAGGAGAAGTCAGGTGGATACACAGCTGATAGTCCTACTGAATAGACTGTTAGAATTTGTATTATGGCAAGAAAAAAGCAGCTAAGTAAAGAAAAACGAGTGGCCATCATTACTTTAAAAAATGAAGGTCAGTCAGTCAGCCGAAAAATTGGGAAAACTTTGAAAGTAAGGGCTATTTGACCATGAAGGAGAGTGATGGGGTGCTGCGCCAGATGACCTGGCCTCCACAGTCACCGGACCTGAACCCAATCGAGATGGTTTGGGGTGAGCTGGACCGCAGAGTGAAGGCAAAAGGGCCAACAAGTGCTAAGCATCTCTGGGAACTCCTTCAAGACTGTTGGAAGACCATTTCAGGGGACTACCTCTTGAAGCTCATCAAGAGAATGCCAAGAGTGTGCAAAGCAGTAATCAAAGCAAAAAGGTGGCTACTTTGAAGAACCTAGAATATGACATATTTTCAGTTGTTTCACACTTGTTTGTTATGTATATAATTCCACATGTGTTAATTCATAGTTTTGAGGCCTTCATAGTCATGAAAATAAAGAAAACTCTTTGAATGAGAAGGTGTGTCCAAACTTTTGGTCTGTACTGTACACTTCAACTGCACAAACTGCAGCAGGGATTTTGGCCCACTCCTCCATACAGATCTTCTCCACATCTTTCAGGGTTCGGGGCTGTCAATGGGCTACATTGAGTTTCAGCTCCCTCCAAAGATTTGTGATTAGGTTCAGGTATGGAGACTAGCTAGGCCACTCCAGGACCTCGAAATGCTTCTTATGGAGAAACTCCTTAGTTGCCCAGGCTTTGTGTTTTGGGTCATTGTCATGCTGAAAGACCCAGCCACGACCCATCTTTAATGCTCTTACTGAGGGAAGGAGGTTGTTGGGCAAAATCTTGCGATTCATGGCGGCATCCATCCTCCCTTCAATACGGTGCAGTCGTCCTGTCCCCTTTGCAGAAAAGAACCCACAAAATATTATGTTTCCACCCTTATGCTTTACAGTTGGGACGGTGTTCTTAGGGTTGGACTCATCCTTCTTCAAAACACAGCGAGTGGAGTTGATACCAAAAAGTTCTATTTTGGTCTCATCTGGCCACATAACCTTCTCCCATGCCTCCTCTGGTTCATCCAGATGTTCATTGGCGAACTTCAAACAGGCCTGGACAAGTGCTGGCATTAGCTTAGCAGGGGGATCTTGCGTGCCCTGCAGGAATTTAATCCATGACGGCGTAGTGTGTTACTAACAGTAATCTTTGAGACTGTGCTCCCAGCTCTTGTCAGGTCATTGACCAGGTCCTTCCGTGTAGTTCTGGGCTGATTCCTGACCTTTCTCAGAATCGTTCTTACCCTACGAGGTGAGATCTTGCATGGAGCCCCAGACCGAGGAAGATTGACAGTCATCTTGTGTTTCTTCCATTTTCCAATAATTGCACCAACAGTTGCATTTTCACCAAGCTGCTTGCCTGTTGTCCTGTAGCCCATCCAAGGCTTGTGCAGGTCCACAATTTTGTCCATGGTGTACTTAGCTCTTTGGTCTTGGCCATGTTGGAGAGGTTGGAGTGTGATTGAGTGTGTGGACAGGTGTCTTTTATACAGGTAACGAGTTCAAACAGGTGAAATTAATACAGGTAATGAGTGCAGAGTAGGAGGGCTTCTTAAAGAAAAACTTACAGGTCTGTGAGAGCCAGAATTCTTGCTGGTTGGTAGGTGATCAAATACTTATTTCATGCATCAAAATGTAAATTAATTATTTAAAAATCATACAATGTTAGATTCTATCTCTTACACAATTACAGACCTCTCCATTATTTGTAGGTGGAAAAACATGCAAAATCGCCAGTGTATCAAATACTTATTTTCCCCACTATATATAAGTGGTCCAGCCTTCTTCCCAAGTGCATCAAAGGTACTTGTGCCCTGCTAAGGTTGCTTGTGTACGTGCTTGTGTTCCTGAACTCCTGACCCGTGCTTGTCTTCTGGATTGCGTTACCTGTCTGATCCTTGCCTTCTCCGTCTCGAGTCTCCTGTTGCTGTCCCGCATTGTCTGACCTATTGCTTGTATGATTACGCCTCTGCCTCATCCTGGTTATGACTCGGCCTGCTGACTACAACCGTACCTCTGGTACCATGCACTGTTACCCCCTGGTCTGCCTGGACCAGCTGCTTCATGTGCCTTTCCCCCCAAGAGTTAGCGACCTGGCAGGGCCGATCCTAGGGTCACAGGCGCCTGGGTGCAGAAATATTTCTGGCGCCCCCACATGGGCGTGGTTATCTTACTAACTCCTCCCCTTTACAATGTTTCTATGGCAACAACTTCAGCCCCCAACTTCAGCCCCACCAATTTGCTTTGACAATAACTTAGTCAACGGCTTTGACAAGTCAAAATAAATGTCATGTGCCAGTAGCCAGAGCCCCCCCATATCATGTGCCAGTAGCCAGAGCCCCCCATATCATGTGCCAGTAGCCCCCCTTATGTGCCAGTAGCCCCCCTTATCATGTGCCAGTAGACCCCCTTATCATGTGCCAGTAGCCCCCTTATCATGTGCCAGTAGCCCCCCTTATCATGTGCCAGTAGCCCCCCATATCATGTGCCAGTAGCCAGAGCCCCCCCCCTTATCATGTGCCAGTAGCCAGATCCCCCCCATTATCATGTGCCAGTAGCCAGATCCCCCCCATTATCATGTGCCAGTAGCCAGAGTGCCCCCATATCATGTGCCAGTAGCCAGATCCCCCCCATTATCATGTGCCAGTAGCCAGAGTGCCCCCATATCATGTGCCAGTAGCCAGAGTGCCCCCCCTTATCATGTGCCAGTAGCCAGAGCCCCCCCCTTATCATGTGCCAGTAGCCAGAGCCCCCCCCCCATATCATGTGCCAGTAGCCAGATCCCCCCCATTATCATGTGCCAGTAGCCAGAGTGCCCCCATATCATGTGCCAGTAGCCAGAGTGCCCCCATATCATGTGCCAGTAGCCCCCCATATCATGTGCCAGTAGCCCCCCTTATCATGTGCCAGCCCAGTAGTCCCCCCTTATCATGTGCCAGCCCAGTAGTCCCCCCTTATCATGTGCCAGCCCAGTAGTCCCCCCTTATCATGTGCCAGCGCAGTAGTCCCCCCTTATGTGCCAGCCCAGTAGCCCCCCTTATGTGCCAGCCCAGTAGCCCCCCTTATCATGTGCCAGCCCAGTATTGTACCTATATAAAAAAATTAAAAAAAATAATACACTTATACTTACCTCCAGCAATGCGATGCGATGCAGGCCGCCTCTTCCGTCTGTGTCCCTCGCTATACGGCTCAGGCGACGCGATGACGTCATCGTGCCTCCTGCACCGGCCTCTGATAGGCTGCCAGCACTAAGCCGGCAGCCTATCAGAGGAACAGGAGGGGACACACCTCTCCCTCCTCTGCCGCAGCACAGGCATCTGTATTGCCGTCCTGAGGACGGCAATACAGATGACTATGGAGATGAGCGCTTCCGCAATGGAGGCGCTCATCTCCTGCTCTGCCCTGCCGCCGGCCGCGGCCCCCCCCACTTGTCACCAGGGGCGCGGCCTTGCGGCACTCAGGCTTGCCGGCCCACCGGGAAATTTCCCGCTATCCCGGCAGGCCAGTCCGGCCCTGCGCTCGGCGCCTTTCGGGTGACAGCGCTGGGGTGCGGGGCACCCACTGCACCCCGTGTAGGATCGGCCCTGCGACCTGGTGTTCTTCTCGGGAAAGTCTATCCCCACCATCTGGGGTACTGTGAAGAACAAGGGGTTACTTAGACAACTTGGCTAGAGGAGGTTGGTCACGTGGCACAGTGGGTTCACACCCACTGGTTCGTGACATAAACCAATCACACTGGTTTGTTCCCATCCTCATGGGCAGACGGCGAACTTAACCGCCTCCGGACCGCCGAACGCAGCGACGCATCCTGAAGGCGGTCGATTCATTCCTCCTGGACGCATATACGCGTCCTCTCGCGAGACGCGAGATTTCGGTCAGAGCCGGCCCGCGCATGCACATTGCGGGCCGGCAAAAGTTAGAGGAGTATTTCGTCAGCAACCTGCCAGCCAATGATTGTTGCTGGCAGGTTGCTGATTTTTAAAAAATCTAATCAGAAGCCATCTAACACCTTATATTTATAAATATAAGGTGCTAAATGGCTTCTATGCTCCTCTGCTGGTCCTTTTGGTCGGTTGGTTCCAGCAGAGGAGCAGACATCACTGTGAGTACCCACCAACACCACACTTAGCCCCCAGATCACCCTCCATCACCCCCATTAACCCCTTGATCGCCCCCTGTCAATCACTAGTGAAAGGGAAAAAAGTAATCAGTGTAAACTGTCACTTTTTTTTTTTCACTGGTATTGACTGATAGTTTTAGGATAGTTTAGGCCTCTTGGTTAGGTAGTTAGCGTCAGTTAGCGCCCACCCCACCGCACCGCAGTCACTTATTCGCTGATTAGCGTATCGCTAATCAGCATTTGTACTTTTATAGTATCTGTAAGTGATCAAAACTGATCACAGTCAGATCTATAATTGTATTAGTGTCACCTTAGCTCGCCCTCCACCCAAAACGCAGTGTTTGCCCGATCAGGCCTAATCTGTCGCCCACACGTGCGTTCACCCACGCCCGCCCCACCGCAGTGACAAAAAAAATATTTTTTTTTGATCACTGCACAATCACTTTACAAGCGCTGCGGCGATAAAAAAAAAATCAGTTTTGATATTTTTTACCAATCGCAGCGGCCTCCGGTACTTTGCTAGCCTCCCATTTGTAAGACAGGCTTGCTTTTTTTCTTGGGTAGTCTCAGGGAATACCCCTAAATTTAGTAGTCCAAATGTCAAACAGGGGGTATTCTTCTGAAGAGGCCTACAGGATTCTGATACAATCGGATGAGGAATGGGAAGCCTCATCTGACGAATCTAGCGGGTCAGAATATGAACCTGTGGAAAGCAGTGGCTCTCTGACCCAAAGTTCGGACGAGGAGGTTGAGGTCCCTGATAGCTAGCACCAGGCGTACCCGGCCCCGTGTCGCTAGACCACAGGTTGTGCAGGATCCGTTTCAAGGGCAGCAGAGTGGGGCTGGCGCTGTCGGATCACGTGGTGAGGCATACACCAGCAGCGCAGCCCATCCTGGGCCTAGTACCAGCACTGCCGTACAACATGGTGAAGTGGCGAGCACCAGAAGGGCAGTTGAAGCTGGTACGGTGGCACGTGCACTAGTTACCCCGTCGCAGCCACCGCAAAGACAGGCCCGTATAGCCCCTAGAGTCCCTGAGGTGCTGGCAAACCCTGATTGGCAGTCCCCAACTTCAGCCGCACCTGTAGTTCCCCCTTTCACCGCCCAGTCTGGAGTTCAGGTTGAGACAGCTCAGATCGGTTCGGCACTGGGATTTTTTGAGCTGATCTTGACTGCGGAGCTCTTGGACTTAGTCGTGGCAGAAACAAATCGGTATGCCACTCAATTTATAGCCGCCAACCCGGGAAGCTTTTATGCCCAGCCTTTCCGGTGGAAACCAGTCCAAGTTTCCGAAATTAAAAATTTTCTGGGCCTTTTCCTGAACATGGGTCTAACCAAAAAGCATGAATTGCGGTCATATTGGTCCACGAACCCAATTCATCACATGCCCATGTTCTCTGCTGCTATGTCCAGGACACGTTTTGAGACCATCCTGCGTTTCCTGCACTTTAGCGACAACAGCACCTCCCGTCCCAGAGGCCACCTAGCTATTGACCGGATCCACAAAATTCGGCCCCTCATAGACCACTTCAACCAGAAATTTGCAGATTTGTATACCCCTGAGCAAAACATCTGCGTAGTCGAGTCCCTTATACATTTTACCGGGCGCCTTGGCTTCAAACAATACATCCCAAGCAAGCGCGCCCGGTATGCGGTCAAATTGTATAAACTCTGTGAAAGGGCCACAGGCTATACCCACAAATTTCGGATCTATGAGGGAAAAGATCAGACCCTGGAGCCGGTCGGTTGCCCTGACTACCTAGGGAGCAGTGGAAAGAGTCTGGGACTTGGTGTCACCCTTATTTGGCAAGGGGTACCATCTTTATGTGGACAATTTTTACACAAGTGTGCCCCTCTTCAGGCATTTGTTCCTAGAACAGATTGGCTGCTGTGGCACCGTGCGACCTAGTCGCCGGGGCTTCCCCCAACGGCTCATTACCACCCGTCTTGCAAGGGGGGAGAGGGCTGCCTTGTGTAACGAAGAACTGCTCGCGGTGAAATGGAGACAAGCGTGACGTTTACATGCTCTCCTCCATTCACGCAGACACGACAATACAAATTGAACGGGCAACCCGTGTCATTGAAAAGCCCCTCTCAGTCCACGACTATAATGTGCTCATGGGAGGGGTGGACTTCAATGACCAGATGTTGGCTCCCTATTTAGTTTCCCGACGCACCAGACGCTGGTATAAGAAGGTGTCTGTATATTTGATTCAATTGGCTCTGTACAATAGTTTTGTTCTCTACAGTAAGGCTGGGAGAACAGGATCCTTCCTCAAATTTCAGGAAGAGATCATCGAGAACCTCCTGTATCCAGGAGGTTCCGTGGCCCCAACCACCAGTGTAGTGAGCCGTCTACACGAGCGACATTTCCCCAATGTCGTTGCTGGTACCTCAACCCAACCGTCACCCCGAAAAAAATGTTGTGTCTGTAGCAGGAGTGGAATAAGGCGTGACACCCGCTATTTCTGTCCTGACTGCCCTGACCACCCTGCCCTATGCTTTGGAGAGTGTTTCCGTAAGTACCACACACAGGTACACTTAGCATAGGGATTGCATCTCACAGGACAGGCACACAGGGCTATTAGGGCCCTTTCACTCACAGCTGCTGCAAACCTCTCCTTTCACCTGGGATAAAGTGCATAACGTACTTCGCCACATCTTTGGGCGATTTGCGCTTTGCACATTGTCCCATGGGGAAGGAGAGGTTTGTCCTATAAAGGTAAAAAAAAAAACAAAAAAAAAAACACCGGTAAGCAAAAAAAGTTAACGTTCAGTTCAATAAAGTTTATATGTTCTGTTCAAAAGTTATTATAAAGTTAATAAATTTATTGCGTTGCGGCCTGTTTTTTTCTTTTTTGTTTTATTTTTTTTACCTTCCAGGTGGACCAACCGATGAACCAGCTGCAGCACTGATGTGCATTCTGACAGAAGCATTGCGCTGCTGTCAGATTACACAAAAGTCGGTGTATGCGGCGCTGCAAGACGAGATTTCTCCTCTGCAGTAAAAGACACGTTTGCCGAGGCATATGAACTGAGGAGGTGGCGGTGTTCATATGCTTTGGCAAACACTTTGTATATAAAAAAAAAAAAAAATACCGGCAATGATTTTTTCATTCACATCGATTGATGTGAATGGAGAAATCTGGTTTGCCAGGGCATACGAGCTAAGTGGGTATGGATGTTGGGCGGAACTCCTATGTCCTGGCAGACGCCTTTCCCCTCCTTTTTTTTTTTTGGCAGAGATTTTTTCATCCACATTGATCGATGCGAATGAAGAAATCTGTGCCGTTCATTTTTTCTTTCAGCCCAAAGGCTGAAAAATCTCATTTTCCGTATGCTCAATATAAGGAGAATAGCAGAAACTCCTAATGCTGGGCATACATGTAATGATTGCGGAGACCCTCAAATGCCAGGGCAGTACAAACACCCCACAAATGACCCCATTTTGGAAAGAAGACCCCCCAAGGTATTCACTGAGGGGCATATTGAGTCCATGAAAGATTGAAATTTTTGTCCCAAGTTAGCGGAAAGGGAGACTTTGTGAGAAAAAACAAAAAAAAATCAATTTCCGCTAACTTGTGGCAAAAAAATAATAATTCTATGAACTCGCCATGCCCCTCATTGAATACCTTGGGGTGTCTTCTTTCCAAAATGGGGTCACATGTGGGGTATTTATACTGCCCTGGCATTTTAGGGGCCCTAAAGCGTGCGAAGAAGTCTGGTATCCAAATGTCTAAAAATGCCCTCCTAAAAGGAATGTGGGCCCCTTTGCGCATCTAGGCTGCAAAAAAGCGTCACACATGTGGTATTGCCGTACTCAGGAGATGTTGGGGAATGTGTTTTGGGGTGTCATTTTACATATACCCATGCTGGGTAAGAGAAATAACTCGGTCAAATGCCAACTTTGTATAAAAAAAATGCGAAAAGTTGTCTTTTGCCAAGATATTTATCTCACCCAGCATGGGTATATGTAAAATGACACCCCAAAACACATTGCCCAACTTCTCCTGAGTACGGCAATACCAGATGTGTGACACTTTTTTGCAGCCTAGGTGGGCAAAGGGGCCCACATTCCAAAGAGCACCTTTAGGATTTCACAGGTCATTTTTTACACATTTTGATTTCAAACTCCTTACCACACATTAGGGCCCCTAGAATGCCAGGGCAGTATAACTACCCCACAAGTGACCCCATTTTGGAAAGAAGACACCCCAAGGTATTTCGTGATGGGCATAGTGAGTTCATGGAAGTTTCTATTTTTTGTCACAAGTTAGTGGAATATGAGACTTTGTAAGAAAAAAACTTGTGACAAAAAATAAAAAGTTCTATGAAATCACTATGCCCATCAGCGAATACCTTAGGGTGTCTACTTTCCGAAATGGGGTCATTTGTGGGGTGTTTGTACTGTCTGGCCATTGTAGAACCTCAGGAAACATGACAGGTGCTCAGAAAGTCAGAGCTGCTTCAAAAAGCGGAAATTCACATTTTTGTACCATAGTTGGTAAACGCTATAACTTTTACCCAAACCATTTTTTTTTTACCCAAACATTTTTTTTTAACAAAGACATGTAGAACAATACATTTTGAGAAAAATTTATATGTGGATGTCGTTTTTTTTGCAAAATTTTACAACTGAAAGTGAAAAATGTCATTTTTTTAAAAAAAAAAACGTTAAATTTCGATTAATAACAAAAAAAGTAAAAATGTCAGCAGCAATGAAATACCACCAAATGAAAGCTCTATTAGTGAGAAGAAAAGGAGGTAAAATTCATTTGGGTGGTAAGTTGCATGACCGAGCAATAAACGGTGAAAGTAGTGTAGGTCAGAAGTGTAAAAAGTGGCCTGGTCTTTCAGGGTGTTTAAGCTAGGGGGGCTGAGGTGGTTAAAGAGGCCCTGGAAAAAAAATAAAGTGCCCCATTTGGTAATTGGGTCCAAACTGACAGAAAGTGGTGCAACATAAGTAGGCAGGGTCTGCAGTACTGCAGTGCAGCACAAAATGCCACCTCAGCAAAACCAGATTTCATAGTGCAGCATAAAATATCACAGCCTTCACCACAGTAGTCAACTGTATCACTCTACTGAGGATTGTGACACAGTTAATTTCAGGAGGGCACCCGTGGCCGTTAGTCTGGTGCATAAGCACCTGATGATCCTACATTAATTATAGTTGTCCCACGAAAAATATTCTAGTTTTTAAACTAGCGCCTGGATCTAATTTTGTAATTGCATGTAATTAAAAATTTTGTATAGCCGCTAAGTTTTTCAATAAAATATACCTGTTCGTTCTTTTTCTTATTTCTTTGTCCTGCTCACTGAGAAGGCCGCACATGCTCAGTTTCTTCCTTCAACTGCCTCCTGAGCTGTGATAGGGAGAGAGCTCTATCAGAAGAGACATGCCTCCTGAACTGCTGCAGAAAAGAGATGTCCCCTTAGCTGTAGCAGAAAGAAAATTCCCCTTGAGCTACCAGCTTGATTTTAGGAGATCTCTGTGATCATGCGAGGTTGTGAGAAGGGCTCAGGCGGCATTGTCCCCCCGGGAAATTTCCCTGTAGGGTCTATGGCCAGTCCGCCCCTGCTAATCCTGTATGTAGCCCTTCCTGTTCCTGTAACCAGTCAAATCCATGATGCGTTTCTCCCTTCTCTGCCACCGCTCCAGCACCGCCTCCTACAATGTCCAGTATATAGCTCCCCCAACCCAGCTAGTTACATAGACACTGCTCTGCCATGGACATAACATCACAGGAAATAACAAAGAGCTGCATGGTCATGTGACCGTAGCCCAGAACGGAAGAACGGAAAAAAAAATATACAAAATGACAGTTCCCTTCATAAATTATTATTTTAAAGGAAGCTGATGCAAACCGAAAAAAAAAGGTATGTCTATGCGGGCTGATAAATTCGCTGTAATTTTCCTGCAAGATCCCATGTTTTACTTGTGGTAGATTGTAGATTGTTGTGGTAGATAAGGCTACTTTCACACTAGCGTTCGGAGCGGATCCGTCTGATGTTTCATCAGACGGACCAGCTCCTATAATGCAGACGTTTGCATCCGTTCAGAACGGATCCGTCTGCATTATTACTTAGAAAATTTTCTAAGTATGAAAGTAGCCTGAGCGGATCCGTTCAGACTTTACAGTGAAAGTCAATGGGGTACGGATCCGCTTGAAGATTGAGCCATATGGTGTCATCTTCAAGCGGATCCGTCCCCATTGACTTCCATTATAAGTCTGGACGGATCCGCTCGCCTCCGCACGGCCAGGCGGACACCCGAACGCTGCAAGCAGCGTTTAGGTGTCCGCTCACTGAGCGGAGGCTGAACGCTGGCAGGCGGATGCATTCTCAGTGGATCCGCCTCCACTGAGAATGCATTGGGGCCAGACGGATGCATTCGGGGCCGTTCGTGAGCCCCTTCAAACGGTGCGCACGAGCGGACACCCGAACGCTAGTGTGAAAGTAGCCTAAGTGTGGAAAAAACAGGGAACCAGCGTATAATACCACGTATGATTTTTTTATATTCAGCACTTTGATAGCATTTTTAATAAATTATTTCCTGAAACTACTAAATTGCCCATGCGCTGCAGCTTCTATATTCAATTACACTTGGTGGTTTACGTTCTTGGTTTTATATTTACTGTAACAACTTTAACAGTCACATTTTTTGTCACATCTCAAAACTGCAGTAAGACACCCGGTCATATTCATAATTTATTGCTTTTATGGAAACCAAGTAAAGCTAAATCCAGAATGTTTAAAAAGTTTAAAAGTGTTAGGCCTCATGCAACGACCGTTCAGATTTTTGCAGTCCGCAAACAACAGAAGCCGTC
The DNA here is from genome assembly GCF_905171765.1 of Bufo bufo. Classification (NCBI taxonomy): domain Eukaryota; kingdom Metazoa; phylum Chordata; class Amphibia; order Anura; family Bufonidae; genus Bufo; species Bufo bufo. Next base: position 130,141,338 of record NC_053396.1, read on the forward strand.
CGTGTGCCTTCCGCAATTTGCGGAACGGGCGGCCCATTGTAGAAATACCTATTCTTGTCCGCAAAACAGACAAGAATAGGACATGTTCTATTTTTTTGCAGGGCCACGGAACGGAGCAACGGATGCGGACAGCACACGGAGTGCTGTCCGCATCTTTTGCAGCCCCATTGAAGTGAATGGGTCCGCACCCGAGCCGCAGTTTGCGGATCCGAACAACGGCCGTGTGCATGAGGAATTATACTGTAGATGGCCTTTATCTTGTTTGTATGCAAGAGTCTAGCCCCATCTTGTGGACGTAGTTGGTTTCACACAATAATATTTACAGGTAAGGGTGCATTCACATCACCGTTTAGCTTTCCATTCTTCTGATCCGTCAGAAGAAGAAAGTGTAAAAAAACGGATCCTGTTGCATCAGTTATCATCCGTTTGAGCCATTTCCGTCTGAGATTTGTTTTTTAGACAGAAACAAAAGTACTGCATGCAGGACTTATTTCCCATCTAAGGCCCCTTTCACACGGGCGAGATTTCCACGCGGGTGCAATGCGTGAGGTGAACTCATTGCACCCACACTGAATCCGGACCCATTCACTTCTATGGGGCTGTGCACTTGAGCGGTGATTTTCACGCATCACTGGTGCGTTGCGTGAAAATCGCAGCATGCGCCTCTTTGCGCATTTTCAACGCAACGCAGGCCCCATAGAAGTGAATGGGGTTGCGTGAAAATTGCAAGCATCCACAAGCAAGTGCGGATGCAGTGCGATTTTCATGCACGGTTGCTAGGAGACGATCGGGATGGGGACCCGATCATTATTATTTTCCCTTATTGTTATAAGGGAAAATAATAATGATCGGGTCCCCATCCCGATCGTCTCCTAGCAACCGTGCATGAAAATCGCACCGCATCCACACTTGCTTGCCCTACAGGCAAAATAATAGCATTCTTAATACAGAATGCATAGTACAATAGCGCTGGAGGGGTTAAAAAAATAATAATTTAACTCACCTTAATCCACTTGTTCGCGCAGCCGGCATCTCTTCTGTCTTCATCTTTGCTGTGCAGTAGGAAAAGGACCTGTGGTGACGTCACTACGCTCATCACATGGTCCGTCACATGGTCCATCACCATGGTAAAAGATCATGTGATGGACCATGTGCTGAGCGCAGTGACGTCATCAAAGGTCCTATTCCTCAAAGAAGAAGACAGAAGAGAAGCCGGGCTGCGCGAACAAGTGGATTAAGGGGAGTTAAATTATTTTTAATTTTTTTTTAACCCCTCCATCCCTAATTGATTTAGCATTCTGTATTAAGAATGCTATTATTTTCCCTTCTAACCATGTTATAAGGAAAAATAATACAATCTGCACAACACCTAACCCAAACCTGAACTTCTGTGAAGAAGTTCGGGTACCAAACATGCCGATTTTTCTCACGCGCGTGCAAAACACATTACAATGTTTTGCACTTGCGCGGAAAAATCGCGCATTTTCCAGTGACGCACCTGCTTCTTATCCGTGCCAAAAACATGACACCCGTGTGAAAGAGGCCTAATAGTACTTTCACACTTGCGGCATTTGACAGACGGGTCAGGATCCTGATCCGTCTGACAAATGCATTGAAATGTCATCCGGAAAAACGTTTCCGGCATTTATTTATTTTCACATTTTTTGTGGTCTGAGCAGACCGCAATGTCGGATCAGTTTTGCCGAAAATTTATGATGCTATGTAACCCTTAGGCCGAATGCACACGGCCGTGAGCGGTCCGTGGAAACACGGCCTGGATTCCTGCTGAGAGCAGGAGCGCACGGCGTCATTGGTTGCTAGGACGCCGTGCGCTTCATGCCGCCGCTGCACTCTCAGCAGGAATCCAGGCCGTGTTACTACGGACCGCTCTCGGCCGCGTGACCACTGAGAAGGAGTAAAGCAACAGTCCGAAACGCGTCTGGTGCTCAATCTATTGACTTGCATAGTGGGGACATAACCATAATCCACACTTACTGGACTTTGCTTTTTGGAAAAAGAAAAAAGACTAAAGAGCACGGATTACAATTACCTGAAAGACACAACACTTGGAGAGGAACGCCTACTGGATCGAGGAGGAGGCAAGCATCCAATCTTGCTGCACCCGAAAAAGGTCCATCGAATGTGCGTGACTAGATTATTACAGTGCCTGGGTTAACCATCGAATCTGTGTTCGAAAGTTACGACACGTGGGACGCCGAAAGCAAAGTCCGCTACACGTGGAACACCATATACAAGATCTCCGATACTCTACAGCGGAATATTTGACCACTGCTACAGTACCTATCAGCAGAAGGCCGCAAATAAGCTCCTATACATAAAGCTAAGTAAAGATTCCTAGTATTTATTTGTCGAACATTGTTCTTGTGCCGATTTTAACACCATTCGAAAATGTGGGACGCCACAAAATGGTTATAACATAGACGGCCTAAGACTATACGATTATATAATAGGGAAATATCGAAAGTCCCCACAATTGCAGATTTAGGATCCCAATCTGCTTATAGCGTTGACCTGCGTTTTTTTTGTGGTATTGGACATTTTAATTGGAACTCCCCACCATTTTTACATATCTACATTGCTCATTTGATTGTTATATATATATATATATATATATATATATATATATATATATATATATATATATATATATTTGCACACCACAAGAATGGGTAATATTTCAAAATGATAACAAATCTGACACTACAGTGTGGTATCAAACATGCTGATTGTTACTGCTGACTACCATCAATATATTCATAGGCATATATGTCACTATCACTTTGCTGTCTTGGTCCTAGGAGACCACAGAGTCTTTGGTTTCCCAGAAGCTGTTTGATGGGTCCTAAGGGCATCACAGACTTGTTATTACTCAACCTTGTGTAGCTGAATGCCACTAGTCTCTTAAAGGGGTTCTCCAGTATTGATTTAAAATGGCTACCAGCAACCTGTTCTAGAATGTGAGGAGGACTGGTTGACTCCACTTGCAGAGCTGGCTAAGGGCTCATGCACACGAACGTTTTTTGCGCTCCGTATACAGACTGTATTTTGATTCCATATATGGAACCATTCATTTCAATGGGTCCGCAAAAGATGCGGACAGCACTGTGTGCTGTCTGCATCCGTTGCTCCGTTCCGTGACACCGCAAAAATTATGAGACATGTCCTATTCTTGTCCGTTTTGCGGACAAGAATAGGCATCTCTATAATGGGCCTCCTGATCCATTCCGCAAATTGAGGAAGGCACACGGGTGGCATCCATTTTTTGCGGATCCGCAATTTGCAGACCGCAAAAAACGGCACGTTCGTGTGCATGAGCCCTAAGGAGGTGAGAGGGCCTCACTTACACACCACGTTCTGGCACTTGCATATACTATATACACTGCTCAAAAAAATAAAAGGAACACAAAAATAACACATCTTAGATCTGAATTAATTAAATATTCTTCTGAAATACTTTGTTCTTTACATAGTTGAATGTGCTGACAACAAAATCACACACAAATTAAAACAAGGAAATCAAATTTTTCAACCCATGGAGGTCTGGATTTGGAGTCACCCTCAAAATTAAAGTGGAAAAACACACTACAGGCTGATCCAACTTTGATGTAATGTCCTTAAAACAAGTCAAAATGAGGCTCAGTAGTGTGTGTGGCCTCCACGTGCCTGTATGACCTCCCTACAACGCCTGTGCATGCTCCTGATGAGGTGGCGGACGGTCTCCTGAGGGATCTCCTCCCAAACCTGGATTAAAGCATCTGCCAACTCCTGGACAGTCTGTGGTGCAACGTGACGTTGGTGGATAGAGCGAGACATGATGTCCCAGATGTGCTCAATTGGATTCAGGTCAGGGGAACGGGCGGGCCAGTCCATAGCATCAATGCCTTCGTCTTGCAGGAACTGCTGACACACTCCAGCCACATGAGGTCTAGCATTGTCTTGCATTAGGAGGAACCCAGGGCCAACCGCACCAGCATATGGTCTCACAAGGGGTCTGAGGATCTCATCTCGGTACCTAATGGCAGTCAGGCTACCTCTGGCGAGCACATGGAGAGCTGTGCGGCCCTCCAAAGAAATGCCACCCCACACCATTACTGACCCAATGCCAAACCGGTCATGCTGGAGGATGTTTCAGGCAGCAGAACGTTCTCCACGGCGTCTCAAGACTCTGTCACGTCTGCCACATGTGCTCAGTGTGAACCTGCTTTCATCTGTGAAGAGCACAGGGCGCCAGTGGCGAATTTGCCAATCTTGGTGTTCTCTGGCAAATGCCAAACGTCCTGCACGGTGTTGGGCTGTAAGCACAACCCCCACCTGTGGACGTCGGGCCCTCATATCACCCTCATGGAGTCTGTTTCTGACCGTTTGAGCAGACACATGCACATTTGTGGCCTGCTGGAGGTCATTTTGCAGGGCTCTGGCAGTGCTCCTCCTGTTCCTCCTTGCACAAAGGCGGAGGCAGCGGTCCTGCTGCTGGGTTGTTGCCCTCCTACGGCCTCCTTCATGTCTCCTGATGTACTGGCCTGTCTCCTGGTAGCGCCTCCATGCTCTGGACACTACGCTGACAGACACAGCAAACTTTCTTGCCACAGCTCGCATTGATGTGCAATCCTGGATAAGCTGCACTACCTGAGCCACTTTAGTGGTAGCATGAGACGGAGTCTACAACCCACACGAGTGAAAGCACCGCCAGCATTCAAAAGTGACCAAAACATCAGCCAGGAAGCATAGGAACTGAGAAGTGGTCTGTGGTCACCACCTGCAGAACCACTCCTTTATTGGGGGTGTCTTGCTAATTGCCTATAATTTCCACCTGTTGTCTATCCCATTTGCACAACAGCATGTGAAATTGATTGTCACTCAGTGTTGCTTCCTAAGTGGACAGTTCGATTTCACAGAAGTGTGACTGACTTGGAGTTACATTGTGTTGTTTAAGTGTTCCCTTTATTTTTTGGAGCAGTGTATTAGTAAGTGTTTCTGTCAGGCAGCTCAGCCATAATGGCATATCATTGACAGGATCACATCATTATCTTCTATCAGTGTGTTGTGAGGCCCTGCCACATCACTGCAGAGCTGCCTATGTGGGTGGAGGCAACCAGTCCTGCTCACATTGTAGGTCAAGTTGCCAGCAGCAATTTTAAATCCTTTAGGAAAACCCCTTAAAGGGGTATTCCCATCACAGACAATGGGGACCTACACCTACGCCAAGAATGGAGCGAGGAGAGTGGTGGCTGGAGGACCCCGGGTTTCCCGGGGTTTGGCCACCACCGAGTGCTCTCCCTATACAAGTGAATGGGAGCGCACCATGCTTGTAGGCCACCGCTCCCATTCAATTCTATAGGGCTGGTGGCCCCATAGAAATGAATGGAGGGCAGCTGCACAGTGCGCCCTCCACCACCTTTCCCCGCTCCGTTCTCAGAGTAGGTGCGGGTCTCACAGGTGGGACACGCACCTATCAGACAATGGGGGCATATCCTAGCAATCAATCTTTTTAACTGTACAGGAAAGTGCAACAGGCTGCACTTCCCTAAAAGGCAGCAAAAATGTCTACTGTACGGTGTTCATATACAGCACCACAACATTGCTTTATACAGTGGTGTCTACATAGTGGTATGTCCAGGAATACCTCCCCACTTGTGAATTAATGCAAGTGATTAGAACCAATTTTTTGTGTTAAAAATGTCCCTAGATGTCCTTTTAGAGAATGTTTCTGTAGTGCATGCATGATCTCAGCGTGGCTGCGTACACACCAACAGTTGTGCTACATGTACACTATACGGATCAACAACTCTACTGCATGTACACCAACAACTCTGCAGTGCAGAACACTATACACATACAGCCCTGCAACATGCAAATTATACACATACAGCTTAAGGATGCACATACACATACAGCCCTGTAACATGCACATTGTACGCATACAGCTCTGCAGCGCAGATTCTAAGCATACAGCTCTGTAGCGCACACTACGCATACAGCTCTGCAGCGCGCATTATACGCACACAGCTCTGCAGCGCACATTATGCGCACACAGCTCTGCAGCGCACATTATGCGCACACAGCTCTGCAGCGCACATTATACACATACAGCTCTGCAGCGCACATTATACACATACAGCTCTGCAGCGCACATTATACGCACACAGCTCTGCAGCGCACATTATACGCACACAGCTCTGCAGCGCACATTATACGCACACAGCTCTGCAGTGCACATTATACGCACACAGCTCTGCAGTGCACATTATACACACACAGCTCTGCAGTGCACATTATACACACACAGCTCTGCAGTTTAGCGCACACAGTACACATACAGCTCTGCAGTGCACATTATACACACACAGCTCTGCAGTTTAGCGCACACAGTACACATACAGCTCTGCAGTGCACATTATACACACACAGCTCTGCAGTTTAGCGCACACAATACACATACAGCTCTGCAGTGCACATTATACACACACAGCTCTGCAGCGCACATTATACACACACAGCTCTACAGCGCACATTATACACACAGTGCTGCACTGCACATTATACACACAGTGCTGCAGCGCACATTATACACACACAGCTCTACAGCGCACATTATACACATACAGCTCTGCAGCGCACATTATACACATACAGCTCTACAGCGCACACAATACACATACAGCTCTACAGCGCACACAATACACATACAGCTCTGCAGCGCACATTATACACATACAGCTCTGCAGCGCACATTATACACACACAGCTCTGCAGCGCACATTATACACACACAGCTCTACAGCACACATTATACACACACAGCTCTACAGCACACATTATACACACACAGCTCTGCAGTTTAGCGCACACAATACACATACAGCTCTGCAGTGCACATTATACACATACAGCTCTGCAGTGCACATTATACACACAGTGCTGCAGTGCACATTATACACACAGTGCTGCAGTGCACATTATACACACACAGCTCTGCAGTGCACATTATACACATACAGCTCTGCAGTGCACATTATACACACACAGCTCTGCAGTGCACATTATACACACACACAGCTCTGCAGCGCACATTATACACACACAGCTCTACAGCGCACATTATACACATACAGCTCTGCAGCGCACATTATACACATACAGCTCTACAGCGCACACAATACACATACAGCTCTACAGCGCACACAATACACATACAGCTCTGCAGCGCACATTATACACATACAGCTCTGCAGCGCACATTATACACACACAGCTCTGCAGCGCACATTATACACACACAGCTCTACAGCACACATTATACACACACAGCTCTACAGCACACATTATACACACACAGCTCTACAGCACACATTATACACACACAGCTCTGCAGTTTAGCGCACACAATACACATACAGCTCTGCAGTGCACATTATACACATACAGCTCTGCAGTGCACATTATACACACAGTGCTGCAGTGCACATTATACACACAGTGCTGCAGTGCACATTATACACACACAGCTCTGCAGTGCACATTATACACATACAGCTCTGCAGTGCACATTATACACACACACAGCTCTGCAGCGCACATTATACACACACAGCTCTACAGCGCACATTATACACATACAGCTCTGCAGCGCACATTATACACATACAGCTCTACAGCGCACACAATACACATACAGCTCTGCAGCGCACACTATACACATACAGCTCTGCAGCGCACATTATACACATACAGCTCTGCAGCGCACATTATACACACACAGCTCTGCAGCGCACATTATACACACACAGCTCTACAGCACACATTATACACACACAGCTCTACAGCACACATTATACACACACAGCTCTACAGCACACATTATACACACACAGCTCTACAGCACACATTATACACACACAGCTCTGCAGTTTAGCGCACACAATACACATACAGCTCTGCAGTGCACATTATACACATACAGCTCTGCAGTGCACATTATACACACAGTGCTGCAGTGCACATTATACACACAGTGCTGCAGTGCACATTATACACACACAGCTCTGCAGTGCACATTATACACATACAGCTCTGCAGTGCACATTATACACACACAGCTCTGCAGTGCACATTATACACATACAGCTCTGCAGTGCACATTATACACATACAGCTCTGCAGTGCACATTATACACACAGTGCTGCAGTGCACATTATACACACAGTGCTGCAGTGCACATTATACACACACAGCTCTGCAGTGCACATTATACACATACAGCTCTGCAGCGCACATTATACACACACAGCTCTACAGCACACATTATACACACACAGCTCTACAGCACACATTATACACACACAGCTCTGCAGTTTAGCGCACACAATACACATACAGCTCTGCAGTGCACATTATACACACACAGCTCTGCAGTGCACATTATACACATACAGCTCTGCAGCGCACATTATACACACACAGCTCTACAGCACACATTATACACACACAGCTCTACAGCACACATTATACACACACAGCTCTGCAGTTTAGCGCACACAATACACATACAGCTCTGCAGTGCACATTATACACACACAGCTCTGCAGTGCACATTATACACACACACAGCTCTGCAGCGCACATTATACACACACAGCTCTACAGCGCACATTATACACATACAGCTCTGCAGCGCACATTATACACATACAGCTCTACAGCGCACACAATACACATACAGCTCTACAGCGCACACAATACACATACAGCTCTGCAGCGCACATTATACACATACAGCTCTGCAGCGCACATTATACACACACAGCTCTGCAGCGCACATTATACACACACAGCTCTACAGCACACATTATACACACACAGCTCTACAGCACACATTATACACACACAGCTCTACAGCACACATTATACACACACAGCTCTGCAGTTTAGCGCACACAATACACATACAGCTCTGCAGTGCACATTATACACATACAGCTCTGCAGTGCACATTATACACACAGTGCTGCAGTGCACATTATACACACAGTGCTGCAGTGCACATTATACACACACAGCTCTGCAGTGCACATTATACACATACAGCTCTGCAGTGCACATTATACACACACAGCTCTGCAGTGCACATTATACACATACAGCTCTGCAGTGCACATTATACACATACAGCTCTGCAGTGCACATTATACACACAGTGCTGCAGTGCACATTATACACACAGTGCTGCAGTGCACATTATACACACACAGCTCTGCAGTGCACATTATACACATACAGCTCTGCAGTGCACATTATACACACACAGCTCTGCAGTGCACATTATACACACACAGCTCTGCAGCGCACATTATACACACACAGCTCTGCAGCGCACATTATACACACACACAGCTCTAATAATGACAAGAAGCCCCTGAATTCATATGAACCGCAGCCCCCTTCTTCCTGCTCACGTACAGGCTCCTCCCAGTCAGGTCACTGATCACATGATCGTGACGTCATGAAAGGTCCTTCCCTGACTAGAAGCTCTTCTCTCCTGCCGGTGCTCGGTGGGTGGTGGTTTCAGGACCTGCAGTATGGGGAGATCCGTCTTTCTCACGGTTGGCACTACCAGCTTCGATGAGCTGATTTCCTGCATTTCCTCCGAGCAGATTCTCAGCGTAAGACGCGTTGTTACCTGACAGCCGCTGCTACTGTAAATAAATCCTGTCCACGGAACTGCGGTTCTCCCCTTATACGCCCGGTGTGTACAGGACCCTGCTGTGGTCAGTGCACGGGGCTCTGTCCTGATCATGTGACCACACAGCTGCTGTAATCAGAGCTTGTAACCCGCGCTGCCTATGTCTCTCACAGGAGCAGCACAGATGTCCTCATATTGATGGCCGGTCCCCTGTATCAGATCAGCAGGGTCCCACTCCTGGCACCTACATTATAGCTGGGGTGCAGTGTGGTCCCATTCAGGGAAGGGCGCAGGACATGCACAAGCGCTGGGGCCTCTTCATCGGCTAATCCTGAAGATAGGTCATCAATATCACGACACTGAACAACCCCTTTAAGACTGGGGCAACTTTGGCATGACAGACGTCACATGACCAACAATTGCTATGTAGAAGAGCAGCCATTGATCGGAATGGGATCGCAACGCAGATTGCAAGTTGCTGCGATCACGGCCTCAGAATCGCAAAAAATCTAGCAGTGTTTAGTTCTTTGCGATTCTGGGGTTACATTCGCAGCAAATTGTGACTTGTGCTGTGACCCCCTTCAGTTCAACTATTACTGGTAATGTGACAGGTGCTTAGATTACCGTGTAATCCCAGCCTTAGGCTACATGCACGACCAGCGTCCGTGTGCCTTCCGGAATTTGTGGAACGGCACGGACACTCGGACAGTCTTTAATATAAAACCGTGTACAAGAATAGGACAGGTTATATTTTTTTTGCGGACCACGGAACGGAGCACTGGATGCGAATAGCACACGGAGTGCTGTCCGCATCTTTTGAGGCCCCATTGAAGTGAATAGGTCTGCATCCGAGCCGCAAAACCTGCAGCTCGGATGCGGAGGCCTTATGCCTCATTCACACGTCAGTGTTCGGTCAGTGATTTTAAATGAAAACCAGGTGCGTCTATAAACACAGAACAGGTGCAGATCTTTCCCTTCTACCTTATGTCTGTGGAGGCTCCAATCCTGGTTTTGGCTCACAGTCACTGATAGAAATCACTGACCAAAAACTGACATGTGAATAGTGCCTGAGGCCTCGTCCACATTTCCATTTTTCACTGACAGCACACATACCCATTGATTTAAATGTGTCTGTTCACATTTCAGTATTTGACTGTGGGTCAGTAAAAAAGTAGGGATGAGCGAATCGACTTCGGATGAAACATCCGAAGTCAATTCGCATAAAACTTTGTTCCAATGCTGTACGGAGCAGGAGCTCTGTACAGTATTAGAATGTATTGGCTCCGATGAGCCGAAGTTATTGCTTTACGAAGTCTCGTAAGACTTTGCGCAATAACTTCATAAATACATTTTTACTGTAAAAAAAACATTTCCCGAACTCGGGTTCGGTTCCAAGTGGTACCTTGGAACCAAACTCGAGTTCGGGAAATGTTTTTTTACAGTAAAAATGTATTTATGAAGTTATTGCGCAAAGTCTTACGAGACTTCGTAAAGCAATAACTTCGGCTCATCGGAGCCAATACATTCTAATACTGTACAGAGCTCCTGCTCCGTACAGCATTTAAACGAAGTTTTATGCGAATCGACTTCGGATGTTTCATCTCAAGTCGATTCGCTCATCCTTGTGATGGAGACATGAACTACTTTGATCCGTTATGTGGACCAAGCACGCCCGTAGAAGTCTATGGGTCCGTGAAAATCACACGTGTTGCCTCCGTTTTTCACAGATGACTAATAGAAGATTCTTTGGAAATTAATTTTCAGCTGAGCAACGTCAGTGAATTACGAATGACACACGGATAGTAAAAGCGGACACGGTGACCAACCACGGATCCTTCACGGATGAAACACGTATGCTTTTTTTCACTTGGGGTTTGCAGCCAATAGCAGGCCGCAAAAAAAAAAAAATGACAGTAAAACTTTAAATTTATAAGACAAAAAGCTGATCATATTAGAACACTTCAATAATGGCACACATTCCATTGTGTTAGGGCTCATGTGCACGACCGTATGTATTTTGCGGTCCGTTTTTCACGGATCCGTTCCGTATCTGAGGTTTTTTCTTCTCTGATTTAAGTCCTCTTCCGTTCCGTTATTCCACAAAACATATTCGTATCGTTTCCGTATGCGATCCGTTTTTTGTGGATCGGAAACGGAAACAGTAACTTATTAATCACCAAACACATGAGCAATATGGGCTGGGCATAGCATTTCTACAGTATGGATCCGCAAAATACGGATATGTTTCGTATTTTTTGCAGACCCATTGACTTGAATGGGGTCTCGGACTGTGATTTGCGGACAATAATAGGACATGCACTACTTTTTTAAGAAACGGAATGCACACGGAGTACCTTCCGTTGTTTTTGCAGACCCATTGAAGTGAATAGTTCCGCATACGGTCCGCAAAACAAATTTAACGGAAGCGGATAGAAAATATGTTTGTGTGCATGAGCCCTAACCCTCAGTCTTTTAACCTTCTAGATTCTGAAAGACCTCGGCTACAACAGACTGGTTCTCCAGATTGGAAGGGGAACAGTAGAACCTCAGTCACACAGTACAGCCAGCTTTACCCTGGATGTCTTCAGATACAAGGACTCGCTGGCAGAAGATATCCAGAATGCTGATCTGGTGATAAGCCATGCAGGTACTTGATGTAGTTCAGCCTTTTACGGGTTGTGTCAGGATTTGTTCAGGGAAAACTGATGGTTTTGCAGGCACGTTCTATCAGTTTTGTCTGCAATTGCGTCCAGTGTTTTGTGTTGTTTCCATCCGGATTGTATCCGAATTGCCTGCGTTTTTCCCGCGCATGAAAAAAACAAAAAACGGAAGAATAACAATCTGCATCTCCGAACAACTGTCAGTGAAAAACGCATTACATCTGGGTGCCTTCCGTTTTTCACCCAAGTTCCATTCACTTCTATGGAGCCAGAACATGCTGCGATTGTTCCTGAACGCAGAGATGATCCGTGAAAAAACGGTGCTCATGTGCACAGACCCATTGAAATGAATGAGTCAGGATTCAGTCCGGATGCGTTCACAATGCACATCACTGTGAAAGAGGCCTTTACACAAACATTTGGAAGAAGAGACACTTGTAGATCATTTCCAGAATTAAAGGGGTTCTCTGGGCTTTACATATCGATGACCTATCTTCATGAGGCCTAAGCATTCACGAAGCGCCATGGCCTCTCCGTCCAGCTGATCAGAGGGGGATCCCCGCCAATCTGATATTGATGACCTATTCTGAGGCTAGGACCTCAATATGTAAATCCTGGAAAATCCCTTTAAAAAAAAAAAAAAGATATTCCCCCTAAAATCGGATTATTCAATGTTCCGCATTAAAATGGTCAGCCAGATGTGTTTTCCAACATGGTCACCTGTGTGCTTGTACTATGTTAGTGAGCCACTGACTGGTGGTGGGGGGTGGATTTATACTGGTATTGTAAAGCCTGGTCTGCTGCGGTGTTTAGTGCAGTTGATGTTTGACTGCAACATCTGAACAGCACCTAAAGGTTTTATCCAAAACGGTGATATATAGCCGAGTTGTCTTCCGTCTGATAAAAAGGAACCATTTTGAATGGACCACACAGGAACAGCAGCCACGAGCTGGCTGTATTTATCGCGGACCCTTTGACTTGAAAGGCCGATTCTACCGTGAAAATTGTACCAAATCCCATTGCAGATTTCTCCCTTCGCAACACATGGGGTGACTTCCGGGGCAGATCTGCAACCAAACACATTGGGGGGAGATTTATCAAAACTGGTGCAAAAGAAAACTGGCTCAGTTGCCCATAGCAACCAGATTGATCTTTTCATTTTCTAAAGGCAGTCTGAAAAATGAAAGGTGGAATCTGATGGGTTGCTATGAGCTACAGATTGAGTTCTCCTTTGCATCGATTTTGATAAATATCCCCCATTGGGCTTTTGCTGCTGATTCTTTGTGGTAACGCAGCAAAATCCATGTGAAGATCCGCAACTGATCCTGCATCAAGTATGTTCTCGGGTGCACGTAGCCTGAAGAATGGCAACTAGTTTTAGAACCTTTTCCAATGATGACCAACAAAAGTATGTATCAAGTTTGGTTATTAGTAGTGGACTCTGCTTATGATGTAGGGATCCAAATTATCAGAAATAGCAAAAGTACTGGAAATATTAGGGATAGGGTTGAGCGAACCCGAACTGTAGAGTTCGGGTTCGTACTGAACTTTACGGTGTTCGGCACCCGAACCCGAACCTTTCAGTAAAAGTTCGGGTTCGGTGTTCGGGTAATATTAACCACTTTAGGACCACAGGTTTATACCCCCCTAGTGACCCCCCTTTTTTACAAATCGGCACTTCACAACTTTAACGGTTTATTGCTCGGTCATGCAACTTGGCACCCAAATGAATTTTACCTCCTTTTCTTCTCACAAATATAGCTTTCTTTTTGGTGGTGAATTTGGGCCCCTTTGTGCACCTAGGCTGCAAAAAAGTGTCACACATGTGGTATCTCCGTACTCAGAAGAAGTAGGGCAATGTGTTTTGGGGTGTATTTTTACATATACCCATGCTGGGTGAGAGAAATATCTCTGTAAATGATAACTTTTCCCATTTTTTTTATACAAAGTTGTCAATTTACAGAGATATTTCTCTCACCCAGCATGGGTATATGTAAAAATACACCCCAAAACACATTGCCCTACTTCTTCTGAGTACGGCGATACCACATGTGACACTTTTTTGCAGCCTAGGTGCGCGAAGGGGTCCAAATTCCAATGAGTACCTTCTAGGAGGGCATTTTTAGACATTTGGATTCCAGACTTCTTCTCACGCTTTAGGGCCCCTAAAATGCCAGGGCAGTATAAATACCCCACATGTGACCCCATTTTGGAAAGAAGACACCCCAAGGTATTCCGTGAGGGGCATGGCGAGTTCATAGAAGATTTTTTTTTTTGGCACAAGTTAGCGGAAAATGTTTTTTTGTGTTTTCTCCAACAAAGTCTCCCTTTCCGCTAACTTGGGACAAAAAGTTCAATCTTTCATGGACTCAATATGCCCCTTAGCGAATACCTTGGGGTGTCTTCTTTCCAAAATGGGGTCATTTGTGGGGTGTTTGTACTGCCCTGGCATTTGAGGGTCTCCACAATCATTACATGTATGGCCAGCATTAGGAGTTTCTGCTATTCTCCTTATATTGAGCATACGGGTAATGAGATTTTTTTTTCCATTTAGCCTCTGGGCTGAAAGAAAAAATGAACGGCACAGATTTCTTCATTCGCATCGATCAATGTGGATGAAAAAATCTCTGCCAAAAAATGTGCAAAAAAAAAAAAGAGGGGAAAGGCGTCTGCCAGGACATAGGAGCTCCCCCCAACATCCAAACCCACTCAGCTCGTATGCCCTGGCAAACCCGATTTCTCCATTCACATTAATCGATGTGGATGAATAAATCATTGCCGGGATTTATTTTATTTTTATTTTTTTATACAAAGTGTTTGCCAAAGCATATGAACACCGCCCCTCAGCTCATAAGCCTCGGCAAAGGTATCTTTTTTACTGCAGAGGAGAAATCTCGTCTTGCAGCGCCGCATACACCGACTTTGTGTAATCTGACAGCAGCGCAATGCTTCTGTCAGAATGCACATCAGTGCTGCAGCTGGTTGATCGCTTGATCCACCTAGAAGCTAAAAAAAAATAAAAAAACAGGCAGCAACGCAATAAATTTATTAACATTAACTTTATATAACATTTGAAACAGAACATTAACTTTTTTGCTTACCTGTGATTTTTTTTTTTACCTTTAGAGGATAAACCTCTCCTTCCCCATGGGACACTTTGTCCCAGGTGAAAGGAGAGGTTTGTGGCAGCTCTGTGTGAAAGGGCCCTAAGACCCCTGTGTGCCTGTCCTGTGTACGCAATCCCTACACTAATAGTGTACCTGTGTGTGGTACTTGCGGAAACACTCCCCTATGCATAGGGCAGGCTGGTCAGGACAGTCAGGACAAAAAAAGGTGGTGTCACGCCTTATTCCAGCCCTGCTACAGACACAACATCTTTTTCTTGGGGAACGCTGAGTTGGGGTACCAGGATAGACAGACGGGAAGTGTCTGGCATGTAGCCGACTCACTACATCAGGGACTTGGGGCACGGACCCTCCTGGATACAGGATTTCCGAAATGATCTCTTCCTGGAATTTTAGGAAGGATCCTGTTCTCCCAGCCTTACTGTAGAGAACAAAACTATTATACATCGCCAATTGAATTAAATAAACAGACACCTTCTTATACCAGCGTATGGTGCGGCGGGACACTAAATAGAGAGCCAATATCTGGTCATTGAAGTCCACCCCTCCCATGTGAAGGTTATAGTCGTGGACAGAGAGGGGTTTCTCAATGACTCCAGTTGCCCTTTCAATTTGGACAGTCGTGTCTGCGTGAATGGTGGACAGAAGGTAAATGTCCCTCTTGTCCCTCCACTTCACCGCGACCAGTTCTTGGTCACACAAGGCAACCCTCTCCCCCCCCCCGTGCAAGTCGGGTATTTACGAGCCGTTGGGGGAAGCCACGGCAAATAGGTCGCGCGGTGCCACAGCATTGAATTCCGACTAGATGTAAGTGCCGAAAGAGGGCCACGCTTGTGTAAAAATTGTCCACGTATAAGTGGTATCCCTTGTGGAGTAAGGGTGACACCAAGTCCCAGACAATCTTGCCTCTGCTCCCCAGGTAGTCAGGACATCCGACCGGCTCCAGTTTTGAGTCTTTTCCCTCATAGACCCTAAAACGATATGTATAGCCTGTGGCCCTTTCACGGAGCTTATACAGTTTGACCCCATACCGGGCGCGCTTGCTGGGGATGTACTGTTTGATGCCAAGGCGCCCGGTAAAATGTATAAGGGACTCGTCTATGCAGATGTTCTGATTGGGGGTATACGCATCTGCAAATCTGGACGAAAAATGGTCAATGAGGGGCCGATTTTTGTGGAGCCGGTCATAAGCAGGGTGGCCTCTTGGATGACAGGTGCTATTGTCCGTAAAATGCATAAAGCACATGATGGCCTCAAAACGTGCCCTAGACATTGCAGCAGAGAACATGGGCATGAAATGTATTGGGTCTTTAGACCAATAGGACCGCAATACATTTTTTTTAGTTAGACCCATGCTGAGGATAAGGCCCAAAAAAATGTAAATTCGGAAACTGTGACTGGTTTCCACCGCTAAGGCTGGGCATAGAAGCGTTCCGGATTGGTGGTTATATACTGTGTGGCGTAGCGGTTGGTTTCTGCCACAACTAAGTCATAGAGATCCGCGGTGAAGAACAGCTCAAAAAACTCAAGGGCTGATCCTAAATGAGCTGTCTCCATGCGAACTCCAGACTAGGCGGTGAAAGGGGGCAATACGGGTGCGGCGGAAGCAGGGGATTGCCAATTAGGATTTGCCAGCACCTCTGGGAGACTAAGGGTTCTACGGGCCTGTGAACGCGGTGGCTGCGACGGGGGAGTTAATGCACGTGCCACCGTACCAGCTTGAACTGCCCTTCTGGTGCTCGCCACTTCACCAGGGAATACGGCAGTGCTGGTAGAAGGTCCAGGGTGTGCTGCGCTGCTGGTGTATGCCGCACCATAAAAAAGATCAGCGCTAGCACCACTCTGCTGCAAATGAGGCTCATCATGCGGGGTAGGCAGAACACTGACATGGGGTCGGGTACGCCTGACCGTAGCAGGGACCTCAACCTCGTCATCATCACTAGCGGTTAGAGTGCCACTGCTGTCTACAGGTTCATATTCTGAACCACTGGATTCAGCGCGTGAGGCGTCCCCATCGCTGTCATCCATCAGGGCCAGAATCCTGTAGGCCTCTTCAGCGGAATACCCCTTGTTTGACATTTTGGGCTCACTAAATTTAGGGGGTATTCCTCTGAGACTACCCAGGAAAAAGAGCAAACCTACCCAGCAAAAAGGAGTGCTTGCGAAGTAAAGCTGCGATCGCTAATAAAGATCCAAAAAGCTCAAAAGTGATCTTTATAGCAGCGCAGCGATTTTACTGTGTTTTTGCAGTGATCAGAAAAAAATAATTTCTGTCACTGCGGTGGGGCGGACTGAACGCAAGTGTGTGTGCACAAGATCAGGCCTGATCGGGCGAACACTGCGTTTTTCTGTAGAGCCTAAGGTGACCCTAATGTACTGATATAGATCTGATTGCGATCTGTATTGATCACTTACAGATACTATGTACTAGTGCTGATTAGCGACAGCGATGACGCTAATCAGCGACTAATCAGTGAGTGCGGTGGGCTGGGCGCTAACTACCTAGCAAGTAGCTAACTACCTGGCGGTGATAAGGGACCCTTACAGGGGGGTGATCAGGGAATCTATATGGGGTGATCAGGGGTTAATAAGTGACAGGGGGGGTGTAGTGTGGTGCTTGGTGCTACTTACAGAGCTGCCTGTGTCCTCTGGTGGTCGATCCAAGCAAAAGGGACCACCAGAGGACCAGGTAGCAGGTATATCAGACACTATTTACAAAATAGCGTCTGACATACCCATTTCATTGGATCTTTTAAAAATCTACAGCCTGACAGCCAATGATCGCTGCCGGCAGGCTGTAGATGAACTTCTGAACTGCGCGCTCCTGTGAACGCGCGCTCCTGTGACACAGGGATTGTATAGAGTGGGCTCAGGAGCTGAGCCTGCTCCATATCCTGTGGTTGCCGGCTGTGTCATGGAACTGACACACGCCTGCAGTGGTTGGGTTGCAGATAGTTCTGATCCCAGGCCTTCAACTCCTTCAATGCTGCTGTCAGTAGGGTTCATGCCATCTAAGCGGTTAGAGGGATCGGGGCTCCTTAGTCTCCCATGTGCCTTCACCTCCCCAAAGATGTGATCCGAGTGGGTGTTGTGGCAGCAGGGATCCAAGGGGTACTCTTTAATAGAATAACTGTAAAAGCACAATACAGCGCAATACAGAAGTATTGCAGTGTATTATACAAATGATCAAACAATCCCCTGGGAGACTAAGGAATAAAGAATAAAACTATATATTGGTATTGCCACATCCAAACATATCTGAAATATTGCAAAAATATATATAAAAAAAAAAATGCTGAATAGGTAACATCATTTTTACTGTCCAGTTAATGCCATAAAGCTAAATCCAAAAAGATTCTGTTGGCAGAATCAAATTTCCTATTCTACCCCACAAATATATATTTTTAAAGTTTCTCAATACATTATATGGTATAGTGGATGATGTCCTGCAAAAATACAAGCCCTCATATGTGGGAAAATATAAAAGACATGGCTCTTGAAAGGCGGAAAGGAAAAAACAAAAACCTCGCTCAGTCAAAATCAACTTTGCCTTAAAGGGGTTATTCCATGATTGATGTAAAAAAAAATGAGACATCATACAGTACATGGCAATCTCTTTTTAATAAAGCTAGAACCTTACATGGATTCAGAAATCTCCCCATTCATTACTCCAATTGTTCTGCTAGATTTATTTCAGGCTGGCAGCTCAGGGGGCTTGTCCTTTCTCAGGGGGCTTGTCCTTTCTCAGGGGGCTTGTCCTTTCTGCTGTAGCTCTTTCCCTCTAACTGCTACAGCTTCTAAGAGAAAGATGGCTGGTGACAGTTGAAGATTTAAACTGAGCATGTGCAACCACCTCAGAGGAGCATGGAGAAATAAGAAAAAGAACAAACAGCAGGTGGCGCTACACAGATACGTTTTATTGAATGACTCAGTGGCTATGCTTAATGTTTAATTACATGCAGTTACAAAAGTATTCAGATCCAGGTGCTGGTTTAAAAATATGTCGATTTTTTTTTCTAGGGCAACCCTTTTAAGAGGTTAAAACGTTTTAGAAAGGCCTTCAGTAAGGGGTGTGAAATGGTTTCATTAAAATTGGGGTTTTCATTCATTTCAGGACGAAAAGCAAATTCTATCAACAATTAAGTTGATAGAATCTAGGGAAACATATGTACAGCGTGTTTCAAAAAGTTAGACCTGATTTCAAAACACAAAGACTGGGGGCCCCAGTCTTATGCATCATAACCAAACATAGTTAGGATCCCCATATCTGTACATCTCCAACAAAACCAGATTGTGCATTTTGAATCAGCCTCTCAACCTCTTATTTTTATACATTTTACCACTATCTACAATGAGTAGTATTTTTAAGAATTGTATTAGTATTTTTATCTTGTTTTTATTTCCATTTTTATTTTTATTTCTATATCAATAAAGGTCTATATTGCCACTATATTGTTGGTGATATACAATAGGGATTTTATATATCTTGCACTAATTTAGATGTCATATTTTTTATATATTATATATTATAGATTTTATATTGCTATTTTATACAGTAATGAAGCCATAAATGATTAATTGCACCAATAAGCATATAGACATAGACAGCATATAGATAATTCATCTTTATTTTATGCTGAAGATTCAGAAAAATGATAATATTATTTGTGGTCGTGGCTACGGATACTGAAGAGAACGAGATATGACTACGTAGCCATGGGTGACCTGGTATGATGGCCTGAGGTGTGCCCGAAGCCATGTCCGAGGGTAGGCCTATAAGGGGGCCTACCCGGGTGAAGCTAAAAGGAGAAGGGAGGGAAGAAGGGTGGGGCACCGCTAGCACCCGCAAAGGGAGGGGGGAGGCTCAGAGAATTTATAAGCCTCCGCCCCTCCCACAATTACAGGCTGTGAACAGCCTTAATATTTGTGGTCGTGGCTACGGATACTGAAGAGAACGAGATATGACTACGTAGCCATGGGTGACCTGGTATGATGGCCTGAGGTGTGCCCGAAGCCATGTCCGAGGGTAGGCCTATAAGGGGGCAAAAGAGACGGTTAGGTTGGAATTAGCGTTTAATGGTATTCATTGAGGTTACAACACGAGATTACAGAAAGCGTCAGAGATTTCTTTGTGCGGATTGGGAATGTATCGGGTGAAGCAGGAGGACTGCCAGCGGCCCATTTTGCGAATGATGTGGCATGGGACATTGTGTTTTGAAGCTGCCGAGGCGGCACCTATGCGGAAGGAGTGGCCAGATATGGTTCTGGGATCGTGGCCCAGCCCCTTGGCCAGGATGCGGATATGGTGGATGAACCGGGCCGTGGTGAGAAAAGTTCCTTTGAATGGTAGAAGTGGTTCGTTCTTGGAGGAATGGGCCAGCAGGGCCAATAGCTTGTTAAGAACCTGGACCGGGCACCACTTGTTGAAGGTTCGAAAGTATTTGATTTGGACAGGCGGCCCGGATTGTGAAGTTTTAGTGGATGCCAAGTTTAATACGTGGTGATCTGGGTAACAGATTAACTGGCTTTTGGTTAAACCTTTGGTTTTGGATGACACTACGGAGAATTCTCCTGGGCGTAGGAAACCATAAAAGCTCAGGTACATGGCGGCTTTAATGACCATGGAAGGGAGAAGGCCAAAAGGACTACCGTCTAAAGAATCTGAGAGCTTTCTGAACAGCTCCCCTGACACTGGTTGCCTGCTGGGCGTGCTGCTCTGGCTGTTTTTGAGGATGCCCCTGAGGGTGGCTTTGACCACTGGGGAAATGAAGGCTGACTTGCTACCTGGGTCCCTCAGCATGGAGTGGTGCTGAACCCCTGATAAGTACAGCTTTATGGAGTTGTAGGATAGCTTGAGGTGTGAATGACAATATGCAAGAAAGGCTATTAAATATGTGGACTTATCTGTGTTGGTTCTAGGATGGAGGCGGGAAAACTGTTTGTAGATGTTCCAACCAGTCCTGTAGTTCCTGACCGTGTTGGCGGAAAGTGAACTGTGCATGAGGGACTTGGCTGTGGAGATGAAATGTCCTAATCCATGCGTAGGGTGTGGTAATCCGGAGGCGAAAGACTCATTGGTTCCGCCTCTGGCATAATCTGGAAGAAAAGATCAAGGTTAAAACGGGATAGTGCGTCGGCGGCTGTATTCCGAATGCCCGGGATGTGCCTGGCTGAAATATGGAAGTTGTGACGTAAAGATAGCCATACTAGCCTGCGAACGAAGGACATGATGTGAGGACATTTGGAGCGCCCTTTACTGAGGATATCCACCACGGATTGATTATCCGTGATGAAAGTAACTGGGGAATCTGTCCATTGGTTGCCCCATACCTGAGCCGCTGCCACTATAGGGTAGATTTCCAGCAGGGGAGAAGACCTAAGGGACTCAGGTAAGGAGGAAATTGCGGAGGGCCATGGTGCTGCGAACCACTGCGTGTTGTAGATGGCCGCGAAACCTCTGGATGCTGCGGCATCTGAGTAGACCATGGGGAAATCGGGACTCCATTGGGGAATGAACAGAGAAACCCCGTTCCAGTAGGCAATGAAGGAATTCCACATGGCCAAATCAGCCATTGCCTGGGCATCCAGGAACACCGTGGAGTCCTGCTCGGGCGCTGATGGTAACAAATCTAGAAGCCCAGACATGAAGGCTTTCCCTTGGGGCATGATCCTGGTGGCGAAATTTAACATGCCGAGGAGTGACTGCAGCTCTCGTTTGGTGAGGACGTGAGAGCCTGAGAACTGCTCCATGATTGATCTGATTTTGAGAAGCTTGTCTGCTGGCAGTCTAGCTTCCATTTTCTCTGTATCGAGCACTATACCGAGAAAGGTGACTACCGTGGCAGGTCCCTCGATTTTGGATGGGGCTACCGGAACCTGGAGATCTTTGAGAATGCCCAGGAAGTTATTAAGTTTGCATGGTTTAACACTGGGAGGTTCGATCAGGAGAAAATCATCGAGGTAATGAAGTGCCATAGGACACTTGCAGCGATTGACCAAGATCCAGTGGAGGGCTTGGGCGAACCGATCGAAAAGCCAGGGACTGCTTTTTGAACCAAATGTTAAACGGGTAGCAAAATAATAACTGTCCTGCCACTTGATGCCATGGAATTTCCAAAGCTGGGGGTCAATGGGCAACAGTTTAAACGCGTCAGCGATGTCTGCTTTAGACAACCAGGCTCCTTTGCCCACTAACAGAATGAGAGAGATGGCTTCCTGGAGTGAAGAATATTTCATAGAGAATTCTTCCGATGGGATCAGGGAGTTTAGACTGGGGATGTGTGAACCATGAGGCGCTGACAGGTCGTAAATCAGTCGTTTTTTATTGGTGAATTTCTTGGTAACAATGCCGACGGGGTTAATCCTCCAGGAGTTGAAGGGAACGTGAGGGAAGGGGCCGATAAGAAAACCCTTCTCAACTTCCGACTGGATGAGGGAGTCCACCGCGTCGGCATCCTGGACTGCGGACAGTAAATTGGGACCCTCCCAGGTGGACTGAGGAAGGGCGATGAGACCCGTGTGGAAGCCCTTACTGAAACCTGAAAGTAAGAATTCGACCTGGTCGGGGCTGTGGTGATCCTGGAGCAGCCTGCCCAGAAGCTCCACATTGACCCCGCTTAGTCATTTGTGCTTGGCCGTTCTCTGAGGGCAT
Source organism: Bufo bufo (assembly GCF_905171765.1). NCBI lineage: Eukaryota > Metazoa > Chordata > Amphibia > Anura > Bufonidae > Bufo > Bufo bufo. Next base: position 130,164,475 of record NC_053396.1, read on the forward strand.
ACTGAGATGGGGTGAGCCCGGAAGCAGGAGGAGCAGACATGTAGAGCCCTGCACTGGTTATAGTTGCAGGAGGCTAGGTTGAAGTTATTGCAGATTTGACTATTGCCTAGGAAAGTGATGGGGCGGCCCAACTTGTCAGTGTTGCTGCGCCTCGGATGGGTGCCGGGGCTGGCCGTGGGCCTGCTGGGAGCCATCGGTTGGCCAACGGAGGGACACCAATCGGAGGTGTGGAGAATGGACTGGCAGGAGCTGCAAGCTGGGGCCCTTAAACCGGCAAAGTGCCGGCAGAAAAGCTCCATGTCCAGACACGCCCAATTGGTGACCCGCTGGAACTGAGCCAGCGCTGCGGCGGCTTTGGCCGAGAAGGAGCGGTGGTAATCGTAGAAAGCGAATCCGCCATATTTATACCCCAGGTCGGTGACTCTATACATATACAGGTCCAACTCCTCTCTTCTTTCGGGATGGGCGGTGCAGACTATATCCCTGAAGAGGCTAAAAGCCAGGACAAACTCGGGAACGGTAAGTTTTTTGTTCAGCCGAGCGTCCCTGGATTTTAGGACAATGGAAATGTTTTCACAAGCTATTGTCTTGTTCTCTATGATGTCATGGGTGGCTATTAAGATGGCGGCTAAATTAACATCTTTGCCCTCCAGAATGTCTTTTTTGATGCTATCTGTAATGAAGTGAGCTGGAGCTATCTCGGAGAGGTTGGAAACCCTACCTGGGGAGGAAGGCTGAGGTGGGGGGGCTGGAACGGAAGGACGCTCGGGAGGGACAACTGCCAAGGACCTGGATTCCACTGCTGAAAGTCTATTTTGAACGTCCAGAACTGAAAAGGACAGGCTGTTGATGGTGGCATGTAACTGGGTCAATGACAGCTGAATGGTGGACATTGACACGTTCTCCCTGGGTGGGGATGGCGACCTGGACATCAAAAGTCTGAATAATTCCGCCTTTCTGGCGGAGGCCGGATGAGATATCCCTCTTCTATTGAGCTCGGCGATCAGTTTAGGGATGGTCCAACTCCTGAGAGAAGTGACGCTGGCGCGCTCTGAGGCGAGGGTCTCTGGAATTGAAGAAGTCTCCCCCATGTTGTCCAGATGAGACATGCTGGAATTTGGAAGGATTACAGTTACTGTCTGGAGGATTTTAACCCGGGAACCGTGCGAGTGCTGTGGAGCCGATGCTTGTGGAAAGAAAAACGCCCGGAAGAAGGGAGGTGTGGGGAGCTATGTCACCGCGTGTGCCCGGGTTTTTAAGAGACTGACGTACCTGGTGGTTTGGAGCTCCTGGATTGAGACCTGTCTTGGGAAATTCCTGTTCCGTAGGAATGGACCGTGATCGAGCTTGAAGAAATCAAGACAAGTAAATGGCTGGTCGAAGTAGAGGTAGAGAAAAAGGGGTGGGTGGGCCGTGCCCCGATGGGGGGGCTTCCCCTGACAGAGTGAACGGGACGAACCTGAAACCTTACAGAAAAAGGGTACGCAAGCCTGCGGGACGAGACCGGGCGAGACCTGGACCGTGAAACGGAAGACAGTTAGACAGAGGTGACCGGCGAGGTACATGAAAGACGCAGGGCCTGGTTGAGTGCGGGAATAAAACATGGACGGAAAGGAGGCCTGGGTAACGTGAACAGGGGTAAAACATGTGACAATGGAGACCTGAGTAACGTACACAGGTGGAAATCATGAATGAAAGGAGGCCTGAGTAACGTGAACAGGCGTGAAATGTATACGAGATGGAGGCCTGAGTAACGTAAATGGTCGTGAACCATATACGGAATAGAGGCCTGGGTAACGTAAACAGGCGTGAAACATATACGGGATAGAGGCCTGAGTGACGTAAACAGGCGTGAAACATATACGGAATAGAGGCCTGAGTGACGTAAACAGGCGTGAAACATATACGGAATAGAAGCCTGAGTAAACGTAAACAGGCGTGAACGTATACGGAATAGAGGCCTGAGTAACGTAAACAGGCGTGAAACATATACGGAATAGAGGCCTGAGTAACGTAAACAGGCGTGAAACATATACGGAATAGAGGCCTGAGTAACGTAAACAGGCGTGAAACATATACGGAATAGAGACCTGAGTAGCGTAAACCGGCGTGAAACATATACGGAATAGAGGCCTGAGTAACGTAAACAGGCGTGAAACATATACGAAATAGAGGCCTGAGTAACGTAAACAGGCGTGAACATGTAGGAAAAGAGACCTGAGTAACGTAGACAGGCGTGAAGCATAAGCGAAGGGGAAGCCTGATTGGCGAAACAGGCGTGAGACATGTATGAACAGGAGGCCGGAGTAACGTGGACAGACAAACATGTACGAAGGAGACCTGGTGGCGTGAATGAACGTGAGACATGTATGAACAGGAGGCCTGAGTAAATGAAACCGGGCGTGGAACATGCATGAAAAGGAGGCCTGAATGACGAAAACAGGCGTGAAACATGTACAAGAAGGAGACCTGGGAAACAAACGGGGTGAAACATGTGCGAAAAGGGGGCCTGAGTAAACATAACCAGGCGTGCGACAAGGACAACGGAAGGCCTGAGGGACGAAACAGGCGTGAAAGAGAGCTGAAGGGAAGAGGAGGACGAAGGAGACAGAAGATGAAGATAGACGTGGAAATAGAGGGCGACGGGGTCTGGAAGGAACACATGAAGATGGTGCTGCGAATCGGAGATAAGCGACTTACCGTGCTAATGGGGGAATCGATGAAGAAAACGATGGCCCGGGTAACGCTGCTGGATACCGGAGGCGCTGAAATGACCTGGTTACATGAATAATTATGAGATGACAACCGAAGTGAATAAAGTTAACTTACTAGTGAAAAGGGAAAATAAATAACTTCTCCTCCCCCCCCCGTATATTATTATTATTAATATTTTCCTTTCCCTTCCCCTTTTCTGCCCTCCCCTCCTTGAACTTTGTCCATGATGTGAGATGAAGATGCCGGCTGGACGAATACGGACCTGGAAGGTGATTTTTTGGCTTCAAGCGGATGGAGGATAGCAAGGCTGAAAAACCTGATGGCGAATGTGACGGACTGGCGATGAAATGACTGGAGTATTGGAGAGAATTTAACAACATGTGAATTATATATGTAAAAAAAAAGAATTATTTTAAATTTTTTTTTTTTTTTTTTTCTTTTTTTTCTTTTTTTTTTTTTTCTTTCTTTCACCTCTGCTCTCTCCCTCCTCTGCCAGCAGATGGAGCCTCCGGCCGTGAGCGTGGGGCCTGGGCAGGAGGAGGAAGTGATCCGGAGGTGGATGTGCCCTGTAATGCTACCAGAGGTACTGGCAGCCGCACCGGGAGGGATGTGGGGGGCGGGGCGCGGAATGAGGATCCCGCGGGATGGCAGAGGCGGCCGGATGAAGTGAAGCCGGCAAGTACATTGTCCTGGCGACGGGTGGTGGGCAGAAGCCCTGGAGAGTGGAGAGAGCGCAGCGGCGACGGCGGCTGCGATGCCGGGGAGCGCGTGGACCTGCGGCCAGGTAGGGAGATGGCATGGTGGAAGACTTACCCAGACGGGAACCGGAAGTGACGACGTAGGACGAACGAAACGGCACCGCTAGCACCCGCAAAGGGAGGGGGGAGGCTCAGAGAATTTATAAGCCTCCGCCCCTCCCACAATTACAGGCTGTGAACAGCCTTAATATATGTTGATATGTTTTTATATTGGAGATTTAGAAAATGGTTAATAACTTATATAGGAAATGAGTAATAATAAATTGGGTGCACACCAGCCTTATAGAATGTAAGAAGGAATCTATATCATGAAAAAACGCATACTCCCGAAAAAACCGCACTGAAAACGCACAATAAAAACGCATGCGATTTCTTAATGTTCCAAGTGAATCCAGCGATCCAGGTTTTGGTGCTCATCTACGATATAAAAGACGGAGGCTTACAGGTGATGCTGTACCACTGACGAAGGGAAAAGGATTCCCGAAACGCGACTGGGCCGCACACCTGTTGAAACAGCACCTCCGCACCTTATGCATGGCCATGCAAACTATATTCTAACAGATGAAGTTGGATATTCAATACGCAGAGTACAGAATTTGCTAATTTCTGCTCTCCGACGTCCGGACACAGATCACATTCAAAGTACCGCGAGATCTGGGACTAACAAACGACAGGAACCACAAGCGAGAGGCCGGGAGCGTTCCATGCCGCTCATCTACCTTGCACGTCTATATGGGTATTTGCGAGACGTACCGATGGGAAGGTAGGAAGACTCCGGTCGAGATCTTTATGTGACGGGCTAATCATTTGAACAAGCGTGTATATCCATTGTACAAACCTGTACTTAAGGACACGTTTTGTTACGCAAGCAGGAGTTCGTTTGGTTCTACTGCCAATTACTAGTGCGCAAGAGCTCACAATCTTATTGCTATACTTATATGCGCATTGGACTCGCTAGTATAACAATAGCGCGCAAGAATCTGTTACTTCCAGCAGTTTCAGTGTGCGCACTGGACTTTAAGTGCAGCTATCTAGGGTTTACAATCTCATTGCTATATTCATATGCGCATTGGATTCGGAAGTATAACAATAGCACGCAAGAATCTGCTATTTCTAGCAACTTCGGTGTGCGCACTGGACTTCAAGTGCAGTTATCTGTGATTCAGATTTCTTATATACCAGTGATTTTGGACATTAAGAGACTCTTATTACCATTTACCTTCACTTGTGGCATTTAGGATTTTATGTCTACAGATTTTATATGTTATTGCAGATTTTATTAACTACATACGCGTTGTATCATTGTGATATAATTAAATTTTATATACTATGATATTGTGGTCCAGTTGTTGAGTGCTCGCCCTTAACCTTGAATTTTTTACATTGGGTCCATCTTTTTGAAACACTCAGTATATGTTATGGACTTTCCATAGGAGTGTATGCACTGTGCTATTTTACTTCTCACTTTTGACCATTCACTACCTTGCTGCTGGTCAGAATGACTTCTGCTCTCTATTTCTAATTTTCATGTCTCTGCCCAGGGGCTGGGAGCTGCTTAGAAACACTTGAAGCACAAAAACCTCTTATTGTTGTCATCAATGAGAAACTAATGTCCAACCATCAGCTTGAACTCGCAAAGCAACTTAATAAAGATGGACACCTCTACTACTGTACATGCAGGTAAAGCAGAGCCGTGGATGTCAAGCAAACTTGGTAACTTAAAGGGGTATTCCCGTCTCAGAGAATGGGGGCATATCGCTAGGATATGCCCCCATTGTCTAATAGGTGTACTCCGTGCTGCAAACGCTGACCCATTGACTTGATCCGCAAAAGAAAGGGCATGTTTTATCTTTTGTGGAGGAGGCACGGACCCGAAATCCCACCGAAGGGCTTCGTGGTGCTTCCATGGGCTGCCGATCCGTGCCTCCGCACCGCAAAAGATAGGAGATGCCCTATCTTCGGTCAAATCTTGCGGATCACAGACCCATTCAAGTCAATATGTTCGCATCCACAACACAGAGTGCACATGGCTGGTGCCCGTGTATTGCAGACCCGCCATACGGTCATGTGCATGAGCCCTAACGTATACATTACTGTCTTTCCTGGTGCATACGTTAAATGTATACTGTGGACAAAGCAGGAAAAAGTCCTAATTCGCATTTTCTGGTTGGTTGGCCTGTTTATATGTCCAATCAGTTATATATTGTTAATAAACAAACTTGGGTTATTTCTGTATTGTTGTCAAATCCACAATAATGTAATTTGCACAGTGGCCACCGGATGTCAGTGTAATCTGTATAATAGCATTACATACAATACTATGGGGGGAATTTACTAATGTTATATGCTGGTTGGTATCCAAAATATGTCAGTGTATTAAGAGGTGGATGCTTCTACTTAATTCTTTTGGGTGTTCATGCCCCAGAAATGCAAATGTACGCCTTCTATAAGTAGGAGTAGATTTGTTTTATAATTTGCAGGGATAATCCCTGCACATTTGTCTTGACACTTTTAAAAAGTGACAAGCAAAACGGCACTTTTTTTTTTTTTTTTGCAAATATGGCTTGTGCTAAAGTTCATAGGGCACATTTACTAAGACCAGCTTTTTATTCCGGTCTTAGTTTCCCCCTTGCGCTGCCGTAAGATTCATCTAATTTATGGTGAGGCATGCATCTTATCATAAATAAGACGCATCTATGGCAATCCTTGCGCCTGGCGAAAAACTATTCCTGGCTGGCAAATTTTTTGCCACTACTGATGGGGGTCGCATAGCATTATATTGATTTATGATGCTATGTAACCCTTAGGCCCCTTTCACACGGGCGAGTATTCCGCGCAGATGCAATGCGTGAGTTGAACGCATTGCACCCGCACTGAATCCCGACCCATTCATTTCTATGGGGCTGTGCACACGAGCGGTGATTTTCACGCATCACTTGTGCGTTGCGTGAAAATCGCAGCATGCTCCTCTTTGTGCGTTTTTCACGTAACACAGGCCCCATAGAAATGAATGGGGTTGCGTGAAAATCGCAAGCATCCGCAAGCAAGTGCGGATGCGGTGCGATTTTCACGCACGGTTGCTAGGAGACGATCGGGATGGGGACCCGATCATTATTATTTTCCCTTATAACATGATTATAAAGGAAAGTAATAGCATTCTGAATACTGAATGCATAGTAAAATAGGGCTGGAGGGGTTAAAAAAACTAAAAAATTATTAAACTCACCTTAATCCACTTGCTCGCGCAGCCCGGCTTCTCTTCTGTCTCCTTCTTTGCTGACTGCAGGACCTGTGGTGACGTCACTCCGGTCATCACATGGTCCGTCACATAATCTTTTACCATGGTGATGGATCATGTGATGGACCATGTGATGACCGGAGTGACGTCACCACAGGTCCTTTTCCTGCAATCAGCAAAGAAGGAGACAGAAGGAGATGCCGGGTTGCGCGAGCAAGTGGATTAAGGTGAGTTTAATTATTATTATTTTTTTTTAACCCCTCCAGCCCTATTTTACTATGCATTCTGTATTTAGAATGCTATTATTTTCCCTTATAAGGGAAAATAATACAATCTAGGGATGTTATAAGGGATGTTATAAGGGAAAATAATACAATCTAGAGAACACCGATCCCAAGCCCGAACTTCTGTGAAGAGGTTCGGGTTTGGGTACCAAACATGCGTGATTTTTCTCACGCAAGTGCAAAACGCATTACAATGTTTTGCTCTCGCGCAGAAAAATTGTGCATGTTCCCACAACGCACCAGCACCTTTTCCCACAACGCCCGTGTGAAAGGGGCCTTGCAGTTATGGAATGTATTGTATAACATGGACAGCATTATGTCAGTGTTATCAAATACATTCCAGACCTCTAAGGGTTAATACTATGCAACCCCGTCATTGCTGGGAGGTCAGGACGGGAGCTGCTGCATACTCATGCTGCGAGTCCGATGCGTGGAACTTGCTTGTGTGAAAGGGGCCTAAAGGAGTGGAAAAGAATGTGCATGTATATATGTTCTGCTGAGCTTTAAAGGGGGTTTTGGACTTTTGTACAGTACCTTTTGAAAAAAATCATACTCACCTGCTTCCCGACGCTTAGATACACCTACCTGGCTGTCTTCAACAGTTTTCCAGTCCCTGTCCTGTAAACAGGCTTCAGCAGTGAGATGTCCCCAAGTCATTTGGGCGGCAGCAGCGCACATGACATCCAGAGGTTTACAGGATGGGGTCTGAAAGACCGTTGAAGGGAGTCAGGCAGGTGGATCTGAGCTTAGTTTAAAGAGGACCTTCCACCACTCCTGACATTCCTGTTTTAATAGCTCCATACATTCCCCACGTACTAACAATTCTGGAGCATCTATTCTTATGGCTCTATGTTGTGCCATTCCTTTATTATTTGCACTAAAAGTTATGAATGAATTGCTAGCAGTCTGCAGTAAGGGTACAGAGGGGAGGTGACAAGTTGGGGGTGTGTACCCCTCTGTAACCTTACTGCAGACTGCTAGCAATTCATTCATAACTTTTAGTGCAAATAATAAAGGAATGGCACAACATAGAGCCATAAGAATAGATGCTCCAGAATTGTTAGTACGTGGGGAATGCATGGATCTATCAAAATAGGCATGTCAGGAGTGGTGGAAGGTCCTCTTTAAAAAGTTGGGCAACCTCTTTAAAGGGTTTCTACCACCACATTTTCACCTATTTAGCTGTCAGACACTAGCTGTAACGGACCGTTTCAGCAGACAAGGGGTTAAAATCCATTTAGGCGATAAGCCCCTTTCTGAGAGACCGGCACAGCTACTGCAGGACACCAACCTCCCGAACTGGATACAAAATAGCACTCCAAACTGGAACCTCACGAATAGCTGCTAGCAGACGAACAGGGATCAGCTTACACTTCTGGCAATCGGTCTTCTAACAGCATACAGTGAATCCCCCCAATAACGAGACAAGGCTCCGTGTTGAGGGTCAAGCAGTGGTCTGACTGTACTTCACGTACAGCCTCTTTTATTCATAAACCACAAACATAGTACTGCCCACAGGGGTTTGAAATACAACCAATCAGTAATTTACAACACATACAATGTAACTACAGCAACCAATCAATCACGCCCCCAGAGGACCAGAATGAAGACTTTGACATAGGACAAATACAACATATCCCCACAATGCATCATGGTCTTCTCCTCTCTGTCCCGGAGACAACCTGAGGAGCAATCCAATTATTTCTGAGGACATAGGGAGATCGCCAATACACATGTGAGGACAACAGAACAGACATCACCATTTAAACACACAATGGGACAATGGCACAATAGAAACACACCCAGCATTTTCCTCCCAAGCTGACAAGTTACACTTATTTTAAATTGTTACAACTTTGTGAGTTTACATTGGCCATACATATAACTTACATCAATTTAAACAGTATAACTTGGGGACAAACCTATCCAAAATTCACTTGAATCGGTTCAGGGGTTTAAAAGTTAGTATATGGCCCATAATCCTGGGGCAAGAGGCCAGCAGCCAGTCCTCTCCAAAACCCAGTGGCGAGGTCGGTTTCGCCACACATCTCCCCCCCCCAGGGAAGACTAACCAGATACCTGACCTCACGCCGGTCGGTACCTGAGTTAGTCTGGCAGCCCACCCACAACAAAATACTGGACCTGTTGACTTTAGTAGCCTGTCTCTGTCCAGTGAGTCCACCAAGGTTATGTTGGAAGCTGGTACTCTCGGTCTCTGTGTTGCTCCCTGGCTTGGAGTGGAGGTTGCTTTGTGGGCAGGTATCAGCGGTACTCTGCCCTGGTGCCAGCGCTACCACGGAAGAAGCCTGGTTGGAGCCTGGTTGTTGGAGGGTGAGACCGACTGTCTCTACCCCCTGTGCTGTAAGTGCAGAGACCACGGTCCCATCTGCACTGTTGTGGGGCTTACTTTCCCTCCCTGGTGCGTTAAGCTGCCGCTGGGGAGAGGGGGTAACAAGCTCCTCTCCCATACATACTTCCAGCCGCTGGGGAGGGCGACCGACCGTCTCCGCTCCCAATACAGTGTCCTGTTGCTGGGGAAAGGAGACTGGGCTCTCTATTCCCTGCTGGACAGGACCGACTGTCTCTGCCCCCTGTAACTCCGCCTGCCGCTGGGGAAAGGAGACTGGGCTCCCAATCCCCAATAATTCATACGGCCGCTGAGGAATGGAGACTGGGCTCCCAATTCCCAAAAAATCATGCTGCTGCTGGGGGGCAGGAACAACTACCTCTGCCCCCTGTATCTCAGCCTGCCGCTGAGGAGGGAGGACGCTGCTCTCCTCTCCCTGCATTTCACACTGCCTTCCCGGCATATCACTCTGCTGCTGGGGGGCAGGAACAACTACCTCTGCCCCCTGTAACTCAGCCTGCCGCTGGGGAGGGAGGACGCTGCTCTCCTCTCCCTGCACTTCACACTGCCGCTGGGGAATGGAGACTGGGTTTGTCACCTTACTGTCCTGCTGAGCCTTCTCACTGGCGTGGAACAGCTGCTGGTAGCCCTGTTCCAGCTCCATCTCCCGGGTCACCAGGTGGACCAGGTCCTGCTCAATCTCATGAGTGTCGTCCCAGTCATACCTGCTCTCCCTCCATTCCAAGAGATCATGGAACCGGGCTTGTGTAGGGCTCCCAAACTCCAGCTCTGAAAAAGTCTCCCATAACAAGCCAGGACCATCAAACTCCTCTCCCTCCGGCTTGTCATGCTCAGCTGTCCTGGGTAGGTACTGTGCCCCATACCACCAGAGCGCCTGGTAGGCATCTTCCAGCCACAGCTCCCGCCATGCTAGGAGTTCCAATTCCTTTACCCATTCCTCCCGGGGCTGCTCTCCCAGGAAGGGCATCCGCAGGGCTACTCGCTTCTGCAACCGCTGGTCTTCCGTGGGGAGTCTCTCGTCCTGCATATACTCCACAATACCCAGTACCTGGTACCAGATGCCTTTGCGGACTGCATCTCGGTCATCCATGACACCCTCATCGTACTCCACTGCTGTTTCCATTCTGGTGCTGTCAGGGTCGCTGTACTGGGACATGCGTTGCCCTCAAATTGTAATTCCAGGGAATGATGTTTCTTTGTAGCTGTCCTTCTGGGCTGTGGGAACGATCCCGCTGCTTGCCACCAATGTAACGGACCGTTTCAGCAGACAAGGGGTTAAAATCCGTTTAGGCGATAAGCCCCTTTCTGAGAGACCAGCACAGCTACTGCAGGACACCAACCTCACGAACTGGATACAAAATAGCACTCCAAACTGGAACCTCACGAATAGCTGCTAGCAGACGAACAGGGATCAGCTTACACTTCTGGCAATCGGTCTTCTAACAGCATACAGTGAATCCCCCCAATAACGAGACAAGGCTCCGTGTTGAGGGTCAAGCAGTGGTCTGACTGTACTTCACGTACAGCCTCTTTTATTCATAAACCACAAACATAGTACTGCCCACAGGGGTTTGAAATACAACCAATCAGTAATTTACAACACATACAATGTAACTACAGCAACCAATCATTCACGCCCCCAGAGGACCAGAATGAAGACTGTGACATAGGACAAATACAACATATCCCCACAATGCATCATGGTCTCCTCCTCTCTGTCCCAGAGACAACCTGAGGAGCAATCCAATTATCTCTGAGGACAAAGGGAGATCGCCAATACACATGTGAGGACAACAGAACAGACATCACCATTTAAACACACAATGGGACAATGGCACAATAGAAACACACCCAGCATTTTCCTCCCAAGCTGACAAGTTACACTTATTTTAAATTGTTACAACTTTGTGAGTTTACATTGGCCATACATATAACTTACATCAATTTAAACAGTATAACTTGGGGACAAACCTATCCAAAATTCACTTGAATCGGTTCAGGGGTTTAAAAGTTAGTATATGGCCCATAATCCTGGGGCAAGAGGCCAGCAGCCAGTCCTCTCCAAAACCCAGTGGCGAGGTCAGTTTCGCCACACTAGCGATCTGCTAGTGTCTGCTGTACCTAACCATGCTATTGTAATCCCTTTCTCTGCAGCGGTTACCCTAAAAAACGTAGTTTTATTGCTATGCTAATGAGCCTCTAGGTGCTATGGGGGCGTCTTTTCAGCACCTAGAGGCTCCATCCACTCACTTTTTCTGCCGCCCAGCGCGCTCCAGCCCGCCCCTCTGCTCTAGATTGACAGACTACTTCTCTGCATCTCGTCCGAATTCTCGCGCCTGTGCCGTGTGCTTCTGTATTCGGCGCAGGCGCAGGGACTGTCTCCCTGCGCCGGCATCTTCACTGCGCCTGCGCCGATTACGGCGCAGGGAGCAGTCCAAAAGTCACTGCGCCTGCGCCAAATACAGAGGCACACGGCGCAGGCGCGAGTAGGCTGTCAATCTAGAGGAGAGGGGCGGGCTAGTGTCTGACAGCTAAATAGGTGAAAATGTGGTGGTAGAAACCCTTTAAGGCAAAGGATCTTTATTTCAGATTTACACCAGAAAACGACGACTGCTTTTATTCTCTGTTTTCAGAACCATCATAACTTAAGAAAGGAATGTGTAAAACTTTGCAGTTTTTTCTTTTCTTTTACCACAGCACCCTTGGGAGCACACTGAAGACATTGGATCTGTCGTCTTTAAAAGTTTTTCCACCATGTCATCCAGCAACATTTGCACATTTTTTAGATAAAGTTGTGGGTCTTCGATAGCAGTAAACCAATGGATGAGTACATTGAAAATACTTGGCAAAGCATGTAAAAATGAAGCTGCAATCCAAATCTGTTGGGGAATACAATGCGGCTACTTTGGATCACATTGAGGGTATGTTCACATGCTGAAAATGCACCTTGTAAAAAGCAAGCTGATCTGCCTCTGTGAACAGCAGGTTTTTGACGTCAGAAACGCTGGCAAAAATGTAAAAAAAAATGCTACCTATTATAGCTCTTCCTTATTGACGTCAATAGGCTTCAACCACTTCTGAACCAGACTGGAAGTTACCCGCAGAAAACCCCCCCCTCCATGTGCACAGTGTGGCGTTTTTCCCATTGAAATCAATAAAAACTGCTGTTGGCATTTGATTGCAGAATCTGCCGTGGAAAACTGCCATTAAGGACTCATGCACATGGCCGTAGTTTTGGTTTGCATCCCCCATATGCATTTTATGCCGATCGGATGCAGACACATCCATTACAATGGGGCCACAAAAGATGCGGACAGCACACACAGGCCCCCGCAAGTTCATTCCCCGGCCCCGCAAAAAAATAGAACTTGGCCTATTCTTGTCTGTTTTGTGGACAAGAATAGGACATTTTTAAAGAAGTTTAAAAAAAATTGTGACTTTCACGCAGCCAGGATCCGTGTTTTGCGGATCCACGATTTTTGGACCACAAAACATTTATGGCAATGTGCATGAGCCCTTATGACGGAATCCATGGCGTATCTTTGCTATGTGAACATACCATTTTTGTTACATATCATTTTGTTCAGTAACGATTTTGTCCTTTATATGTTGCGAGAAAATCAGAAGCAATATGTTCCGGCATAGAAAAATAGTAGCCTGAAAATCTCTCGCCTATCAACTCTCTACCACCCAGCCCCTGAATTGTAAAAAAAAAAAAAAAAGAAGAAACTACCCTACACCCAAAGAAAATGTAATTGCTCCTCTCCACTGCAGTACCAAAATTCCAATTGTTTACCTGATAATAAATTTTTTAGACTTTCTGGTGGTCGTTTTTTTGGGCTTATGTACTGGGAAAAGTTTTGTATGGAGAAAACTGTCTTCACTGGTCCTATGATGGCAGCCTGGAGAGAAGTGGATTTCAGCGAGTGCAATGCTTCGCTGCCAGAAAGTTAGCCCCTGTGAGAGGAGTCATAGTGGGCAATGCACCCTACAGCACTAGCAGGGGCAATAAAATAGTCTGACCATCAACAAATTGGAAAAGCAAAGGTCTGTGATGCATCTCAAGCATCTGTTCAGCTTTCAGTGTATTGCACTGCACCAGGTACAAAAAAGTTATCACAGCGTCATCTATTTTTCTGTGCACTGTACACAATATTTGGGAGCTTTTAGGCCATATTCACAGTCAGTGGGGCACATTTACCACGACCGTTTTTTTACACTGTTCTTAATTTCCACCCTGCGCTGCCCTAAGATTCGTCCAATACATAATGAAGCGTGCGCCTTATCATAATTAGGTACATCTGTTGCGGTCCTTGCGCCTGGCATAAAAACTATGCCAGCCCTTGGTTGGTGTAGTTCGTTAACATTTTACACCTGTTTCAAGGCATAAATCTTAGTATATTTTCTGGGGCTGCTGCCTTGCCCTGGCAAGTTCACACTCTGCCCCTTCATGCCCAACTGGCGAAGAAGGTGTAAAAACTGCTGTGCGACTATATATTGTCCTACGGCCAGTTAAAATAGGGGACTTGAGACTACTTTATGCCTTAGCAAATGTGCCCCAGTGTTTGGTCAGTGTTTTGCATCTCTGATTGTGAGCCAAAATCAGGAGTGGAATCTACACGGTATAAGAACCAATAGAAAGGTCTCCACTTCTTCTGTGTTTTTGACCTGCACCTGGTTTTGGTTCGCAGTCACTGATGGAAATCTCTGTCAGTGTGAGACCTCAGGCCAGGGACACTCCTTTAATGAGGCGAGGTGAGGCGGCTGCCTCAGGCAGGGGCCGGCGATCTAAAACAGTAGAATGACAGCGCAGTACTGTATGTGCTGGTGGAAGACCTGCCCCAGCCTCAGGACAACCTCAGTGCACACAGGCACTGCTCTGATGGCAGAGAGCTGCCGCCTGCACTATATGCCTGGGTAGTAGCGAGGGGGTGCACACAGGTCATGTGTCCTGAGGGGGCGCCAGGGTGGGTGACAGTCCTCCCTCTGCATGGACTCTAGACTCGCAAGGCAGATCAGGGCACAGGCGGTGATCAGCTGTTCTGAACTACAGAACAGCTCATCGCTTGCTGGATAAACTGTGGGCAGCACTGCTGCCATCCCTGTGGTCCCGCACACAGCAGCCTAGAAGAAAGCTCCTCCTTCCACCCTGCTCCTGGTCAGAGGAGCCGACACTGCTGTAAGAATTACTAGTTATTCCTTGGCTAGCTGTGGTGCCTGTTAACCCTTACCGTCTTATCCAGCAGCTGGTGTTTATGCAGCCAGACATTCCCAGGGCTGGTGTAAAATGATGCAGCTCTGTAGTCAGGGCCGAGAGGGAGGGGGAGGGTTGTCATGCCATGTAGTGCTTACAGCTAGATAGACAATCAAGTACGGGGTGCTCAGTACAGTGCATATGTGTGTGATGTGTAGTATGTAATAGTGTGCGTGATGTGTAATATGTGCCTGTATGTAATAATGCGTGTAATAGCGGCGCTCCCTCCCTGCTGCTGAATCATCTTCTCTGTTGCTCGCTCCACTGGGGAGGGACGCCTGCCCCTAGTGACGTCACTGACATGTCACATGACAATCTCACTGACCTGCCAGTAGTGGCTGGACTTCAATACTGCCAAAGAGTCTGCGACCCAGGGTACATGGAGTTGTGGCCAGACAACAAGGGCTTTATGAATAAAACGCAATCATGAACAAAAGTTGCCTCTGAAGGTGTATATAGCCTTTAATAGTAGTCCTGGGGCAAGGGGTCAGATTGAGAATTTGGCACAGGGGGGCGCAATTTAAATTTTTGCCTCAGGCAGCAGAAAGGCTTGGTGCACCCCTGCCTCTGGCACATGACAGTATCTGTACTTCGGTCCGCAAAGTACGGATCCGGAAAATACAGATACCTTCCATTTGCATTCTGCATTTTAATAATCCCATTCCCATCAGTATAGGGGTGTGGAGTATTGGTGGTCCACCATTTCGATACATCCTGGCGCAAAAACACGACCTCAAGTGGTTGGAGTCAATTCTTTTTATTTACATATACGTGACAACGCGTTTCGGAGTAGACAAACACTCCTTTTTCAAGTCTGAGGCTGTATGTCCACGTGCATATAGCATGTTTTTCTCCTAGACATACAGCCTCAGACTTGAAAAGGGAGTGTTTGTCTACTTCGAAACGCGTTGTCATGTATATGTAAAGAAAAAGAATTGTCTCCAACCACTTGAGGTCGTGTTATTGCACCAGGAAACATCGAAAACTGTGGAACACCAATACTCCACACCCCTCTATTGTCTCTTATCACTCCTCCAGGAGGACTGGCAACTTAACAAGTGAGGAGCGAACAATACCGGCAGCACCGACTTCTATTTAAACATACGCCTACACTAGTGTAACACGAAAAGGTAAGCATTAGAGATGGCCTTTGCGCCAAACATGCCAACATATGGCCACTTTGACCCATGACACATCCATCAGGACAGCCAATTGAGATGTTTCAGCACATGGACACAACCCCACCCTATAACAGAACCCGATCTGGCAGTCATTTTACATTTTGTGTTTTGCCAGTGTAGGGAGAGGTTGCTGTGTGGAGCAGGGACAGACTGTTAGGGACACCAGTCCTTTTAAGGACTGGGATAGGTGTGATATGCTTAGGGGTGTGATATACCGTACTTATAATATACTTTCTAACATCGAAAGTATATTATAGTGCAGGGCTCGACAAATCCCATGTTGCCATGGCGATCAGGAATTTTGTCCTGGCACCTGGGTATTTGCCCCTGCTTGAAAATAGGCCCAGCACGCCAGCAGCCGGGCGCAGCCACTGGAGCGTTAAAGAGGACCTTTTATCTGGCAAAAAAATTCTGAACTAAGTGTCATGATCTGTACAGCGGCGTTCTCCTGCTATGCCCTCCGGTAAGTTCAGTCACTTGGTTATAGTAGGCGGAGACTTAGGGGACTTGGTTATAGTAGGAGGAGACTGCCCTTGTTCTCCTGGGCGTCTTCTTCTCCCAGGCTGTAGCGCTGGCCAATCGCAGCGCAGAGCTCCCAGGCTATTAACTCTGCGTTGCGATTGGCCAGCGCTACAGCCTAGGAGAAGGAGACGCCCAGGAGAACAAGGGCAGTCTCCTCCTACTATAACCAAGTGACCGAACATACCGGAGGGCATAGCAGGAGAACGGAGCGGCACCCAGGGATAATAGTAAGTGCAGTGAGATCCCTGGGCGCCGCTGTACATATCATGATACTTAGCTCACAATTTTTTGCCAGATGAAAGGTCCTCTTTAAGACCGCGAGGCTAACAATGTGACAGGCGGTGCACATGACGGGTTCAGCCGAGTGACATCACTCCCTCTCCCCGCTGGCTGTCAGTGTCAGCTGGCTGTGGAGTGATACACGACATGTATGTGGCAGCGCTCACCTGCCCGCTAGGCGCTCTCCACCACACGCCTCATGTCCCGGGAGCGGCGCAGGTGACTACGGCAGGGTTTCCGTTTTCCTGTACGAAGACTCTTCCAGCGTTTCCCGGAGAGGAGTAGATCATACCAGTGTATTACTGTACTGTGGTGGCAGCAGGAAGCGCATGGCGTCATAGCAACCAATGACGCCATGCGTTTCTGCACTCAGAAGAAATCCAGGCCGGTATCACACGGTCCGTGTTCCACGGACGTGTGCATGAGGCTTAACGCACTCACAGGACTCTGAGATCCCTCCGAAAAACAGGACCACAGCCCCACCCCCTTCCCCATCACAGCACAGGATGTAGATCCGGCAAGAGCTGGAACCAAATCCCGGCCTGGACTCAGTGGGCGTCCACAGCGAAGGGAGCACAAGGACGTCCCCGGAGACGCCGACAACAGCAACTCCATTATCCCCCGGACACGACAAATAATCCGGGACAGCAGAAGGGCAGTGATCCCGCAGTGACGACGGATACAGGCGGCAACGAGGGACATTTCTCTTCAAACCCAGTGCTGTTTCAGTTTTATCTAGTCACAAAATAAGTTTACAAGAGAAGAACTATGAGATGAATGATGAGCCTGGACCAAACATCCTGGGGAAGGGATCTCAGTTCTGTCAGCTGCAGCACAGGGATTATACACAGTGACGTCACAGCGCAGGGATTATACATACAGT
Source organism: Bufo bufo (assembly GCF_905171765.1). Taxonomy (NCBI): domain Eukaryota; kingdom Metazoa; phylum Chordata; class Amphibia; order Anura; family Bufonidae; genus Bufo; species Bufo bufo. The sequence goes on from NC_053396.1 coordinate 130,181,957, forward strand.
GACGTCACAGTACTCTGATAAACACTGAAGAGATGCTGCACACAGTGACGTCACAGTACACTGATAATAATGCGAAGAAATGCTGCACACAGTGATGTCACAGTACACTGATAAACACTGAAGAGATACGGCACACAATGACGTCACAGTACACTGATAATAAACAATGTGAAGAGATGCGGCACACAGTGACATCACAGTACACTGATAACTAACTTTTAGCTGGCTCCTAGATTCCAAGGAAATTTGTCAAGCCCTGTTATAGTGCATTTGTATTGTGCAGCAGTTGTGTGCGGTTCTGCTGCGATACCGCAGCTATAAAGAGGGACAAGCGCTATTGGAACAACTATTTGCAACGGGTGTAATATACCTGTTGCCCCCCAAAAAACTGATTGAGGGGTGTGATATACCTGCTTCCACAAAATCTGACTGACGGCTGCGATATACCTGTTGCCCCAAATAAACAGGGTGGTGTGATATAACTGCTGTGGCAAAAAAAAAAAGAATTGAGGGGTGTGATATACCTGCTTCCACAAAATACTGATTGAGGGCTGCGATATACCTGCTTCCACAAATAACTTATTAAGGGGATTGATATACCTGTTTCCACCAAATATTGATTGAGGCCTGCGATATACCTGCTTCCACAAAATACTGATTAAGGGGTTTGATATGCCCGCTTCCACAAAATACTGATTGAGGGCTGCGATATACCTGCTTACACAAAATACTGATTAAAGGGTTTCTGCCACAGATTTAACCCTATTAAGCTAGCTGACATTAGCGATGTTCTAATGTCAGCTAAACCTAACTAGCCTATTCCTACTTTTATCTATGCCCCCGTTACTCCATAAATCAAACTTTTTTAATATGCTAATTAGCCTCTAGGAGCAGGGGGGTGTTTTTCCTGCTCCTAGAGGCTCAGTTTTCCCACCTTTGTCTCCTCCCTCCAAGTCCTGATTGACAGGGCCAGGCAGCGCTCGCATCTGTCTGCCAGCCCTGTGCTATGGTGAAATCTCGCGCCGTTCTGCATTCAGCGCAGGCGCGGTGAGGGAAAGACGCTCGCAGGCTGCCAGCTTCCTCACCTCACCTGCGCCGAATACTGAACGGCGCGAGATTTCACCAGAGCACAGAGCTGGCAGACAGATGAGAGCGCTGCCTGGCCCTGTCAATCAGGACTTGGAGGGAGGCGACAAAGGTGGGAGAACAGAGCCTTTAAGGGGTTTGATATACCTGCTTCCACCAAATATTGATTGAGGGCTGCGATAAACCTGCTTTTACAAAATACTGAGTAAGGGGTTTGATATACTTGCTTCCACAAATACTGCTCTTCTTGTGGCAGGCGCAACACTATGACGTGCCTTTTGCGCTGTGGCATTAGAAGAATTTTGATATCTCTGACTTTTAGTCTAACCAGACTGTGTATTACTCTGTAATTCCTCTAGCGCCGTTCTATGGAAACAGTAGGTTTAAAGAGCACACCAAATGCTTCAAATAACTTCTTCATTAACTTCAACTTTTCTTCATAAATAACACTGCCACCTCCGCAGCAGATAGTCCATGTACAAAACACGTGTTGAAAAGATATCACAAAATGGCGGTATGCATAAGATGGTTGTTCAACTGTTTAATCTTGTCATTCAACATAAAATGGTGAATATATTTCTCTCTTGAGTATCTGTACTCTCACTTTAAGTTATTTAAGCACTTTATGATCTCTCTGAGAGGTATATCTGAGGTATAACTAATAGTTCTGCACCTCAACTTGGTTTGCAGTTTGCAGTATGCAATTGCTTATGATCTGGTATGAGCAGTTCGCAGTTTGTATGCTATTTGTATGGAATCTGGTTTGTATGCTTGCAATTTGTATTTGCAATTGTATGGTTGCAATTGTAGTTTGGTGGAACTGTAAGTAAACACATATATATCTAGTTCAGTATACAGTTCTAAACACAATACTAACCATATGAACATTATATAACTTGTTTTAAATACCTATATTGGCCTCTTGTTCCCATAAAACTCAGCTCTCAGTGGAGTGAATGTCTCTTCAGCTCCTGTCTGTGGTGAATAATGATTCTAGCAGCTCCTGCTAGGGGAATTCCCAGACAGGCTGTGTGTGAGGCTGGCTGTGATTGGTGAAAACTCTTGCTGTGTGAGAAGCTGGCTGTGATTGGTCTAGACTTCTGCCCAGCAACAACAGATTAACACTATACTTTCTGTTGTTTTTGCTGTGTCACTGAGCTTTCCTTACACTATAAAATTAATCTTAAAGGCATATTATCTTTTCTGCTTCTGTGAACACAAAATATAACAGTTATATGACATCCAAAACATGATGTCACAGTAAATAACTCTGCTTTTGTCTTTAACACATAAACATAAGAACTGTATTAGGGCTATTGGCAGGTTTAGCTGTATACACATATAAGCTATACTAGCAACCTAGGACAGGTCTTAGCTGGCCAGCTACACTTCTCTAGGGACTTAGGCACAGGGTCATTTTGAAAATGACAGGCAGAGGAAGAGGCAGGCCGTTCCGCAGGGATGGAAGGGGTCGGGCAGGTGCACCAGGCCGGAGCCTAAGTGGGAAGTTGGAGAAGGCACGTGCTATTACTTCAAGGGACGCACCAGAGTTGGTTTAGTGGCTCATTCAGCCTTCCGCTTCTGCACCCTCCTCATCCTCTGTATCTGTACCCTCCTCACTCTCTGCTGTGTGCACCCCAAAAGACACCACCACCACCCCTATAGCCCCTCCACTTTAGTCAGAGGAATTATTTTCCCATCCATTCCCAGACCTTACCGATGCGCAGCCATTCTTGACATCGGATGAGGAAGAGGAGGTAGCAATGGCTGCCACCCAGCGGTCTGACGACAGTACCCAGATCAGCCAATGGAGGGAGGTCCCCGCTGTTGCGGCCTACTCCGAGATCTCAAATGTCAGTGGTGGTGAAGGTGACGATTATGACGTGTCGATGGACGTCACATGGGTGCCCACAAGAGAGGAAAAGGAGGGGAGTTCAGAAGGAGAGACAGAGCAGCAGAGAGGGAGGAGAAGCAGGCCGAGCTTGCAGGGCACAGGAGACAAAAAGCAGACTGCAAATGTATCTTGAGCGAGCCATCCACCTTGCACGGTCACTTCTGGCGCTCCCAGGACGCCGGCACATGGCTCCGCAGTGTGGGCTTTTTTAACGTGTCAGCCTTTTTAATCGCGGTAAGCCCAACAGTCACCTAGGGACGACTGCCTTAAGAAGGCACCTGGCCTCCCATCACCGAGCACAGTCGGAGCAATGCTATCAGAACCCACAAAGCCACACTCCCGGAGCTCCACGTCCTGCATCTTCTCCTTCTTTTATTTGTCTTCCACTCCACCTTCCACCATGCCGTCGTCGCGTTCATCTGGCAGAAGGCAGGATTTCGTGGCCCAAATGTTTGAGCGCAAAAAGTTGATGCTGCCGGATAACCCTATTGCCCAACGGCTGACCACTGGCTTGTCGGAACTGCTAGCCCGCCAACTACTGCCATATAAACTGATGGACTCGGAGGCCTTTAGAAAATTTGTGGCCATTGGCACACCGCAATGGAAGGTCCCCGGAAGGAAATATTTCTCCCAGAAGGGCATTCCAGAGCTATATGGCCATGTTCAGCGGCAAGTCAATATATCTCTGGCACACAGTGTCGGTGCCAAGATACATCTGTCCACAGACACGTGATCTAGCAAACACGGGCAGGGAAGGTACATAACTTTTACTGCCCACTGGGTGAACCTCCTGACGGCCGTCAAGCATGTAACCCGTGGCTCCCGTGTGGATTTGGTGTTACTGCCACGGATTGCATGCAGGCCTGCCTCTTCTTCTTCTCCTCCTACTCCATCCTCCGTCTCCTCTTCAGCTGACTCCTCCTTTTCCACTGCTACCGCCTCTTCCGCTGAGCCCCCCAAGCTCCCCAGAATCTATTCGACGTGCCAGGTGAGACGCTGCCATGCTCTGCCTGGAAGCCAAGAGCCACACCGATCCTGCACTGCTTTCAGCTCTGCGGTCACAGGCCGATCAGTGGCTAACCCCACTCTTTTCTGTCAGGTGTCATAAATTTTAATCTGGTGACGGCCTAATGTACCTCCAGCCACATCATCACAAGTTCTTTTCTATCAGGTGAATGCTGAATTTTTGGGGCATGTACTCCCGTGGCCTAAAATAACATTTTTCTAGGCTCCAGCAGGGCACATTTTTGAGAGTTTCCCTTTAAGACGCATAAAAATGGCCCCTGATTAAAATACATATTTTTTGTAGGAATTTATGCCAATGATCCCCCTCTGGTATGTCACTGTCAATGTTGTGGGACTATTTGTGCACTTCTAGTAAGTATTTGGTGGCTGCAAATATGACCTGAAGGTTTTTCAGGTTTGCCTGCCATTAAAGTCAATAGGGCCTGCCGCAAACGCGTGGTTCGCAAAACATTTGATTGCGAATGCGCGTTCGCGAACAATCCCGGCCGATGTTCGTCCATCACTAGTGAGCATAACTATTACCTCTTCTTAAACCAACTTACTAAGAAACTATTACCCTATGAGCGCCTCTACCTCTCTTGCCACATATTCCCATTAGTATGTCATTGTTATTCCCATAAGTAGAAATGGCTATTCTTCTCTGCAATGTGGACCAGGATAGGCCATGTTCTATAATTTATAGAACGGGCATATAATAGGACAGAAATGAATGGGTCCATGTGTAATCCACAAAAAATGCGAAATGGACACGGATGCAAAATAAGGTCATGTGCATAGGCATGCACATGGGGTGTGCCTGGGCACACACTAATCAAGCCTCAAAATTTAGGTTCTGTCACCTCCGCGCTGCTGCACTGCCTTCTGCCGCGTCGTTTGTCCTTATCCGATCCTTCACTATATGAGTGGAAGCGCCGCATAGAGAAGGACGGACTTGCTCCTCCCCCAGACCTCTCATGTAACGTTCGCGTACATGCGTTCCGTGACTTCACGCAGAGGCGGAGTCACGGCAACGCTAGGGTGAGGCCTGGCCGTGTCACAGCGCAGTGCCAGAGCAGATCCCAGCGTTTTCTCCTAGAATGGGTTCCGGGCAGCAGCCAGGTAGAGTAAGTAAGTTTAAAAATTATTTCTTTTCCCTTCATGAGGCTTCAGGCTGCAGCATTTTATTTCACTCCAGGCATTTTTTATTTACTTTCAGGTTCAGGGCGGCTCAGCTGTATCATCTAACTTAAAGGGTCAAATGTCTACTGCCTATTACTGATTGATAGTTTAAAATCAAATACAGATTTTTCTGACTGTTTTAAACTTGGAAAATTTTCACAGTCTGCTACCCTTAATACAGTAATTGTGAGATACAGAATTCCAAAATATGGATCGGTTTGTTATCAAGAAACCCAAAAAAGTCAATACCTCAGACTGGCTAACACTGTGCCTGAGTATGTGCTGATAACAGTGCAGAAGAAGATATTTCTGTTCAGATCAGTGCAGTTTACACTCAGAAAATGTCCCAGTTAATGACTCAGTGTGTAGCAGTGTATTACAAGCATCAAATGTTGATAAAGCTGGGGATGTTATTTTTTTTAGTTCAGAACAGAGCACTTCATATTCAAAGCCATCAGAAATACAAACTGATGAACCAGAACCAATGTGTAGTTCCAGTGAGTGCCAAGCGGCAGGTCATAACCAAACAGAAGACATTACATATTTTAGTTCAGGTCTTTGTTCAACAAAGCAATCAAACGTAGCAGCTGATAATTCAGTCTGTAGTATTCCCCAAAACAGATTTGAATGCCAGAATCGAATAGCTAGAGGCCCTTATCAGCCAAAACTGAACATGTTTCCAAGAACTAAAATAGGGAATAAAGAAAGAAATTTTCAGAGTGATTGGTATGGAAAATACAGGTGGCTCGAATACAGTCCAGTTAAAGATGCACTTTTCTTCTACTGCCGTTGCTTTTCTTCTAATGATGCAACACAAAAAGGTCACTCTGATCCAGCCTTTATTGAAAAGGAATTCAGAAACTGGCACAAGGCTAATGAATGTTTTAAAACTCACCAACAATCCAAATCTCATATGCTGAGCACTTCTGCATGGTCAAGCTTTAGTGAAGGAAAACCTATTGATGTGTTACTAGATGAGAGCAAGAAAGGTTATCTATCAAAAAAAGAAGAAGAAGAAAGGTGCAAGAACAGAAATCTCATGAAGCGACTGACATTGTTCGGTGTTTGGCAACAGGTGGCAGACCATTTCGAGGTCACAATGAAAAAACCGATAGCCACGAGAAAAGTTTATTTCTAAATATTGTCAATCTACTAAAAAAATATGATCCTGTCATGCAAAGACATTTGCAAGAATCTCCTCGAAATACTACATATCTGAGTAACCGCATCCAGAATGATTTATTTATGGGGTTACATAATATTGTGCAACAAAAAATGGAAAAATGATCTCAATAATTGCAGATGACACTGCTGACTGGACACCATGAACAGATGTCTGTTGTAGTACGATATTTTAATAATGAACAGCAAAGTCCAGTTGAGCATTTTGTTTCAATTCAAAGGCATTTAAAAGTTGATGCTCAGTCGATTTTTGACCAAATAAATAATGTTCTTGAAGCTATTAAAACCGACTGGTCATCAGTGATCTCTGTGTGCTTTGATGGAGCATCTACTATGTCTGGATGCACTGCAGGTGTTCAGATGAAATGTAAAGAAAAAAACCATGAAATACTCTATGTACACTGCTATGCACATTGTTTAAACCTTGTCCTAGCTGATGCATGCACCTCAAGTAGACAAAACAGAACAGTGTTTGACTACTTTGGCATTATGCAGACTCTTTATGTCTTAATGGAGGGAAGTCCTGTGAGACATGCTGTAATGGAGAAGATTTCTCAAGAAGTAGGAACTCAGTTGAAGACTCTAAAGTCACTGTCAAACACAAGGCGGGCATGCAGAGCAGAAGCAGTGGCTGCAGTAAAAGAAAACTTTTCAGTTATTTTGCAGGCTTTAAATGAGATCATCGAATTAGGTCGCTTAGCTGATGCTAAAACAAAAGCAAGGGGCCTTATTTGTGAATAAAATTCTTTCAGGTTTATCTTTGCTCTGCACATGATGCACCCTATTCTCCAAATGGTGGTAAAAGTTAGCAACACTCTGCAAGCATCAAATCTCAACTTGCTTACTGCAATAACAGTGGTGAAATGCCTGGGCAACTCCTTGGTTTCCATAAGAAGTGACCCAGATTATTTTCAGTCCATTTTCCATGACTGTGAAAAAAAGTGTGCCGAAAATAAGATCTCCATTCCCCCAGTTTGGAAGAGAAAACCTTCTGTCCTCCTTGATGAAGCAGCAGCACAGTCTCAGTATCACTATGAAACACAAGAGGAGCAGGAGAGGAGAACTTCATTTTACCCACTACTGGATTCATTGATAACTGGTATTGACCACAATATCACACGACTTGAACAGGAGTTGTGTGATATTGTAACTGCAGTAGAAAAACTGCCAAGCTTGGAGATTCCTAAAGGTGACATAGAAATCCTTGCCAACAAATTTACGGTGTCAGTGGATGAATTGGAAGCAGAAGCCACACTGCTAAGGGAGTATGATGGACCTACTTCTAAAGGTTGCACCACAAATACCATCAAAGAGTGGCTTGATTGTTTTAAAGAATCAGATGGATACAACACATTTAATGCTTTTTATAAGTGTGTTCAGTGCTTTACAGTGTTACCTGTGACAAGCTGCTCATGTGAAAGCGCCTTTTCAAAACTGACACATGTAAAAACCAAACTGAGGAGTACAATGTCCCAAGAACGCCTGGATGCAGTCATGATATTATATATTGAGCAAGAATTGGCTTGGTCGGCTACTTATAACGAGGTCATTGAAGAATTTAAGTCCATAACACCTTCTGTGCGACGTCTTCTTCTCTAGAGCATAAAGATGAGGAAAAATTCCCATGTACCGTGCACTTTGTGTAAAAATGTTTACTTAGATTTGTTACAGTTATAACAGCTTATTTATTTTAAATGTTTTTTTAACCCCTTAACGACCCAGGACGAGAATGCTCGTCCTAAATCGCCGGCACTTAGCGCTAGAGGACGAGAATTCTCGTCCTGCAGTCCTTCCTCCCCCAAGCGTGCGGTGCCGCGATCATCGGCAGAGATCCGGCTGTTACTGACAGCCGGATCCCTGCTGCATCCACCAGCATCGGTGATGATGCCGATGTCGGTGGATTAACCCCTCATATGCCGTAGTCAACGCTGACCGCGGCATATGGGAGGTTTGCGCTCCCTCACCTCATTCATCGGTCCCCGCGCTACCTAAGATAATCACCCAAAAACTGAAAAAACTATGGCTCACAGAATATGGAGACACAATTTTTTTGGTTTCAAAAATGAAATCATTGTGTAAAACTTACATAAATAAAAAAACATGTTAAATTTTATTTCCAGCATGGACAGATCACAGACTCATTCAAGTTGAATGGGTCTGAATCTGTCTGCGGCAGCTGCATGGGATTCGCCTGTAATAAAGAACTAATAGAATGCGAACAATAATAGGACATGTTCTATTTTAATTCAGAGCAGACATACGGACACGGAATGCACACAGAGTCATTTAGTTTTTTTTGTGCCCCATTGAAGTGAATGGTTTTGCATACGGGCCGCAAAAGAAAACAAGAAAAAAAACTAATTTGTGTGCATGAGCCCTTAACCCTTTCAGTACCGGGCCACTTTTCACCTTAAATCCAAGGCCGATTTTTGCAAATCTGACATGTGTCACTTCATGTGGTAGTAACTTTGGAACGCTTTTACTTATCAAAGCCATTCTGAGACGGTTTTCTCGTGACACTTTGTACTTCATGACAGTGGTAAATTTAAGTCGATATATTTCACCTTTTTTCATAAAATAATCCAAAATTTACCCTCAAAATTTGAATTTCTCTATTTTTACGACAGATAGTAATACCTCATAAAATAGTTATCAATCAACATTCCCCATATGTCTGCTTTATTTTGGCACAATTTTGTAAATGTCATTTTATTTTTTTAAGATGTTAGAAGGCTTAAAAGTTTAGAAGCTATTTTTCAAATTTTCAACAAAACTTCCAAAACCATATTTTTAAGCACCAATTCAGATATAAAGTGATTTTGAGAGGCTTTGGTAATGAAAACCACCTATAAATAACCCCATTTTAGAAACTTTACCCCTCAAATGATTCAAAACTGATGTTAAAAACTTTGTTAACCCTTGAGGTGTTCCACAAGAATTTAAGGAAAATGGAGGTGAAATTTCAAAATTTCACTTTTTTGGTAGATTTTTTTATGTTAATCAATTTTTTCTTGCAACACAGCAAGGGTTAACAGCAAAATAAACCTAAATATATATTACTCTGTTTCTGCAGTTTGCAGAAATACCCTATATGTGGTGGTTAACTGCTCTATAGGCACATGGCAGTGGTTAGAAGGAAAGGAGCGCCATATGGATGTCACGCCTTGGCCTGTGAATGTGCGGAGGTCTGTCAGACTGGCTGCACATGTCTGACTTCTCTGTTTGTTTTGTTTTGGGTTTGAGCTGGATCCACCTTCCCTCAGGTGTACTGGGTTTGATTGTTAGTGAGGCTATTTATCCCTCCTTCCCCCAGTGGCCTGTGCGGGTTATAGTTATTTCCTGTGAGCTCTGGATGTGTGGTGGATCGTCTGCTCCAGCTCTGCTCTAGATAAGTCCTCTCTGTTATTTCCCATTGTGTCTTTTTATCGAGGCCTCTAGGGAGACACTTGCTTCCTACGGGTTTGAAGAAGTAGGTTGCCTCTTCCCTTTTCCCTACAGCTTAGGGTTTGCCCAGGGTTTATTGGGTTAGGCACAAGGGCATGTGCATATCCACCATTAGGGTATGCACTTTGGCACAGCAGTTTAGAAAAAAACTTTTAGGGATCGCTAGGAGGTGACCCTTTTCTCCCTAGCTTTTGGGCCTAGTCATTTGTTCTGTTTGTTTTCCTGTGTTTTGTTATTTCCCCGCTTACCTACCTATCGTGACATCATAACCCGCCAAAAAACTGTCATTTCCCTGCTGTTTGCGAAATGGAGGCTTGGATGCTTTTGTTGATCGCATGCAGGGATTATCGCTGGAGGTTGCTGACCTCCGCAGTTCTGTTGCAGGGTGGCAGAATGCTCTGGCGTCTGGCACCGTTGGAGGAAATCAGGTCTGCTTAGAGCCTAAAGTCGCTCTCCCTGATAGGTTCTCAGAGGGTGGTGATGACTTGATTCGGTTCAGGGAGTCCTGCAAGTTGTATTTTCATCTGCGGACGATTTCCTCTGGTGACAAGAATCAAAGAGTTGGGATCATTATATCTCTGCTCAAAGGGGATGCGCAGTCCTGGGCTTTTTCTCTGCTGACCGGTTCACCATCCCTCCGGTCGGTGAATGAATTTTTCAGAGCCATGGGCTTGATTTATGATGACGCAGACCGGGTCTCTATGGCTGAATCTAAGTTGCGCAGTTTTTTACAGAGAGAACGCACTGCGGAGTCGTATTGTGCAGAATTTAGAAGATGGGCAACTGACTCGGGGTGGAATGATCCTGCACTCCGGAGTCAGTTTTGCTGTCTGAGAGGTTGAAAGATGCCCTTACTTTTCATGAGTATCCCGATTTATTGGAGACGGCCATGTCTTTGGCAGTGCGGCTTGATAGACGTCTTAGAGAGAGGTATAAGATTCCTCTTGAGTGGGGGGTCCCGTCTGAAAGTGGATCCGTCCCACCTATTCCCCGGAGTAATATGATATTTGAATCTGGGGCAGGAGAGGAGCCTATGCAGTTGGGCCAGGTTTCCTTTCGCTCAGGTGATAGGGATTTTAGGAAGCTGAATAAGCTATGTTACTTCTGTGGAAAAGAAGGTCATTTGTTTGTGCGTGTCCTTTTGTTAAACCTCAAAGCGATAATGAAAAACTACGGAGGTATTCACATAAAGAGAAAAAAAAAACTTCCCTGACTCTTGGTAGTGTGAATGGGGAGTCTGAGCAAGCAAATATGCATTCTCCCTGCAATACCCATTTCCTCCTGCCTGCCTAGACTCAGGAAATTTTGATTTTGAGGTATTTGTTGACAGTGGTGCGGGGGTAAACCTTATTGATTTTTATTTCCTCCAAAATCTTGGTTTTAGAACTAGCACATTAGATAAAGAGATACCAGTGTTTGCTCTTGATTCCTCCCCTCTCTCACAAAAGAGTCTTACTCATATCGTTCATGACATTCAGTTAAGGGTGGGTGATTCACATGTTGAGTTCATTTCTTGTTATGAAGGGCTTGCCTGCTCCGATGGTTCTATGTTTACCGTGGTTGATAAAGCATAACCCTACTGTTGACTGGCAAACAAGACAAATCAGTAGCTGGAGTGAATTTTGTACGGACAACTGTCTTTGTGCTTCTATCTCAGGGGTGTCAACTACGGTCCTACCTCAGTTTCTCTCTGATTTTGCGGACGTATTCTCGGAGGATGGAGCTCAGGAGTTGCCCCACCCCCCATCGAGAATATGATTGTCCGGTCAATCTCATCCCTGGAGCTAAACTGCCAAAATCTCGGCTATACAACCTTTCCCAACCCGAAAGAGAATCTATGCGGAAGTATATTGCCGAGAGTTTGGCAAGGGGACATATTAGGCCATCTAAGTCCCCTGTGGCCGCCGGCTTCTTTTTCGTAAAAAAGAAAGACGGATCACTTCGACCGTGTTTAGATTTCCAGGAATTGAATCTCATTACGGTCCGTGATCCATATCCCTTTCCTTTGATTTCTGATCTATTTGATCAAATTGTCGGAGCCAAGGTGTTCTCCAAGTTGTATTTAAGAGGAGCTTATAATCTAATCAGAATTAAGGAAGGAGATGAGTGGAAAACGGCCTTCAATACACCCGAAGGTCATTTCGAGAATCTTGTCATGCCCTTTGGTTTAACTAATGCGCCAGTGGTCTTTCAGCGATTTTATCAATGATATTTTCCATTATTTAGTGGGAAGGTTCATTGTTATTTACCTTGATGACATACTAATTTACCCACCTGATTTGGAGACCCATCAGGATCACGTGAGACAGGTGTTGTCGATCCTTCGGGAGAATAAATTGAATGCAAAATTGGAAAAATGTGTATTTGCTGTCCAGGAGCTACCGTTTTTGGGATACCTGCTTTCTGACTCTGGTTTTCGTATTGACCCCGAAAAGGTACGGACGGTACTGGAATGGGACCGGCCTGAGAATCAGAAAGCTCTGATGCGGTTTTTGGGTTTTACCAATTACTACAGAAAATTCATCTTCAATTATTCCACCATTGAAAAACCTTTGACAGATATGACTAAAAAAGTCGCCGACTTCTCTGTCTGGTCAGATGAGGCATTACAGGCCTTTTCTGCTATTAAGAAATGTTTTGCGTCTGCTCCCATTCTGATGCAAACTGATGTGTCTTAACCATTCGTCGTGGAGGTTGATGCATCAGAAGTGGGGGTCGGAGCAGTTCTGTCGCAGGGTCCATCCCTTGGCAAATGGCGTCTGTGTGCTTTTTTCTCCAAAAAACTCTCGGCCGCTGAAAGAAATTATGACGTAGGAGTAGGAGAATTACTGGCCATCAAATTGGCCTTTGAGGAATGGCATCATTGGTTGGTAGGGGTTACTCATCCTATTACGGTATATACTGACCACAAGAATTTGGCTTACCTGCAGTCTGCTAAGCGCCTGAATCCTAGACAGGATAGATGGTCACTGTTTTCTACTAGGTTCAATTTTGTGGTCACCTTTCGCCCTGGGGTTAAAAACATCAAGGCAGATGCGTTGTCACGTAGTTTTCCTGCGGGGGGAGTGATTCGGAGGATCCCTCTCTGATTTTGGCTGATGGGGTGGTGGTTTCCGCTTTGTACCCTGAGATGGAGATGGAGGTGTTGGGGCCCAGGAGGAGGCTCCTGATTCTTGTCCTCCAGACAAGTTGTTTGTTCCTGCTGAACTGCGATACAAGGTGTTCAAAGAACAGCATGATAAGGTCCTTGGGGGACATCCTGGAAGCAAATCCACCATAGATCTTATTTCCCAGAGATTCTGGTGGCCAGCGTTGCGCAAGGGCGTGGAGGGTTATGTGGCAGCTTGTGAGACCTGTGCACGTGCGAAGGTGGCTCACACTCGGCCTTCAGGATTTCTTCTTCCTTTGTCCATCCCGTCTCGTCCTTGGACGCATTTGTCCATGGACTTTTTTACAGATTTACTGAGTTCCTCTGGGAAAACTGTGATTTTGGTGGTAGTGGACCGCTTCAGTAAGATGTCCCACTTTGTACCGTTACCTAGCTTGCCCAATGCCAAAACTCTCGCTCAGGTTTTTATCGATAACATTGTGAAACTACATGGCATTCCCTCTGATGTGGTGTCTGATAGGGGGACGCAATTTGTTTCCAGGTTTTGGAGGGCGTTCTGCTCGTCTGGGAATTCAACTGTCTTTTTCTTTGGCTTTTCATTCCCCAGTTGAATGGTCAGACAGAGCGCACTAAACAAAACCTGAGACCTATTTGAGGTGTTTTGTTACCGAGAACCAGGATGACTGGTCCTCGTTCTTGTCTCTAGCCGAATTTGCCTTGAATAACCGTAGACAGGAGTCCACTGATAAGTCACCATTTTTTGGCAAACATGGTTTTCACCCACAGTTTCGTACTTTTTTGGGACTGGATCTTCTGGGATGCCAGAAGAGGAGAGATTCTCTTCTGCCTTGTCATCTATCTGGTGGAAGATCCAAGTTAATTTGTAAAAGATGGGTGAAAGATATAAACGGATGGCTGACAGGAGATGTATGACTGGTCCGGACCTGTGTGTGGGTGATTCGGTGTGGTTGTCCACTAGAAACATTAAGCTGAGGGTACCACCTTAGAAGTTGGGTCTAAGATTTATTGGCCCTTACAAAATCTCTGCTATTGTCAACCCGGTGGCGTTTCGTCTGGATCTTCCGCAGACCTGGAAGATCCATAATGTGTTTCACAGGTCTTTATTGAAGAAATATGTGGAACCTGTGGAACCATCTCCATTGCCACCTTCCCCTGTCCTGGTGGATGGCAATTTAGAGTTTGAGATCTCTAGGATCCACGACTCACGTGTTCTTCGGGGTTCCCTTCAGTACCTGGTGCACTGGAAGGCATACGGTCCCGAGTAAAGAATGTGGGTTCTGGCTACTGATGTTAGTGCTAGCTGCCTGGTGAGGGCCTTTCACAGGCACACCTGGATAAAGTTGGTCTGGGGTGTCCGGAGGTCACCCGTAGAAGGGGGGGTGTACTGTCAAGCCTTGCCCTGTGAATGTGCAGAGGTCTGTCAGACTGGCTGCACGTGTCTGACTTCTCTTTTTGTTTTGGTTTGGGTTTCAGCTGGATCCACCTTCCCTCGGGTGTAGGTGCAGGTTGCCTCTTCCTTTTTCCCTACAGCTTAGGGTTTGCCCAGGGTTTATAGGTTTAAGCACGAGGGCATGTGCATATCCACCATTAGGGTATGCACATGGGCACAGCAGTTTAGGGAAAACTTTTAGGGATCGCTAGGAGGTGACCTTTTCTCCCTAGCTTTTGGGCCAAGTCATTTGTTCTGTTTGTTTTCCTGTGTTTGGTTATTTCCCTGCTTACCTACCTATCGTGACATTGGACTTTGACACCCTTGGCTGTAAAAATGAAAAGTTTTGCTTCTTCCAATAAAATGTTGCTTTAGCCCCAAATATTTCATTTTCACAAGGGGTAACAGGTGAAAAAGCACCCGATAATTTGTTACACATTTTCTCCTGTATTCGGCAACATCCCATATGTGGTGGTAAACTGCTGTGGGGGCACATGGTAGGACTCAGAACAGAAGGAGCGCCATATGGCTTTTGCAGCACGGATTTTGATGGATAAGTTTATGGGTGCCATTGGTTTTTATTTTTTAAGTGATTGTCTTACAGTGGGGGAAATAATTATTTGACCCCTCACTGATTTTGTAAGTTTGTCCAATGACAAAGAAATGAAAAGTCTCAGAACAGTATCATTTCAATGGTAGGTTTATTGTAACAGTGGCAGATAGCACATCAAAAGGAAAATCGAAAAAATAACTTTAAATAAAAGATAGCAACTGATTTGCATTTCATTGAGTGAAATAAGTATTTGAACCCCTACCAACCATTAAGAGTTCTGGCTCCCACAGAGTGGTTAGACACTTCTACTCAATTAGTCACCCTCATTAAGGACACCTGTCTTAACTAGTCACCTGTATAAAAGACACCTGTCCACAGAATCAATCAATCAAGCAGACTCCAAACTCTCCAACATGGGAAAGACCAAAGAGCTGTCCAAGGATGTCAGAGACAAAATTGTAGACCTGCACAAGGCTGGAATGGGCTACAAAACCATTAGCAAGAAGCTGGGAGAGAAGGTGACAACTGTTGGTGCGATTGTTCGAAAATGGAAGGAGCACAAAATGACCATCAATCGACCTCGCTCTGGGGCTCCACGCAAGATCTCACCTCGTGGGGTGTCAATGGTTCTGAGAAAGGTGAAAAAGCATCCTAGAACTACACGGGAGGAGTTAGTTAATGACCTCAAATTAGCAGGGACCACAGTCACCAAGAAAACCATTGGAAACACATTACACCGCAATGGATTAAAATCCTGCAGGGCTCGCAAGGTCCCCCTGCTCAGGAAGGCACATGTGCAGGCCCGTCTGAAGTTTGCCAATGAACACCTGAATGATTCAGAGAGTGACTGGGAGAAGGTGCTGTGGTCTGATGAGACCAAAATAGAGCTCTTTGGCATTAACTCAACTCGCTGTGTTTGGAGGAAGAAAAATGCTGCCTATGACCCCCAAAACACCGTCCCCACCGTCAAGCATGGGGGTGGAAACATTTTGCTTTGGGGGTGTTTTTCTGCTAAGGGCACAGGACAACTTATTCGCATAAACGGGAAAATGGACGGAGCCATGTATCGTGAAATCCTGAGCGACAACCTCCTTCCCTCTGCCAGGAAACTGAAAATGGGTCGTGGATGGGTGTTCCAGCACGACAATGACCCAAAACATACAGCAAAGGCAACAAAGGAGTGGCTCAAGAAGAAGCACATTAAGGTCATGGAGTGGCCTAGTCAGTCTCCGGACCTTAATCCAATCGAAAACCTATGGAGGGAGCTCAAGCTCAGAGTTGCACAGAGACAGCCTCGAAACCTTAGGGATTTAGAGATGATCTGCAAAGAGGAGTGGACCAACATTCCTCCTAAAATGTGCGCAAACTTGGTCATCAATTACAAGAAACGTTTGACCTCTGTGCTTGCAAACAAGGGTTTTTCCACCAAGTATTAAGTCTTTTTTTGTTAGAGGGTTCAAATACTTATTTCACTCAATGAAATGCAAATCAGTTGCTATCTTTTATTTAAAGTTATTTTTTCGATTTTCCTTTTGATGTGCTATCTGCCACTGTTACAATAAACCTACCATTGAAATGATACTGTTCTGAGACTTTTCATTTCTTTGTCATTGGACAAACTTACAAAATCAGTGAGGGGTCAAATAATTATTTCCCCCACTGTATGTGGGGGCTCATTTTTTGCAGGATGAGGTGACTGTTTGATTGGTACCATTTTGGGGTACATAAGACTTTTTGATCGCTTGGTATCAAACTTTTTGTGAGGCAAGTTTTACACAAGCATTTTTGAAGAGAATAAAATCTTGTTTTTGTGTTGCCATTTTCTGAGAGCCCTATTTTTTTTATTTATCGGGCTATTGTCTTAGGTAGGAGCTCATTTTTTGTGGGATGTGATGACGGTTTTATTGGTACTATTTTGGGGTACATAAGAATTTTTGATCCCTTGGTATTACACCTTTTTTGGTCACCTTGCCTCGCAAAATGGCTTTTTTCACACTATTTTTATTTATTTTTATTTTTTACGGCGTTCACCTGACGGGGTGGATCCGCTAATATTTTTATTAAGCCGGTCCATACGGACGCGGCGATACCAAATATGTCTACTTTTCTTTTTTTTCCCTACTTTATTTTGGGAAAAGGACGCTTTTTTAAAAATTATTATTAATTATTATTAAAGCGCCATTCATTCCATAGCGCTGTACATATAAAAAGGGGTATGCATACATAATACAGACAATTGCACTAAGCATAAACAAGACAAGTTACAAACTGGTACAGAAGGAGAGAGCGCCCCGCCCGTGAGGGCTTACAATCTACATGGTATGGGAGAAGGACACAGTAGGTGAGGGTGAAGTTGGTCATGGCGGTATAGAGGCAGCAGGGTCACTGGTTGTAGGCTTGTCTGAAGAGGTGGGATTTTAGGTTTCTTTTGAAGGATTCCACTGTAGGTTGGGGTAGCGAGTTCCAGAGTGTGGGGAATGCGTGGGAGAAATCTTGGAGGCGATTGTGGGAAGAGTTGATAAGAGGAGAGGAGAGAAGGTCGTCTTGTGAGGATCGGAGATTGTGTGGGGATGTATCAGGAAAGTAGCTCAGAGATGGTATAGGAGGGTATAGGTTGTGAACGGCCTTGTATGTATTTGTTAGTATTTTGAGCTGATTTTGCTGGGGGGCAATGGGGAGCCAGTGAAGGGATTGGCAGAGGGGAGAGGCAGAGCAGTAACAGGGTGAGAGGTGGATTAGTCAGGCAGCAGAGTTGAGGATAGATTGGAGGGGTGCGAGAGTGCTAGATGGAAGGCCACAGAGGAGAATGTTGCAGTAGTCTAAGCGGGAGATGATGAGATGTACAAGCATTTTCGCAGATTCAAAGTTAAGGAAAGCGCGGATGCGGGAGATGTTTTTGAGTTGGAGGTGGCAGGTGGTGGAAAGGGCTTGGATGTGCGGTCGGAAGGAGAGGGCAGAATCCAAGGTCACTCCACGGCAGCGGACTTGGTTGACCGGGGAGAGTGCGCAGCCATTGATCGTGATAGATAGGTCTGTTCGGGAGGTTGAGCAAGATGGGGGAAAGATGATGAATTCTGTTTCATCCATGTTAAGTTTTAGAAAGCGAGAGGAGAGGGAGGATGATATAGAAGATAGACATTGTGGGATTCTGGATAATAAGGTGGTGATGTCTAGACCTGAGAGGTAGATTTGTGTGTGTCGTCAGCATAAGAGTGATACTGAAAGCCATGGGACTCTATGAGATGTCCCAGGCCAACAGTGTAAATAGAGAAGAGCAGGGGTCCTAAGACAGAGCCTTGCGGGACACCAACAGAGAGGAAATGAGAGGAGGAGGTGGTGTGAGAGTAAGAGACCAGGAGAGTGCCAGGTCAGTGATGCCAAGAGATGAGAGAGTTTGCAACAGAAGGGAGTGGTCAACAGTGTCAAAGGCAGAGGACAGGTCAAGGGGAAGGAGGACAGAGTAATGTTTTTTGGTTTTGTCTGTTAGTAGGTCATTGGTGACTTTGGTAAGGGCAGACTCAGTCGAGTGGTGGGGTCGGAAGCCAGATTGTACCTGGTCGAAGAGGGAGCAGGAGGAGAGGTGAGAGGACAGTTCCGAATGGACATGTTGTTCAAGTAGCTTTGAGGCATACGGAAGAAGTGATACGGCGCGATAACTGGACAAAGATGGGTCAAGTGAATGCTTTTTGAGGATGAGTGTAATGGTAGCATGTTTAAAAGCAGAGGGGAAGACACCAGAGGTTAGTGATAGGTTGAAGAGATGAGTTAGGGCTGGGATAAATACTGTGGTGAGGTTAGGGATGAGGTGGGATGGGATTGGGTCAAGTGCACAGGTGGTGAGATGTGATGTGGAGAGTTTTTCTTCTGTAATGGTGGAGAAGTGGGTTTTGGGAGAAGAGGGCCGAGCAGTTGTGTAGAGGGTCTGTGGGGACTGTGTACTGAAGCTTTCTCTGATTTTGACTATCTTTTGTTTGAAGTATGTGACAAAGTCCTCAGATGAGATAAGAGGAGAGAGTGGGGCGCTGGGGGACGGAGAAGGGAATTAAAAGTGTTAAAAAGTTGTTTAGGGCTGTGGGCCAGGGAAGATATGAGAGATGAGAAGTAGGCCTGTTTTGCATCCGCGAGTGAAGATTTGAATATGAGGAGGGATTGCTTGTATGCGGTGAAGTAATCCTTACAGTGGGATTTCTTCCATCGCCGCTCAGCAGCCCTGGAAGCTTGTCTGAGTTTTTTGGTCAGGTTAGTGTGTCAGGGTTGTCTTGTTGATTTTTCGGGTTTTGTTGTGTGTGAGGGGGGCAACAGTGTCCAGAGCTGTACTTATTGTGGCGTTATATAGGGTGGTGGCAGCATCTGGGTCTTGGAGGGAACAGATGGTAGAGAGTGGGAGAAGAGAGTCAGAAAGGAAGCGAAAGTCGAGATGTTTAAGGTTCCTGCGGGGGTGTACTAGTGTGTGGACAGGGGGAGCAGCAGAAGAGAGCAATGAAGAGAAGGTGAGTAGGTTGTGGTCGGATAGGGGGAGAGGCGAATTAAAAAGGTTAGATAGGGAGCAGAGGCGGGTAAAGATAAGATCCAGAGTGTGACCATCTCTGTGGGTGGGAGCTGAAGACCACTGTGAGAGGCCGAAGGAGGAAGAGAGTGATAGGAGTTTAGAGGCGGCTGAGTGGCAGGTGTCAATAGGGATGTTGAAGTCATCCATGATAATAGTGGGGATGTTGGCAGAAATAAAGTGTAGTAGCCAGGTGTTAAAGTGGTCAAGAAAGATGGTGGCTGGGCCTGGGGGGGCGGTAAATGACAGCTACTTGAAGGTTTGAGGGAGAGTAGATGTGAACAGAGTGTACTTCAAATGAGGTGAGAGTAATGGAGGGTGGCAGTGGAGTTGGGCTGTAAGAGCAGGTGTCTGATAAGAGAATACCAACTCCTCCACCATGTTTGCAGCCGGGGCGGGGTGTGTGAGTGAAATGAAATCCACTATATGAGGGTGCAGCAGGGGAGGAGGTGTCAGAGGGTGTCAGCCAAGTTTCTCTGAGACCCAGAAAGGAAAGTTTTTGAGAGATGAAAAGATCATGAATGTAGGACAGTTTGTTACAGACAGAGCGTGCATTCCATAATGCTCTTGCAAGAGGAACCAAAGGAGCAGGGGTCAGAGGGATGGTTATTAGGTTTAAGGGGTTGTAGCAATTTGTAGAAGGAGATTTGTACTGGGACATGGAGGTGATAGTGGGGAATTGCTGAGGGGGGCCTGGATTTGGAGAGATATCACCAGCACTAAGGAGAAGCAGAGAAAGTGTTAGTAGATGATAATAGAGGGCATGAGGTATCTGTGTGTGTTTGGGAAGGAAGCGTTTTATGTTGCCAAACAGGTTTGTGCAAGCGGTCAGATGAGAAGGTAAGATGGAGGAAGAGATAAATAGTTCCTTTCTGGGTGAATGGATGTGGGGGTATTTCAGGAGGTTTTGGAAAAGTGGGAAGAGTAAGAAGAAAAATTTAAACATTGTTTGCAATAACAATGTCTGTAATCACCCGTGTTCCCCTTCTGGTCACATTCTGGTATAATTCAAGATGTGCACTTAAAGAGTTGCACTTGAAAGATGTTGCATTTGGAAAGACCAAGGTCTGGAAGACCTAGGAACTTAGATTTATACCACTCAGTGTTCAATCAGGTGTGACCAAGAGGGGAGGGGGCTATATATGGCCTAATCAAGGGAGGACCAGATACAGGGGTGAAATAGTCAATGTAAACAAACACTCAATAAATCCAGCAGGGAAAGAGACATTAAAGTTCAGTGAAGACATACCAGGGATGAGGAGGAAAGATGAGGGTTGTGGACAATATCAGACTGTGAAAAAGCTGGGTGCAGCAGTTAGCTTCAGTGGAGACATACCTGGAGAGGAGAGAATTGGGTGATGGTCAGTAGGCAGTGATGACAAAGTGAATTCCATAGCCATAATATTACATTCTGGTATAATTCAGGATGTGCACTTAAAGAGTTGCACTTAAAGATGTTGCATTTGGAAGACCTAGGAACTTAGATTTATACCACTCAGTGTTCAATCAGTTGTGACCAAGAGGGGAGGGGGCTACATATGGCCTAATCAAGGGAGGACCAGATACAGGGTGAAATAGTCAATGTAAACAAATACTCAATAAATCCAGCAGGGAAAGATACATTAAAGTTCAGTGGAGACATACCAAGAATGAGAAGGAAAGATGATGGTTAGTAGGCAGTGATGACAAAGTGAATTCCATATCCATAATTAGAGTTGAGCGGACACCTGGATGTTCAGGTTCGACGGGTTCGGCCGAACTTCACAAAAAAGTTCGAGTTCGGGACCCGAACTTGACCCCGAACCCCATTGAATTCAATGGGGACCCGAACTTTTGAGCACTAAAATGCCTCTAAAAAAGTCATGGAAAGGGCTAGAGGGCTGCAAATGGCAGCAAAATGTGTGGGATGCTGAGGAGGCAGTGGATGTGGCAGTGTAGGTGGAAGCGGCAGTGAAGGAGGAGGAAATAGTCAACACTGTTTTTTGGTTTTAATTAAAAAAAAAATGTAATTTAAAAAAAAAATTAGGTTACACCTCAAAACATTGGGAAATATAACCTGTGATAACCGCCTCCAGCCATGCTAAAACAAACGTTCAGACAACACACTGGCTGCAGGGCAGGCCAGCACCTCCAAGGCGTAAAGGGAAAACTCAGGCCATGTGCCCAATTTGGAGACCCAGAAGTTGAAGGGGGCAGACCCATCAGTCAGTACGTGTAGGTGTGTGCACACATACTGCTCAACCATGTCGCACGTCCCCGTGACGTCCACGATCCAATTGGATATCTTCTCTGTCAACTTTCGATGTTCTTTACTGCGCCTACCATGTTGATCACGGGTAGCGGGGAATCAGGGTTCCAGGCCGGAGAGGGAGCCTGAGAAAGGGATACCACATCCAAGAGAGGTCAATGGATGAAATTAAATGTGATAGAGCGGAAATGTGGGACAAATTATTGAAGCAGAAGCTTCCAAGTAAAGGAGGGGGCGCGCAGCAATTACCCACTCCCGGCTCGGGGAGGTAGTGACGATAAATAACAATACAGGACTCTTAAGATGCCCTGTTATTGGAATGATTAATAAAAAAAATTACAGGGAATGTCACTGGGGTATTTTGGATTTGGAAACATTAGACAGGAGAGGCCCTGCTGCCGCTTTGTTGACTCTAGATAACTTCTGCCTGATCACACGTCCCTGATCCAATTGGATATCTTCTCTATCAACTTTCGATGTTCTTTTCTGTGCCTACCATGGTGATCACGGGTAGCGGGGAATCAGGGTTCCATGCCGGAGAGGTAGCGTGAGAAAGGGATAACACATCCAAGGGAGGTCAATGGCTGAAATGTGATCGAGCGGAAATGTGGGACAAGTTGTTAAGGCAGATGGATAGGCACTGTAAGCCCCCTAATCTACTATAGTCTGTACTTGTTCTGGCCTCACCATTCGTACTGTCCAAAATGCAGTGTTACCCAACAATGTAACAGACGAATTAGTGAAATGTATTTCCTTGTCCACTAGGTAGAGCAGGGGTATATCACAGCCAAAAATTTGTGAATTTCACCCAAAATTTAACAGACGAATTAGTGAAATATATTTCCTTGTCCACTAGGTAGAGCAGGGGTATATCACAGCCAAAAATTGGTGAATGTCACACAACAAAGTAACAGACAAATTAGTGAAATGTATTTCCCTTTCCACTATGTAGAGCAGGGGTATATCACAGCCAAAAAATTGTGATATGTCACCCAACAATGTAACAGACGAATTAGTGAAATGTATTTCCCTGTCCACTAGGTAGAGCAGGGGTATATCACAGCCAAAAATTGGTGAATTTCACCCAACAATGTAACAGATGAATTTGTGAAAGGTATTTCCCTGTCCACAATGTAGAGCAGGGGTATATCACAGCCAAAAATGTGGGATATGTCACCCAACAATGTATCAGACAAATTAGTGAAACAACTTAAAATAAAATAAAATACGTAAAAATTAAAAATAATAATCTTGATCTATGAGGTGGAGGTCCATATGGAGTAGGAGGTTGAGGAGGCGGTGAACGTAGCAGTGTAGGTGGAAGCGGCGGTGGAGGAGGAGGAGGTAGCCAACACTGGTTGTTGGTTTTAATTTATTTATTTATTTTGTTTAATTTAGGGTACACCCCAAAAGAGTGGGAAATATAAAAAATACAACAATGAGCAATTGCGCTGGAGTATAACAATGGCTGGGTAAGACCTGTATACATGTCTATTCTGCACAAGGTATGAACAAGTCCTGTGGGATCCATGCCTGGTTCATTTTAATGAACGTGAGCTTGTCCACATTGGCTGTGGACAGGCGGCTGCACTTGTCTGTGATAACGCCCCCTGCCGTGCTAAACACACGTTCAGACAATACACTGTACCAGCACCTCCAAGGCTTAAAGGGCAAGCTCAGGCCATGTGCCCAATTTGGAAACCCAGAAGTTGAAGGAGGCAGACCCATCATTCAGTACGTGTAGGCGTGTGCACACATATTGCTCCACCATGTTGCTGAAATACTGCCTCCTGCTAAGATGTTCCATATCAGCTGGTGGTGCTGGTTGTTGTGGCGTGCTGACAAAGCTTTTCCACATTTCGGCCATGCTAACCGTGCCTTCTGAGGTGCTGGCCGTGCCCCAGCTGCGTTGGCGACCTCTTCCTCCTCCTCTGCCTTCGCCTTGTGCTTCCACTGTGCCCCCGCTGTCAGGTGGGAATGCCACCAGCAGCACGTTTACCAGCGTGCGCTTGTACTCGCGCATCTTACGATCACGCTCCAGTGAATGAATTAAGGACGGCCACCCAGTAATTAGCACAAGTTACAATGTGGCCAACTCGGGGGTCGTTGAGGAGACACTGCAGCATGTAATTGTTGATGTGTGCCAGGCTGCCCAGAGGCAACGACAAGCTGTCCTCTGTGGGAGGTGTATCGTGTGTCCTCTGAATCCCCCCAGCCACGCACCAGTGGTGGCCATGAGCTGGTTTGGGTGCCACCCTGCTGTGAACACGGTTCCCCCTCCTCCATCTCCTCATTCTCCACCTCGTCATCCTCCAGAACTATGCCCTTGCTGGACAATTGTGTACCTGGCGTTTGTGAGTGCAGGAACCCACCCTCGGAGCCACTTGTGAATGACTGGCCTGAAACCCTTGGATCCCTCTTCCTCCCCCTCCTCCTGTGCCACATCCTCTTCCATCATCACCCGATGCGTTTTTTCAAGGATGCATAGAAGTAGGATAGTAACGCTGAGAACAGAGTCATCGGCACTGGCCACGTTGGTGGAGTACTTGAAACAGCGCAACAAGGCACACAGGTCTCGCATGGAGGCCCAGTCATGAAATGGTGCTGTTCCACAGAGCGACTCACCCGTGCATGCTACAGCTGAAACTCCACTATTGCTCGCTGCTGCTCGCACAGTCTGCCCAGCATGTGCAAGGTGGAGTTCCACCTTGTGGGCACGTCGCATATGAGGCGGTGAGCGAGAAGGCCGAAGTTACGCTGCAGCGCTGACAGGCGAGCAGCAGCAGGGTGAGAACGCCGAAAGCGCGCACAGACAGCCCGCACTTTATGCAGCAGCTCTGACATATCGGGGTAATTTTTAAGGAACCTCTGCACCACCAAATTCAGCACACGCGCCAGGCAAGGGATGTGCGTCAAACCAGCTAGTCCCAGAGGTGCTACAAGATTTCGCCCATTATCGCACACCACCAGGCCGGGCTTGAGGTTCACTGCCACCAACCACTCATCGGTCTGTTCAAGGCCCGTCCACAGCTCCTGTGCGGTGTGGGGTTTGTCCCCCAAACAGATACGTTTTTAAACTGCCTGCTGTCGTTTACCCCTTGCTGTGCTGAAGTTGGTGGTGAAGGTGTTGCGCTGACCGGATGAGGAGGCGGTAGATGATGAGGAAGTGGAGTAGGAGGAGGAAGCAACAGAAGGCAAAGAGAAGCGCCCTGCAATCCTCGGTGGTGGAAGGACATGCGCCAAACTGCTATCCGCCTCAGGCCCAGCCGCCACTGCATTTACCCAGTGTGCTGTTAGGGAGCTATAACGTCCCTGACCGTGCTTACTGGTCCACGTATCCGTAGCTAGGTGGACCTTAACACAGATGGCGTTGTGCAGTGCACACCTGATTTTGTCCCCCACTTGGTTGTACAGGGAAGGGATGGCTCGCCTGGAAAAGTAGTGGCGGCAGGGCACGACGTACTGTGGGACAGCCACCGCCATATGGCTTTTAAAACTCTCCGTCTCCATCAGACGGAATGACAGCATTTCAAAGGCCAGAAATTTTGAAATGCTGGCATTCAGGGCCAGGGATCGCGGGTGGGTAGAGGGGTACTTCCTTTTTCACTCCAGTGATTGGGAGATAGACAGCTGAACGCTTCCATGGGACATTGTGGAGATGCTTGGTGACCCAGGTGGTGGCGTTGCTGGCAGATCCTCTGTTTGCGAGGTGGCACTGTCACTCCAGAGGTGGATGAAGAGGCCGAGACTGCAGCAGAAGAGGAAGCAGGAGGAGCCAGAGACTTTTCTTGGTTTTTGAGGTGTCTACTCCACTGCAGCTCGTGCTTTGCACTTAGATGCCTGGTCATGTAGGTTGTGCTCAGGTTTAGAACGTTTATGCCTCGCTTCAGGCTCTGATTGCACAGCGTGCAAACCACTCGTGTCTTGTCGTCAGCACATTGTCTGAAGAACTGCCATGCCAGGGAACTCCTTGGAGCTGGCTTTGGTGTGCTCGGTCCCTTGGTGCGGTAGGCAGTAGCAGGCGTGCTGTCTAGGGGACGGCCACTCCGCTATTGCACTCTGCTCCCTCTTCTGCTGTGCTGGTGGCTCTGTGCAACCACCGCCTCTGCCTCCAAACTACACAGGTCACTCGCATGACCTTGATTGCATGTGAGGTCGAGGACCGCATCGTCCTCCACATCATCTTCCACCCAGTCTTCACCCTGCCCTCCTTGTCGGTCTGCACACTGCAGAAAGCCACAGCATTTGGCACCTGTGTTTCGTCATCATCCGAGACGTGCTGCAATGGTCCTCCCATGTACTCATATTGAAACATAAGTGGTTGGGCATCGGTGCACTCAATCTCTTCCACTTCTGGGGCAGGGCTATGTGGATGGCCCTGGGAAACCCTGCTAGCAGAGTCATCAAAAAGCAGAAGAGACTGCTCCATGACTTGGGGCTCAGACTGCTTGGCTGATTTGCAAGGGGGTGAGGTGAAAGACTGATGGCCATGGGCTGCAGGTGCCAACTCTGATCTTTCAGCAGGAGACTGGGTGGGAGACAATGTGAAGGAACTGGAGGCCGCATTGGACCCTACCAAATAACGCTGAAAGTTCTGTCGCCTACTCGCACCTGTGAGTGTAGCTGGCACAGATCGACCACGTCCTCTCCCTGAAACAGGAGCTCCACCAGCAGCACCACGACCGGAGCGACGTACCTTATTTAATGCTTTCCTCATTCTTTGCGTTCACCCACCAAACTAACAGATGGTTTATGACAGGCGACAATGTAACCGCCAATAGTCAACAATTAATTTCACTGAGAGTAAGGCAGTGCCGGTGTCATAAAGAGGAAAAATTTCTTGAGGTCACACAACAGAACTTCACGGTCACAAAAAATGCTAATTTGTCAACCAACAATGTAACTGCAATGTAACCCTCACAAACAAACACAGGATGCGCTGTTCCACTTCCTTGCATTCCAACGGTCGCGTGACTTCATTCATTTGGTGTCACGTGGCCGGAAGTAGGGCGGACCGGGAACACTGGCGCGCTGTCTCTTGCATTTAAAAAGCGCTGACAGGTAGGCATTCCTTGCTGACAGCCGTTCACTTGGATATTACTTATCCTGGGTCGCACCTGGACTCAAGCAGGCTTCACCCACTGGTGCGCCTGTGCATAGGCTATTCGTGTTTTTTTTGGGCGGCCTTGGTCCCACTGGCCTGGTGTCCCCCCCCCCCCCCCTTCTCTGAGCTTTTTTGTGTTTTTTTATACAAGTTCCAACCACGGCAAAACATTTGCTTATTTTTACCCCCCTTTTTCTAATGCAAGCTTTTCCTTTTGCTTGCCACTATTTATGTACATCTCCCCTGATGAGTTCATGCTGAATACAACGTGACAAGTCGGGAGTTCACCTGCAGTAGGGTGTACTAGGGATACCGCCCGGGATAGGGAAAGGTATCTGGACGGGGAAGCCCCTTGCAGGGCAAGTACCTCGTATAGATAGGTAGGGTCTTATAGCCCCTGTCCCCCTCTCAGGGTGATCTAGGGACTCTTTGCTCCCTACTTTTTATCTACGCTGAGGTCTATATGTTGGCATCAATTCTGAATGGTATTGCAGTTCACTGCATGGAAGCCCGCTTTATTGAAAGTGACTCTACTATCCACTTCTACAGCTTATGATGGGTGAAAATGTTCCATTTACATTCTATTTGCTACTGTTACCATTCAGTGCTTATTTGTCTAGGCCCACCCGGGCTGTCCTGTGTTTGTTTGTCTTTGAGGGTTTACCCTCGCTAGCGCTTCATCATTTTATATCATTACCTGTTGAATGTTAAGTTTTACCCCTCTGTCCTCTAGGGGATCATTTTGCCATTTCATTTTGGGAGTAATTTGTCAAGCTTGGTACGCTTGGCCATAAAGTTTTTTTGGTGTTTTTTTTATACCAGAATATAACAGCAGTATCTAATGCTTGTATTTGACTGGGACAAATGCAACAAAGGCAGCAAATGTATTATCTTGCCCAAAATGGGTGTTTTTTAAATACCAGAATATAACAGCAGTATCTAACGCTTGTATTGGACTGTGAGAAATGCAGCAAAGGCCCCAGATGTAGGGTCTTGCACAAAATGGGTGTTTTTTTTAAACCCAGAATATAACTGCAGTATTTAAGGCTTGTATTGGACTGTCAGAATTGCAGCAAAGGCCCCCAAAGTAGTGTCTTGCACAAAATGGGTGTTTTTTTAAAACCAAAATATAACAGCAGTATCTATCACTTGTATTGGACTGTCAGAAATGCAGCAAAGGCCCCAAATGTAGTGTCGTGCACAAAATGGGTGTTTTTTTAAAACCAAAATATAACAGCAGTATCAATCGCTTGTATTTGACTGTCAGAAATGCAGCAAAGACCGCAAATGTATCATGTTGCCCAAAATGGGTGTTTTTTTTAATACCAGAATATAACAGCAGTATCAAACGCTTGTATTTGACTGTCACAAATGCAGGAAAGGCCCCAGATGTAGGGTCTTGCACAAAATGGGTGTTTTTTTAAACCCAGAATATAACTGCAGTATTTACAGCTTGTATTTGACTGTCACAAATGCAGCAAAGGTCCCAAATGTAGGGTCTTGCAAAAAATGGGTGTTTTTTTAAACCCAGAATATAACTGCAGTATTTAAAGCTTGTATTTGACTGTCACAAATGCAGCAAAGGTCCCAAATGTAGGGTCTTGCATAAAAAATGGGTGTTTTTTTAAACCCAGAATATAACTGCAGTATTTACAGAGGTGTACTGTCTAGGGGACGGCCACTCCGCTTTTGCACCCTGCTCCCTCTTCTGCTGTGCTGGTGGCTCTGTGCAACCACCACTTTTGCAGCAAAGGTCCCAAATGGTGGGATTCTACAAGCGATCCTGGCTAAACTCCCCCGGCCAGGATCTCTGGTAGAATCGCAGGAACAAACCGCAGTCACCACGCGAAGGGCTTCTGGAAAATTCCTTTTAATGAAATCAAGGCTCAACGCGTTTCGGGGGCTGTGTGAATACCCCCTTCCTCAGGAGCAATGTATAAATAAAAGCATCATGCTATATAGACTCCTACAAACCACTCTAGACAGTACTATATTCCCTACATCATTCTATTTTACTCTATTCTACACTGGTGATTGGTGCCGACCTATTGGCTGGGTTTTTATTATTTTTTTGGTTTTACTTTATTACTATATACAGCTATCCCTGCTGTGTATTCAGCCACCTCTGGCAGCCTACCACCGATCCACCTCCCTACCCACTACTGATCTTTCTTTCTCCTCCCCGGTGGCGCCCGGTTGTTGTCTATTGGACCACCTTTGGAGATATTATCCAAGGGTAATCTGAGACTAACACTCTTTTTTTGGGGGGTTTATTTTCCCTCCTCCTTCTATATACCAATCACAGCCATGCCATTAGTAGGCATGGCTGTGATGGCTTCTAAGGGCACAAGAGTTAAATGCTTGTTGATTGGCTGCTCTGCAGCCTTTCAAAAAGCGCCATTAAATCGCCGAAAACCGAACTTGAACCCGAACTTTTACTGAAAAGGTCGGGTTCGGGGTCCAAAAATCCTAAAGTTCGGTAAGAACCCGAACTTTACAGTTCGGGTTCGTCTCAACCCTATTCATAATATTACATTCTGGTATAATTCAGGATGTGCACTTAAAGAGTTTCACTTGAAAGATATTGCATTTGGAAAGACCCAAAGAGTAAAAGAGTTTATTACTTGAAACTCTTAATTTTTTTTTTTACTTTCTTTTTTCACTTATTTTTTTGTCCCACTCTGGAACCTCAACTTTTGGGGGTCTGATCCCCTTTACAATGCATTACAATACTTATGTATTGTAATGCTTTGGCTGTAAGTGTATTACTCAATGTAATACACTTACAGCTTCCTGCCTGTTAGATCCAGGGGGCTGGATCTCACAGGCTCTCATGGAAGGCAGCCATGATGCCCGTCCACATCACAGCAGTGCGGGGACCCGATTGACACCCCGCACCTGGCAGAATACCGCACGTGCCAAGGTCAGCGCTGACCGCGGCAGTGCAAGGGTTAATTCATCGGCATCGTGTTTTTACCGATGTCGGCACATACAGCAGGGATCCGGGTATCAGTGACTAACGGACCCCTGTAGCTGTATGGCGCTGGTATCTTACGGGTTAATGTGATCCTGCTTACAATATGCTGCCTGATAGGAATGAGGATCCTGGTCCTTCCTGTCAGGCTGCTTAGCCTGATGGCCTATCTCACACACAATCGCTCCATTACTATCTATTGCACATCAGGAACTCTACTCTACAATAGATAGTAATGATGCAATCCTGTCTACGATATTCTGTCAGACTGAGCAGCTTGGTGGGAAAGCTCAGCACTGTAAAGTAAAGACAGGTGCCAGAGCCCAGTGTGTAGCAAGGCTCTGCCCACTTTCCCCCAGGCACCTCTCCAAGTGCACCCGGCCCATCCGATTCACATACTGGGACAGGTTGCTAGAGTCCATCTTAAATACTTCCTGAAGGATAGGGCATCAATATCAGATTGGTGGGCTCCGATACTCAGCACCTCCGTCAATCGACAGTTTGTGGGGTCCACTGCCTCCTTGCAGTGAATCGAGCACAGGTCCATACATTTGATAGCGACTGTGCTTGGTATTGCAGCTCAACCTAATTCACTTTAATGGAACTGAGTTGTGCCTAAGCCTGTGATGGCTAACCTATGGTACTCCAGCTGGGCGTCGTAAAACTACGACTTCCAAGATGCACACTTGCTTGGCTGTTCTCAGAACTCCATAGAAATTAATAGAGCATGCTGGGAATCGTAGTTTCACCACAGCTGGAGTGTCGGAGGTTAGCCATCACTGGCCTAGGCCATGTGACTGATGGACGTGATGTCACTGACCTAGGAAAAGACCTTAACGCTCACCAGACCCACGGCCTCTTCAAACAGCGGATCGACAGAGGTGTCAGGAGTCAGATCCCTGTGGATCTGATATTGATGACCTATCCTGAGTATAGGCCATCTGTATCGAAATCTCTAACCCCTTTAAGGCCACCTGCACACGAGTGTGGGTTAACCCATATAGGATCTGCACAAATTTCTGTGCGGGTTTATGTTAGTTTCTGCTCCATATCTGCACCAAAATCCGCAAAACAGCGGTTTTGGGTGCGCATTCGAAGTTTTCATGCATTTTTTCAAGCATATAAAAATAAACTGAAGAATAACACAACGGCGGACATTTATTAAGATGGCTTTTTACGCCACTCTTAGTTGTCACCCCTGCGCTGCCAAAGTACATGGATAATTTATTACGAGGTGTGTGCCTCGTCATAAATTAAGTGCATTCTGCATATATGGCAGTCCGTGCACCTATCTGAAAAGGTAAATTTGCCAGGGACATAGTTCCAGCCGCAGCACGGCCCCTGTCATGCCCCCATTCCTCCCATCTGTACTTGGCATAAAAAACCTGTGTGACATTGTCACACAAACATTAAAATAGTCAAAAAATGCCCTTTGTGACTATTTTGACACTACACGATCTTATTACAGGTTCATATTCACTTAGGCTGGTCTAATTTATTTGCGCATGAAAAAAGTTGCATGTCTCCAGGAAAGTGCCATTTTTAATGCAAAAAGTCGCAATTCACTACTCAAAACAGACGAATAAAAATACGCCAGCCATAGAGTGGAGTAGAAATTAGGGCTATTGCACACGGCCGTATGCCCTTCGAAACATACGGTCCGTGAGCGGGACATATGTCCCGAAGCGGCATTGATAGTGCGCACGGGAGCACACAACATCATAGATTAAAACGATGCTGTGCACGTCAGGCCGCCTGCGGTGCTATTGTCCTGCACTCATATGATCTTATAAGTGCAGGACAATAGATCCTGCGGGCGGCCCGACGTGCACAGCATCGTTTTAATCTATGATGCTGTGTGCTCCCGATCAATGCCGCTCCAGGACATATCGCCTTCTCATGGACAGTATGTCTCGGAGGGCATAAGGTCGTGTGCAAGGGCCCTTAGACTGTTTTTTTACATAAATAGGTCGGAAAAAGTCCCAAAATTTAGAAAACTTCTGAATTGGCCTAAAAAATAAAAAAATAAAATTGGTGGATAAATAAATTTTTTGCCATTTTATATTATCTTAAGGAGTGTCGTATTTTCTAGGTGTTTTACGTCTTGTGTGGCTTATGAAAGTCAATGATCTAATGGTTTTAGAAGGCACATTCTCCCCAGAAAAGTCACAAACATATTTAAAAAAATCACATCCATTAATTTTTAAACTTTTTAACTTCAACAGAGTTGCAAAAGATCCGACTTATAGCAGCAATATATGCCAGCCAGGAGGTGGCAGAGTTTTGCGCGTGTAAACTAATCAAATTTAGACGTTAAAAAAAGTGCACCTACATAAATCCCACTAATCCACTGATGAAACAGTTAGCTCGATCTCCGAAACAGACAAAAAAATAAAACATGAGCAAATACAATGTAAAGTCTAAGGCCCCTTGCAGACGAGCGTTTGTCACGCTGCGAGTCCGCAGTGCAGCTCCAGGCCTGACCTCCCAGCACTGACGGGGGTCATTTAGCATTATATTGATTTATGATGCTATGTAACCCTTAGGCCCCTTTCACACGGGTGAGTATTCCGCGCGGATGCGATGCGTGAGTTGAACGCATTGCACCCGCACTGAATCCCGACCCATTCATTTCTATGGGGCTGTTCACATGAGCGGTGATTTTCACACATCACTTGTGCGTTGCGTGAAAATCGCAGCATGCTCTATTTTATGCGTTTTTCACGTAACGCAGGCCCCATAGAAATGAATGGGGTTGCGTGAAAATCGCAAGCATCCGCAAGCAAGTGCAGATGTGGTGCGATTTTCACGCACAGTTGCTAGGAGACGATCGGGATGGAGACCCGATCATTATTATTTTCCCTTATAACATGGTTATAAGGGGAAATAATAGCATTCTGAATACAGAATGCATAGTACAATAGCGCTGGAGGGGTTAAAAAATACAAAAAAATAATTTACCTTAATCCACTTGATCGCGCAGCCGGCATCGCTTCTGTCTTCTTTCTTTGCTGTGTGCAGTAACAGGACCTGTGGTGACGTCACTCCGGTCATCACATGATCTTTTACCATGGTGATGGATCATGTGATGGACCATGTGATGACTGGAGTGACGTCACCACAGGTCATGTTACTGCACACAGCAAAGAAAGAAGACAGAAGTGATGCCGGCTGCGCGATCAAGTGGATTAAGGTGAGTTAAATTATTATTATTATTTTTGTAACCCCTCCAGCGCTATTTTACTATGCATTCTGTATTCAGTCTACCCAACACATAAAATACAACTGAAACAGGCGCAAAACCTCTTGATAAATGTGCCCCACTGTCTAAAACAGGACTAAAACCAGGTGCTTTAGTAAATATGCCCCCTAAGTGTTTTCTTAATATCAAGGTAAAAACACACAGCAAACTTCAATTACATTAATGTAACTATTTTGTAATTCATATAATTCAGTTTTGCTGTGTGATTAGTTTTTCACCACAATTACAGGTTATGTTGTTGCAAAAACCGCATGCATTTTTTTGCCACATCCAAAACAAAGCACAGCCCCGACCTGTGGCAGCACCCTCAAGGACTTTGGGGCACATTTACTGAGACCGACTGTTTACGGTGGTCTTAGTTTCCCCCTCTGCACTGCTGTAAGATCCGTTAGAAATTAGGCGCATCTGTGGCAGTACGTGCACCGGGAGTAAAAACTATGCTGACCCCCCTAAAGTAAATTTGCCAGGGCTGATGTCCCAGCCCCGGCACAGCCCCTACCCCTATCATGCCCAACTGGCGTACATGGTGGAAAACAATATTGTTGCACGGCCGGACAGAAAAGGGGACTTGTGACACTTTTTACGTCTAAAAGTGTAAAGTCCCTTAGTAAATCTGGCCTTTATTTTTCACTGCAAGTGCATCAACTGCCAGAGGACACGCCAAATTTATGATGAGGCAAGTGACTCATCATAAATGAGGCACTTCATCCAATAGCGCCGAGGCCATCAACGACAATTATAAAATTTTAGTCTTTAATAAATGATCCCCATACTGTATTGCAATGGATCACATGACACAGCCTGGGGGTCATTTATTAATATCGTAATTGTTTTTTTACGTCTTTAGGCCTCTTGCACACGAACATTTTTTTTTTTCCATTTACGTTCCGTATATGGACCGTATACGGAACCATTTATTTCAATGGATCCGCAAAAAAAAACGGAAGGTACTCTGTATGCCTTCCGTTTTTCTGTTTTTCCGTTCCGTTCAAAGATAGAACATGTCCTATGATTGTCTGCATAACGGACAAGGATAGTACTGTTCTATCAGGGGCCAGCTGCACACGGACGTCATTCGTATTTTTTTGCGGACCGCAAAATACAGAAATGCACACGGAATGCACACGGACGTCATTCGTATTTTTTTGCGGACCGCAAAATACAGAAAAAGCCATACGGTCGTGTGCAAGAGGCCTTATACTGCTATTTTCATTGTCATTGCTGCCAGAAGATGCGAGTAATTTACGATGGGGTGTACGCCTTATCACAGATTAAGCGCATTTTTGGTAGTCTGTGCACCTGCCTTTTTCCAGGCATAAAATGTATAAATTTGAAAACTCGCAACCCTGGCCTCGCCCCTGCAATTCCATTGCATCACATGCAGCATAAAAATGCAGTGCAACGGACGTTTAAAAAGTTGCAAAAAAAGGGGTTGTGTGACAATTTAACGCCAAAAAAGGCATATAACTGTTGGTAAATGACCTCCCCCATGTTTTTAGATTTCTTTGTGACTATTGCGGAAATGACCTTCAAGTCCCTCACCCTAGTGCTGAGAAACACATCCAGTAGGCAATATAGGACCATGGAGCTGTGACCATCTATAACTATGGGGTGAATATCATTGCCTGATTCTGTGTTTCAGTAACCACAGGTGGTAGAAGCTCTCCAATTCTACTTACACACCTGAAAGCAAGTACATCCTGACCTAATGCAGACTTCAGGTGCTGCCACAATCAGGTTGGATTATAAGGGAAGGTTTACACAGAGGGGGTCATTTACAAAGACCAGCTTTTTACACTGGTCTTTGTTTTCCCCATAGCTGCCAGAGGATTCGCCTAATTTATGTCAAGGCGCACTTCTGGCAGTCCGTGTGCCTGGAGTAAAAACTACTTCAGCCCTTGACTCCTGGCGTAATTTGCCGAAGTCCTGGCCACTCCCAAGCGTAACAACGTCTGTGTGACAAAATATAGTTGCATGGGCATTTAAAAAGTTGCAGAAAGGGGCCTGGTGACTTTTTTTATACCAAAAAAATGGCATTAAAAAAGGGCATAAAAATGTTTGTATGTGACCCCCAAAGATTTTGGAGGTTTTTCACCCGAAGCCAGAAGTGGATCCAGCAGGCAGTAGTATAATGCCCGATTTAGGCCGAGTTCACACGAACGTGTGTGACCCGTGCCCGTGCTGCGGGCCGCAATGCACGATCGCCGGCCGTAGGTCAGCCGCATCGGATCGCGGACCCATTCACTTTATGGGTCTGCGATCCGCCCGTTACGCAAAAAGATAGGACATGTTCTATCTTTTTGCGGAATGAAAGTACAGGACGCAACCCCACGGAAGCACTCTGTAGGGCTTCCGAGGGGTCCCGTTCCGTGCGGCTGTTCCGCAATTCCGGATTTGCGGACCCATTGAAGTGAATCCGTGATGTGGAATGCACACGGAACTGTGGCCGTGTATTGCGGCCCGCAATACGGCCACGGATCACACACGTTCGTGTGAAATAGGCCTTACACTGGGCAATTGTCGTGCAGATTATCGGGATTTAATGTTAGTGCGAACGCTTGTTCCCGATATTTGGCTCATGTACCGCAGATAACTCAGATGAACGGGCAAAACGCTCATTCATTAGGTCAAATCATTTGTGTGGACACCTAAATCCTTGGGGGTCATTTACTAACGCCTAATGTTGGTCATTAGGGATGAGCGAATTTCATATTTTGAAGTTCGTGTGTGGGTTCGTGTTGTGGTATTTACTGAATTGCGTTATGGATTCCATTACCACGGACCATAACGCAATTCCATAACTGAATGCCTTCAGATAGAAGCATTATGCAGGCCATAGACTTCTATTATGACGGAATGAATAACGGAATTCCTCTAAAGGCATTCCGTCATGGAATTGCGTTATGGTCCGTGGCAACGGAATCCATAACGCAATTCAGTAACTACCACAACACGAACTTCAAAATATGAAATTCGCTCATCCCTATTTGTCATTAAAAAAAAGTCACAAGGCCCTGTTTTACATGTCGGGGACTGGGGTGGGCTATCAATCCTGGCAAATTTACTAAGCTACCAGATTTACTAATGGACTTGCGACACTTTTAGACATAAAAAGTGTCGCAAGTCCCCTTTTCTGTCCAGCACTGCAACATAATTTTGGCACTCAGTCGGTATTGCGCCTTGTACGCCAGCCGGGCGTGACGGGGGTAATGCCCGGGCTGGGACTCCAGTCCCGGCAAATTTACTTACATTTGCGTCTGGAAACCGGTGAAAATGTAAGGATACTTTCACACTAGCGTTTTTCTTTTCCGGTGTTGAGTTCCGTCACAGGAGCTCAATACCGAAAAAAAACTGATCAGTTTTATACTAATGCATTCTGAATGGAGAGCAATCCGTTCAGGATGCATCAGTTTAGTCCCTCTTACGTTTTTTGGCCAGATAAAGTACCGCAGCTCGCTGCAGTTTTCTCTCCGGCCAAAAATCCTGAACACTTGCTGGAATGCCGGATCCGGCCCCAAGTGTTCCGGTTTTCTGGTCTGCACATGCGCAGACCTTTATAAGGGTACTTTCACACTTGCGGCAGGACGGATCCGACATGCTGTTCACCATGTCGGATCCGTCCTGCCGCCGCTCCGTCCCCATTGACTATAATGGGGACGGGGGCGGAGCTCCGGCGCAGCACGGCAAAAGCCGCCGGACTAAAAAGTCCTGCATGTCCGACTCTTTAGTCCGGCGGCTTTCGCCGTGCACCGCCCCCATTATAGTCAATGTGGACGGAGCAGCGGTCCGGCGAAATAGCGGCAGGACGGATCCGACATGGTGAACAGCATGTCGGATCCGTCCTGCCGCAAGTGTGAAAGTACCCTAAATGCAAAAAATAAAAATAAATACCAGATCCGACAAATTCCATCCGTTTGCGTCAGGATTGCCGGATCCAGCAGGCAGTTCCAGCGACGGAACTGCCTGCCGGAATCCTCTGCCGCAAGTGTGAAAGTGCCCTAAGCTAAAAGCTACACCAGCCAGGGGCACAGACTGCCACAGATGCGCCTTATTTATGATGAGGCACACGCCTCATCATAAATTAGACATATCTAACGGCAGTGCAGAGGGGAAAACTAAGACTGGCGTAAAAAGCCGGTCTTAGTAAATGTGCCCTCATGTGACTGCCTAGAGTAGTTTATCCCCAGCATTTACGCCTGTTTCCAGGTGTAAATATTGGTAAATTTATTCGAGGCCGAAGTCCTGGCCCCCAGCACGTCCCCACCACACTCCTAGGTGTCAAAACGCCTGTGAGACAGAATATTGTCTCATGGGCATTCAAAGACTCGCAAAAAGAGGGTTGTGCAACATTTCTATGTCAAACACTGGCATAAAAATGTTGGTAAATGACCCCTGTTGTTTAAAAAGTCACAAAACAAGGTCTTGCAAATTATTATTTTTTTTTACACTAAAAACTGCCGCAAATGAAGTAGGCCGGTGTGTGAAGCAAAGTTGTGTTCTAGGCATTTGTATATAGTGGACATTTTCTTTTCCTGTGTGGTGCCTCTGAAGTCCGCCACCACACCTGGTCCATGATGTGGTCTACAGAAAACTGCCATGTGTGAATGGGACTGTTGCCTAAATGTGTTTGGGCACACCACAGAGGGCATAGTGTGTGACTACCCTTTACTCCTGGTAGTATAGGTTTTCAGTCACAGAAGCTCTGAAATCTATTCCATGTAGACCCTGTGCAAGCCCAGGCAATGTGGTAGCCCCTCACAGCGACCATTGCATGGTTGGTTAATGGTAGTTTTTTTTGTCCCCTCTTTTCCTTCATCTTCCCCCTCCCATTAACTTTGCCCTTTAAGGAAGGATGTTCTGGCCGGTTCCGGTTGGACATTTGCCGGACGTATACATTGCAGAAGGTTGTGACTCCTGCGCTGAGGAGCGGGTGCACTTGCTCCTCCGCCTGTCAGGGAGGGCATAAAAGGGGCTGCAGCCGCCGAGCAGCCGCACTGCGAGGAGTGAAGGCCACGGCTGCCGTCATGCACAAGGGCTGGAAGAAGTACTTCGGCCAGAAGTCCCTCAACGAGGTGACTATGGACGAGTATCTGGGGAGCCTGGGACTGTACCGAAAACTAACAGCCAAGGACGCGTCCTGCCTCTTCAGAGCCGTGTCCGAGCAGGTATGAGGTGAATGGGTCTTCTCATATGCAAGGGAAGTGCATGCCCTCCATGCAGAGTTTACCTCAGCTACTCAGAAGTCGTCTTACTAGGACTCCTCTAGGTGTATTTTTTATTAGTGGTGTTTTCTCAGTTTAACAGGTTACTATTCACTAAGATTGGTCTAATGTATCTGTGCATTAAAAAAAAAAGTGGCATCTTTGCAGAGAAAAGTCTCATGTCTCCTGGAAAGTGCCCCTTTTTTTTAATTGCGCAAAAAAAAACAACCTAAATTGCACTTCACAATCACCACTGAAAACTGAAGTACGCCAGCCCTGGAATCGAGTAGAAATTAGACTGTTTTGGGGACAAATTTAGGTGGGGAAAAAAAGGTGCACGT
Source organism: Bufo bufo (assembly GCF_905171765.1). Classification (NCBI taxonomy): domain Eukaryota; kingdom Metazoa; phylum Chordata; class Amphibia; order Anura; family Bufonidae; genus Bufo; species Bufo bufo. The sequence continues at coordinate 130,220,535 of NC_053396.1, forward strand.
ACATAAATAGTTTGGGAAAAAAGTCGCAGAAGTTATCAAATCAAAATAGTCAAAGCCTCAAAAAACGGGTGCAATTTCAGTAGTAAATGCGACAAAAAAATTAAATAAGACAGCATTTTATTACACTAAACGGGCACAAATGCTTTAGTAAATGTGCCCAGTGTCTGGAGACGGGCATTTGGGGATTTTTGTTATTTTTGATCCTGTGACATAAATGTAGTGTTTTTACCCCGTCCTCTCCTCCTGAGATGTGTAGGGTTGGAACTCCGGCCAGCCGCAAATTTAGTAGCTGAAAAACGACATCGACCCCCTGGGCATAGTGTTTTTTAGACAGGAGCACGGACTACCATATGTGCGCCAAATTTATAACGCCTTGTCCTAAATTAGCTGTATAATATGCCAGAGCAGGGGAAACAACTAAGGCTGGCAAAAAGCCATTTTAGTAAATGTCCCCCACTGACTTTTGCCAGGGTCCTTCAGGTTCTGTCACAGTTGGGAGTCTTTGTTAAAAAAAAAAAAAAAAAAAAATTTTTACTCAAGTTCTACTCCCCTTTTGTGCAGAAGTCCGTGTGGAAAAACTAGACCAGCCCCTGGTTGGAGTAATGTTTCAATGTCCTGGTACGATTTTTGTATGATCCCTAAACAAGGGATCTAACCCTGTGGTCTGCAAAATTGAGGCTCCATTCACACGTCCGCAACGTGTTTTGCGGAGACGCAAAACACGGAAAGCGGCAATGTGCGTTCTGCATTTTGCGGACCGCACATTGCCGGCACTAATAGAATACGCCTGTTCTTGTCCGCAATTGCGGACAAGAATAGGACATGTTCTATTTTTTGGCGGAACGGAAGTGCGGACCCGGAAGTGCGAATCCGCAATTCCGTGTCTGGGCAGCACATCATGCTGCCCCATAGGAATGGATGGGTCCGCAATTCCGTTCCGCAAAATGCGGTACGAAATTGCGGACGTGTGAATGGAGCCTTAGTCTGGGGCAGGGTCAGCAATCTTCGGCACTACAATTCCCAGCATGCTCCGTTCATTTCTATGGGAGTTATGAGAAGAGCAGAGCAAGTGTGCATTCTGGGAGTTGTAGTTTCAAACCACCTGAAGTGCGGGAGGTTGCCTACCCCTGGTCTATGGGCAAGAGAATGAGAAGATGTGATTTATGATGGTATTTGAGTTTTCCGGTTCTAAAAAAATAGCAGAAGACTCCTTTTTAGTAGTAAAAACCGGGGTGTCACCCTTACAGCCTAAAAGTGGAGCCGATAGGACAGTGAGGTGTTCTAACAGCGATGTATAGATCCTCACTATATGCATCTGGGTGGGAAAACCATGGCACAGGAGTTCTCTAGAACCATCTTTATACCAAATATTGCACCCTAGGTATATCCAAGATTTAATTATGTTTACTAGATCATTGCCAAAAGTTACACTTGCTTCCAGGCGTAAATGTCTGTAAACTTGTTGGGGCCGATGGCCTGTTCCCCGCTACGCACTTGACAGTGTTGAACGCAGCGCAGAAATGACTCTTTGCCTTGTGGCAGGAAAGCTTACCATTCACTAGACCTGGCAGAAGCCAGAGATGTGTTCTTTTGGCCTCTGTGACACTGATAAATGTCATAACTCGTTTCTCCTGTATGGTGTCCTTCAGTCTCCTACATTATTCCATGCAGAGACATCTCCAATAAAGTGCGCTGTGTGGTATCTATAAATTCTAACATAGAGGCCTATGGGCGACCTTATTTCTCAAGGTTACGCAGATTGAGCAAACCAATTTCCTTATGCCAGGTGTGCTCAACCTGCAGCCCTCCAGCTGTTGCAAAACTACAGCTCCCAGCATGCCCAAACAGCCTACAGCAGGGCATTTTGGGAGTTGTAGTTTTACAACAGCTGGAGGGCTGCAGGTTGAGCTTGCCTGCCATATGCCTAAGGCTACTTTCACTCTTGCGGCAGAGGATTCCGGCAGGCAATTCAGTCGCCAGAACTGCCTGCCGGATCCGTCAAAATGTATGCAAACTGATGGCATTTGTCAGACTGGTCAGGATCCTGATTCGTATGACAATTGCATTAAAATGCCTGATCAGTCTCTCCGGTGTCATCCGGAAAAATGGATCCGGCATAAAAAATAAAAATTCCGCATTTTTTTAGGTCTGAGCATGCGCAGACCGCAATGCCGGATCCGGCATTAATGCATTTCAATGGGAAAAAATGCCGGATCCGGGAAGTGTTCCGGAATTTTGGACAGAGATAAAACCGCAGCATGCTGCTTATCTCCGTCCTGAAAAGGCAAAAAGACTGCACTGAAGACATCCTAATGCATCCTGAACGGATTGCTCTCCATTCAGAATGCATGGGGATAAAACTGATCAGTTCTTTTCCGGTATAGAGCCCCTGTGATAGAACTCTATGCCGGAAAAGAATAACGCTAGTGTGAAAGTACCCTAACGCTTCATGCACATGGCCGTCTCCATATTTCACTCTGCATGCAACGGATCCACAAGTTATGGATACTTGCCATGGGCATTCCGTATTTTTCTCATTCCAGTTTTTTATTTTACTCGCATATAGCGCCGACATGCATATTATGCAGCCCTTTTCCAATGACTATTGCTAGCTGTCTCCCATGGAGCTCGCATCAATAGAAAGGGCTACTCTTGCCCATTATACAGACCAGAATAGGACACGTTCTATAATTTGTAGAACAGCCACATGCATCTGCAAAAATTACAGTTTGCCAGCGGTTTGATAAGCAACTCTCACAGCTGATAGCCGGGCTGGCTTCATTTATAAGAAGTGCCGTCATGATGAAACTCCCCCTTGTGCATCAAAAATTGGGCACATCTGTCTCATCTGAAAGTTGAAGTTAGGCTACTTTCACACTTGCAGCAGAGTGATGCGGCAAGCAGTTCAGTCGCCGGACCTGCCTGCCGGATCCGGCAATCTGCATGCAAACTGACAGCATTTGTAGACTGACCCGGATGCGGATCCATCTTACAAATGCATTTCAAGAACGGATCAGTCTCTCCGGATGTCATCCAGAGAAACGGATCCGTTATATTTTGGATGGAGATAATACCGTAGCATGCTGCAGAATTTCCTCCGTCCAAAACGCTGTTCAATGACTGAACTGAAGACCTCCTGATGCATCCTGAACGGATTGCTCTCCATTCAGAATGTATGGGGATGAAACTGATCAGTTCTTTTCCGGTATTGAGCCCCTAGGAGGAAACTCAATGCCGGAAAAGAAAAACGCTAGTGTGAAAGTACTAGAAACTTTCCTCCAGGCTTTTTTTTTTTCTCACTCCCAAATTTCAGTGTCTTTTTATTAATCAGTGCAGGTCATTTATGAACTGTGCCAGATTATGGTGTAAAAAGTTGCAACTAGGGCCTTTTTTTTTTCACACAAATGTTTTTGTGCCACATTCGATAGGGGCTGGGACATTTACGCCTGGAAATGGGCGTAAATGTTGGCGAAAAATGACTCCACGCAGGGTCTGGAGTAGATTTTAATCCTGGTGCACAGACTAGCAGAGTTGCGTCTAATTTGACCAGATGCATTCCGTGTAATAAATTATGCGCATCGTCCGCTAGTGCAAAGGGGGAAAAGCCAGTCTTTGTAAATGTATGTTTTGTACGAACAGTTTGGGTTATGTAGCTAGATTGTTTTGTTTTTCCTTTTGTTTTTTGAACATGCATGTAATTTTGTTACATTTTTCACATTTTGCTTGTTTGCTATGGGCCTCTTTTTCAGCTTTTCTACTGTCAGATTCACCACAATGAAATACGGAAAATGTGCGTGTCATACATGAGGAAGAATGAAAAGCTCTTTGACTCTGTAAGTTAGTATGCAATTAACTTGTCTTGGAAAAGTGTGTAAATGATACTGTATGAATACTGTAGTGAATCCTAACACCTATATGATTTGCACTGCTCCAGATGGAGACCAAATTGGTTGAGAGACCAAAAAGTATCATTTGATTCCTGAATTTTAAAACCTAACCTAAGTTTGCTACATACGTTTTACTTGTAATAAAACATTTTTTGGTTTGGATCCTTGAATTATTAAAAACCACCAGATTCCCGCTTCCATAGTGTTTACTTACTTTGGGGAAAACAGTGACACCCCTTCCCCCAATAATGCAGTTTGGAAAAAAGTTAACAAAATGGAGATCTAAGATTCTTCTTCCATATGCTAGAAAACTGGCGTAAAAGCTGCAAACTTTGACGCTGGGACTTATTAAAGACAATTATGTAAAATTGTCTGTGCAGGTGCCATTCAATGCCACCTTCTGAAAAGGAGGAATGGCATGGGCAGGGACATTATGCTTTCTTTCTGGCATAAATGATGACTGAAATCTGTGTCTGATAAAAGCTAGCGTAGATTTAATCTTAGGTGCACAGGCTGCTGGAGGGTGCTCTGGCAGTGCAGTGGATATTGAGACTGGCATGCAAAAGGCTGGTTTTGATAAATCTCCCCCTTTGTGTATTTCTGAACATGTATACCTCTTCCCTTCCACTCTGTGCCAATCTTATGTAGGTTTTCTTGGAGAACTGGTAGTCCTCTGCACTTGGCAGAATCTCGCTGTACATGCACGTATTGCTAGCAACTAGGTGTGCACTGCCCTTACTATTAAAGTGGATCTGTAAGCTTACCAGCTTCCAGCCACTAGCTTGCCTTTTCTTGTTTTTTGGATGTGCCACTATCCATTAGGACATGAAAAGGCATCTCCTTGATTCACCTGCATAGTGGTGTCGTGGGCTTATGCAACCCCTATAATGGAGATTACATTTTAGAATTTTACTTTTTTGGCAGATTTTCCATTTTAACCACTTCACATCCGGGCCATTTGCCCCCTTCCTGACCAGGCCTAATTTTGCAAATCTGACATATCTCACTTTATGTGGTAATAACTTTGGAATGCTTTTACTTAGAAAAGCCATTCAGACATTGTTTTCTCGTGACACATTGTACATCATGCTTTTAAAACAGAAAGGAATACCTCCTAAAATATTTATTACTTAACATTCCCCATATGTCTACTTTATGTTGACATCATTTTGGAAATTTTGGACATTTTATTTTTTTAGGAAGTTAGAAGGCTTAGAACTTTAGAAGCAATTTTAATACCAGTTCAGGTCTGAAGTCACTTTGTGGGGCTTGCATAGTAGATACCCCCATAAATGACCCCATTGTAGAAACTATAACCCTCAAGTTACTTAAAACTGATTTTACAAACTTTGTGAACCCTTTAGGCGTTCCACAAGAATTAAATGAAAATTAAAGGAAAATGGAGATCAAATCTTTAAATTTCACTTGTTTGGCAGATTTCCCATTTTAATTCTTTTTTTTTTTTTTTCTTTAACACATCGAGGCTTAACAGCCAAACAAAACTCAATATTTATTACGCTGATTCTGCGTTTTACAGAAACACCCCACATGTGGTTATAAACTGCTGTATGGGCACACGGCAGGGCAGAAGAAAAGGAGCGCCACATGGTTTTTGGAAGGCAGATTTTGCTGAACTGGTTTTTAGATGCCATGTCCCATTTGAAGCCCCCCTGATGCACCCTTACAGTAGAAAATCCCAAAAAGTGACCCCCATTTTGGAAACTAGGGGATAAGGTGCCAGTTTTATTGGTACTATTTTTGGGTACATATGATTTTATTTTATTTTTTTGATCATTCATTTATAACACTTCATCGGGCAAGGTGACCAAACAATTTTTACAGCGTTCACCTGAGGGGGTTAGGTCATGTGACATTTTATAGAGCAGATAGTTACGGACGTGGCGATACCTAATATGTATACTTTTTCTTATTTAAGGTTTACACAATAATGGCATTTTTGAAACAAATTTTTTTTTTAATGTGTCCATGTTCTGAGAGCTATAGTATTCAGAAACGTCCATTCAGAGGTAAAGAACCACCTCCCGGACTTTTATAGTCAACAGGCGGAGGGGAGGTGGTTAATAATTTTTTCCATATCACCACGACGGCACACAAGGAGATTGACCCCTGACTTCTGTAGGGGCAGGAACATAGAAAGCTTTAAATCCCCCCCCCCCCCCCCCCCACCACCAACACCAGTTTCCTGTCCCTACAGAGGACAGGGCGGAGAAAGGTCTCCCTTTGTCCAGGGAGATGAAGATGGGAATCCTACCGCACACCATGATGGATCGTGGTGTCCCCCTGCGGTCCCGTACGAACGCTGAGCAGGGGGGAATTGGGAGGGCTTGTTCTGGTGATCCGGAGGCTGCTCCCGGGGCGACATCTCCCGCCTTGCCCCTGGAGGGTTAAGCTGGGATTGCGTGGTCGGCGCTTTGAAAAATACGTCACTTCCGGCGGATGCAGGAAGTGACTGGGAGGCGTTCTGGCCGGCATAAAGCGGAGGAGCAACACTGATCTGAGGTCAAGAAAAGTACAGCACCTCCAGAATCGCAGGTGCATGCTACCAAGGCAACAATGTATAAAAACATGAAAAAAGTAGCAGCACACTACTAAATGCACTAAGACTGGGTGAACAGGTGAATGTGTAAACAGGGTCAAATACATGACGCCCATACTTTCTATTAAGCAGGGTTAGAAGCTCTTTGCGCATATAATTGATCAAAAATATGTTGGGCCCATCTACCAGACGTCAAGGTGGCTTCTAATCAGATGGGACCTACTCTAACACGGAGTGTCCAGCTCCATTGTTACTGTGACTCAAAGCACCAAGGGGTGGGCGGGGAGTGCCAAGTTTCACAGAGGACGCCTTATTCTTTTAAAAAAAAAAAAAAATATATATATATATATATATATATATATATATATATATATATATATATATATATATATATATATATATATATATATATATATATATATATATATTTTATATAATTTATTTATTTTTAGATCTCCAAAGAAAAGAACAGCACCTCCAGACAGAATCGCAGGTGCAAGCTACCAAGGCAACAATGTGCTGCTTGTAAAATCCAGTTACAGGATAGAATTTTCTTCAGTCCCTCCCAAACAAGTTCATTGTATCCAGCCTCAGGTCTCTGACTGCTCAAAACAAGATCTGGCAGAGCGTGCAAGACCTCTTAAAAATGGAAGTGGTAGTTAAAGTCCTGTTTCAAGAGCAAGGAAGAGGTTTTTACTCCAATCTATTCCTAGTAAAAAAGAAAGGGGTCTCGTTCCAAACCATAATAAATCTAAAATCCCTGAACAAATTCATATCTTACCGAAAATTCAAGATGGAGTCCCTGGGGTCCATAATACCCTTAATAGGAAAAGACTTCTTAATGTGCACGGTGGACTTAAAGGATGCCTATTACCATGTCCCAATTCGTGTCACTTACCAAAAATTCCTGCGGTTCGCCATCAAAGACCACAGAGGGTTTATACATCATTATCAATTCACGGCCCTTCCATTTGGAATTTCCTCCGCACCCAGGATTTTCTCCAAACTCTTAGTCGAGATGGTGGCATATTTGAGGAAAAGGGGACTAATCTTAGTCCAATACTTAGACGATTTTCTCTTAATTGGCGATTCCGTAGACCACCTATTGGCAGATTTATACACCTTCCTGTCAACACTGGGAAAACTGGGGTGGATAGTAAACATCATCAAATCTACAACAGTCAACAAAAATACGTTTCCTGGGGGTGATTCTAGACTCTCATACTCAATCCACTTTTCTTCCCCAAGAAAATCAAATCGCTACGGGAGAATGTCAGAATGTTTCAAAAGATCTGCTCCATAAGGGAAGCAATGAGTCATCTGGGCCTACTCACATCATGCATAACCTCAGTACCTTGGAGTCAACTGCATTTTCGACCTCTATAGACTTGGATACTTTGGAACAGGCAACAGGTTACTCTAGACTACAGTGTGTCAATTCCTCACATGGTAAAGACATCACTATGTTGGTGGACAGTCCCAAGGAACCTCTCCAGGGGAGTAGTATGGAAGAGAACGCCCTATGTACAAATCATGATGGACGCAAGTCCGTTAGGATAGGGAGTGAAAATGGGAGATTATTACTATTAGGTCTCCTGGCCCCAATTGATCAGCTCTGTCGTCAAATTTCAGAGAACTGAGGGCAGTATGGGAATCCCTAAAGATGGTGGAAGAAAATCTTCGGGGTTCCCACCTAAAAATCCTTTCTGACAACAGGACGACCGTTGCCTACCTCTCCCATTAGGGAGGGACAAAGTTGAAAAATCTCCTGGCCTTATCTACCAAGATCTTCAACTGGGCAGAACAAAACGTAAGATTCATTTTGGCGATCCATCTCAAGGGGTCGCTGAATCTAGAGGCGGACTATCTCAGTCGGAAGAAATTAAACTAGACAGAATGGTCTCTAAATACAGAAGTCTATGGAGATGACGGTTTGGCACTATTTTGGGGTGCATATGACTTTTTGTACAGTCTCTCTGGGGTTGGGTCATGTGATATTTTTTATAGAGCTGGCTGTTACGGATGCGGCGATACCTAAGATGTATCCTTTTTTTTTTTTTTATGTATTTAACTTTAAAGGGACACTGACAGGCCCAATAAGCATATTTAGGTATAGATATGACAGTACAGGTCTTATCAAGTGTATTAAAATCATCTAAGTATCCCCCCTGTCCACCTTATAAATACTGAAAACTAAAGTTTTATAACCTGCTTGTCTCGTCTCCAATCTGCCCAAGGGGCGGCGTTTCATCTCAAAATGCGCCCAGCCAGCAGCTCCCAACTGCCGTTCTGAAGCCCCGCCCAGCTCATCAATATTCACTTCGCTGGGCGGCGGCTACAACTCTCCCCGACTCAAGTGCCCGGCGCATGCGCATAAAGCAGAGGCTGCAGCGGCCTCTAAGACGCAGACTGTCTGTACGCAGGTGCGATGTGACCCCGGCCGGGCGCATGCGCTGAAGATTAGACTGAGGACGTGCCCAGAGGATTGAATTGCCCATGCGCAGGATCTTGAGTCGGGGAGAGTTGTAGCCGCCGCCCAGCGAAGTGAATATTGATGAGCTGGGCGGGGCTTCAGAACGGCAGTTGGGAGCGGCTGGCTGGGCTCATTTTGAGATGAAACGCCGCCCCTTGGGCAGATTGGAGACGAGACAAGCAGGTTATAAAACTTTAGTTTTCGGTATTTATAAGGTGGACAGGGGGGATACTTAGATGATTTTAATACACTTGATAAGACCTGTACTGTCATATATATACCTAAATATGCTTATTGGGCCTGTCAGTGTCCCTTTAACACAATAATAGCATTTTTGAAACAAAAAATGTTTTAATGTCTCCATGTTCTGAGAGCTATAGTTTGAGCGATTTTTCTTATGTAGGGCTCATTTTTTGTGGAATGAGGTGACTGTTTGTTTTATTGATGCCATTTTGTGGGACCTAAGCCATTTTGATCTCTTAGTGTTGCACTTTATGTAATGTAAGGTGACAAAAATGGCTTTTTGACAGTTTATTTTTTATGATGTTTATCGGACGGGGTGGATATGTGATATATTTATAGAGCCAGCCGTCACGAACGCGGCAATACCAGACATGTCTATTTTTATTTTTTTTCCTATTTTTAACTTTAATTACTTAATCGGGTATTTTTTTTATTTTTTACATGTGAAACCTTTTTTTTATTTTACACTTTGTGTGCCCCATAAGGTCATACAAGACCTCTGGGGAACATTTGACTTCATTTTTCACTATTGATTTCTCCTGTAACTGGGACTGACATAGTAGCCCCAGTTACCGGGGAAATACAGCACCCTGAGCGGCTGTACAGCATAATACAGCGCTGTACAGCCTCAATGCAGGGCTGATCGAGGTCTATGGAAGACCCGACAGCTCCTGGACTCTCCCGGCCCGGTGATCACATGACCACTGGGCCGGGACAGGAAGCGGCATAGCGCTTCCTGATCTGTATACACAGCGCTCATTGATGCTGTCCAGAATACCAGTGCTGATGCTTAAGGGAGTTAAGATAATACGTTTTGGGGGGCAGGGGTGAGTGAACATATTTCCTAACTGCCTATATCTGTCCCTTATTTAGTATGTAGAAGGCCCTTTCGAGAAATATTTGGAAAGATTAGAAGATCCTAAGGTAAGCCAGCTGCTGTGAGTGTGTTTGTGTCATTTTTCAGGCATTGACCTCAATGGTGTAATGGCTGAGGCATTGTTGTGATGGGGTTTGCATAGAGAGAGATGGAGAGCATATGCCTCCAGTTTCAAACAGATATACAGATATTTTTTTCCTAAGGGACGGTGGCTTACTGACCGAATCTGACTTTTTTGCCATGTGCATGACCCGCACTGTGAAACCAGTGTGTACACTTGTGCATGTACCGTTGTGGTGGAAGGCAGCCTGCAGAGTAACTAGTTACACAGTGTACATCTGGCTATATAACCAAGAGCCTTCACTAGAGACTGTCTCTTGTTCTTGGGGTCAGAAGTAGTAATGTGTCTATTTTAGATGCCTTAGGTCTTTAAAAGAATTGTATATGAGTGGCCCTCATGTCTGTGGGCTATGCTGGCCTTGCAGCCACACTACTTTCAAGTAGTAAGATCTCCTTTCAGTCTCTAAAGAGGTTTATCTTGGGCTGAGTTCACACTTCAGTTATTTGGTCAGTTATTTCCATCATTGATTGTGAGCCAAAACCAGATGTGAAGCCTACTTTGAGATGAGGTATAATGGTAAGATTTGCACCTTTTCTGTGTTTTTGACCTGTACCTGGTTTTGGCTCACAATCACAGATTGCAATAACTGACCAAATAACTGAAATGTGAACTCAGCCTTACATGGGTAAATTAAAGGGAACCTGTCACCAAAAAAACGCTTACTAAGCTGTTAATAGTATCTTATAGTGCTACATAGTAGTTTCCTAATGCACTTTTTCATCGTTTAGCCGCATCTAGCCTCCTTGAGAAATCTGTTTTATTCAGCCGCTGCCACTAGCTTCAAGTCAGGTTTGAAGTCAAGGGGGCAGCGGCCTAGGCGTCTCCAATGCTGCTCTCCCCGCCTCCCGCCACCTTTATTGACAAGCCGGATCTCAGTGCCGGGACCGCGCTCCCAGCCCGCATGCGCAGTAATGGGCTGCTGTAGCGCGATCCCGGCTCTGGCTCGTACACTCAGCCGGCTTCAGTTTTGCTACTGCGCATGCGCCCGCCATCTTCTGTAACTGCGCTAGTATGTAAGGCTGGCGGGCGCATGCGCAGTAGCGAAACTGAAGCCGGCTGAGTGTACGAGCCGGAGCCGGGATTGCTCTACAGCAGCCCTTTACTCCGCATGCGGGCTGGGAGCGCGGTCCCGGCACGGAGATCCGGCGTGTCAATAAAGGCGGCGGGAGGCGGGGAGAGCAGCATTGGAGACGCCTAGGCCGCTGACCCCTTGACTTCAAACCTGACTTGAAGCTGGTGGCAGCGGCTGAATAAAACATAGATTTCTCAAGGAGGCTAGATGCGGCTAAACGATGAAAAAGTGCATTAGGAAACTACTATGCAGCACTATAAGGTACTATTAACAGCTTAGTAAGTGTTTTTTTGGTGACAGGTTCCCTTTAAATACAAAATTTGGTAATGGGTCACTTGCAAAACCTAGCATCTGTTTGAAGTTTTGGCAGCTCCAGGACTCTAATTTTCACACACGAGCCTCTGAATAGTCAATTACACTCAGCTGAAAGAGATCACACCATTTCTTAATATGAAAAAAGATACTGTATTAGTTGCATTTTCCAGTTATGATATGGGAAATCCATATTCATCTGTTTGATTTCTGCTTTATTAATCCTGCATTTTTCCATATAGGAGAGCGCAGGCCAACTTGAGATAACTGCTCTTTCCTTAATTTTCAAGTGAGTAACAAGTATGACCATTGTAATTTCCTACATGGAAACCTGTCTGAGTCTGCTTTCACATGGCTGTATGTGGTCTGCGAAATGTAGTCCGTGTGCCTGCCAAATTTCTCGGGCCGACCAGGCGCATGTGAACCAAACTCACTGCACCATAGTAATCTGTGATGCTGTGAGTTCAAGCCCTACCATGGTTCTGCTGTCCCATACTCCCAGCATTTTTAAATATGGGACATTAGACCCACAGTTGCTTCAACTCACAGTATCATAGATCACCTATGATGCAGTAAGTTGTCTCACGGACTGTTTCCTGGACCCCACATGGCCTTGTGAACCTAAGTATGTTAGAAAGAGATCTAAAAATTGTGAAATCATTGTACGTTCAGATTTTTCAGCTGTGGACCGCTAGCCAATTTTTTAAGAATGATTGACTGAAAAAAAAAAAAAGTAATATCCCACTTGCAAGAGTATATGGGTCTCAACTACTGTTATGGAAGTGTTATGCTTTTATTACAGTGTCTATGTTCCAGTTCGATCTTTCTGCTATAAAAAAAAATAACATTGAGTCTTCATTTTAAGGTCATGCTGTGAGAATTATTTATGGGGTTCTGGTCATTAACATCAATTTAAATGGTTCAGTCAATTTCTGAATGCTTTGTACAAAACTTTGTTTGAGATCCTTTTTTCCAGCTTACTTGCTGTAAAACAAGGTCTCACCATTGGGTATTCTTTGAGTACGATCTGTATTTACAAGAACAATTGTGTAGTTAAAGGCTATGTACACCTTCGGAGACAATTATTTTTATGATTTGCATTTTACTCATTTTGGGCTTAAAATAATTTTTTTCAATCTGTCTTCATTAAAATATTGAGCTGTTCTGTGACAAAGGGTTAACTGTTTTCTAGCTGTGAACTTGTACTTTTAATTATCTCTAAATTACTAAAAGGTCATAAACACTTATTTAAAGGGAACCTGTCACCGGGATTTTGTGTGTAGAGCTGAGGACATGGGTTGCTATATGGCCGCTAGCACATCCGCAATACCCAGTCCCCATAGCTCTGTGTGCTTTTATTGTGTAAAAAAAAATCGATTTGATACATATGCAAATTGACCTAAGAGGAGTCAGGGACAGGACTCATCTCAGGTAAATTAGCATAGCGTTTTTTTAACACAATAAAAGCACAGAGAGCTATGGGGACTGGGCATTGTGGATCTGCCAGCGGCCATCTAGCAACCCATGTTCTCAGCTCTATACACAAAATCCCGGTGACAGGTTCCCTTCAAGCCACATTCTTATCAGTAAGATAAGAACTGAGCTATAATGAATGTTTATAAGGTCAGAGATAAGGAACCTATCTGAGCACAGAGAAAATACAGATCCTGCTATTAGATAATCTCAAAGCTGTGCAGGTAAAACTGCTCATCCATTATAAAAAAATAATTTAAAAATTATTTGTAGCTCAAAACAAGTACAATGCAACAATAAAAAATGCCATCAAAGGTGTACACAGCCTTTAAGCCACATTCTTATAAGTAGATAAGAATTTATCTATAATAAGCGTTCATAAGGTCAGAGCATCTTACTCCTGTACAAAGAAAAAGGCTCCAAATTTTTTAAGAAAAACAAATTTTAAAAATGATTAGCTCAAAATGAGTACAATGCAATAATAATAAAAAAAAAACATTGCCCCTTGCAGATGAGCATGTCCGGGTGCGTCCCAATGCATTGCGGCAAACCCGCGCGAGTAGGTACGCAATTGCAGTCAGTTTTGATTGCGTTCCGTTGTTCGGTTTTTATCGCGCGGGTGCAATGCGTTTTGCACGCGTGTGATAAAAAACTGAATGTGGTACCCAGACCCGAACTTCTTCACAGAAGTTCAGGTTTGGGTTCAAGGTTGTGTAGATTGTATTATTTTCCCTTATAACATGGTTATAAGGGAAAATAATAGCATTCTGAATACAGAATGCATAGTACAATAGGGCTGGAGGGGTTAAAAAAAAAATTAACTCTCCTTAATCCACTTGTTCGCACAGCCGGCTTCTCTTCTGTCTTCTTTTGTGAGGAATAGGACCTTTGATGACGCAACTACGCTCATGACATGGTCCATCACCATGGTGATGGATCATGTGACGGACCATGTGATGAACGCAGTGACGTCATCAAAGGTCCTATTCCTCACAAAAGAAGACAGAAGAGATGCTGGCTGCGCGAACAAGTGGATCAAGGTGAGTTAAATTATTTGAAAACATTTTTTAACCCCTCCAGCCCTATTTTACTATGCATTCTGTATTCAGAATGCTATTATTTTCCCTTTTATAACCATGTTATAAGGGGAAATAATGATGATCTGGTCCCCATCCCAATCGTCATCTAGCAACTGTGCGTGAAAATCACACCGCATCCGCACTTGCTTGCGATTTTCACGCAACCCCATTAATTTCTATGGGGCCTGCGTTACGCGAAAAATGCACAGAGGAGCATGCTGCGATTTTCACACAACGCAAAAGTGATGCGTGAAAATCACCGCTCATGTGCACAGCCCCATAGAAATGAATGGGTCCGGATTCAGTGCGGGTGCAATGCGTTCAACTCACGCATTGCACCCGCGCGGAAATCTCCCCCATGTGAAAGGGGCCTAAAGGTGTACATAGCCTTTAACACCTTCTACCCCGGGCCAGTTTTCACCTTCCTGCCCAGGCCATTTTTTGCAAATCTGACATGTCATTTTATGTGGCAATAACTTTGGTAATAACTTTGGAACGCTCTTATTTATCCAAGCCATTCCTTGTGACACATTGTACTTCATGACAGTAATAAATTTGACTCAATATATTTCACCTTTATTTATGAAAAAATCCAAAATTTACCAAAAAATTGGAAAAATTTGCAATTTCTAAACCGAAAGTGATACCTAAAAAAATATTTATTTACATTCCCCATACTGTATGTCTACTTTATGTTTGCATCATTTTGTAAATGTCATTTTATTTTTTGGGGATGTTAGAAGGCTTAGAATTTTAGAAGCAATTCTTAAAATGTTTAAGAATTTCCAAAACCCACTTTTTAAGGACCAATTCAGGTCTGAAGTCACTTTGTGGGGCTTACATAAAGGAAACCCCCCATAAATGACCCTATTGTAGAAACTACACCCCTCAAGTTACTCAAAACTGATTTTACAAACTTTGTTAACCCTTTAGGTGTTCCACAAGAATTAAAGGAAAATGGAGATGAAATTTCAAAATTTCACTCTTTTGGCAGATTTTCCATTTTAATCCCTTCTTCTTGAATGGCTGTTTTGGCACGCTTTTTATTTTTTATTTTTTACAACGTTCATCTGACAGGTTAGATCATGCGCTATTTTTATAGAGCAGGTTGTTACGGACGCAGTGATATCAAATATGTCTACTTCTTTGTTTCAGTTTTACATAAAGCATTTTTGAAAAAAAGTTTGTCCATTTTGTGAACGCCATATTTTTTTTTTTTCTGCCGATCGTCTTGTGCAGGGGCTCATTTTTTGCAGGAAGAGTTGATGTTTTAACCACCTCAGCCCCCAGTGCTTAAACACCCTGAAAGACCAGGCCACTTTTTACACTTCTGACCTACACTACTTTCACCGTTTATTGCTCGGTCATGCAACTTACCACCCAAATGAATTTTACCTCCTTTTCTTCTCACTAATAGAGCTTTCATTTGGTGGTATTTCATTGCTGCTGACATTTTTACTTTGTTATTAATCGAAATTTAACGATTTTTTTGCAAAAAAATGTCATTTTTCACTTTCAGTTGTCAAATTTTGCAGAAAAAACAAGATCCATATATAAATTTTGCTCTAAATTTATTGTTCTACATGTCTTTGATAAAAAAAAAATGTTTGGGTAAAAATAAAATGGTTTGGGTAAAAGTTATAGCGTTTACAAACTATGGTACAAAAATGTGAATTTCCGCTTTTTGAAGCAGCTCTGACTTTCTGAGCACCTGTCATGTTTCCTGAGGTTCTACAATGCCCAGACAGTACAAACACCCCACAAATGACCCCATTTCGGAAAGTACACACCCTAAGGTATTCGCTGATGGGCATAGTGAGTTCATAGAACTTTTTATTTTTTGTCACAAGTTAGCGGAAAATGATGGGTCACTTGTGGGGTAGTTATACTGCCCTGGCATTCTAGGGGCCCAAATGTGTGGTAAGGAGTTTGAAATCAAATTCTGTAAAAAATGACCTGTGAAATCCGAAAGTTGCTCTTTGTAATATGGGCCCCTTTGCCCACCTAGGCTGCAAAAAAATGTCACACATCTGGTATCTCCGTACTCAGGAGAAGGTGGGGAATGTGTTTTGGGGTGTCATTTTATATATACCCATGCTGGGTGAGAGAAATATCTTGGCAAAAGACAACTTTTCCCATTTTTTTATACAAAGTTGGCATTTGACCAAGATATTTATCTCACCCAGCATGGGTATATGTAAAAAGACACCCCAAAACACATTCCTCAACTTCTCCTGAATACAGAGATACCAGATGTGTGACACTTTTTTGCAGCCTAGGTGGGCAAAGGGGCCCAAATTCCTTTTAGGAGGGCATTTTTAGACATTTGGATACCAGACTTCTTCTCACGCTTTGGGGCCCCTAAAATGCCAGGGCAGTATAAATACCCCACATGTGACCCCATTTTGGAAAGAAGACACCCCAAGGTATTCAATGAGGGGCATGGTGAGTTCATTGAAAAAAAAAATTTTTGGCACAAGTTAGCGGAAATTGATTCTTTTGATTTTGTTCTCACAAAGTCTCCCTTTCCGCTAACTTGGGACAAAAATCTCAATCTTTCATGGACTCAATATGCCCCTCAGCGAATACCTTGGGGTGTCTTCTTTCCAAAATGGTGTTATTTGTGGGGTGTTTGTACTGCCCTGGCATTTGAGGGTCTCCGCAATCATTACATGTATGCCCAGCATTAGGAGTTTCTGCTATTCTCCTTATATTGAGCATACGGGTAATGAGATTTTTTTTTTCCGTTCAGCCTCTGGGCTGAAAGAAAAAAATGAACGGCACAGATTTCTTCATTCGCATCGATCAATGTGGATGAAAAAATCTCTGCCAAAAAAAGAAAAAGGAGGGGAAAGGCGTCTGCCAGGACATAGGAGCTCCGCCCAACATCCATACACACTTCAGCTCGTATGCCCTGGCAAAGCAGATTTCTCCATTCACATCAATCGATGTGGATGAATAAATCATTGCCGGGATTTTTTTTTTTATATATACAAAGTGTTTGCCAAAGTATATGAACACCGCCACCTCCTCAGCTCATATGCCTCGGCAAACGTATCTTTTACTGCAGAGGAGAAATCTCGTCTTGCAGCGCCGCATACACCGACTTGCGTGTAATCTGACAGCAGCGCAATGCTTCTGTCCGAATGCACATCAGTGCTGCAGCTGGTCGATCGGTTGGTCCACCTGGAAGGTAAAAAAAACAAAACAAAAAAGAAAAAACCAGGCCGCAAAGCAATAACTTTATTAACTTTAGAACAGAACATATTAACTTTTTTAAACTACTTTAACTTTTTTACTTACCGGTAATTTTTTTTTTGTTTAGTTTTTTTTACTTTTATAGAACAAACCTCTCCTTCCCCATGGGACAATGTGCAAAGCGCAAATCGCCCAAAGATGTGGCGAAGTACGTTATGCACTTTATCCCAGGTGAAAGGAGAGGTTTGCAGCAGCTGTGAGAGAAAGGGCCCTAATAGCCCTGTGTGCCTGTCCTGGTGAGATGTGATCCCTATGCTAGGTGTACCTGTGTGTGGTACTTCCGGAAACACTCACCATAGCATAGGGCAGGGTGGTCCGGACAGTCAGGACAGAAATAGCGGGTGTCACGCCTTATTCCACTCCTGCTACAGACACGACATTTTTTTCGGGGTGGCGGTTGGGTTGAGGTACCAGCAACGACACTGGGGAAATGTCGCTCGTGTAGACGGCTAACTACACTGGTGGATGGGGCCACGGAACCTCCCGGATAAATGAGGTTCTCGATGATCTCTTCCTGGAATTTGAGGAAGGATCCTGTTCTCCCAGCCTTACTGTAGAGAACAAAACTATTATAGGCAGCCAATTGAATTAAATATACAGACACCTTCTTATACCAGCGTCTGGTTCTGCGGGAAACTAAATAGGGAGCCAACATCTGGTCATTGAAGTCCACCCCTCCCATGAGCGCATTATAGTCGTGGACTGAGAGGGGCTTTTCAATGACACGGGTTGCCCTTTCAATTTGGATTGTCGTGTCTGCGTGAATGGAGGAGAGCATGTAAACGTCACGCTTGTCTCTCCATTTCACCGCGAGCAGTTCTTCGTTACACAAAGCAGCCCTCTCCCCCCTTGCAAGACGGGTGGTTACAAGCCGTTGGGGGAAGCCCACGCGACTAGTTCGCGCGGTGCCACAGGCGCAAATCCGTTCTAGAAACAAATGCCTAAAGAGGGCCACACTTGTGTAAAAATTGTCCACATAAAGATGGTACCCCTTGCCGAATAAGGGTGACACCAAGTCCCAGACTGTCTTCCCACTGCTCCCCAGGTAGTCAGGGCAACCGACCGGCTCCAGGGTCTGATCTTTTCCCTCATAGATCCGAAATTTGTGGGTACAGCCTGTGGCCCTTTCACAGAGCTTATACAATTTGACCCCATACCGGGCACGCTTGCTTGGGATGTATTGTTTGAAGCCAAGGCGCCCGGTAAAATGTATTAGGGACTCGTCTACGCAGATGTTTTGCTCGGGGGTATACAAATCTGCAAATTTCTGGTTGAAATGGTCTGAGGGGCCGAATTTTGTGGAGCCGGTCAAAAGCTGGGTGGCCTCTGGGACGGGAGGTGGTGTTGTCGCTAAAGTGCAGGAAACGCAGGATGGTCTCAAATCGTGTCCTGGACATAGCAGCAGAGAACATGGGCATGTGATGAATCGGGTTCGTGGACCAATATGACCGCAATTCATGCTTTTTAGTTAGACCCATGTTGAGGAGAAGGCCCAGAAAAATTTTAAGTTCGGAAACTTGGACTGGTTTCCACCGGAAAGACTGGGCATAAGAGCTTCCCGGGTTGGCGGATATAAATTGTGTGGCATACCGGTTTGTCTCTGCCACGACTAAGTCCAAGAGCTCCGCAGTCAAGAACAGCTCAAAAAATCCCAGGGCCGAACCGATTTGAGCCGTCTCAACCCGAACTCCAGACTGGGCGGTGAAAGGGGGAACTACAGGTGCAGCTGAAGTTGGTGACTGCCAATCAGGGTTTGCCAGCACCTCAGGGATTCTAGGGGCTCTACGGGCCTGTCTGCGCGGTGGCTGCGACGGGGTAACTAGTGCACGTGCCACCGTACCAGCTTCAACTGCCCTTCTGGTGCTCGCCACGTCACCATGTTGTACGGCAGTGCTGGTACTAGGTCCAGGAAGGGCTGCGCTGCTGGTGTATGCCTCACCACGTGATCCGGCAGCAACAGCCCCACTCTGCTGCTCTTGAAGCGGATCCTGCATAACCTGTGGTCTAGCGACACGGGGCCGGGTACGCCTGGTGCTGCCAGGGACCTCCACCTCCTCGTCCGAACTTTGGGTCAGAGAGCCACTGCTTTCCACAGGTTCATATTCTGACCCGCTAGATTCGTCAGATGAGGGTTCCCACTCCTCATCCGACTGGGTCAGAATCCTGTAGGCCTCTTCAGAAGAATACCCCCTGTTTGACATTTTGGACTACTAAATTTAGGGGTATTCCCTGAGACTACCCAAGAAAAAAAGCAAGCCTGTCTTACAAAGGGGAGGCTAGCGAAGTACCGGAGGCCGCTGCGGTTGATAAAAAAATATCAAAACTGATTTT
This sequence comes from Bufo bufo, assembly GCF_905171765.1. Lineage (NCBI taxonomy): Eukaryota > Metazoa > Chordata > Amphibia > Anura > Bufonidae > Bufo > Bufo bufo. The sequence goes on from NC_053396.1 coordinate 130,240,218, forward strand.
TTTATCGCCGCAGTGCGTGTAAAGTGAATGTGCAGTGATCAAAAAACAATTTTTTTTTTTGTCACTGCGGTGGGGCGGGCGTGGGTGAACGCACGTGTGGGCGACCGATCAGGCCTGATCGGGCAAACACTGCGTTTTAAGTGGAGGGCGAACTAAGGTGACACTAATACTATTATAGATCTGACCGTGATCAGTTTTGATCACTTACAGATACTATAAAAGTACAAATGCTGATTAGCGATACGCTAAACAGCGAATAAAAGTGACTGCGGTGGGCTGGGCGCTAACTGACGCTAACTACCTAACCAAGGAGCCTAAACTATCCCTAAAACCTAACAGCCAATACTAGTGAAAAAAAAAAGTGACAGTTTACACTGATCACTTTTTGTCTTTCACTAAGTGATTGACAGGGGGCGATCAAGGGGTTAATTAGGATGATGGGGGTGATGGAAGGTGATCAGGGGCTAAGGTGTAGTGTTGGTGGGTACTCACAGTAATCTCTGCTTCTCTGCTGGATCCAACCGACGAAAAGGACCAGCAGAGAAGCAGAGAAGCCATATAACAGATCATATTTACGAATATGATCTGTTATCTGGCTTCTGATTTGATTTTTTGAAAATCGCCAGCCTGCCAGCCAATGATCGTGGCTGGCAGGCTGGTGACGAAATACTTCTTTAACTTTTGCCGGCCCGCGATGCGCATGCGCGGGCCGGCAATGCACGAAATCTCGCGTCTCGCGAGAGGACGCACCGGCGCGTCCACCCAGAACAACAGGACCGCCGCAAAGACGCAATCCTGCGTACGGCGGTCCTGAGGAGGTTAATTGGTACCATTTTTGGGTACATATGATTTTTTTGATCATTCATTATTACACTTTGAGGCAAGGTGACCAAAAAAATTGGTTGTTTTGGCACTTTTTTTTTTTTTTACAGCGTTCACCTGAGGGGTTAGGTCACGTGATATTTTTATAGAGCAGGTCGTTACGGACGTGGCAATTACTAATATGTATACTTTTCTTAAGTTTTACACAATAATAGCATTTTTAAAACAAAAAAAAAAAGTTTGTCTCCGTAGTCTGAGAGCCATAGCTTTCTTTCATGGGTAGGGGCTAATTTTTTGCGGGATGAGATAACAGTTTGGTTCTATTTTGGGGGGCATGAGCCATTTTGATCGCTTGATGTTGCACTTTAAGGCCCCTTTCACACGGGCGAGTATTCCGCGCGGATGCGATGCGTGAGTTGAACGCATTGCACCCGCACTGAATCCTGACCCATTCATTTCTATGGGGCTGTGCACACGAGCGGTGATTTTCACGCATCACTTGTGCGTTGCGTGAAAATCGCAGCATGCTCCTCTTTGTGCGTTTTTCACGTAACGCAGGCCCCATAGAAATGAATGGGGCTGCGTGAAAATCGCAAGCATCCGCAAGCAAGTGCGGATGCGGTGCGATTTTCACGCACGGTTGCTAGGAGACTATCGGGATGGAGACCCGATCATTATTATTTTCCCTTATAACATGGTTATAAGGGAAAATAATAGCATTCTGAATACAGAATGCATAGTACAATAGCTCTGGAGGGGTTAAAAATAAAATAAAAAAATAATTTAACTCCCCTTAATCCACTTGATCGCGCAGCCCGGCTTCTCTTCTGTTGTCTTTGCTGTGTGCAGGAAAAGAACCTGTGGTGACGTCACTCCGGTCATCACATGATCTATCACCATGGTAAAAGATCATGTGACGGACCATGTGATGACCGGAGTGACGTCACCACAGGTCCTTTTCCTACACACCGCAAAAAAGAAGACAGAAGAGATGATGGCTGCGTGAGCAAGTGGATTAAGGTGAGTTTAAATATTTTTTTTATTTTTTTTTAACCCCTCCAGCCCTATTGTACTATGCATTCTGTATTCAGAATGCTATTATTTTCCCTTATAACCATGTTATAAGGGAAAATAATTGCATCTACAGAACACCGATCCCAAGCCCGAACTTCTGTGAAGAAGTTTGGGTACCAAACATGCGCGATTTTTCTCACGCGAGTGCAAAACGCATTACAATGTTTTGCACTCGCGCTGAAAAATCGCATATGTTCCCGCAACACACCCGCACCTTTTCCCGCAACGCCCGTGTGAAAGAGGCCTAAATGATAGGTGACAAAAAATGCTTTTTTTTGGCACTGTTTTTTTATTTTTTTTACGGTGTTCACCTGAAGAGTTAGGTCATGTGATATTTTTATAGAGCAGGTTGTTATGGACACGGCGATATCTAACATATCTACTTTTTTTATTTATATCACTAACACAATAATAGCATTTTTGAAGCAAAATAAATCATATTTTAGGGTCTCCATTGTCTGAGTCATAGTTTTTATTTTTTAGGCGATTGTCTTAGGTAGGGTCTCACTTTTTGAGGGACGAGGTGACAGTTTGATTGGTACTATTTTGGGGGGCATATGCCTTCTTGATCGCTCGGTGTTGCACTATTTGTGATTGTAAAGTGACAAAAAATAGCTTTTTTTTAAACATTTTTTTTAAAATAATTTTTACGGTGTTTATCGGACGGGGTTTATCATGTGATATATTTATCGAGTCAGTTGTTATGGACGCGGTGATACCTAATGTGTGTGTGCTATTTTTTTTATATAAAACCAGGGGAAAGGGGCCTATTTTTATTTTATTTTTTAAAACTTTTTTTATTTAAACTTTATTTCTGTCCCACTCAGACTTTATTTTTAGGGGTCTGATCCCCTCTGCAATGCATTACAATACATCTGGATTGTAATGCATTGCCTGTTAGTGTATTAGGTCTCATGCACACGACCATTGTGTTTTGCGGTCCGCAAACCGCGGATCCGCAAAACACGGATGACGTCCGTGTGCGCTCTGCCATTTGCGGAACGGCATGGACAGCCTTTAACCACCTCAGCTCCCCTAGCTTAAACCCCCTTAATGACCAGACCACTTTTTACAGTTCTGCACTACACTACTTTCACAGTTTATTACTCGGTCATACAACTTGCCACCCAAATTAATTTTACCTCCTTTTCTTCTCCCTAATAGAGCTTTCATTTGGTGGTATTTCATTGCTGCTGACATTTAAACTTTTTTTGATATTAATCAAAATTGACCGAAATTTTTGCAAAAAATACATTTTTCACTTTCTGTTGTAAAATTTTTCAAATAAAACTACATTTCTATATAAATTTTTCTCTAAATTTATTGTTCTACATGTCTGATAAAAAAAATGCAATAAGTGTATATTTATTGTTTTGCGCAAAAGTTATAGCGTTTACAAACTATGGTACAAAAAATGTGAATTTCCGCATTTTTAAGCAGCTCTGACTTTCTGAGCACCTGTCATGTTTCCTGAGGTTCTACAATGCCCAGACAGTAGAAACACCCCACAAATGACCCCATTTTGGAAAGTAGACACCCTAAGGTATTCGCTGATGGGCATAGTGAGTTCATGGAAGTTTTTTATTTTTTGTCACAAGTTAGCGGAAAATTAATAATAATAATATTATTATTAATAATAATAATATTTATATATATTTTTTCTTACAAAGTCTCATATTCCACTAACTTGTGACAAAAAATAAAATTTTACATGAACTCGCCATGCCCATCACGAAATACCTTGGGGTGTCTTCTTTCCAAAATGGGGTCACTTGTTGGGTATTTATACTGCCCTGGCATTTTAGGGGACCTAAAGCTTGAGAAGTAGTTTGGAATCCAAATGCGTAAAAAAAATGCCCTGTGAAATCGGAAAGATACTCCATTGGATTTTGGGCCCTTTGCGCACCTAGGCTGCAAAAAAGTGTCACACATGCTGGGTGAGAGAAATATCTCTGTAAAAGACAACTTTTCCCTTTGTATATAAAAAAAAAAAAAAAAAAAAAAAGGGAAAGTTGTCTTTAACAGAGATATTTCTCTCACCCAGCATGGGTATATGTAAAAATACACCCCAAAACGCATTGCCCTACTTCTCCTGAGTATGGCGATACCACATGTGACACTTTTTTGCAGCCTAGGTGCGCAAAGGGGCCCAAATTCCAATGAGTATCTTTCCGATTTTCACAGGGCATTTTTTACGCATTTGGATTTCAAACTATTTCTCACGCTTTAGGGCCCCTAAAATGCCAGGGCAGTATAAATACCCCACAAGTGACCCCATTTTGGAAAGAAGACACCCCAAGGTATTCCATGAGGGGCATGGCGAGTTCCTAGAATATATTTATTTTTTTGGCACAAGTTAGCGGAAAATGAGTCTCATATTCCACTAACTTGTGACAAAACGCCATGCCCCTCACGAAATACCTTCGGGTGTCTTCTTTCCAAAATGGGGTCATTTGTGGGGTGTTTGTACTGCCCTGGCATTTGAGGGTCTCCCCAATCATTACATGTATGGCCAGCATTAGGAGTTTCTGCTATTCTCCTTATATTGAGCATACGGCTAATGAGATTTATTTTTCCCTTCAGCCTCTGGGCTGAAAGAAAAAATGAACGGCACAGATTTCTTCATTCGCATCGATCAATGTGGATGAAAAAATCTCTGCCAAAAAATTTGCAAAAAAAAAAGGGGAAAGGCGTCTGCCAGGACATAGGAGCTCTGCCCAACATCCAAACCCACTCAGCCCGTATGCCCTGGCAAACCCGATTTCTCCATTCACATCAATCGATGTGGATGAATAAATCATTGCCGGAATTATTTATTTTTTATATATATAAAGTGTTTGCCAAAGCATATGAACACCGCCCCTCAGCTCATAAGCCTCGGCAAACGTATCTTTTTTACTGCAGAGGAGAAATCTCGTCTTGCAGCGCCGCATACACCGACTTTTGTGTAATCTGACAGCAGCACAATGCTTCTGTCAGAATGCACATCAGTGCTGCAGCTGGTTCATCGGTTGGTCCACCTAGAAGGTAAAAAAACAAAACAAAAAAAAAACAGGCCGCAACGCAATCAATTTATTAACATTAACTTTATATAACATTTGAAACAGAACATTAACTTTTATAAACTTTATTGAACTTTTGGAACATTAACTTTTTTGCTTACCTGTGATTGATAATTTTTTTTTTTTATCTTTCTAGGACAAACCTCTCCTTCCCCATGGGACAATGTGCAAAGCGCCCAGAGATGTGGCGAAGTACATTATGCACTTTGTCCCAGTTGAAAGGAGAGGTTTGCAGCAGCTCTGTGTGAAAGGGCCCTAAGACCCCTGTGTGCCTGTCCTGTGTCACGCAATCCCTATACTAAGTGTACCTGTGTGTGGTACTTCCGGAAACACTCCCCTAAGCATAGGGCAGGGTGGTCAGGACAGAAATAGCGGGTGTCACGCCTTATTCCACTCCTGCTACAGACACAACATCTTTTTCGGGGTGGCGCTTGGTTTGAGGTACTAGCAACGACATTGGGGAAATGTCGCTCGTGTAGTCGGCTCACTACACTGGTGGATGGGGCCACGGAACCTCCTGGATACAGGAGGTTCTCAATGATATCTTCCTGAAATTTGAGGAAGGATCCTGTTCTCCCAGCCTTACTGTAGAGAACAAAACTATTGTACATAGCCAATTGAATTAGGTATACAGACACCTTCTTATACCAGCGTCTGGTCCTGCGGGAGAGTAAATAAGGAGCCAACATCTGGTCATTGAAGTCCACCCCCTCCCATGAGCAAATTATAGTTGTGGACACAGAATGGCTTTTCAATGACACTGGTTGCTCGTTCAATTTGGATTGTAGTGTCTGCGTGAATGAAGGAGAGCATGTAAACGTCACGCTTGTCTCTCCATTTCACTGCGAGCAGTTCTTCGTTACACAAGGCAGCCCTCTCCCCCTTGCAAGACGGGTGGTAACGAGCCGTTGGGGGAAGCCCCGGCGACTAGGTCGTGCTATGCCACAGCAGCCAATCTGTTCTAGAAACAAATGCCTGAAGAGGGGCACACTTGTGTAGAAATTGTCCACATAAAGGTGGTACCCCTTGCCAAATAAGGGTGACACCAAGTCCCAGACTGTCTTCCCACTGCTCCCCAGGTAGTCAGGGCAACCGACCGGATCCAGGGTCTGATCTTTACCCTCATAGACACGAAATTTGTGCGTATAGCCTGTGGCTCTTTCACAGAGCTTGTACAATTTGACCCCATACCGGGCGCACTTGCTTGGGATGTATTGTTTTGAAGCCAAGGCGCCCAGTAAAATGTATCAGGGACTCATCTATGCAGATGTTTTGCTCAGGGGTATACAAATCTGCAAATTTGGTGTTAAGGTGGTCTATGAGGGGCCGAATTTTGTGGAGCCGGTCAAAAGCTGGGTGGCCTCTGGGACGAGAGGTGCTATTATCACTAACGTGCATGAAACGCAGGATGGTCTCAAATCGTGTCCTGGACATGGCAGCAGAGAACATGGGCATGTGATGAATTGGGTTCATGGACCAATATGACCGCAATTCATGCTTTTTTGTCAGGCCCATGTTGAGGAGAAGGCCCAGAAAAGTTTTAAATTCGGAAACTTGGACTGGTTTCCACCGGAAAGACTCGGCATAAAAGCTTCCCGGGTTGGCGGCTATAAATTGAGTGGCATACCGGTTTGTTTCTGCCACGACTAAGTCAAAGAGCTCCGCAGTGAAGAACAGCTCAAAAAACCCCAGTGCCGATCCGATCTGAGCTGTCTCAACCCGAACTCCAGACTGGGCGGTGAAATGGGGAACTACTGGTGCGGCTGCCAATCAGGGTTTGCCAGCACCTCAGGGACTCTAGGGGATCTACGGGCCTGTCTGTGCGGTGGCTGCGACGGGGGAACTACTGCACGTGCCACCGTACCAGCTTCAACTGACCTTCTGGTGCTCGCCACTTCACCATGTTGTACGGCAGTGCTGGTACTAGGTCCAGGAAGGGCTGCGCTTCTGGTGTATGCCTCACCACGTAATCAGACAGCGCCAGCCCCACTCTGCTGCCCTTGAAGCGGATCCTGCGCAACCTGTGGTCTAGCAAAACGGGGCCGGGTATGCCTGGTGGTATCAGGAACCTCAACCTCATTGTCCGAACTTTGGGTCAGACTGCCACTGCTTTCTACAGGTTCGTATTCTGACCTGCTGTATGCGTCAGATGAGGGTTCCCATTCCTCATCCGACTGGGTCAGAAGCCTGTAGGCCTCTTCAGAAGAATACCCCTTACTTGCCATTTGGTCAACTAAATTTAGGGGGTATTCCCTGAGACTACCCAAGAAAAAAAGCAAGCCTGTCTTACAAATGGGAGGCTAACAAAGTACAGGAAGCCGCTGCGATTGATAAAAAATATCAAAACTGATTTTTTTTTTTTATCGCCGCAGCGCTTGTGTAGTGAATGTGCAGTGATAAAAAATAAAATAAAATTGTCACTGCGACGGGGCAGGCGTGGGTGAACGCACGTGTGGGCGACCGATCAGGCCTGGTCGGGCAAACACTGCGTTTTGGGTGGAGGGCGAGCTAAGGTGACACTAATACTACTATAGATCTGACTGATCAGTTCTGATCACTTACAGATACTATAAAAGTAAGAATGCTGATTAGCGATACGCGAATCAGTGACTGCGGTGGGCTGGGTGCTAACTGAAGGTAACTACCAAAGGGGCCTAAATTAATCTAAACCTAACAGTCGATACTGGTGAAAAAAATAAAGTGACCGTTTACACTGATCACTTTTTTCCCTTTCACTAGTGATTGACAGGGGTGATCAAGGGGTTAATTGGGGTGATGGGGGGAGGGTGATCTGCGGCTAAATATGTAGTGCTTGGTGTACTCACTGTGATCTGTGCTCTCTGCTGGGACCAACCGACGAATATGTGTTAAATGGCTTGTGATTAGATTTTTTAAAAGTCACCAACCTGCCAGCGATGATCATTGGCTGGCAGGCTGGTGACGAACTTCCCCTGTAACTTTTACTGCGCATGCGTGGGCCGGCTATGCGCGTAATCTCGCATCTCGAGATGACGCGCCGATGAGTCTACGAGAAACGAACAGAACGCCGGCAGGATGCATCCCTGCGTTAGGCGGTCGGGAGGAGGTTAATATAACTGCCTATTCTTGTCTGCAAAGTGCGGACAAGAATAGGACAGGTTATATTTTTTTGCGGACCACTGAGCCAAGTAACGGATGCGGACAGCACACGGAGAAGGCAAGTCCTGATGCCGTGCAAGGCGTTAGGCAGCTTCTGCACGGCATCAGGCTGCCTTCTCACCCATCGGGTCCCCGCCATGGCAGCGCGGGGACCTGATGGGCTCCCTCACCCGCTTCTGATCGCAGCATAGAAGGGGTTAATCCGCTGGCATCAGTTTGTACAGCGATGCCGGCGGATAGAGCAGGGGCCCGGCTATCAGGGATTGCCGGGCCCCTGCAGTGATCGGGCGCACACCGCTCCGGTGCCCGCCCGATCACCATGACGTAATAGTACGTCAAAATGGGGGAGCGCACCTGCCGCCATGACGTACTATTATGTCATGTGTCGGGAAGGGGTTAAAGGGTTTGTACCAAAATTGACAGTTTTCACCTATTCACAGGATAGGTGATAAGTGTCTGATCACTGGGAACCCATCGATTGAGTGAATGGGGGTCCTGTGTCTCCTGTCTTGTATTAAGCGCTGGACAGATATGAATGCTGCCACTCTATTCAACTCTCTTTATGGGGTAAGCGTTAAAGGGAAATGTGTGTGTGTGTGTGTAGAGATAGAGACACTATATGGGCAAAGGTATTGGGAAAACTGCACTTTATACCTACAGGAGCCTTTGTCATCACATTCTAAATCCCTAGGCATTAAAGGAATTATCCAGGAAAAGATATTTGACTTATGCCTCATTCACATGTCAGGCCTCGTTGACATTTCCGTGTCGGTGTCACGTCCGGAAAAAAGTGTGTACATGTTTCATCTGTGAAGCTGTCCGTGAAGGATTCGTGGTTGGTCTGTGCGTCCGTTCTTACTATCAGTGTGTCATCTGTAATTCACTGACGCTGCTCAGCTGAAAATTTCATTTCCAAACAATCTCCTATTAGTCTTCAGTGAAATACGAAGATTGATATACTTCAATGGGCGTACTTGGTTCGCATCACTGATCAAAGTAGTGCATGTCCCAATTCTGAAACGTGAACAGATACATTTAAATCAATGGGTACGTTTGCTGTCCGCAGAAAATGCGGATACCACATGTCAGTGAAAAACGTAAATGTGAACGAGGCCTCAGTGTTCGGTCAGTGATTTCCATCAGTAATTATCAGCCAAAACCATGTGCGGCTCTAAACATAGAACAGTTGCAGATCTTTTCCTAAGGCCTCTTTCACACAACCGTATGGCTTTTTCAGTGTTTTGCGTGGCGTTTTTACCGGATCCGTTTTTTTCCATTTTTTATTTTTTGTTTCGGTTCCGTTTTCCGTTCCGTTTTTCCGTATGGCATATACAGTATACAGTAAATACATAGAAAAAATTGGACTGGGATTAATATTTTCACTAGATGGTTCGGTAAAAACGGAACGGATACGGAAGACATACGAATGCATTACCGTACGTGTTCCTTTTTTTTTGCAGACCCATTGACTTGAATGGAGCCACGGAACGTGATTTGCGGGCAATAATAGGACACGTTCTATCTTTTAACGGAACAGAAATATGGAAATGGAATGCATACGGAGTACATTCAGTTTTTTTGGCGGAAAAAACGGCCCGTATACGGAAAAAAAATGGTTGTGTGAAAGAGGCTTAGCTCATCAGTATAAGATCTGCGTAGACACCCGCTGATCAGATGGGGGATATATACACTGCTCAAAAAAATAAAGGGAACCCTTAAACAACACAATGTAACTCCAAGTCAATCACACTTCTGTGAAATCAAACTGTCCACTTAGGAAGCAAAACTGAGTGACAATCAATTTCACATGCTGTTGTGCAAATGGGATAGACAACAGGTGGAAATTATAGGCAATTAGCAAGACACCCCCCAATAAAGGAGTGGTTCTGCAGGTGGTGACCTGACCACTTCTCAGTTCCTATGCTTCCTGGCTGATGTTTTGGTCACTTTTGAATGCTGGCGGTGCTTTCACTCTAGTGGTAGCATGAGACGGAGTCTACAACCCACACAAGTGGCTCAGGTAGTGCAGCTTATCCAGGATGGCACATCAATGCGAGCTGTGGCAAGAAGGTTTGCTCTGTCTGTCAGCGTAGTGTCCAGAGCATGGAGGCGCTACCAGGAGACAGGCCAGTACATCAGGAGATGTGGAGGAGGCCGTAGGAGGGCAAAAACCCAGCAGCAGGACCGCTACCTCGGCCTTTGTGCAAGGAGGAACAGGAGGAGCACTGCCAGAGCCCTGCAAAATGATCTCCAGCAGGCCACAAATGTGCATGTGTCTGCTCAAACGGTCAGAAACAGACTCCATGAGGGTGATATGAAGGCCCGACGTCCACAGGTGGGCGTTGTGCTTACAGCCCAACACCGTGCAGGACGTTTGGCATTTGCCAGAGAACACCAAGATTGGCAACTTCGCCACTGGCGCCCTGTGCTCTTCACAGATGAAAGCAGGTTCACACTGAGCACATGTGACAGACGTGACAGTCTGGAGACGCCATGGAGAACGTTCTGCTGCCTGAAACATCCTCCAGCATGACCGGTTTGGCATTAGGTCAGTAATGGTGTGGTGTGGCATTTCTTTGGAGGGCAGCACAGCCCTCCATGTGCTCGCCAGAGGTAGCCTGACTGCCATTAGGTACCGAGATGAGATCCTCAGACCCTTTGTGAGACCATATGCTGGTGCGGTTGGCCCTGGGTTCCTCCTAATGCAAGACAATGCTAGACCTCATGTGGCTGGAGTGTGTCAGCAGTTCCTGCAAGACGAAGGCATTAATGCTATGGACTGGCCCGCCCGTTCCCCAGACCTGAATCCAATTGAGCACATCTGGGACATCACGTCTCACTCTATCCACCAACGTCACGTTGCACCACAGACTGTCCAGGAGTTGGCAGATGCTTTAGTCCAGGTCTGGGAGGAGATCCCTCAGGAGACCGTCCGCCACCACATCAGGAGCATGCACAGGCGTTGTAGGGAGGTCATACAGGCACGTGGAGGCCACACACACTACTGAGCCTCATCTTGACTTGTTTTAAGGACATTACATCAAAGTTGGATCAGCCTGTAGTGTGTTTTTCCACTTTAATTTTGAGGGTGACTCCAAATCCAGACCTCCATGGGTTAAAAAATTTGATTTCCATTTTTTTCTTTTGTGTGATTTTGTTGTCAGCACATTCAACTATGTAAAGAACAAAGTATTTCAGAAGAATATTTAATTCAGATCTAGGATGTGTTTTTTGTGTTCCCTTTATTTTTTTGAGCAGTGTGTGTGTATGTATATGTGTGTGTGTGTGTGTATATATATATATATATATATATATATATATATATATATATATACTCACCTAAAGAATTATTAGGAACACCTGTTCTATTTCTCATTAATGCAATTATCTAGTCAACCAATCGCATGGCAGTTGCTTCAATGCAGTCTCCTGAACTCTAAACTGAATATCTGAATGGGAAAGAAAGGTGATTTAAGCAATTTTGAGCGTGGCATGGTTGTTGGTGCCAGACGGGCCGGTCTGAGTATTTCACAATCTGCTCAGTTACTGGGATTTTCACGCACAACCATTTCTAGGGTTTACAAAGAATGGTGTGAAAAGGGAAAAACATCCAGTATGCGGCAGTCCTGTGGGCAAAAATGCCTTGTGGATGCTAGAGGTCAGAGGAGAATGGGCCGACTGATTCAAGCTGATAGAAGAGCAACGTTGACTGAAATAACCACTCGTTACAACCGAGGTATGCAGCAAAGTATTTGTGAAGCCACAACACGCACAACCTTGAGGCGGATGGGCTACAACAGCAGAAGACCCCACCGGGTACCACTCATCTCCACTACAAATAGGAAAAAGAGGCTACAATTTGCACGAGCTCACCAAAATTGGACTGTTGAAGACTGGAAAAATGTTGCCTGGTCTGATGAGTCTCGATTTCTGTTGACATTCAAATGGTAGAGTCCGAATTTGGCGTAAACAGAATGAGAACATGTATCCATCATGCCTTGTTACCACTGTGCAGGCTGGTGGTGGTGGTGTAATGGTGTGGGGGATGTTTTCTGGGCACACTTTAGGCCCTTTAGTGCCAATTGGGCATCGTTTAATTGCCACGGGCTACCTGAGCATTGTTTCTGACCATGTCCATGCCTTCATGACCACCATGTACCCATCCTCTGATGGCTACTTCCAGCAGGATAATGCACCATGTCACAAAGCTCAAATCATTTCAAATTGGTTTCTTGAACATGACAATGAGTTCACTGTACTAAAATGGCCCCCACAGTCACCAGATCTCAACCCAATAGAGCATCTTTGGGATGTGGTGGAACGGGAGCTTCGTGCCCTGGATGTGCATCCCTCAAATCTCCATCAACTGCAAGATGCTATCCTATCAATATGGGCCAACATTTCTAAAGAATGCTATCAGCACCTTGTGGAATCAATGCCACGTAGAATTAAGGCAGTTCTGAAGGCAAAAGGGGGTCCAACACCGTATTAGTATGGTGTTTCTAAGAATTTTTTATGTGTATGTATGTGTATGTGTGTGTGTGTGTGTATATATATATATATATATATATATATATATATATATATATAATCAAATCCAGCAGGAGCACCAGCCAAGGCAAACTTGCGACTTGATGGGTGATTAAACACTTTATTTCACCATTACTCTGGAGTGCAGTCCTACTTTCTTCATATATATATATATATATATATATATATATATATATATATATATATATATATATATATATATATATATATAAGAAAGTAGGACTGCACTCCAGAGTAATGGTGAAATAAAGTGTTTAATCACCCATCAAGTTTGCCTTGGCTGGTGCTCCCGCTGGATTTGATTTTATATATATATATATATATATCAGTTGATCCTCTCACATGAAGGGGTTAAATGCATGTAGTAGTAGAATCAGCAGGTTTGGTGTGTGTATCTCCACCTCAGGTTATAATGGTGAGTGTGTATACACCTCAAGTTCAGTTTGCCAGTGTCATTAATATCGGCAGGTGTGTTCCTCCACCTGCAGGAATATACCCACTCTATTTCAAGACAGATTGTTTTACAGATTACCTATGACCGCTTCATTTGTTACCAATCATAAAATGGGCGATATGGCAGAAAGATTTGCGGTGTATATGTGGCGTCCCACTATACCGCACTGCCTAAAACGCCTTTTACCATTCCGGGCAGCTTCTATTGCTGTAAATGTCCTTTTGTGAACGGGCCCGTTCATATGATCCTCAATTGACCAGATTTGTGGTGAGTATTACAGAGATCTCAAGGTGTGTAATGCAGCCAGTGTCCGGCAACACCAGGGAGTCGGTGGGGTTCCAGAGGGATATCTTTCAATCTGGATTTTTCAAAGAAGGTGGATAAAGGCAAATATGTTGTTGTTCATCCATACATACAGCAGGTCCTAACCAAACGCGTTTCGGGGTTTCCACTATACCCCTTCCTCAGGTCACCACTGAGGAAGGGGTATAGTGGAAACCCCGAAACGTGTTTGCCTTTTATCCACAGTCTTCTTTGAAAAATAAATACCCCCTATATGTTTGGTATTGCCCTGTCTGTAATGATCTGGACTACATAAATATCATGTAAGGCTACTTTCACACTTGCGCTTGATCAGATCCGTTCTGAACGGATCCGATCATATTAATGCAGACGGAGGCTCCGTTCAGTACGGATCCGTCTGCATTAATAACTTAGAAAAATTTCTAAGTGCGAAAGTAGCCTGAGCGGATCCGTTCAGACTTTCAATGTAAAGTCAATGGGGGACGGATCCGCTTGAAGATTGAGCCATATGGTGTCATCTTCAAGCGGATCCGTTCCCATTGACTTACATTGTAAGTCTGGACGGATCCGCACGCCTCCGCACGGCCAGGCGGACACCCGAACGCTGCAAGCAGCGTTCAGCTGTCCGCCTGGCCGTGCGGAGGCGAGCGGAGCGGAGGCTGAACGCCGCCAGACTGATGCAGTCTGAGCGGATCCGCATCCATTCAGACTGCATCAGGGCTGGACGGAAGCGTTCTGCTCCGCTCGTGAGCCCCTTCAAACGGAGCTCACGAGCGGACAGCAGAACGCTAGTGTGAAAGTAGCCTAAATTATCCCCTACGGTGAGCGCCATAAAAAAATAAGACAAAATTGCTAATTTATTCTTAGTTGCCACTGAAAAAACTTGATAACAAGCGATCAAAAAGCGTAATTTACTCCAAAATGATACTAATGAAAAATAAGTCGTCCCGCAAAAATCAAGCCCTCACAAAACTCCATAGAAAGAAAAAAAAGTTATGGGTCTTGGGAAGCGGCAATGCAAAAATTTTTTTTTCCTTTTTAAAAAAAAAAGGGGTTTTATTGCAAAAAGTAGTAGTAAAATGTAAAACTATATTTGGTATCACTGTAATCTCCCTCCCAGAAAGAGTTAATAAAAGTTAATCAATAACTTATGTGTACCCCAAAATGGCACCATTAAAAACGACAACTTTTCCTGCAAGAAACAAGCCCTCATACAGCTTTATAGACTGAAAAATAAAAAAGTTATAGCTCTTGGAAGCCGACTATGAAAAAGGAGGAAAAACGCTTGGTCAGTCAGGCCCAAAACAGGCTGTCACTGAGGGGTTAAATTAGCAGCCTGAACCAAATCATAGATTAAGTTTAAAGGGGTTGTTCAATGGGTTCCTATTGATGACCTATCCTCAGGATACAGCTGCTCTGTCCCATTCAAGTGAAGAGTATGACCAGTTGTAATTGCATTGCAACACCACAATAAAGGAAAACTTTGAAGAGGAAGCAGTGCTCACACAAGAGCCATGACCCCTTCAGAAAGCTGATCGGCAGGGGTTGGACCCTTGGCAATCTGATACTGATGACTTAGGCTACTTTCACACTTGCGGCAGGATGGATCCGACAGGCTGTTCACCATGTCGGATCCGTCCTGTGGCTATTTCGCCGTGCCGCCGTCCCGCCGCTCCGTCCCCATTGACTATAATGGGGACGGGGGCGGAGCTCCGGCGCAGCACGGCGGTGCAGGGTGAAAGGCCGCCGGACTAAAATTACTGCATGTCAGGCTTTTTAGTCCGGCGGCTTTCGCCGATCTGCGCCGGAGCTCCGCCCCCGGCGGCGGTCCGGCGGCACGGCGAAATAGCCGCAGGACGGATCAGACATGGTGAACAGCCTGTCGTATCCGTCCTGCCGCAAGTGTGAAAGTAGCCTTAGCCTGATATGTCATCAGTATTATGCCACTGCACACTCCTTTTTAAATAGATCAGTTAGATTGCTTAATGAGTAATGTGAACTCAGAAATCTTTAACGTTCATATTCCTTTTTTTTGTCTTTGTGCTCCTTTTTTTTTTCATCATAGTAAAACACAAGCGACATCATACTAGAAAAAGCAGCCAATACAAAGAATCCACTATACAAAACTAGACACCTATCCTATAAACGGATAGTAGAATCCAACAAAGATTATGAAAGACTGCAAATTCATGCTTAGTACATGTGATAAAGCTATAAACACCCATCCCTTCCCCTCCCTATTGGCTGTCGTCACTACTAGCTCTGGAAAAAAAGAAAAAACCAACATAGTTGCAGTCTTGCGTGTCGCTCTCTGTTTCCTTTCCATATCCTCATACACTTTCATTTGTTGAAGATACAGGATCCATTCATTTATCGCGGGTGGAGAAACAGAGCCCCAATGTCTGACTAAAATAACTTTTGCCACTATCAAACCCCTCATCCAGATCTGCCTAACCCGGACCGGGACTTCCATATCTAAGGTATAATCTCCCAGCAGCACTGTCACCATCCCAGAGCTGTACCTCGATGACTGCTAGGGTTTCAAAAACTTGTTCCCAATACCTTTTTATTTTACTACATTCCCAGAGTAAATGCCTGAAATCCGCATTCACATACCCACATTTCGGGCAGCAGCAGTCTCGGCCTTTATTCCGGAAAAATTTCGCTTGAATTTTTGGTGTATAGTACAGCCGATGAAGGATCTTAAATTGGATTAATCTATGGGCATTAGAAAATGTAGCCTTTCTTACATTCCTGTAAATACTAGGCCATTTCAGTGGTGGGCTATGCAGCTCTTGCTCCCATTTACTTGAGCTTTTATATAAAGTTAGTTGCCAGTGCTGTTCGCAATTTACTATATAGACTAGCTATCTTAACCCTCTCACCTATCTGGGAGTAACAATAATCAAAAAATACATTCTCCCGTGGACAAATATACCCTTTGTTACTAGAGGCCTCATAGGCGTGTTTTAAATGTGAACACCTCTAATAATGTATTATCCATGAAATTATAATCCAAAAAAGATTTAGTGTGTCCCCGTACAAAAAGATGACACATATTAACCACTCCCCTACATGACCAATAAACATAATCAGTGATTTTAAGGAATTCCGTCAAGTTCCTGTTCTCCCACACAGGGGTAAAAGCAAAAGAGTGGGATACCTTCAAAATCTTCTTAAGCTTATTCCAGACCATTTGTAGGGACCAAGGAATCAATAAGGACTTCCTCACCCCCAAATAGCCAGATTCCAAACATGAGAAAATATTCTCTATTGGTTTCCCCAGAACCTGCAACAGATATTGTGCCAATAAACTATTGCGTGCGTCCGTTGTCTACGGAGGTTTCCATGTGGTCGCCTTGTCCCCCCTCCCACCCTTTTGTGTGTAGGTCCCCCCTGAATGGGCTCCCTCCATGTCAAGCCATGGGAACCTTGCCTGACTCGCCCAATCCCTGGCGGAGTCGCTGAAGCGCTGCCTACAAATTGCGGTCTCCTCTCCCCCCCTCCCCCAGGGTCCTCCCTACAGAGGGGTCACGCTCACGCTCAGGTACAGGGTCACGCAAGGAGTAGCCCATGGACCCTGCTCGGGTGGTCTCAACTAGCTTCCACCCCTCCTCGGCATCCTCGGGTCCCCCGAGTAATTACCGCACAGGTAAGGCAGCCGTCACCGTGCTTAACTGGGACACCTACGCGGTGTCTCTGGTACGTACGCCCTCGTAGACTGTACACGACAGACCTTCCTGGTTCCCCTATCCAGGGGCTATGTTCTGGGCAAGCTGATAATTCAGGCAGACACCACTTGTAGGGTTGGCAACCCTTCTCGGCCTCTAAAGGTTCTTTTGTAGTGCCTGTACCAGAGAATACAGGCCGGCTTCTATGCCGTGGCAATTACATCTGTCTGTTTCCAGCTGCCTTGTTACTTTCATAGGTAGAGTTCCTACACCTACTCCAGATGCTGTAACCATTACTCCTGACTGGCTCAATGGTGTTCCATGCGGCACTATTTCCCCCTACCGGGCGAGATATACAAGCCGCCTTCAATTGCCGTAGCAATTGCAACTGTCTGTTTCTAGCCACCTTGCTCCCTTTACGGGTAGAGTACCTACACCATCTCCTGATGCTGTATCCAGTATCCCTGGCGGGCTCTATTGTGTTCCGTGCGGCACTATTTCTCCCTTCCCGGCGAGATATAGAGGCCACTCTCAATTGCTGTTGCAATTGCCTCTGTTTGGTTCTAGTGGGCACCAGGCTGCCACCTTGTTCCCTTCATGGTAAAGTACCTTCGCTATCTCCAGAGGCTGTTGCCATTTCTCCTGTCTGGCCTTATCGTGTACCTTGCGGCACTATTTTTCCCTTACCGGACGAGATATTGAGGCCACCTTTTATTGCCCTGGCCACTGCACCTACCTCATCATAGTGTGCACCAAACAGCCATCTTACTCCCTTCTTAGGTAGAGTTCCTGCACAGTCTCTGATGCTGCAGCCGTTACACCTGTCTGGCTCTATGGTGTACTATGCGGCCCTGTTTCCCTCTTTTCTGATGGAATATAGGGCCTCCTTCAGTTGCCATTGCACTTAATTGTGGTGTGCACCTGTCGTTCTTTGTGGTACCGTGCGGCCCTATTTTCCCCTTCCCGAGCGGAATATAGGTACCATTGCTACTTGGCAGCCGTTGCACTGTGGTCCTAGGGTGCACCATGCGGCCACATCACTCTAATCTTAAATCTAGTACCTCTACCATCTCCAGATGCTGTACCATTGCACCTCTCTGGTCGTATCTCTACACAGCCGTATTTCTACCTTACAGGTTGAGGACCTGCTCCCTCCAAATGCGGTCGCATTCCCGGATGCTGTGGCTTTGTTTCCACCCTCCTTAGAGTGCAACATGCAGCCACTTTACCTCTGTTTTAGGCATGTATTTTTAGTACCTACGTGCTGGGCCCTATGGTGCAATCTGTGGCCCATACAGTTTCTGTATTACTGGGTGCTTCCTTCCCCGGGCTCTAATCTGTGCTGCGGATGTTGGTTACTTCCCTTTTTGGCTCTTCCATACATCTGCCACTCCGTTACTGTCGTGCTCCTTGTACTTCTCAAGGCACTGTCCACAACGGCCATCCTGGTTAAGCATGTATATGGTAACCATATCTGGCAGGGGTGGGCCAGCCCAACCTCCACCTTGTCGGTCTATTGCTATATTTCTGGTGTTCCCAGTATAGGGCTGATCTGTTCTGATCTGATGGGTGGTCCACATACAACCACGCTCCCTACACCATGGCCGGGTGGTTGTTGGCTTTTGTGCTAGGGTTGCTCTTGCCATCCCTATCAAATATTACTGTCTGCTGCACTCCGCTTTCCCCATATTATGAAGGAGTACCCGCGTTGTTTTCTATTACAGGGCAGACCATTCCTGGTGTAGTACAGTGATCTTCTCCGTGTTGGGGTACGTAGCTTGGTGTGCACCAGCCACTGCAGCAGTTTTTGGCCATCACTGGATGTCCTCCGCCCTCGGAATCCTTCTGGGGTCAGCGACATTATCCTCGCTGGACGTCCTCCCTGATGATTCGGGGACAGAACCACTGAGCGCCACACACCTGCCTGGTAGGTGAATTTTCTGCTGATTGCTCTATCGGACAGGGTTCCGTAGTTCCTTCTGGGTCCGGGTGTTCCCTTACATTCTCTGCTTAGTTGTACTATCTAACAGAGGGCAGTCCCCTGAGACCTTGCTATTGTCTGCGCCTGTCTGGTACTCTCTCCCCCTGGGAGTCTTCTGTATGTCGGTCATAGCTGGTTTCTACATTTCGTGTAGTCACTCCCGTTTCTTTTATAGCGACTTCGCCTTTCCTTATGCATATGGTTGTCTGTTGTTTTAGTGGTACAACCCAAGCCGCTGTACTTGACCTCCCCGGACAATGTATGCAGATTGCTAGCCACTATTCTTAGAATGGCTAGTTGTCCATGGCCAATTCCTTCCCATATGATGGTTCTTTTCATTTTTTCTTGGATATTCTGGTTTTTGTTGTCCTCTGGTGGTTCAGTTCCTGGTTCCTTGTGAGCCCATAGCGGGTACTCCTTTCTGGATTCCTTGTCCCCGTTCATTTGACCACACAGATTCTGTATGATAATCGTTGTTTGGGAGGGGCCTGGGTTGATTGTTCCCCTTGCGGGTTCCAATAGCCTTGTGGACCTCTTAGGATTCGTGTCTATCTTCCCTCCTCCCACGTCAAGTACCTGGTGTTGAGTGGTTTAGTGCTACGGTCTGCATTTCCACCTTTATGGTCTCCTTCGGGAGGGACCTCCTCCTGTTTGTAGAACCTTCCTTCTTAGACTGTTGGGAGTGCTCTCCTTCTCCTCCCATGTCCCTCAGTCCAGTGTGTCCCTGCTGAGTCTTCCTGGGCCTGCATCTCCCTGATGCTTCATTTGGCCAGAGTTTTCTCAAGTTTTGCGCTTCTCAGCGATATTTTGTTTTCAGAGGCATGTTCCTCGTGTCCTGGTTTTGGGATGCAGGGCTTATCTTATCTTTTTTTTTTCCTGGCCTTTACTTGCAACCCCCTCCCTTTCCAAGGTTTGGCGGTTTCCCTTAGCGCCTTTGGGGTTTTCACCTTTCAATAGGACGCTTCACTTCATCACCTGCTTCGCGGTGGGGGGGGGGGGGGGGGGGGAGTCCTGCTCCCTTCATATGTGAGCCTTGCTATGGCTTCCCTCACTCCAGTGTGCCCCTGCTGAGATTTCCTGGGCCTGCATCTGGTCCCCTTTTTCCCCTGATACTTCATTTGGCCGGAGTTTCGCCGATCTTGCTCTTCTCAGCGATATTTTGTTTTCAGAGGCTCGTTCCTCGTCTCCTGGTTTGGGGATGCAGGTCTTATCTTTTCTCTTTCTGGTTTTTACTTACAACCCCCTCCCCTTCCAAGGGTTGGCGGTTTCCCTTAGCGCCTTTTTTTTTTTTTTTTTTTTTTTCATTAGGGTGCTTAACTTCTTCACCTGCTTTGCGGTGAGGGGAGACCTGCTCCCTTCACATGTGAGCCTTGCTATGGCTTCCCTCACTCGTTTGGCCTTCAGTGATTCCATGTTCCCTTGCTCCCCTGGCCCGTCAGGGGTTGGCCTCAGGGTGTTTGTGCTTTCGCCTGAGACTATTAGAATGTTAGGTAGCTCTAATACGCGGTGCTGTCCTACTTTCTCTCCATCCTTCTGCTGAGCTCGGTGTTCCCCTTTGCCACCTTCTTGCATCTGGGTCGTTCTCCCAGGCATTTGTCCTGGGGTGCTGGCAGTCGTCACTGTGGCTTCCTTGGGGTTTCTCCCTTGTTATGAGGCTTCCTGCCTATTCCGTGCTTTCTCCTGTTGGGGCATACAGGTGCGGAAGAACAGTGTGACCCAACAGGTGGCATGGCTGTTCTTTTCCCACCCTCGGGGACTGCTTTGGGACGTCCCATGGTGCTGTCCCCCAATGCCATGCACGAGAAAATTGGATTTTTTGTACTCACCGTAAAATCCTTTTCTCGTAGTAGGCATTGGGGGACACAGATCCCACCCTATGTTTTTTACTTCCGCTTCTCCGGGCTGGTCTCTTGATCTTTCCCGGTACGGGAGTTGTTGGTTCCTTGCCTTTCTTCTCTCTCCTACTGCTTTTGGTACAAACTGATCTGCCTAGTGTCTGTGGAGAGGGTATAGCCCAATGGGGAGGAGCCAACACTTTTTTATGTCTAGTGTCGCCTCCTAGTGGTAGTTGGACATATACCCATGGTGCTGTGTCCCCCAATGCCTACTACGAGAAAAGGATTTTACGGTGAGTACAAAAAAATCCAATTTTTTGTTTTCTTAGGACACAGAAAAATGCATAGATTTGTTACAATTAAGTGCATAAGTGTTTTCCAGTTATTTAATGCATAGTGAATTACATATTAACCTACTGGAATAAAGAAATGTCAGGAATGCTACCATTTTTACAGCAAATTTGTTATTACTAAATTATTGGCTGTTTATGAAGTAGTCGGAGTATGATGAAAATGCAGTCAGGGCTTTGGCTTACCAACTCCACAGCTCTGAGAGAAAGGTGCCCTCTACTGACATCTGTGGTCAGGGTAGAGTTGGGAGGCCCATAAATGTTGGATGGATGTCCAAACCTGCTAAAATAATTTTTATTCGGCTCGCCTACATGTAATATGTATGACTAGCTTTAGCTTGCATAGTGTTAATAGTACACATGATTGAATATACCCCAGGGTAGCTTTGTGTTACTACTGTAATAGTATAACTGAGAATCTCATTTCTGCATGTCCAAATTTGTTTTTATCCCCCATTTTTAGCCAAAACTTCATTCTTTACAAGAGTCCTGGAAAACCACCCACATATGCAACTGATCTTAACTGTCTTGGAAAGGTAAGTTATTACGTAGTAGTAACTTATTAGGGTACTTTCACACTTGCGGCAGATGATCCGGCAATCCGGACGCAAACAGATGCGTTTGTGAGACGGATACGGATGCGGATCCGTCTCACAAATGCATTGCAATACCGGATCAGTCTTTCCGGTTGTCATCCGGAAAAACGGATCGGTTATTTATTTTTCTCATTTTTAAAGATCTGCGCAGACCGCAAAACCGGATCTGTTTTGCCGGAACCCTTGGGGCCGGATCCGGCATTAATGAATTTCAATGGAAATGAATGCTGGATCCGGCATTCTGCCAAGTGTTCAGGATTTTTGGCCGGAGCGAAAACTGCAGCATGCTGCGGTATTTTCTCCCGCCAAAAAACGTAAGCAGGACTGAACTGAAGACCTCCTGATGCATACTGAATGGAATGTTCTCCATTCAGAATGCATTAGGATAAAACTGATCATTTTTTTTCCGGTATTGAGCCCCTGTGACGAAACTCGACACCGGAAAAGAAAAACACTAGTGTGAAAGTACCCATAGGTCCCTTTCACACGAGCGAGTTTTCCGCGCGGGTGCAATGCGTGCCGCATAGCACCCACACTGAATCCTGACCCATTCATTTCAATGGGTCTGTGTACATGAGCGTTTTTTATTTTTTTTCAGGGAACACTTCTGCATTGAGTGAAAATCGCAGCATGTTCTATATTCTGTGTTTTTCATGCAGCCCTGGCCCCATAGAAGTGAATGGGTCTTCAGTGAAAAACGCATTGCATCTGTAAGCAAGTGTGGATGCAATGCATTTTTCACTGATGTTTGCTAAGAGATGTTGTTTGTAAACTATCAGTTTTTTATATCATGCGTGAAAAATGCATCAAAACGCATTGCACTCGTGCGGAAAGAACTGAACGCAATCGCAGACAAAACTGACTGGACTTGCTTGCAAAATGGTGCGAGTTTCCCTGAACGCATCTGGACCTAATCGCCA
Source organism: Bufo bufo (assembly GCF_905171765.1). Taxonomy (NCBI): domain Eukaryota; kingdom Metazoa; phylum Chordata; class Amphibia; order Anura; family Bufonidae; genus Bufo; species Bufo bufo. Next base: position 130,262,975 of record NC_053396.1, read on the forward strand.
CGCTTGTGTTAAAGAGGCCTTATTCTACTTTTTCAATGTTATGACCCTTGCTGCACAACTAGATAGACCTTCCTCTCTAGATGCTTATTTATTTTTTACCTAAAACACTTTCCCCCTTTTATTGGTGTTTCACTTTTTAGATAATGTTGTGTTCCTCCACCAATGGGCACTATGATTCTGTCTATGTGAAATCTTTCCAGACAAGTGCTGCTATCTGTCAAGGTATGTCTCTATAGTGGACAACTGGAAAACATGACTTTTCTACTTTGTGACAATCTCTTTAAATGCCATAAGCAGACTGCTGTTTAGGTAGCAAGATATGCTGCCCAGAAATAATGATTTAGGTGTGTGCATGAGCGATTGTTTCACTCGATGAACGAGCCTTTGATCTGTGGCACCTTTAGACGGGCCGATTATTGGGAAAGAGCACTCATAGGAACGTTCATCCTCAATCTGCCTGACAATCGACCAGTGTAAACCCGCCTTAAATGTGGCATTACAAGCTGTCCATTCAAATAAATGGGCATCTGGTTTTGCTTGGTTTTCCGTGTCTCCCACAGCAGCTCTGTTTTGGCACATAGGCAGTACTGAGCAGAACAGGGGTTGATGTTAATAGAGGCAGAACAGATTCTTGCAGAAACAAAATTAGGATGTCACTGTGGACATCATTTCAGAGGAGTGCTCTGATTTAAAAGATAAATAACATGAATGGTGCCATATCTTAAGCCATCGGGAATTCAGAGGAGATTTTGCTTGCAATATGCCTATTTGGCTATTTTCAAAAGTGACAGAAATAGGGAGAGCAGCTACCTCTTCGTTCCTGGTGGTTCTCAAGATAGGAATGGGACCTTCACCTACTGGACACTTGTGGCATAACCTGTGGATATGCAATAAATGTCCATATGTAGGAATAACCCTTTTAATGTTTTATATGGAATATGGCACCATGAAAATGCAGTGTAATTTGCTTGCAGATTGATATGTAGTACTGTAGAAAAAGATACAGTATAACTTGTTTCATTTCAATTCCTGCTCACTCTGGGCTTTGAAGTCGAGGAGGTCCTATCAGTGATGGAGCGTATTTTCCCACCGCGGCACTCCAGAAGACCTCTCCAGCGCTCCCTTGCCACAAGGACACAGGACCTGGGACTTCTAATGGTAGGAGATCGCTACCCCCTCCAGCATAGAGAAGCCACACAATATCAGACCCAGCCAAGACCCCTCCCCAGGCACCCTGCAGGACCACTTATTATGCCTGCACTTCATGTTCTGTTAAATACCCTCGTGGCCAGTCACTCTCTATGCTCTGCATGTCAGGCGGCCCCACAGAGCCATCCATCCATATTGTCACAACCCACAGGAGTTCAAGACCCCTCTGGCTGTGGAGAACCTGACTTGGCAAGGTCCCTGTCCCGGGCAGTAGAAGACCTCTCCAAAGACTCCCATTCCACCCTTTCATTACTGGGTCATTTGGTAGAGAGATCACCCACAGTGCAGCCCTCACCTTCGCAAGGCGCACAAACTAGGAGCAGGCTTACTAGCAAGCGTCCCAGATCAGGTCGTCATTCCTCTTCTGACGCCTCTACATCCCCTCCCCCTCCCGTTTCCCGATCTCAGACTTCCTCCATTTTAGGTGACACACTATCAGATGGTGAGATTGCGGATTCAGATACGGAGATGGACCTGGAGCAGTCTTCCCAGATTGTGTCTATGGTAGTCTGATTTCAGCTATTCGGGACACTTTCCAAGTTCAGGAGGAACTCCCCTCCACCAGCCACCAGGGAGTGTCGTTTTTCCGTACAAAGCGGACCCCTAAGTCCTTCCCTGTACACGACGACTTTTCCGTTGTTGTCGCAAAGGCTTGGGACCAGCCAGGTTTGCGCTTCATTATCCCAAAGCGGTTAGATTTGCTCTACCCTTTTCCAACTGATTGTGTGGAAAAATGGGCCTCACCTCTGAAGGTAGACCCACCGGTCGCTCGCCTCGCAAAGAACACTATTCCGGGAGCGGATGACTCCTCTCTCCAGGACCCAGTAGATTGGCGCATGGACTCTCTATCGAAGTCTATCTTTACAGCCAGTGGTTCAGCCTTACGCCCGATTTTCGCATCGGCATGGGTAGCCAAGGCGGTTTCGGAGTGGGCCCTCCATTTGAACCAAGACCTTGCGACCAATCTTCCTCCGGCAGAACTCCAGTCCTTGGCGGTACAAATTTTGCAGGCAGGAAAGTACCTCTGCGAAGCGGCTCTGGACGCGGGGACGATGGTCGCCCATTTCTCGGCTCTCGCGGTATCTATCCGCCGAGAACTGTGGCTTAAAGTATGGTCGGCGGATTCATCCTCCAAATGTTCTCTTTCAAGACTTCCCTTTGCCGGGTCTCGACTCTTTGGTACCTGGCTAGATGATATTATTTCTGAAGCAACGGGGAAAAAGCACCTATTTACCGCAACCTAAGGCAAAACATTCCTTTTGTCCTAGGGTCACATTTTCCCGTTATCAGTCCTTTTGTAGGTTTGCGGGCACTCGTCCGGCGGCCTCCCCTGCATCTAGGCCACCTAATCAGGACCAGCGAAAAGGCCCATCCTTCAAACCCCAGCCAGCATGGCGTCCACGAGCACAACAGCCTCGTTCTGCTCCCGGGAAACAGCCCTCAGCATGAAGGTGTGGCCCCACCCTTACAGGTGGGGGGTTGTCTCCTTCTTTTTCAGGAAATATGGCGAACTCCTATATCGGACGCTTGGGCACGATAGGTAGTGACATCAGGATACAAGATAGAATTCAAATCTATCCCACCCAACCGTTTTTTCCTCTCCCAGCCACCCAAGGATCCAGGTCGGGCGGCTGCTTTCTTCCAAGCAGTCCAGTCCCTTCTCATATGGGGTGTGATAATTCCGGTCCCCTTACACGAAAGGTTTACGGGTTTCTATTCAAACCTTTTCGTAGTACCCAAAAAGGAAGGCGATGTTCGCCCAGTGCTGGACCTCAAGATAGTGAATCGCTTCCTCCGCATTCAACGGTTTAAGATTGAGTCACTCCGCTCTGTGATTGCCTCTTTGGTACAGGGAGAACTCATGGCATAGATAGACATCCAAGACGCCTACTTACACGTTCCCATCGCACCCGCTCATCAACGTTTTCTTCGTTTTGCCATTCATTCATGTCACTACCAGTTCGTCGCCCTGCCATTCGGCCAAGCGACCGCTCCGAGAGTGTTCACAAAGGTGCTTGCCCCCCTCCTGGGTCTCCTGCGCTCCAGGGGCATTACTCTCCTCCCGTATCTAGACTATATCTTGATCAAAGCATCTACAGTCTCCCAATGCGAGGAGAGTCTTCAGATCACTTTGAGCACCCTGTCCCACTTCGGGTGGATAGTCAATCGGCGGAAATCCTGCTCATCTCCCACCACACAAATCAGGTTTCTAGGCATGATACTAGACTCGGGTGCAGCCATGGTACGCCTGCCATTGGACAAGAGCGTGGACATTCGGAGATCTATACGCATATTACTCCAACGCCGCAATACGTCTATCTGCAATTGCATGCGGGTGCTGGGCATGATGGTGGCCTCCTTCGAGGCCATTCCCATTGCTCAATTTCACACGAGGTGTTTTCAACGAGCCATTTTGTCATCTTGGGACAAATCCCCGGATTCTCTGGATCGCCGGATCCGGCTGTCCCTCCAAACGCGTACAGCCCTCGGTTGGTGGACAGAGTCTGTGCATCTGTTGGCAGGGAAATCCTTCCTTCCAGTGATATGGACTATCATTACAACAGACGCCAGCCTTCGCCGTTGGGGCGGAGTCCAGGGTGTTTGGTCTCCATCTGAGTCCAAACTTCCCATCAACATACTGGAACTCCAGGCCATTTATCTCTCCCTTGTCCATTGGACTCCACTTCTGCAGGGTCGTCCGATCAGGGTGCAGTCGGACAATGCCACAGCTGTGGCCTACATCAACCACCAAGGAGGGACTCACAGCCTTCCGGTGATGCAGGAGTCTGCGAAGATTTTGCGGTCGGCGGAGTCCCATGTTTCGGTGATTTCGGCAGTCTTCATCCCGGGAGTGGACAACTGGACTGCAGACTTTCTCAGCCGGACAACAGTGGACCCGGGGGAGTGGTCACTCCATCCGGAGGTGTTCGAGGCCATCTGTCTCAGGTGGGGACGTCTGGAAGTGGACTTGATGGTGTCCAGGTTCAATCACAAGCTCCCGTGCTTCCTCTCTCGCGCAAGGGATCCAGCAGCACACGGCGTGGACGCTCTCGTGGCGCCTTGGGACAGCTTCGTGTTTCTTTAAGTGTTCCCACCGTTACCACTTCTACCTCGGATCCTACGCAGAATCGGGAAGGAAGGCGTCAAGACGATCCTGATCGCCCCAGACTGGCCTCGACGAGCTTGGTACTCAGAACTCATTCTTCTGCTAGGAGATGCTCCGTGGCCTCTGCCAATCAGTACCGATCTACTCTCCCAGGGCCCAGTCTTCCATCAGAGTTTAGATACGCTACGTTTAACAGCGTGGCTGTTGAAACGCAGAGGTTTTTCTGATGGGGTCATTCGAACCATGATTAGGGCCAGGAAACCTTCCTCTTCTAGGATTTACTACCGGACCTGGAAATCCTTCTTTCGTTTCTGCGAGGAACGAGCTCTTCCTCCCAGGCGTTTTTCCCTTCCGACGATTCTAGCGTTCCTTCAGTCGGGATTGGACCTGGGCATGGCTCTCAGTTCCCTCAAAGGGCAGGTCTCTGCCCTGTCCATTTTTTTCCCAACGTACTCTAGCCGTCCTAGGTCCGGTCAAGACTTTCTTGCAAGGAGTAGCTCATACCGTTCCCCCATATTTGCCCCCATTACATGCTTGGGACATGAACCTGGTTCTCGGTGCACTCCAGACAGCGCCGTTCGAACCTCTGAGTGAAGTTTCCGTCCGTCTACTTTCCTGGAAAGTGGCCTTTTTAGTGGCCATTACCGCTATTCGACGAGTTTCGGAACTGGCAGCTCTCTCCTACAAGGAACCCTTTTTGGTGTTTCACCAAGATAAGGTGGTTCTTCGTCCAGTGCCATCTTTTTTACCAAAGGTTGTTTCTGCCTTTCACGTGAATGAGGACATTGTTTTTCCCTCAGCCTTCTCACCCGCGGGAGGTCTCCCTCCATCGTCTGGATGTAGTACGGGCCTTGAAGATCTATCTGTCGGTGGTGGCCCCCTTTAGACGCACTGACGCTCTGTTCGTTATCTCGGAAGGCCCTCGTAAAGATTTGGCGGCTTCAAAGGTGACTATTGCTCGGTGGATTCGCTCGGCCATTGCTGAGGCCTATCTTTCCAGGGACAAGGTTCCTCCACCCGGGATCACGGCTCACTCTACCAGAGCGGTCGGGGCTTCTTGGGCACACCACCACCACGCTTCTGCGTCTCAGTTGTGTAAAGCAGCGACTTGGTCCTCTCTACACACCTTTACTAAATTTTACCGGGTGCATTCATTGGCCTCGGCGGATGCTTCTCTCGCCCACAGGGTTTTGCAGGCCGCAGTTCAGTGACTTCCATAGAGAGTTGGTTTGGGAGAATTTAGTTTCCCTCCCTGGGGACTGCTTTAGGACGTCCCACGGTCCTGTGTCCCCCAATGATATGAGCGAGAATTTTTGTGAACTCGCCTGTAAAATCTCTTTCTCGCTTGATTCATTGGGGGACACAGCACCCACCCACATATTGGTGTGAGGCAAGTGGGGTTCCTGTTTTGTCTGTTGGGACCATGTGTTTGGTTCGGTCTCATGACAGTGTACAGTTTTCTGTTGATTTTTACTTTAATTTGGTCTCTCCTACTGCTGGAGCACAAACTGAAATGCTCTCTCCAGGCTGGAGGGGGTATAGCCTGCAGGGGAGGAGCTAACAGTTTTCAGCCTAGTGTCGCCTCCTAGTGGCAGCAGCAAGCTATACCCACGGTCCTGTGTCCCCCAATGAATCAAGCGAGAAAGATTTTACAGGTGAGTTCACAAAAATCTCATTTTTTCACCCTGTAAAACTAATGTTTTAGAGAATTAAAATAAGAAAACAATGTTTTTCATCAGACCCTCGATATTAAACAGATCTGTTCAGACCCCCAATGTTGTTCAGGGGGAAAAAAATCAACTCTCCTCTCCTGCTTCGAACGCTGCTGCCACTCGGGAGATCCAGCAATCTTCCTGCTGTGCTCTGCGCTGACTTGACTGTGCACAGCGTGAGGTTGAAGAGGGCACCTTCACCCTCATACTGTGCAGTGCCAGCAGAAGACTAGCAGGGAGTACACCCAGCACAAGGAGCGCTGTATTTGCTGCTCCCGGTCCTACTGTACTATTGAGCACTTCTTTAGTAGAGGCGCTCATTAGTGTTTACCCTCATATTTCCACTTTTAAGGGGAAAAAGTGTCTTGTAGGGCCAGAAATATGGTAAATGAATAAAATAAGTTTTACTGAATCTTTTCCCACAGAATTAGGCCTCTTTCACACTACGTTTTTTTTTTTGGTGTTTTGCTGGCCGTTTTTTGCGTTCCACATACAGTCCGTATACGAAACCATTAATTTCAATGGGTCCGCCAAAAAAACGGAATGTACTCCGTATGCATTCAGTTTCCGTATCTCGGTTCCGTGCAAAGATAGAACATGTCCTATATTTGGCCGCAAATCACGTTCCGTGGCTCCATTAAAGTCAACGGGTCCGCAAAACTGAATGCATACGGAAATGCATCCGTATGTCTTCTGTATCCGTTCCGTTTTTTGCGAAACCATCTATTGAAAATGTTATGCCCAGCCCAATTTGTTCTATGTAATTACTGTATATGCCATACAGAAAAACGGAAACACAACTGATCCGTAAAAAACGGACTGCAAAACACTGAAATAGCCATACGGTAGTGTGAAAGAGGCCTTACAGTATATATGAACCTACTCTGCATCTACTGCTCTATAACAGCATGTTGTCTGCAGATTTGATAAATGTCCCTCATGGTATCTAAACTGGCATACCCATACGCCAGTCTTGATCACTCTGCACTGGCATGAGATGTGCCTAATTTATTAAGAGGCAGATGCATGCGCCAGATACCGAAGTAGACTTCACTCTTTTCGATGAATTCTGTGATGGAGGCCCTGAACGGAGCCTCTAATGCAGATGTTAGCACAACCTATGGCTTTTATTTGTTTTGGCTTGTTTTGCAGCTGTTCTCTATGAGTGTCTATACAGAGATGTGTTTGGAGTAGATGAGCGAGAACTGATCGCTGCTGTTGAGCTGTTTCGAAATGGGACAAAGAAGAATCGTAACAGTGCATCCACTGGCAGCGAAGATGCGAATTATGATTGCACTTCTGAACATACAAAGGCATCCGCTGACGGGAGGTAGCTGGTCATTGTAATGAGCAGTGTGTGTGTGTGTACATATATCGTGTAGGGGATGTCTGCATACATGATGACAAGCTTAGATTCAAGGGGTTGGCCACGTTCTGGCTCTGGTGACCAATGTGTATGTAAGATGACTATATGACACTTGCTAACTGCCTTTGTTGATATTCTCTGCTCTTTGCTAGATTTCATAAGCCATGCTCCCTTATTAGACAAATCTGTGCTGTTGGCATAGATGTCCTGTCCATAAGATGGCTGCTGATGGGGAGTTATGTGACCAGACACATTTCTCAGCCTCTTCCATTCAAACACACTGCACCTGCGCTAAACTCCCAACAGTGTAAGAGCATGTATTTGAGTGAAGGAGGCATCACATGGAGGTGATTTGCTTGGACACATGACCCTCCATCACTGGCCATTTTGGACAGAAACAAGACCTCTGTGTGGACAGCGAACAAGGGGACATATGTTATGAAATGTAGAAAATGGTGCAGAATTTCATCAAAGGCAATATTGCAAAGTGCCCTATAGACCTCTTACAAACACATTGGTCAACAGTCAGTGGCCAACTCCATTCACAATCTGGGTATGGCATGACTACATGCAGTCTAAGCCTTTCGAAAGATGATGTGTGATGCTCATTGTCAGTGGTCTCCTTCTTTGCACCCCATCCCCCCATTTTTTTTGTTAAAAAGCTGCCATACCATAAATAGAACTTACATTTCTTTCTAGGCAAATGGAATGGGAGAAAAAAGATGTTGACAATTCTGTGGAGGAGAAAACAAAGCAAAGCACAGAGGAAGTAAAGGTCTGGTGTGTGTAGATATGTCTATCGTTATTTGTGTACAATATAAAGATTTCAATATTACAGATAAATTATCAAATAAATTACCTATGTAATACTGTCAGATATGATTACTTATTTTTTAGATAACTGAAACCCCAAACAAGATGCCATTCCCATACAAAGTCTTAAAGGCACTTGATCCAGAAATCTACAGGAATGTTGAATTTGATGTCTGGCTGGACAGCAGAAAAGGTAAGTGCATTGAAACCTGGGAGTACCTTGAAAAAGTATTCATACCCCTTGAACTTTTCCAAATTTTTTTACGTTACACCCACAAACTTAGGCCTCAGGCACACGACCGTACCGTTTTTTGCGGTCGCGAATCCGCAAAAAACAAAAGCCGCCCGTGTGCCTTCCGCAATTTGCGGAACGGGCGGCCCTTTCTAGAAATACCTATTGTCCGCAAAACGGACAAGAATAGCACATGTTTTATTTTTTTTCGGGGCTACGGAACGGAGCAACGGATGCGGACAGCACACGGATTGCTGTCCTCATCTCTTGCGGCCCCATTGAAGTGAATGGGTCCGCATCCGAGCCGCAAAAACTGCGGCTCGGATGCGGACCAAAACAACGGTTGTATGCATGAGGCCTTAAATGCATTTTATGTGATAGACCAACACAAAGAGGCAAGTATGTGTGAAGTGAAATCATACATGGTTTTCAAAATGTTTAATCAATAAAAATCCGGACAGTATGGCGTGCATTTGTATTCACGTGTGTGTGTATATATAGTCCTTGTCTCACTGTATTGAATACTGTACATGAAATGAAGGTGCTTCATATTTGACTATAGCGCTGCATATAAGGGTCAAAATGCTGTTTTGCATTGGTCCCACCTACCATCAATGCGACTAAGGTTTACAGCATTATCCCCTGCCATTTTAGATTCTCCTGCAATATGAGGATATTTTCATATACTTTTTTTTTCCCCTCCATAACCATTTTAAGTTTTATCGGCCCCTTTTGTAAAAGGGGGGTTTACCCCAATACTAAGTGATGGCATATGTCTATCAGCTAGAGTCTAAATGCCAGAATCCCCACAAGCCTTAAAATTTAGTGAACAATTGCCCTGATTTGAGTGCTGCTTCTTTACTGACTTTATTTACATGGCAGCGCTCCCAGCTGCCCACTGTATAGGAAACCTCAGCACAGCCCCTACATGGCATCCGCTCTTGTGAAAGAACCCTAATAGTCATGTAAATTTTTTTATAATATTGAAGATGAGAAACATAGATGTTACAATTTCAGTATTTCCATCTGTGCTGGTTTCACAGCTAGACTCCTCAGTATTTCTGTATAATGACCCTTATGCTGGTGCTTTTTTGTGGTAGTGCTACAGAGATATAGGGGAGCAGGATCTTTTCTTGTGTGTGCTGTGTATGGGAGAAATCATAGCAGCTGATCTCCGCACACTGGACCTGAGCTCAGGGAAAACTGATGATTAGAGATTGATCCTGCAGAGGTGAAGAACTATTGGTATGTTTGACCTCTTGGTAGTTTAGAGATGAGGGTTAGTTGACTGGCACAAAGGGAAAGTACCAGTCGTTAGAAAAACAGTTAACCCGTTGTGACAGAATGGCTGAATATTTTTTAATTAAAGGCCAATTGAACATGTGATTTTTAGCCAAAAATGAGTAACATGCAATCATAAACAAATATTGCCTCCAAAGGTATCTTGATCCCATTGTTTCTGTGATTGACCGGGGTCCAAAGCAAATCGTTTTACATTAATCAAAATATAATAGTATTATAGATCAAAAAGTAAAAAAAATGGTAATTTCTTTATTTTATTTTAGAGCTGCAGAAAACGGAATATATGGTGTTTGCTGGAAGACATTACTGTTTAGGTGATAAGTGTCAGGTGAGTGATTTTGTATTGGGACGTATGTTTTGCAGTAAGTTTTTAACTGGAAATGGGGTAGCCTAAGCCTTATTAGAGTGCATGTACAATTTTATATAAAATCTATTTTTATAGGTTCGTTTAGAGCCTGGTGGGCGATTCTACAATGCTCATATACAAGAAGTTGGACAAGATACCAATTCTGTTACAGTATTTATTGAAGAACTGGCAGAAAAGTAAGTTTACCATATAATAAGGGGGGGGGGGAGGGATGAGAAATAGAAATTCTGATTCTAACCAACTGATTGGAAAATTCAGTTCAGGGGTCTCCCAGGACTTACCCAACCTCCTTTTAGGCTCTTTAAAGGGAACCTGTCATCAATTTTATGCTAACCTCACTGAGGACAGTATAAAATTAGTAACAGTAATGCTGATTTCAGCGGTGTGTCACTCATGAGCTAAGAGTGTTTGCCGAGAACCAGCATCATAATCATTGCAGCCCAAGCCTTGAAAATAGTCAAATCTACCTGAGAGGAGTCATGGTTATTCATAATCTTCTGCTCTCTCACCCATCTGCTGATGATTGGAAGTTCTCTCCTAGAGAAAGAGGGCGAAAACTAGGTAGAAGACTGTCAATCATCAGCAGGTGGGCAGGGAGAGAAAGAATATATGAATAACCATGACTCTTCTCAGGTGGCCGTGACACTTTTCCAGGCCCAGTCTGCAATGATTGTGATGTTTGTTCTCAGAAACCACTTACTTTTAACCTTTTAAATGACAGACCGCTGAAATCAAGTCACCTGTCTCTACTTTATTCTGCCGTTAGTATGGACATCATAAAGTTGATTACAGGTTTCCATTAATGCAAGGGCCGGATGACGTTGCGGTGTGGATTCTGCACTGTTTTTCAGTGAATGGGATTAGACATATCTTATGTGCAGTTTCCTTTTTTTTCTTCCGTACTGAAATTGACCTTCTGTGTAAAGTTTGAAATTGGCAGTATGTCAGTAGTTTGTGCGACTTTTGTTTTGGTGCTGGTTGCATCCTTTTTAATTGAAGAGTGAAATATGCAACTAAAGCACATCAAATCTGTAAGTAACACACAGGCCTACATATTATGTGTTTGAATTACTGCAACTTTCGTACTCAGCTGAAAATACTTCTCAATAGTATGTAGTGCGACTTCTGCCTCTAATGTAAACGTGGATAAAATAGTGCAGAGTGCTGCAGTGATGTTGACCACCTTTAAAGTTTCTCCCATCTGCACACTGGATCTTTGGCCAGAGTGACCTTTTGGACCTCTTACAAAGCCCCCCCCCCCCCCCACCAATTACTTAGTTTTGTGGTGCGGACAGCTCTAGGAAAAGTCCTGGTTGTTCCAAACTTCTTCCATTTAAGAATTAATGGAGACCACTGTGGTCTTGGGAACTTTAAGTGCAGCAGAATTTTTTTTTTTACCCCTTCAAATCTGTGCCTCCACATAATCCTGTCTCTGAGCTCTACAGGCAGTTGTTTCCTTCTCATGGCTTGGCATTGTCAGCTGTGATATAGACCGGAGGGTGTCTTTACAAATCATGTCCAATCAACTGAATTTATCACAGGTGGACTTCAATCAAGGAGTGGAAAAATCTCCAGAAATAGGAGGCCCCCAGAGCTTACATTTCTAAAATTCTGTTCTCACTTTGTTATTATGGGGTACGGAGTGTAGATTATAGCACAAGACTGGAACATGACAAAATGTGAAAAAAGTGAAAGGGTCTGAAGACTTTCTACTTTCACACTTGCGTTTTTCTTTTCCGGCATAGAGTTCCGTCACAGGGGCTCTATACCGGGAAAGAACTGATCAGTTTTATCCCCATGCATTCTGAATGGAGAGTAATCCGTTCAGTTTGCATCAGGATGTCTTCAGTTCAGTCGTTTTGAATGATCAGGCAAAAGAGAAAACCGCAGCATGCTACGGTTTTCTCTCCAGCGAAAAAAACTGAAGACTTGCCTGAATGCCGGATCCGGCATTTTTTCCCATAGGAATGTATTAGCGCCGGATCCGGCATTCAGAATACCGGAATGCCGGATCCGTCCTTTCGGCCTACGCATGCGCAGACCGATAAAAATGTGAAAAAATGTATAAGACGGATCCGCATCCGGATCCGTCTCACAAATGCTTTCAGTCAGCGGCAGATCGGCGGATCCGGCGGGCAGTTCAGACGACGGAGCTGCCCGCCGGATCACACTGCCGCAAGTGTGAAAGTAGCCTAAATGTGTTGTATGGCTTTTTCTTTACTTGCATTTTAGAACTCAGAAAAAAAATCTCATATAAAGGAGGCCTGATAAGGTGGCAGCAGTTGGCTTACTTATAAACCACTTCTAGCGTATTGTAATTGTCAATTACATAGCCAGTTGTTTTTAGTTAAAAGGCTATACCCCTGTAATGCAGTAAAATATATATATTATCATAAAGCTAATAAAAAGTATATTGCTTTACAGACACATTGTCCCGCTTGTTAATTTAAAACCAGTCACTCAAGTGAATCCCGTTCCAGCTTGGAATTCTTCAACTAACCGCAAGGGAGCAAATTACCAAAAGATTGCTGCTGGTTACCAGAGTGACATTGGTTTGTAAATCAAAACTTCTGTGGTCGCATAATAAACAAATGCAAATAATGTTATATTCTTCTAAGAATGTCTACATGTTATGAATTACTATTCTAGGAATACTTACATCTATTTGATATGCGTTCTGTAGACACAAACATGTTTAATTTTAAACTACCATTTCATTTGAAATACATCAAGCAATTTTTTATTTCCGCTTTAGAGCTCGACTTCAAATCTAGGAAGAGGCTGTTCAAGAAAGTATGTACAAAGGGAGTTACTGGGATGATTAGTGGGGTTGTCCTCTTGCCACTGGAGTGAAGTATTTTTTTTTTTTCCTCTTGATCCAGACAGCAGCTAGTCTTGCGTCATATGAACACTTCAGGCCTCCCCTATCTCCACATCGTCAAAGCCGTAGCTTTGGAATCCCAAAGTACGTACTACAAATTAACTATTAAAACAGTTATTGTATGGTATACATGATATAGTTACGAGAGATTATCTGATGAATGTATTTTGAAAAGAAAAGTGTAAAATATATTCTCTATCAGATAAATGTAACATAACATGGCTTAAAGGCTATGTGCATCTTTGGGAGTAAATTATTATTATTATTATTATTATTTTATTGCATTGTACTCATTTTGAGCTAAAAATATATTTTTTTAATTGGTCTTTATTAAAAATGTTTTTTTTTGTACAGCACCCTTTGGATTTTCTGTCTTGTCCATCAGACCAGGAGCAGACTAACTCCTTATCTCTGCTCTATGACCTAAACACTTATTATAGCTCAGTTCTTATCTTACTGATAAGAATAAGGCTTAAATAAGTGTTTATGACCTCTTAATAGTTCAGAGATGTGGTTTATTAAATTACCTACATAAGGTGAAACTACCAGTCACACGGCTAGAAAAACTGTTAACCCTTTGTGACAAAACAGCAATATTTTTAATAGAATTTTTTTTTGCCAAAAATGAGTAACATGCAATCGTAAAAAAAATGCCACCGAAGGTGTACATAGCCTTTAAACAAGATCATACTATGTTATCCCTTTTGACTCTTCTACAGTCCTTTCTATATTGTGTGAATTTCTACTTAAAAAAAAAACTAATATTCAGCTCCCGTTTCCATTCATTTCTGTGTGTAAGCTAGTTTCTACTTCCTGGCTCCACTTGGCACACAGGAAATGGCCCCTTGGCTAATCACTGACTGCATCGGTAACTTTGCCTTAGTCTGACCGGCTAAGTAGTGATTTACTTTGTGTGGAGTCTCAGCAGGGGGCCGGAAAGTGTCAGAACTGGAATCAATAGAGTATAATTTTCTTTTTTTTTTATGCCATTCTGGCTTGTGTTTTTTTTTTTTTTTTTTTTTTTTAAATAAAGCAGCCAGCTGGACAAACCTTTAGAAGTACCTTCTTCCTTAATGTCAATACAGTGTCTCTTCAACACCTTACGATTAGTTTTCTGTATAAGAAAACAAATCCATATGTTTTTATCATAAATGTCTTTGCCTCGATCTATTAACAGACATACCATTATGAGTCCAGAGATTCAATTTTATCACAGTCCTGGGAAGAGGTGCTACCAAAGCTTTGACAACTATTCCTACAGAACTAGGTAAGTATATGCATGCAACGTGTAGACCAGTGAACTTACCTCTACATGTTTCCCAAGCACTGCTGTCTTTTTCTAACGAATTAAGATACAAGTCACAATTGCATGAGAAGTTGCAAAAATCCTATAAGATGCATTGAACATCTTTTTGCTTTACACTAGAGTCAAATATTGCATTCTGCATTTGGCTGAAACAGTTCACTTGGCATACATGAAGTGTGTTATTTAAAGGGGTTGCCTGGAATTTGTATATTGATGGCTTATCCTCAGGCTATCTGATTGGTGCGGGTCCAACTCTCAGCACCCCCACCTATCAGCTGTTTGAGGAGATCTCGGAGCACCATTGAGTGCTGCGGCCTCCACAGCTTGCCAAGAACAGCATCTTACATTGTATAGAAGTTATGCTTGGTATTGCACCTCGCGCCCATCCATATGAATGGAACTGAGCTGTGCCTAGGCCATGTGACTCAACGGTGATTGTTCAGTTTATCAACGGGATAGCCAGAAGTTGCACCCCCACTGATCAGATATTGATGCCCAATCCTGAGTTTGGGCCATCAATTTAACAATCCTTAACAAACCCTTTAATCATTTCAAAGAATCATTTTCCATGTGTCCAATGGATGTCTTACTTATACCACCCTAGTTCCCATGGTGGTACTTCTGTTCTGGTGTGATACTTACAAATGAAGATGGACTATTCATTATTGCTTATGTAATGGTTGCTGTGACACTGCAGGAGTCACTACTTTGCAGCCGAGCTCTTTTTTGCATCTAGACATTTCCACAGTTTGCAATTGGTGAGGGAAGACCTATGATATCCATATCAGTCCCCGAAGATTTCAATATATACCACGTTCTTTTGATATAATTGTTTTCTTATGAAAAATTACATGGGTGTATACTTGATATGTTTTTGGGCTCCGTATTTTGAGGATGTCTATATAAATTTACATAAATGCACAAAAAAGCAAAGTTTCCCTAATATATTGTGTCAAATATACATGCAGAAAAAAATGTGCTTCATATTGTGTTTTCCATGTTTTTTCTGCAGGTCCTACACACGGAGTAGAAGGCAGATGCCTTACGTAAATAAAGAGTGTCAGTTTGGGTTTGTGTCGGATAGAGATGACGAGCAACGAGGCCTGGAAGAAACTATAACATATTATGAAATTGAGGAGGGAGATGAACCACCTTTCCCTCCTTTATCTGTAAGCATCTCCTTCTGTTTGAGGATGGATTTATGTTTCTACTGAAGTAGTAGTCGAAGAATTTTAGGAGATTTAGCCTCTAAACCCAGTATGTGCCCAGTCAACCAAAAACAAAGGCAGGTAGTCTACTCCTGAGCATCCTAAAACCCACAAATGTGCAAGGGTCTACTATCATTGGACAAAGAACAGTCTAGTCTAATCACCCTGATACCAATCTTATTTCCTGGGACAGTATCAAATGTGTATCCTTCTTCAAGTGGTGTAAACATCCATGTCCTTAATAGGGTACTTTCACACTAGTGTTATTCTTTTCCGGCATTGAGTTTCGTCCTAGGGGCTTAATACCTGAAAATAACTGTTTTATCCTAATGCATTCTGAATGTAGAGCAATCCGTTCAGGATGTCTTCAGTTCAGCCTTTTTGACTTTTCAGGACGGAGATAATACCGCAGCATGCTTCGGTTTTATCTCAGTCCAAAATTCACTTGCCGTAATGCATTTATGCCGGATCCGGCCTGAGTGTTTCGGCAAAACAGATCCGGCATTGCAGTCTGCGGATGCTCAGACCGCAAAAAATGTGGAAAAAAATTACGGATCAGTTTTTCCGGATGACACCGTAGAGATGGATCCGGCATTTCAATGCATTTGTCAGACTGATTAGGATCCTGATCCGTCTGACAAATGCCATCTGTTTGCATAAGTTTTGACTGATCCGGCAGGCAGTTCCAGCGATGGAACTGCCTGCCGGAATCCTCTGCCGCAATTGTGAAAGTACCCAAATATATATCAATATAATATAGTCCGCACAAGGCTTGTGTGTAGATGTAGTTTATTGGATTTAGAAATTAGCTAATTTTATGAAAATTTACACACAAATCATAACTGTTTGACACAGCCTACTTACATTAAGGGTTGCAGTGTGACAATGTGTTATCAACCATTGCACTGAAGCATACCTACAGGTATAAGGCTACTTTCACACTAGCTTTTCTCTTTTCCGGTATTGAGATCCGGCAGAGGATCTCGGTACTGGAGAAAAAAGCTTCCGTTTTGTCTCCATTCATTATCAAAACGTAACTGAACAGAATGGAATGCTCCTAAATGCATTCTGTTCCGTTTGGTTGCGTTCCTATATCTGAGAGCAAACCGCAGCAGCATGACCCACAATGTAAGTCAATAGGGACGGATCCGTTTTCTCTTATACGATATGCTATGTTAAAGATAATACAACCAGATCCGTTCATAACAGATGCAGATGGTTGTATTATCAGTAACAGAAGCGATTTTGCTTATCCCTGTCGGATCAAGCAAAAACGCAAGTGTGAAAGTAGCCTAAAGTAGTTTGTTTAATCTAGTTTTTTTTCTTCAAAAATGTATGGATCTGTTTTCCAGAATCCAGGAAGTCAAATGGTTCCCACTCCAGCCTTTTGGGTTGCAAGGAGCAGTCCTGGCCCCATTGGTACAGTCAAGCAAAATTTGAATTCATCAGAAGAAGATATTGATGAACCAAGTGATAATGGTATTTTTTTTCTTTTTTTTTTCTTAACTGTGTAGGGCCAAAAAACATATCCTTTTGGATATGCCATAAATGTGGGAGATGAGACTACTTCTTTATAATACATTTTTATTTGTATAGCAGACACCCCTTGGTTATTTCAATCTTAAGGCTCCTATATGCTGCTAAATTAAGCAGACAATTGTCGGGAGGGAAGTGTTCCTTCCCGAAAATCACCTGCTAGTCAGTGGAGGAGACCTATAATGCCATCACTCGTCCCTGTATCGAATAATTGCTTAGACTGCACGATCTAATGCCGTCAAACAATGTTTTAGGTGTCCGCACAAATGATCCTATTTCCTGATGAATGAGCTCTTTGCTCATTCATTGGGTAATTTCCAGCACCTCTACTCTGGCAGATCACTAACAAGCGTTCATAATCTGTCTGAACATCTGATAGTGTAAAGGAGCCCTTACTGAGGCCCGGCGCTCTGGTCGGAAAATGGCCAGATGTCATAATTAGCCACTTTAGGTCTTTATCATCAGGCTTACAATAAGACTGGAATGAACAAGATGTCGGTGTATATTGTTTAGTAACAGTGTATAAAGTGGCTTTGTGCTGATTCTAGCAGTTACGGAGAATTAAAGATACAATGGTCAACCCCTGTTAAAGGTTCACTGAGCTTTCCTTAAATTTCTCATGTCATGGCAACATCAAAGATAATGATTAGTGTTGAGCGAAGCAAGCTTCGGATGCTTCAGTCAAAACTTTAGAATAATGCTGTACAGAAATCTGTCTCCATGCACTATTAAATTGTATGGACTCCGATGAGCTGAAGTTAGTTATTCACGAAGTCGCACATGACTTTGATTTTTATTTTACGCAGTACTAGTCCGAACCTGAGCAGAGTTCGGTTTCAAGTTTTAAAGTGGGTTTCCACTTTAAAAATAAGTTAGTAACTTCGGTTCATCGGAGCCCATACATTCTAATACTGTACAGAGGCAAATCTCCATACAGTATTCTGAAGTTTTGAACAAAGCTACTTCAGATGAATCATCCAAAGCTCTCTTCCCTCAACACTAGTACTGATCATTGGAGGTCTGACCACTGATCGCTAGAATAAGAGCTTGCCTATCGCACTGTCCTCACTGAAGGATAGTGAATTGAGACAAGCCAATAGACTCTCTATTGAGTCTGTCTCCTGCAGCAAGGAGAGAGCATGCTATAGAAGTGCTTCGCTCTTCTCATTCTAGTGATTTAGTGGAGGGTCTCGGCACTCGGACCCCACCAATAAAACCCTTTTGATATATTTTTGACATATCAAAAGATCTTTGAAAGCTCAGTAACCCTTCAGGACCCTATCCTGCTAAGGCCTTGCCTGAAACATTGAGTAGACCAAAGTAGGCAAGACAAAATATGTTTACTGCAACTTTGTGATCAATAGTAGGCTGTAAGCACATAAGCTTCTTCTATGGGTGGCTGTAAGTAGCCCAAACATGGTGAGTGAAATTACTTCAAACTCAACAGTTTGTGATTATATTGTTAAATAACAGTTCTTATGTATTTTCTGCAGGAGAGTATCATGGAGACTTCATGTATAGTTCAGGTTAGTGAAATCTGTTCATGAAAAATAAATCTAAAACGCACACAATCGCACTATTCACTTCAATGGAACCAGCTCTATATTTCCTCCTGTCTATTGAACTTGAAACTGAGAAGTTATCCACCTCCTTTCTCACAAACCTGTTACTGACTGCAGAAAGAGGCTTCCTCCATTACTGTGTCTGCAGTAAGAGGCCATGACCTACTGACTTGTGGCACCCGGGGCCCGTAAGACCAGGAATGCAATGCTCCACACACTTTATGAAGTCTGAGCCATCTGGCAAGTGAAAATTAATCGTAAATTAAGACCTCTGTTAGAGAATCCAGCAGACTGACTAATGGTGTGGGCTAGAGTATTTATTTTCTAAGTTTAGTGTTTTTAGTCCGTACATGTACGGCGCTAGCTACTGTGGCTTAAATACCAGCGCTGACCGTGGCATGTGTGACGTGTGGAGAGGGAGGGAGCACCCATCTGGTCCCTGCGCTGCTGTGACTGGGACCCGATGGCTTGGACGGCAGCCCGATGCCTTCCCAGGGAATTGTGGCTGCCATCCGTGTCAGCCTGTGAGATCCAGCCCCCTGGATCTCACAGGCAGGAAGGCTGTAAGTGTATTACACTGGTAATACACTTACAGCCAATGTATTATAATACAGAAGTATTGTAATGCATTCTACAGGGGATCAGACCCCAGAGTGAAACAAAAAATAGTGAAAAAAAGTAAAAAAATAAAAGTAATAGCTTTACAAAAAATTTTACGTTTCAAGTAAAAAAAAAGCATCCTTTTAAAAAATAAAAAATAAAATTGTGAATAGGGAGAAAAAAAAAGAAAAGTAGACATATTGGGCATCACTGTGTCCGTATCGAACGGCTCTATAAAAATATCACATGATCCACCCCGTCAGGTGAACGCCGTAAAAAAAATAAAGTGCCAAAAAAGCCATTTTCTTTTTTGCGTATGACCGTACCCCTGGAGAGACCACCACCGCCTCCTCAGGACAGGAAACTGGAACCAGAACAGCCTTTTAAAGGCGGGATCATCCCTTCTATCTCCAGTTCTGTTTCCTGTCCTAAGGGGCAGGAGGGAATAGGATCCGCTGGAAAAATCAATGGAAAAGAGCTGCGGGGGCCCCGGCTATTGAAATAGTGTGTGGAGGGTTACCCCGTGCGGCGTAAGTGTCCTCTAGGAGCCGCTGCTATCCTTACACATTCCGTCCTCCTTCCTGGTTCCTGAGAGGGTCTTGACCTTCCTGGGCTCCTGCGAACTTCTGCGGCTGTGTTCGCATGTTTGGCCGCTGGCCTGCGTGATCTGCCGGTTTGTTCAGCCTTTACGTCCGGGTTGCGGTGGGAGGAAGCGGACGCTGCGGACTGGAAGGGGAGGGATGCTGGCAAGCACGCACCGATTTGAAAAGCATAGCCGGCTCACTGCCATGCGGGGTGGAAAAATGTGGCAGTTCCTCCATTCAGGCTGTGTTGGCTGTATGAAACGTGCCGCAGGCTCAGCGAGCTGAACCCACTAAGACCACCAATGATACATCGGTACCATGGTGGGGTAAGAGGGGTTATACCCCAGCATATATTTATCCTAATGCTTTTATAGGGTCATTTCTTGTTGCCTAGGTTTCAAAGGAGTCTTCTAGGAAGACCTCCAGAGTAAAGGAAAAGGGATGTGGTGTGTGTAAGAAGAAACTTCCTTTTGCCTGGGCAAAATCCCTATGTCAGGGGTGTATGAGCAAGTTAGTGGAGGAGGAAGCTCCATCTTTTATGGGCAGCATTAAACAGATGATATGTGAAGAGGTTAAGGAGTCGGTTAACTGTCTGATAAAGCACCGCCCCAGTACTTCCACAGCTGCTGCTAAAGACTCCCCCTCCAGTGACCGTAATATACTTTCTGGTCTGGAAAAGGAGTGAGGGTCATCAGACGAGTCTTCTGAAGACGAGGCTGCAGGGAGAACACTTTTTCATGTGGAGAATACTAACTCCCTAGTAAAGGCGGTTAGGGCTACTATGGGTTGGATGATCAGAGGCCACAGAATTCAGTCCAGGACTCTGTTTGAGGGGTTAGCTCCCAAGAAGAAAAAGGTGTTTGTGCATAAGAACATTCAGGAAGTGGTTGCCAGAGAATGGAAAAGACCGGATAGGAAGTTTTTCGTCCCTTCGGTGAAGCAAAAGTATCCGTTTGAGGAGTTGTCTGCCCCCTGGGAAAGGGGCTCAAAGCTTGATGCCCCAGTAGCAAAAATGTCCAAGAAAGCCGCACTCCCCTTTGAGGACATGGGTTCGCTCAAAGACCCAATGGATAGAGCAGAGGTTTATTTAAAGGGATTCTGTCATGACATTTTAGGCCTATAACCTAAACGTATGGCCAGGTCCGTCCAAATAGCATGAATCTGAAACTGTACTTATTAAATGTGCCTGTGGATCTATTAGCACATAATACAGGTTTTTATAAACCTGTCATTCACCTACCTAAGGTGCCCAAGGGGACATCGCTTCATACAGGGTGCCCGGCTGCAGCCATCTCCGTCTCGTGCCCAGCGCCGCCTTCCCAGTTGAAATCGCTGCCTTCCTCACCTCAGCCCCCGCCTCCGGACGATTGCAGTTACTGTCTTCCTTCCCTACTATAAGTAATGCCTTGGATTTCTTAGCTGACACTTCTGCGGATACCTTAAGATTTTCCGCTAGGACTTTCGCCTTATCCAACTCTGCCCGGCGGGCTATTTGGTTGAAAAGCTGGAATGGGAATGCTAGTTCCAAGGCAAAACTTTGTGTTATCCCTTGTCAAAGAGTTTTTATTTGGATCTGTCCTTGACGATAGTGTTGCAGCTAACGATTATTTGAATAATCGGGAAAAAGACCAAAATGACAAAAAAAAGGGGTTTATATGATTTTACTCGAAAAATTATGTTCAAAGGCCATATTAAAACAAATTGTGGGTGGCACTGTTATGGGGGATCTGTTGATAGCACTGTTATGGGGAGGGGGGGGGGGAATCTGTGGATGGCACTGTATAGCATCTTATGCTATATGTCATCCACAGATCCCCCCCCCCTCCCCATAACAGTGCCATCCACAGATCCCCCCCCCTCCCCATAACAGTGCCATCCACAGATCCCCCCCCCTCCCCATAACAGTGCCATCCACAGATCCTCCCCATAACAGTGCCATCCACAAATCCCCCCCCCCCCATAACAGTGCCATCCACAGACCCCCCCCCCCCCCATAACAGTGCCATCCACAGATCCCCCCCCACCCCATAACAGTGCCATCCACAGACCCCCCCCCATAACAGTGCCATCCACAGATCCCCCCCCCCTCCCCATAACAGTGCCACCGTTATTTGGATAAACAAACTTTTATAATATGCAAATGAGCCTCTAGGAGCGGGGGGGAGTTGCACCTGCTCCTAGAGGCTCCATTCACTTACCTCTTTCCACGCCTTTCTACACTTGATTGACAGGGCCAGGCCAGCGTTGGTCTCCTGTCTGTCGGGGAAATCTCGTGCCTGCGCCGTCCCATTCAGTGCAGGCGCAGTGAGGGAAGGACATTTGCCGGCAGCTGGCTTCCTCACTGCGCCTGCGCTGAATACGTCGCAGTGAGGAAGAAGGCTGCCGGCGAACGTCCTTCCCTTCTCAGGCACGAAATTTTCCCGACAGATAGGAGACCAATGCTGGCCTGGCACTTTCAATCAAGTATAGAAGGGCGTGGAAAGAGGTAAGCGAACAGAGCCTCTAGGATCATGTGATCATGTGCAATGCACCCCCCCCCCTTCCCCCCGGGCTCCTAGAGGCTCATTTGCATATTATGTAAGTTCTTTTTTCTAAATAACGGTGGCACATAGTGACATAAAACTAATATAGTTATGTTCAGCCATGGGACTAATATGCTAATGTCAGCCAGGTTAATACCAATTTTTCTGATGACAGAAACCCTTTAAGCGCCTTATTTGAGTTTAAAGGGCTTCTGTCACCCCCAAAACCCTTTTTTTGGGGGGGGGGGCTTGTTAAAATCGTTATTTAACGACAATTCCCTATATAGGGATCTTACCTCTTGTCTTTGGCTTCTTTTCATTAAAAAACGATCTTTTAAAATATGCTAATCACTTCACTACCAGCAAGTAGGGCGTCTACTTGCTGGTAGCTGCCGCAAAAAACCGCCCCCTCCTCTTGTTGATTGACGGGGCCAGCAGTGCTCTCCTCCGGCTAGCCCTGGCAGCATTTCAGAAAATCCCTTTTAAGTTAGCGGAATATCCTTGGATCAGGAGGTTTATAACAGCAGTGTCTGTTATCCCCGGTCTGTAAAAATAGAATCCCACCCTGGGATTTAAATGTGATCTTTTCCTGTCTCCCTTCAAACCCTTTCAAGCCTATTGATAAAATCTCCCCAAAGTTCCTCTCCCTTAAGCTTGCTTTCCTCCTGGCTATTACTTCGGCTAGAAGAGTAAGTGAGATTTCTGCTCTCTCGATTGACCCTCCCTATTTGGTGATCCTGGAAGATCAGGTAGTGATTTCTCCTGATCCTTCTTTTTTTACCAAAAGTCTCTTCATGGTTTCACCGTTCTCAGGAGATAGTGTTACCATCCTTTAGATGCTTCCCCTAAAAATAAAAAGGAATCGGAGTACCATTGTCTCGATGTTAAGAGATGCATTTTGCAATATCTATAGGTCACTCAGCCTTGGAGATCCTCCTCACTTCTGCTGATTTTGTTTCCGGGAGCATGGAAGGGATCTTCTCACACTATTGCTAGGTAGATTAGACAAGCCATTTCCTTATCTTACTCTTCTAAGGGGATTGTTCGACCCTCAGGGTTTGGGGCTCACTCTGAGGTCTGTCTCCACGTCTTGGGCAGAGAGAGCTTCTGCCTCTATAGAGCAGATTTGTAAGGCAGCTACCTGGAGCTCTCCACATATGTTTTTTTTTTAGATACTATAGACTACAGTTACCTTCTATTGAAGGTCTTGCCTTTGGTCAGAAAGTTCTTCAGGCTGTGGTCCCACCCTAGACAATTTCTTGCCTATTCTCCTGGGGTGCTGTCATAGGCTAAAAAGAAAGATTGTAATTGGGTTTCTTTGAGCCTATGACAGCACCCGGCTAATTCCCAACCCTATATAAAATTTTCATAGAGGAGTGTATGTATGTATTTCTGGACACCTTGCCTCACGAAAAAGTGTAATACCAAGCGATCAAAAAGTCTTATGTACCTCAAAATGGTACCAATCAAACCGTAATCTCATCCCGCAAAAAATGAAAACCAATGGCAACCGTAAACCAATCCATCAAAATCTTCGCTGCAAAAGCCTTATGGTGCTCCTTCTGTTCTGAATCCTGCCATGTGCCCCTACAGCAGTTTACCACCACATATAGTGTGTTGACATATTTAGGAGAAAATGGGGAAACAAATTATGGGGTGCTTTTTCTCCTGTTACCCTTTGTGAAAATGAAAAATTTGGGACTAAAGCAACATTTTATTGGAAGAAATTAAACTTTTCATTTTCAGTGTTTCCAAATTCCGTAAAGCGCTTAGGGGGTCAAAGTGCTCAGTATCCCCCCCCCCCCCCCCAATATATTCTTTAAGGGGTTTAGTTTGCAAAATGGGGTCACTTTTTTGAAGGTTTCCAGTGTAGGGTTACATCAGGGTTTCTTCAAATACAAAATGGTGCCTAAAAAACATTCTAGCGAAATCTGTCTCCAAAATCCATATGGTGCTGCTTTCCTTCTGACTACATGTGCCCATAGAGCATTAAAAATCTACCAAAAAAAGTTTTTAAGTCTCTCCTCCATTTTCCTTTAATTCTTGTGGAATACTTCAAGGGTTAACAAAGTATGTAACATCAGTTTAGAATAATTTTGAGGGGTGTAGCTTCTATAATTAGGTAATTTATGGATGGTTTCCATTACGTAAGCCCCTCAAAATCACTTTATAACTGAATTGGTGCTTTAAAAAATGGTTTTGGAAATTTTGGTGAAAAATTGCTTCCAAAATTCAAAGCCTTCTAATGTCCTAAAAAAATAAAATGACATTTACAAAATTATGCCAATATAAAGCAGGCATAGGGGGAATGTTGATTGATAACTATTTTATGAGGTATTACTATCTATCTTAGGCCTCTTGCACACGACCGTATGTATTGTTTGCCCAATTCCTTGGGGGACACAGGAAACCTTGGGTATAGCTCAAACTCCCTAGGAGGCGTGACACTAAGTGAAAACTGTTAAGCCCCTCCTCCAGCAGCTATACCCTTAGCCTGGAGAGAGAGACTACCAGTTTTTGCTTAGTGTCCAAGGAAAAAAACGGATACGTAAAAAATACGGATGACGTCCGTGTGCAATCTGTGTTTTGCTGAACGGAACAACTGGCCCCTAATAGTACAGTACTATCCTTGTCTGTTATGTAGACAATAATAGAAGTTCTATCTTCTTTTAGCCGAACGGAAATACGGAATGCATGTACCTTGTGTGTTTTTTTTTTTGCAGACCCATTGAAATGGATCCGTAAAAAAACTGAATGGACATGGAAAGAAAATACGTTCATGTGCAAGGGGCCTTAAAAGTAGAGAAATTCAAATTTAGAAAATTGTGAATTTTTCAAAATTTTTGGTAAATTTTGGATTATTTGTTAATTAAAGGTGAAATATATTGGCTCAAATTTATCCCTGTCATGAAGTACAATGATTCACAAGAAAACTATCTCAGAATGGCTTGGATAAGTAAAAATGTTTCAAAGTTATTACCACATAAATTGACGCATGTCAGATTTGCAAAAATCGGCCTGGGATTTAAGATGAAAAGTGGCTTGGTAGTGAAAGGGTTAAAGGTGGTGTGCTAAGTTAATAACTTTCTGCTTATCCACAGGGAGTCGGTTTCCCCTGAATAAATAAAGCACACAACAAGGGCTGCTCTATTCTTTATGTATCGGAGTGCAGAGTTATTAACTTGGTTTTACCAAGTTAAAGGAAACCTGTAATAAGTAGGCCCCCAAAATGCCACCAACCTGTTATTAAGGATGTTCACAGTGGTGCTTTCTATAATTGGAGATCTATGTTAAGGTCAATTATTTTCACACGTATTGTGCATTAGTATTTTGTGCCAACACCAGTGACACAACACAGCAAGAGTATAATTTAAATACTTGCACGTCTTCTGTGATTTGCAGTCCCCAAATTACTGTGAAAGTGACCTAATGCAGGAGAAGAACTTGAGCCACTAAATTCAGATGACCTGAAAGGAGGCAGTGTATAAATAGCTGCTCTTCACAAGTCACACCTGGTGGTCCCCCACCTGGTTTGTTTTGTTGTCCCGCAGGCCTACTCCAGTGCAGCAGGGTCCTTCTGGACTCTGCTTCATCTGTGAACTGTGCATGAGCTGGATCATGTGGCCTGTGGGATGACCATGATGTGTGTGGGCCTAAAAACAGGATCCATACTGGTCTTGCTACTTTCACAAGCGAAGTAAATGGAAACTATATACATGCATCATTTTTGTAAAAGTTTGGGTCTATAGGAATATACAGCATATATAAACTGGCTAGTTGCTGCAATGCACTGTAATGTGTAAACCTGTTTTAGGCTTTCACACTTGCGCTTTCCCTTTCTGCTATTGAGATCAGTCGTAGGATCTCAATGGTGGGGGACGCTTCTATTTTGTCCCCCCGTTCATTGTCAGCGTTTTTCTGTCCGCAATGTGGTGCGGAGTGAGATGGACCCGTCATGACTCAAATGTCGTTTTCTCAGACATAATAGAAAAACTGATCTGCCCCCCATTGACTTACAATGGTGTTCATGACTGATCCATCAAGGGTATTTTAAAGATAAATCAACCGAATCCGTTCATAACTGATGCAGCCGGTTGTATTATCATGACGGAAACCTTTTTGCTGAACCCTGACGGATCCAGCAAAAACGCTGGTGTGAAAGTACTCTTATTTGAATTAGCTTGCATTACTGTTCACTTTTTCTTGATCTCCGTTTGTCCCCAGATGGTGCATTTGAGAATACGTCTTTGTATAGTACAACAGAGTCCACTCAGAATATGGTAATTATATGTTTACTCCTTTATGGTTTGTGCTCATATGCACATTATCATTTATTGATTTGCACCTCATTTATAGCAAAGTTTGAGGCTCTTTGAACCTTAATTCTTTGTTTTCTAAATTATGGGAGTTCTTGTACACTGCTCAAAAAAATAAAGGGAACACAAAAATAACACATCCTAGATCTGAGTTTATTAAATATTATTCTGAAATACTTTGTTCTTTACATAGTTGAATGTGCTGACAACAAAATAACACACAAATTAAAAATGGAAATCAAATTTTTCAGCCCATGGAGGTCTAGATTTGGAGTCACACTCAAAATTAAAGTGGAAAAACACACTACAGGCTGATCCAACTTTGATGTAATGTCCTTAAAACAAGTCAAAATGAGGCTCAGTAGGGTGTGTGGCCTCCACGTGCCTGTATGACCTCCCTACAACGCCTGTGCATGCTCCTGATGAGGTGGCGGACAGTCTCCTGAGGGATCTCCTCCCAGACCTGGACTAAAGCATCTGCCAACTCCTGGACAGTCTGTGGTGCAACGTGACGTTGGTGGATAGAGCGAGACATGATGTCCCAGATGTGCTCAATTGGATTCAGGTCTGGGGAACGGGCGGGCCAGTCCATAGCATCAATGCCTTCGTCTTGCAGGAACTGCTGACACACTCCAGCCACATGAGGTCTAGCATTGTCTTGCATTAGGAGGAACCCAGGGCCAACCGCACCAGCATATGGTCTCACAAGGGGTCTGAGGATCTCATCTCGGTACCTAATGGCAGTCAGGCTACCTCTGGCGAGCACATGGAGGGCTGTGCGGCCCTCCAAAAAAATGCCACCCCACACCATTACTTACCCAATGCCAAACCGGTCATGCTGGAGGATGTTTCAGGCAGCAGAACGTTCTCCGCGGCGTCTCCAGACTGTCACGTCTGTCACATGTGCTCAGTGTGAACCTGCTTTCATCTGTGAAGAGCACAGGGCGCCAGTAGCGAATTTGCCAAACGTCCTGCACGGTGTTGGGCTGTAAGCACAACCCCCACCTGTGGACGTCGGGCCCTCATATCACCCTCATGGAGTCTGTTTCTGACCGTTTGAGCAGACACATGCACATTTGTGGCCTGCTGGAGGTCATTTTGTAGGGCTCTGGCAGTGCTCCTCCTGTTCCTCCTTGCACAAAGGCGGAGGTAGCGGTCCTGCTGCTGGGTTGTTGCCCTCCTGCGGCCTCCTCCATGTCTACTGGCCTGTCTCCTGGTAGCGCCTTCATATGCTCTGGACACCATGCTGACAGACACAGCAAACCTTCTTGCCACAGCTCGCATTGATGTGCCATCCTGGATAAGCTGCACTACCTGAGCCACTTGTGTGGGTTGTAGACTCAGTCTCATGCTACCACTAGAGTGAAAGCACCGCCAGCATTCAAAAGTGACCAAAACATCAGCCAGGAAGCATAGGAACTGAGAAGTGGTCTGTGGTTACCACCTGCAGAACCACTCCTTTATTGGGGGGGTCTTGCTAATTGCCTATAATTTCCACCTGTTGTCTATCCCATTTGCACAACAGCATGTGAAATTGATTGTCACTCAGTGTTGCTTCCTAAGTGGACAGTTTGATTTCACAGAAGTGTGATTGACTTGGAGTTACATTGTGTTGTTTAAGTGTTCCCTTTTTTTTTTTTGAGCAGTGTATATATTTATATTTATTTTTTTATATTAAATCCTTCTTTAACCATTCCTTGCACCAAATTGTAACTGTTGTTGGTGCTCACTTGCTTCATATTCTTATATAGAATTGATGGACATTCCATTTGCAGACCTTTCTGGCATGACATTTAAAATTGTATTGGATGTTTCTTTGCAAAACTGTCAATTTATCCATGTTAATATTTTCTGTTACAAAACTGTGCTTAAACAGTATAGCATCTAGTTTGTGTCACGTGCCAGATGTGGCCCAAATCTTTTTTTTCTTTTGAGGACTGTCTCCATTTCACTATCCCTTTTCTGTATTAGGATGTAATTATACTTTGTATGGTCTTGGAGCAGTTATTGTAGCACAGCTGAAAACCACATGGCAAAATCTTCGTGTTTTTACTGCAGATTGAAACTGGTTTGGTGCTAAAAACTGCAGCACGCCCACATCATGTGACTACACCTTTGACATTGCAGGGAAGCTGTGCATTCCCACAATCACATAGACTGGGTAGAGAGAGGAGAGACCCACAGCCTGGGGTTGGAATCACACATTCTTCAACATCAGTGACTCTGCACAAGTACAAGAGATCCCTCAACAGCAGTAGAAGGACAAGTAGTACACAAATCAAACTGTGCTGATACATGAGGCAGTGATAGCAGCAGCATCCTGGACACACAGACCTCACATTCAGCATGAATTACTGGGAGGGACACCTCCACATAAGAAACATATGCAACTATGAGCAGGTTGCAAACTGCTTATCCTGCAGGGATTTGAAAATTAATGAAAGAATGATTGCAGCCTGAAACCTAGTAGTTGCCTTGATTTACAAGGTTGCATTAAAAGTGGTTATTTGCATTTCAAAGGTTTCTATAGCTTATAATGGTGTATAATTACTCTGCAGTAATGGAAAGTTCAGGGAGTATTGACATGTGGCATCATCATTATTGCAAGATCACTGCAAAAAACATTTTAGTTTTAAGTATTGATGACCTAGCCTTAGGATAGACCATTAATATCAGAATGATGGGGGTCTGACAGTTGTTTGAAGGGACTGTGGTATATCGGGTACATTGTTTAGCACTTGAATGGGACTAGGCTGCCGAAAGGCAATGTGACTGATTAATATGACAGCTGATCGCCAGTGGTGCCAAGAGTTGACCCCCCCAAGAAATTGCCTTTTATTGTAGGACCTCCAGAGAATCTGCTAGTCCTCTGAAATAAAAATGGTGCTCAATTATATCAGGCTTTTATTCTGTGTGTTTTGTTGGTATTGGTGATGTTATAGAAGACTTGTTTAATTTGAAAATGTCTCTGGTTTTGACATCTTTGTGTTTTTTTATTTATTTTTGTTCTTACCATCTCAGCCGTCTTCACACTTGAATATATGTAGTTAACTTTATACCACTTTGATATATATGCTGTTTTTCCCGTTTGCTAATATCAGTTCATGAAACTATTGCAGTCTCTGCAGGATGAAGTCTCGCGTGCTGTGCCTACTCAAGATGATGTTTCTTATAAGTTCACGGAACAGGTGAAATTGGTTTTCTTCTTTCATAAAACTATTACTGTCTTGGAGCTAAATGAAGGATGATGCTAATACATATTCTATAAAGCTGTGGTGATCATCAAAACATTTTCTTCCTTATAATTGGCCTAAATTTACTTGCGAGTGCACCTAGATTTTGGCGTAAAATTATGCCAAAAAGAGGTGCAGTTTGGCGCGTCTAGATTTAGAGTCTCTGTGCCTAGTCGAAAGGGGCCTTAACAAGAAAGGAGGACCTGGCTTCATGATGATGTGGAGTGGTCTAGGATGTGACTTTTTGCGACTAAGTTGCTCCATAATTTTGGCTTAAAACCCTGTCTCAAAGTAAGGCAGCCAATAGTTTTGTATAATTATACAAAAGTGCACCACATTTATCATCCAGCCTGGGCAACTGTGAGAAATCTGGAGCAACTTTATGCCATCTACATTATTAGCAAATATACCTTTTTTTTAACTACCTACAGTGGGGTAGTTTTTACACAAGATTTCTGGAACACGTCAGTTGGAAAAAAGTGTGTGGACAGGAGCATGCCCCAGGTTCATTTTGTCAATGTGCAGGTTGAATTTAATAGTACATTGACTTTGGTAAGAGGTTAAAATACAAAAATAGAAGTACTCAACCTAAAATTTTATAATACATATGACCTACAGTGAAATCAGGCATTCAATAATCAAAGTGTGTACAAAATTAAAATTTTCCTACCTTTCTGCTATCCACGGTGGCCACTCCACTTCTTAGACTCGCTGTGCATACAGACACTACCGACTTGTCCAACCCTGCTCTTGGATCGACCAGCACTGTTCATGTAAACCGTGCTGGTCAATCCAAGGGCAGCAAAAAGTGTCTTGGGCAGCTGATGCAGAGTGGGCATCTTGAATGGCAGAAGAGGAGCCCATAAATTGTTGGATCTATATCTAAAAAAGACAAAAAAGGAGGACAGTGGATAAGTGTTCAGTTTGTTCTCCAGGTAATGTGATTTATTTATTTTTCTCCCCTTGAACTGGACGGTCACTGGCCTGTATACAGCTTAGGCTGAGTTCACATCTGTGTTAGGCTCCTTTACAGTATTTTGTTGTGAATTCCTTAAATAGTGCTTCATTATTTTGTCCGGTAAAATGTTAGACTCCCAAAGGGAAACCGGCTGACCCCAATAAAGTTCTAGTGATCTTTCCAGGAGCTTTCATCTCAGTGCTTTCGTCATGCTATACCAACAGGCACAAGAACTTCCTACATCAGTTACAGACTTTAGCAGTTATAGTATCTGAATAGTGATGCCGTGCTAGTGTATATACATTTTATATGCAGCTTGCACTTCATTTCAGGTAGCATCTGTTATATCTACCTCTTGTGTGAATTCTGCACCAGCAACAGTGATCTCTACAAGTTCACCTGTGGGTGAACCATCCACTGGTACCTCCAATGTCCTTCCACAGACTGCTGTGCAACCAATGGTAGTATCGCCACCTCCCACTGGACGGCCAGGTAGACATTTTCTTTTACCTTTTGTTGCTTGCGCCTTACTAAGTGGATAAAAACTGGCTGTTAGTGTACAGGAACACTGGGTGGCACTCTTGTATTACTTAGAGGTATTTGTGGAAATAAAATAACATAAAGCCTCATAACACAGATGATCATAATTGGGAATAACAATGGTAGTAGAAAAGTGGCATCAGTGTACATTTCTCAGTCATATATGTGAATAACATTTTATGCCAGAAGTGGGAGATGACCTCTCAGAGGAAAATAAGAAACCTTTCTAATGCTTTTTATCTGAAAAAGGAAAAAAATAAAATAAAAAATCTGTTACATCTAGAGGCCAAAAAAAAAGCAGAACTCTTGTTCTACACACTTGTATCCAGTCTAGACAATCCTCTGTGAGCTAAATGCATTGGCATCACCAGTCTCCCCCCTTTTCTTTCCAAGGATACAATACATCAGTTAAATTAAGATCAGCTTGACATCACATAACCCACAGAGTAATAATACTGGATATAATTCCTTCCACTTCTGAGGTTGGAAGCAGGACTAGGTTGATGGGTGTATTTCTCATCCTTGTCATTGGGGAACACAGCAAAGACCTTGGGCATAGCTGCTGCCACTAGAAGGCGGACACTAAGCAAAAAGTGTAAACTCCTCCCACCAGCTATACCTCTCCCGCAAGCACTGAGCTAAACATTTTTAACTTAGTTTTCGTAGGAGGTAGACATCTACTCTGCAGGTCTTGCTTTTATACACACTTGGGGCCAGGGTGAAATTATCCCTAGATTACCCACCTGGCAGCACAGCAGGATGCCCCCTAACCTCCCCAGTAGCCAGAAAAAAGGGTGGTGTGGAGGACCACCAAATCCTCCATTGCCCACCAGCCTTGGGCATTCTCTACCTTTGGCACTGTGCTCTCACCAAAGGGAGCGACTTAGGAGGCTGAAGGACTCCACTGGAACCTAGGCCAGACAGGGCTTCGTTCTTCAGGGAACGTGAATCGGGTGAGTATGGGAGCAATACCAACCCCACCCCCTGCGCCCACCTCTGCCGCTTCACTGCTAGCACTACTGATCCCAGAAAGCCCGGTCCCTGCTGCAACTATGCTGTGGCACCACTGTCCCCAGCAGGCCTGGTCCCTCCTGCACTATGCTGCGGCACCACTGTCCCCAGCAGGCCCGTCCCCTCCTGCGGCTATCAGTCACTGGATCAGGATGTCTGTCAGCAAGGCTTATTGTTCAAAGGGTAGGGCGCCGCCCATTGCGTGAGAGCGGTTGGCGCCTCTTGGGTGGCACAGCACAAGACCTCCCTTTTGTAAGTCTGCAGGGCAGCTACGTGGTCCTCGCTACAAATTTTCACAAAGTTCTCTAGGGTGCATCCTCCAATGGGGCTCTTGGTCACAGGGTGCTGCAAGCTGCGGGGCATTGACAGAACTCATGCTACTCAAGTTATTTGTTTTCCCACCCTAGGGACTGCTCTAGAACTTTCCAAGGTCTTTGCTGTGTCCCCCAATGACACGCACTGGATAATTGGGTTTTTATTACTTGCTGTAAAATCCCTTTCTCGCCCATATTCATTAGGGGACACGGGAACCGTGGGTATAGCTATGTCCTCTAGGAGGCTCTGACACTAGTAAAAGCGATTAGCTCCTCCCCTGGCAGCTATACCCCCTCCGCCCTGGAGAGAGAGCTTCAGTTTTTTCTAGTGTCTATAGGAGGCAAGACCTCCCTGCTCTGCAGGGTAGCTCCTGAAGATTTTTTATTTTATTTTTTTATTTTTTCCTTCTTTTTCAGGTGGGGAACAGTGGTTGCCTAGCCTCCCTGTTCTCCTGGGGGAGCATGCCAACGTTGGCCCGCCACGCTGCCTCCTCCCTCACAAGAAGACAAGGTGGACCAATGCAACCTTGCTCCAATGCAGCCTTGCTCCGCTGCATCCTGCCAGCAGAAGGGTCACCCATCCAAGTCCCTCTTCCAGCGTCCTGCCACTAGAGTGCCAGTAGCTGAAGGGGTGATCCTGCTGGAGAAGAGGAAGGGTGAAAATGGCGGCAGGACAGATAAGTGATGCCTGCTCCTAGCCTTCTGCGCCTTGGGTATTCACAAAAATTGTCCCCTCTTCTCGCCCTGCTCTGTTCCAGAGGCATCTTTCTTATGCCTTTTCTGGATGACATCCTCACCAACCACCAGGGGGAACACGCAGTTTCAACGTGATGCAGGAATCTGCCAAGATATTACGGTGGACGGAGGCCCACGTACTGGCAATTTCAGCAATCTACCCCCCGGGTGTGGAGAACTGGACTGCGGACTTCCTCAGCAGGGCGACAATAGATCCAGGCGAGTGGTCCCTTCACCCGGAGGTATTCTAGGCGATCTGTCTGCGTTGGGGTTGCCCCGACGTGGACTTGATGGCCTCAAGACTCAATCAGAAGCTTCCCACCTTCCTCTCCCAAGCAAGAGATCCAGAAGCTTGTGGCGTGGATGCCCTGATCTCCTCTTGGCAGGGGTTCTCCCTCCTTTATGTGTTCCCTTCCCCCTCCTACCCAGGGTTCTACGGAAAATCAGGATGGAGGGCATTCCGGCGATCCTCTTTGCCCTGTCGCGCGTGGTACGCTGACCTTTCTCCTTCTAGGAGACTTCCCTTAGTCACTACCACTCAGACTACCTTTTTTCGCAGGGACCGGTCTTCCATCAGTATTTAAGGTCTCTTTGACGGCGTGGCCATTGAAACCGCCATTCTAATGCGAAGAGGTTTTTTGGCGGATGTCGTCTGCATTTATGATTCAGGCCAGGAAGCCTGCATCGTCCAGGATCTATTACAGGACCTGGAGGTCCTTCCTGGGTTTCTGTGAAAGCCAAAACATTCCTCCACTAAGTTTTTCTCTCCCCACTGTACTGTCCTTTCTTCAATCAGGGTTGGACCTTGGTCTTGCCCTTAGTTCTTTGAAGGGTCAGGTGTCGGCGCTTTCCATCCTTTTTCAGCGCCCTCTGGCCCCCCTGGGGCCAGTAAGGACTTTTCTTCAGGGAGTGGCACATACGGTTCCTCCGTACCTTCCTCCTTTATCGCCTTGGGATCTGAATTTAGTCCCCTCAGCACTCCAGGCTTCCCTCTTTGAGCCCTTGCGGGAGATTTCTCTCCGACTCCTGTCCTGGAAGATGGTTTTCCTTGTAGCTATCACATCCATCCGACGGGTGTCTGAGTTGGCGGCGCTCTCTTGCAGAGAACCCTTCCTGGTTATTCATAAGGATAAAGAGGTTCTCCGGCCTGTTCCTTCTTTTCTTCCGAAGGTGGTCACTGACTTCCATATCAACGAGGAAATTGTCCTTCCCTCACTGTGTCCCTCTCCTTCACACCCTAAGGAAAAGGAGTTACACCATTTGGATGTTGTCAGAGCTCTTCCGCCGTACGGACTCCCTTTTTGTCATTCCGGAGGGTCCTCGCAAGGGATTGGCGGGCTCCAAGGTGGCAGTTGCACGTTGGATTCTGGCTGCAATTGCAGAGGCTTACCGGGCCCGGGGCAGGGTTCTACCCTTGGGTGTCACGGCTCACTCCACCAGAGCGGTGGGCGCATCTTGGGCTCGGAGGAATCGCGCTTCGGCTGCACAGTTGTGTAAGGCGGCTACTTGGTCCTCCTTACACACATTCACAAAATTTTACCAGGTGCATACTTATGCATCGGCAGACTCTGCCTTGGACCGCATGGTCTTGCAGGCGGCAGTTTCTTGGATGCCTGCCGGGACGCTTGCTTCCATAGGTCTGTGTTTTTTATTTCCTCCCTGTGGACTGCTTTTGTACGCCCCACGGTTCCTGTGTCACCCATTGAATATGGGCGAGAAAATGAGTTTTTTTTTAAAACTTAGCAGTAAAATCTTTCTCGCTCTTCATTGGGGGACACAGCACCCACCCAGTATTGTTCGACCACAGTTGTGGCAGTTGCTGGTTAGAACCCTGTTGGGTCTTTTGGCATGGTTGGTGTTCCATGTTTTTTTCTTTGGCTTGATTCTCCTACTGCTTGTGCACAAACTGAAGCTCTCTCTCCAGGCTGGAGGGGGGTATAGCTGCCAGGGTAGGAGCTAAAAGCTTTTACTAGTGTCAACGCCTACTAGAGGACATGGCTATACCCACGGTTCCTGTATCCCCCAATGAAGAGCGAGAAAGATTTTACTGGTAAGTTTTAAAAAAATCTAATTTTCTCGTCTCATTCTTTGGGCAACACAGCACTCGCCCCTCTTGAATATTTTCTGTTATCTGCATGTCACACTGCGCATGGTTATCTTTCTTTGGTTCAGATATGTTAGTTACATAGGTTCATTTTCCTCATTACTCATGTTCTTTCTCCTACTGCTTCTGTACAAACTGATTAGCTCAGTACCTGCAGGAGGGGTATAGTAGTAGCAGCTATACCCACGGTCTTTGCTGTGTCCCCCAATTAACGAGTCTAGAAAGGGATTTTATGGTGAGTCACAAAAGTCTAACTTTTAGCTGCAAAGCTATGGTGATGATTGATGGAGATGATTGATGGAGTTATGGCCCCAACTGATGACTAGAATGGGAGGTCCCCCCCAATCATTTAACTGTGGTAAGGAGTAGTTTGAATGAAGTGACACCGGAGAATGCATGCTGCCATGTCATTTAAAGGGGTTTTTCAAATGTTCCTGGTGACCTATCCTCTGGATAAATGATCCAACACCCTGTCGATCAGCTGTTTTAAAGAGGCTGTGACGCTCCTATAAGCAGCTGTGTATGGGACTGAGCTGTGTCTAGGCGCCTTTGACCAATGAACGTGACATCACTGGCACTTCATGAGCACCGTGGTCTCTTCAAACATATGACCGGCAGGGGTGCCGAGAGCTGGACCTCTACTGATTAGAAAAACACTCGAACGACCCCTTCAAACTGTATAGAAGTAATAGGAGCAGCAGAGCACATCAACTGTAAATATGCACTTACACTTTAATTTTTTATTTATTTTTTCTTCAGTTCCACCAGGAGAAATGGGTGACTGTGCAATTCATCTACCTCCACCACCTTATTCTTGTGACCCTAATGGCAACGATCTACCAAGAGGTAAAAGAATGTTTATCTTTTTTGGTCTGTGTAAAAAGCAATGCTAACTGTTCCTCATTTTTCCCTTTTCAGACACAAAAGTTCTACAGTATTATTTTAACCTAGGCTTACAAGTAAGTTCCCTTGTCGGATATATGGTTGATGTTTTTCATTTTCCTTTGCTACTTGCAGTAGTTGATTGAAGAGCAACGGCCCTGATTTATCATGCCTTCAGTATAAAATTCTGGCCCCAAAATGTTGCTTTTGCGACTTTTTGCACCACTCGCTCCAGTTTTGTAATGTGGGTGTGGTTAGCTATGTTAATGCATTTCACTCCAAATTTATGATTGAGACTTTTTTTTTTAAGTCGCAGTGAGTCACAATGAGTCACAATTTCACTCCAGTAGGAGGATGGAATAGGAAATCTGGAGTAGCTTTTCTAGAAAAGTTAGGTTAAGGGCTATGTACACCTTTTGGGGGCATTTTTTTTTTTATGATTGCATTTGACTCATTTTGGGCTATATAATTTTTTTTCAATTGGTCTTTATTAAAAATATTAAGCGTTTGTTACAAAGGGTTAACTGTTTCTAGCTGTGTGAATCATATTTCTTTCTTTCACTTTGTGCTGGTCATCTAATAAACCTGATCTCTAAATTACTAAAAGGTCATAAATGCTTATTTAAAGAGGACCTTTCACCAGAAGAAAGCCTCTAAACGGACTAGTTTAGGCTATGAGCTCAGCGCTGCGATTGGCCAGCGCTACAGCATAGCAGAAGACCATGGCAGGATCAAGTGGGTGGAGCCTAACTACAAACATACCGGAGGCTATAACCGGAGAACGGAGCGGCGCCCGGGGATAACAGTAAGTGCAGCGGGATCCCTGGGCGCCGCTCTACACTTCTGTATAGTCAGTTTAGAGGCTTTCTTCTGGTGAAAGGTCCTCTTTAAGCCACATTCTTATCAGTAAGATAAGAATTGAGCTTTAATGAGTGTTTATAAGGTTAGAGATATATACATAGCCTTTAACCCCTTAGGGACCCATGATGTACCGGTATGGCATGGATCCCGAGTCCGTCCCGGCGGGCGGTGATGGGAACACTGTGCCTGCTCAAATCATTGAGCAGGCACCACGGCTAAATGCGCGGGGGGTCCCCCCAAACCCCCCCCCCGTGTCGGCGATCGCCGCAAACCGCAGGTCAATTCAGACCTGCGGCTTTTTATTGTGTAGTCGGCGGTGCTATCGGGTCCCCATGTGACCGCCGTGACCGGAGAGTGCAGGAGCTGTGTGAGGTCTTTCAGAGACCTCGATCAGCCCTGCACTGAGGCTGTACAGCGCAGAATTATGCTGTACAGCCTCTCTGGGGGGTCTACTTCTCCTGTAACTGGGGCTACTATGTCAGCCC
Source organism: Bufo bufo (assembly GCF_905171765.1). Classification (NCBI taxonomy): domain Eukaryota; kingdom Metazoa; phylum Chordata; class Amphibia; order Anura; family Bufonidae; genus Bufo; species Bufo bufo. The sequence continues at coordinate 130,300,720 of NC_053396.1, forward strand.
CAGTTACAGGAGAAATCAACAGTGAAAAAAGAAAAAGTGAAGTAAATGTCCCCCAGAGGTCTTGTATGACCTTATGGGGGACGAAAAGTGTAAAATAAAAATAAAAAAATAAAGGGTTGAAAAAATAAAATTAAAAAAAGGTTTCACATGTAAAAAAAAAAATTCCTCAAGTAAGGAACAAAAATTTTTTTTTAAAGATAGATGAAATAAAATGGACATATTTGGTATTGCCGCGTCCGTAAAAAACAGCTCTCTAAAAATATCACATGACCTAACCCCTCAGGGTAAAAAAAATAAAAATAAATGTCAAAACAAGCAATTTTTGTCACCTTACATCACAAAAGGTGCAACACCAAGTGATCAAAAACGCATATGTCCCACAAAATGGTACCAATAAAAGTCACCTCATCCCGCAAAAAATTAGCCCCTACATAAGAAAATCTCTCAAAAAATAAAAAAACTATAGCTCTCAGAACATGGACACATTAAAACATAATTTTTTGGTTTCAAAAAAGCTATTATTGTGTAAAACTTTAATAAATAAGAAAAAGTATACATATTAGGTATCGCCACGTCCATAACAATCTGCTCTATAAAAATGTCACTTGACCGAACCTCTCAGGTGAACGCTGTAAAAATAAATATAGAAAATGTGCTAAAACTAATTTTTTGGTCACCTTGCCCCATAAAGTGTTATAATGAATGATCAAAAAATCATATGCACCCAAAAATAGTAGCAATTAAACTGGCACCTTATCCCCTAGTTTCCAAAATGGGATCACTTCTTGGGAGTTTCTACTGTAAGGGTGCATCAGGGGGCTTCAAATAGGACATGGCATCTAAAAACCATGTGGAGTTCCTTTTCTTCTGTGCCCTGCCATGTGCCCATACAGCAGTTTATGACCACGTGGGGTGTTTCTGTAAACCGCAGAATCTGGGTAATAAATATTGAGTTTTGTTTGGCTGTTAACCATCGATGTGTTAAAGAAAAAAATTTATTAAAATGGAAAATCTGCCAAAAAAGTGAAATTTAAAAATTTGATCTTTATTTTCCTTTAATTCTTGTGGAACGCCTAAAGAGTTAACAAAGTTTGTAAAATCTTTTTTGAATACCTTGAGGGCTGTAGGTTCTACAATGGGGTCATTTATGGGGGTATCCACTATGTAGGCCCTACAAAGTGACTTCAGACCTGAACTGGTCCTTAAAAAGTGGGTTTTGGCAATTTTAAAAATTTGAAGAATTGCTTCTAAACTTCTAAGCCTTCTAACGTCCTAAAAAAATAAAATGACATTACCAAAATTTTGCCAACATAAAGTAGACCTATGGGGAATGTTAAGTAATAAATATTTTATGAGGTATCACTTTCTGTTTTAAAAGCAGAGAAATTGAAATTTAGAAAATTGCGAATTTTTTAAAATTTTTGGTAAATTTGGGATTTTTTCATAAATAAAGGTGAAATATTTTGACTCAAATTTATGACTATCATGAAGTACAATGTGTCACGAGAAAACAATCTCTGAATGACTTGGATAAGTAAAGGCGTTCCAAAGTTATTACCACATAAAGTGAGATGTCAGTTTTGCAAAATTAGGCCTGGTCAGGAAGGGGGCAAATGGCCCAGATGGCAAGTGGTTAAAAAAAAAAAAAAAAAAAAAAAAAACTTTTATTGTGTAAAACTTGCCTAAATAAAAAAAAAAAGTATACATATTAGGTATCGCCGCGTCCGTGACAACCTGGTCTATAAAAATCACATGATCTAACCTGTCAGATGAATGTTGTAGATAACAAAAAATAAAAACTGTGTGCCAAAACAGCTATTTCTTGTTATCTTGCCTCACAAAAAGTGTAATATAGAGCAACCAAAAATCATATGTACCCTAAACTAGTACAAACAATACTGCCACCCTATCCCGCAGTTTCTAAAATGGGGCCATTTTTTTGGAGTTTCTACTCTAGGGGTGCATCAGGGGAGCTTCAAATGGGACATGGTGTCAAAAAAAAAACAGTCCAGCAAAATCTGCCTTCCAAAAACCGTATGGCATTCCTTTCCTTCTGCGCCCTGCAGTGTGCCCGTACAGTAGTTTACGACACATATGGCAGGGCTCCAGACAAAAAAAAATCTCAAGGAGCCATTGGCTCCTTATCTGAAAAATTTAGGAGCCAAATGAATTTTTTGTCGCCAAATGTAAAATACATATAATTATAATAAAAAATAAAAGACTTGTCTGGCTACAGTGCGGGGAAAGCGGACTGGGGTGACGTTACGCAGTCCGGCATGCTGCCCAGGTGTGGCATGGCACAGTAGGGCCCATCCCTTGCGGCTCTTCAGCGTACGGGGCCCCAGTGAACACTGAACAGATGCGTCCACTCTGGGGTTCACCTGAACCCCTACTACTTTGGTGTAAGAGCGGCTCAGCCCCAGCTCCGGCCCCAGCTGGCTGAGCAAGGCCTACAGCTGAGCCCATATCCGGTAGTTATCCAGGCAGTTAAAGAGAAGGGCAGACTTCATGGGCCCCCTTGTAGGGAGGCTTCCAGTAGGGGCCCTTGGGTTTGTAGTAGGGGGGCTGTAGCCGGTAAGTGGGCCCATAGTTTGGGAAGGGCGGATAGGGAGGGTGCATGATCAGAGTCCTGCAAGGAGCAGGTGGGCTGCGCGGCTGCCCCTTATATCAGCCTAACGTTACTTTAACGACCGGCAGCCTTAACACCTTCACTGCCAGCCACACCTGAGCCTCCCCAGCGTGGTGGCATCTCCGCATCGTAGGCTGTACAAATGGCAGAGTGCTCCCTCATACCGCTGCACGTGTGCCAACTGATGGAACTGGTCACAATCACACTTATCAGGCTCACACCAGAAAAGGTTCCCCCCCCACTTTAGCATAAAATAGGAGATGTGCAGAGAAAGTTAGGTAGGTAGGTAGGCGGGGGGAATACTGGGCAGCAGCAGCCATTAGCAAGTGGTGAGGATGATCATCAGTCATCTCACCACTTGCTAATGTTAAGTATGTAAAGGGTTAATAGGAGCCCCGTGCTGGTCAAGACACTAAAAAGCCAGTGAACCATATCTCTTTCAAAAGTCTTAGGAGGAGGAGATAACCTCCAGGAGATAACCTCTCCTCCTACTAAGCAAGGACTATTGAAAGAGATATGGTTCACTGGCTTTTTAGTGTCTTGACCAGCGGCTCCTATTAACCCTTTTATTCCCTTATTAAGAATGTTTGTGAGCCCAGGCAGGGAGCTCACACGGAGCACCAGCAGCGGCCCCCTGAGTGTTATCAGGGTTGTAAAGACGATAAGGATTAGCCTTTATCAGCGGCAGCGCAGGGGTGACTGCTTCTCAAGCTAACCTCTGTTCTATGGAGCGGCTCCCTGTCTTCATGACTCTGAAGCTGCTGCTGTGTTCAGCGCGGGAGAATGGGGGTGTAAGAGGAGCATCCAATGGTACAGCAGCACACTGATACTGACCAATCAGCAGCCTCCTCTCTAATAACAGAGCTCTATACTGTGCGGAGCTCTGTTATTGGATTGCCGCCTGCCTGCTGTATGAAATGCCGTTGTTCTTAAAGCGGCAGAGCAGCGGAGGCTCTAGGCGCAAATGGCGACAAGACTACAAAGTCTTGTCGCCATTTTGCAATTCTAAGTCGCATTGGCGACCATTTTGGTCGCCATCTGGAGCCCTGTATGGGGTGTTTCTGTAAACTACAGAATCAGGGCCATAAATATTGAGTTTGGTTTGGCTGTTAACCCTTGCTTTGTAACTGGAAAATCTGCCAAAAAAGTGAAATTTTGAAATTGTTAGGCCTCTTTCACACGGGCGTTGCGGAAAAATGTGCGGGTGCGTTGCGGGAACACCCGCGATTTTTCCGCGCGAGTGCAAAACATTGTAATGCGTTTTGCACTCGCGTGAGAAAAATCGCGCGTGTTTGGTACCCAAACCCGAACTTCTTCACAGAAGTTCGGGCTTGGGATCGGTGTTCTGTAAATAGTATTATTTTCCCTTTATAACATGGTTATAAGGGAAAATAATAGCATTCTGAATACAGAATGCTAAGTAAAACAGGGCTGGAGGGGGTTAAAAAAAATAAAAAATCATTTAACTCACCTTAATCCACTTGCTCGCGATGCTGGGCATCTCCGTCTGACTCTTTTACTGTATAGGACCTGTGGAGAGCATTAACTATAGTTTAAGGACCTGGGATGACGTCACCATGGTAAAAGATCATGTGACGTACCATGTGATGACCAGAGTGACGTCATCCCAGGTCCTTAAACTATAGTTAATGCTCTCCACAGGTCCTATACAGTAAAAGAGTCAGACAGAGATGCCCAGCATCGCGAGCAAGTGGATTAAGGTGAGTTAAATGATTTTTTATTTTTTTAACCCCCTCCAGCCCTGTTTTACTTAGCATTCTGTATTCAGAATGCTATTATTTTCCCTTATAACCATGTTATAAGGGAAAATAATAAGGTTCGGGTCTCCATCCCGATCGTCTCCTAGCAACCGTGCGTGAAAATCGCACCGCATCCGCACTTGCTTGCGGATGCTTGCGATTTTCACGCAACCCCATTCATTTCTATGGGGCCTGCGTTACGTGAAAAATGCACAAAGAGGAGCATGCTGCGATTTTCACGCAACTTAAAAGTGATGCGTGAAAATCACCGCTCGTGTGCACAGCCCCATAGAAATGAATGGGTCAGTATTCAGTGCGGGTGCAATGCGTTCACCTCCCGCATCGCATCCGCGCGGAATACTCGCTCGTGTGAAAGGGGCCTTAACCCTTTAGGTGTTCCACAAGAATTAATGGAAAATAGAGATACAAAGTTTGTAAAATCAGTTTTGAATACCTTGAGGGGTGTAGTTTATAGAATGGGGTCATTTTTGGCTGGTTTCTATTATGTAAGCCTCGCAAAGTGACTTCAGACCTGAACTGGTCCCTAAAAATTTGGTTTTTGAAAATTTCTGAAAAATTTCAAGATTTGCTTCTAAACTTCTAAGCCTTGTAACATCCCCAAAAAATAAAATATCATTCTCAAAATGATCCAAACATGAAGTAGACATATGGGGAATATAAAGTAATAACTATTTTTGCAGGTATTACTATGTATTATAGAGGTAGAGAAATTGAAACTTGGAAATTTGCAATTTTTAAAAAATTTTTGGTAAATTTGGTATTTTTTTTATAAATAAAATAGAATTTTTTTTACTTCATTTTACCAGTGTCAGGAAGTACAACATGTGACGAAAAAACTATCTCAGAATGGCCTGGATAAGTCAAAGCGTTTTAAAGTGATCAGCACTTAAAGTGACACTGGTCAGATTTGCAAAAAATGGCCAGGTCCGTAAGGTGAAATAGGGCCAAGTCCTTAAGGGGTTAAGGATGAGACAAATGTCTCAAACGTGAGACACTTGATAAATGTGGCATAAAGTACTCCAACACAAACTGAAGCAAAACTGACTTCAAATATTCCCCTTATGATAAATTCCCCTCAGTGTATTTTCTGTTGAAGAGGATATGTTAAATATTTTAAACAAACTAAAAGGTGTTCTGTTTTTTTTTTTTTCTCTACTGCATTCCGGTACAGGTATTTGGCATTATCATATGGGGTGCCAGAATTTCTCCTGTGTTTTTTTTTTCAAGACCAGGGATGACCCAACTTCAAGTTTTGAATTTCGGTTATATGGTGAATTACGTTATGGATTTCGTTACAATGGACCATAATGCAATTCAAGGACCGAATGTGTAGTATAACTGCAATTCAAGGGTGTCGGACCCCCGCGATCAGATGCTGATGATCTATCCAGAAGATAGATCATCAGTTTAAACAAACTGCAGAACCCCTTTAAGTATTACATGATGGTCATTGAAATCAGGGGACTGGGATATTCAGAGTAAGACTGCTTGTGGTAATTGCAACCAGGTTATTTGAAAACCACTTCTCAAAACCAGACAAACACTTTTTTAGAAGCTGTTGGTTGACAACTTGTGTGTTAATAACAAGTGTGCATCACGAATATTCGAATCGCGAATATAGACACGAATATCGGCACTTGGAGAATTTGCGAATATTTTAGAATATAGTGATATATACGTATTTTCGAATAGTCTAGATTTTTTTTCATCTGAACCCATGATCCCTTCTTGCTTATGGGCCAATGAGAAGGCTGCAATGTCTTTTGTCTGAGCTTAGCAACATCCCTAGCAACCAATAGGGAAGTTGCCTACCCCTTACTATATAAGATCCTCCCCAGCAGCCATTTTCTACAGTTTTTTTAAGTTCTGAGACAGCAGTGTCATTGCTGTGCTATGTGCTTTCCACACTACAGTAGATAGCGTGTGTGTGTGTGTGTGTATATGTATATGTGTGTGTGTATGTATGTGTGTGTGTGTGTATATGTATGTGTGTGTGTATGTGTATATATATATATATATATATATATATATATATAATATGTGTGTGTGTGTATGTATATGTATGTGTATATATGTATGTGTATATATATATATATATATATATATATATATATATATATATATATATATATATATAATTTCACAGATAGTGTAGGTTATGTCCTGATAGTGTAGCTGGTGCAGTGTGATAGGTTCTGCTGTCCATACATACACATACATACATGCAGACCTGCTAAAATGTGAAGTTTCACCTATTGCGCCAAAATATTCACATCGTTTGTGCCGATTTAAGCAATTGCATATAATTGGAGCACTCTAACTGCATATAAAGCCATTTTTAATGTTCTGCTGTGCCAACCATTTCCTCCAGTCTTGGGGAAACTTCTAGCAGCTTGGAAAATGTAGCAAAAGTGACCCACGCCTGTATTTCGCGCGCATTACGCAAATATTACATTTGCCGATTTTTCGCGATCAAGAAAATCTCGAATTCGCAAATTCATGACAAATATTCGTGAAATATTGTAAATTCGAATATAGCCCTGCTGCTCATCACGATTAATAACTATTATACTACTTGTCAGTAGTCCCATTTTTGAAGTGACTGTCCACAAACTGGACCACAAGACTTGACTTCTTTATACAAATTTGCATTTAAAAGTAGTCATGTCCTCATGGAACTAAAACTGTCTGTGTACCTTTTACAGCTGTTTCCTCCGTTCTCACTCCGTTAATTCAAATTATTGCCGTATTATTTTCAGCGCCCCCTTGGTAGTAAATTGTCAGGTGGATAGTCTCCACTGCCCTTTGTCAATGCAATGTAACATGATACAATGCCGTTGATATAGTTTAACCGCCTCCGGAGGCGGTCGATTCATTCCTCGACGCGCCAGCGCGTCATCTCGCGAGAGGCGAGATTTCCTGTGCGCGCGCACACAGGAGCGCGCGTTCACAGGAACCGAAGGTAAACGAGTGGATCTGCAGCCTGCCAGCGGCAATCGTTCGCTGGCAGGCTGTAGATGCAATTTTTTTTAACTCCTTAAAGGTATATTAGATGCTGTTTTGATAACAGCATCTAATATACCTGCTACCTGGTCCTCTGGTGGTCCCTTTTGCTTGGATCGACCACCAGAGGACACAGGCAGCTCTGTAAGTAGCACCAATCACCACTACACTATACCCCCCCCCCTGTCACTTATTAACCCCTTATTAACTCCTGATCACCCCATATAGACTCCCTGATCACCCCCGTCATTGATCATCCCCCTGTAAGGCTCCATTCAGACGTCAGTATGTGTTTTGCGGACCCACGGATCCGCAAAACACATACGGACGTCTGAATGGAGTCTTACAGGGGGGTGGTCAATGACAGTGGGGGGTGATCACCCCATATTAGACTCCCTGATCACCCCCCTGTCATTGATCACCCCCCTGTAAGGCTCCATTCAGACGTCCGTATGTGTTTTGCGGATCCGCAAAACACGGACACCGGCAATGTGCTTTCCGCATTTTGCGGATCCGCACATTGCCAGAACTATTTAGAAAATGCCTTTTCTTGTCCGCAATTGCGTACAAGAATAGGACATGTTCTATAGGCTCTACAAAAAACACCCGATCAAGGCCTGATCTTGTGCGCACACTTGCGTTCAGTCCGCCCCACCGTAGTGACAGAATTTTTTTCTGATCACTGCAAAAACACAGTAAAATCGCTGCGGCGCTATAAAAAGATCACTTTTGAGGGGCATGGCGAGTTCATAGAAGATTTATTTTTTTTCTGTCACAAGTTAGCGGAAATTGATATTTTTTTTTGTTTTTTCTTACAAAGTCTCATATTCCACTAACTTGTGACAAAAAATAAAATCTCACATGAGCTCACCATACCCCTCACGGAATCCAAATGCGTAAAATTTTTTAGACCTTTATATTCCAGACTTCTCACGCTTTAGGGCCCCTAAAATGCGAGGGCAGTATAAGTACCCCACAAGTGACCCCATTTCGGAAAGACACCCCAAGGTATTTCAAGAGGGGCATGGCGAGTTCATGTAAAATTTTATTTTTTGTCACAAGTTAGTGGACTTCGAGACTTTGTAAGAGAAAAAAAATAAAAATAAAAAATCTTTTTCCGCTAACTTGTGGCAAAAAAAAAATATTCTAGGAACTCTCCATGATCCTCACGGAATACCTTGGGGTGTCTTCTTTCCAAAATGGGGTCACTTGTGGAGTATTTATACTGCCCTGGCACTTTAGGGGACCTAAAGCGTGAGAAGTGGTTTGGAATCCAAATGCGTAAAAAATGCCCTGTGAAATCGTAAAGATTCTCATTGGAATTTGGGCCCCTTTGCGCACCTAGGCTGCAAAAAAGTGTCACACGTGGTATCGCTGTACTCAGGAGAAGTAGGGCAATGTGTTTTGGGGTGTCTTTTTACATATACCCATGCTGGGTGAGAGAAATATCTCTCTAAAATGACAACTTTGTATAAAAAAATGGGAAAAGTTGACTTTTACAGAGCTTTCTCTCACCCAGCATGGGTATATGTAAAAATACACCCCAAAACACATTGCTTCTGAGTACGGCGATACCACATGTGTGACACTTTTTTGCAGCCTAGGTGGGCAAAGGGGCCCAAATTCTAAAGAGCACCTTCAGGATTTCACAGGACATTTTTTACACATTTGAATTTCAAACTACTTCTCACGCATTAGGGCCCCTAAAATGCCAGGGCAGTATAACTATCCCACAAGGGACCCCATTTTGGAAAGAAGACACCCCAAGGTATTTCATGATGGGCATAGTGAGTTCATGGAAGTTTTTATTTTTTGTCACAAGTTAGTGGAATATGAGACTTTGTAAGGAAAAAAAAAAAATCATAATTTTCCACTAACTTGTGACAAAAAATAAAAAGTTCTATGAACTCACTATGCCCATCAGCGAATACCTTAGGGTGTCTACTTTCCGAAATGGGGTCATTTGTGGGGTTTTTCTACTGTCTGGGCATTGTAGAACCTCAGGAAACATGACAGGTGCTCAGAAAGTCAGAGCTGCTTCAAAATGCGGAAATTCACATTTTTGTACCACAGTTTGTAAACGCTATAACTTTTACCCAAACCAATAAATATACACTTATTGCATTTTTTTTTATCAAAGACAGAACAATAAATTTAGAGAAAAATGTATATAGAAATGTAGTTTAAAAAAAAAAAAAAATTACAACTGAAAGTGAAAAATGTTATTTTTTTTTTGCAAAAATTTCGGTAAATTTCGATTTAATAACAAAAAAAGTAAAAATGTCAGCAGCAATGAAATACCACCAAATGAAAGCTCTATTAGTGAGAAGAAAAGGAGGTAAAATTCATTTGGGTGGTAAGTTGTATGACCGAGCAATAAACCGTGAAAGTAGTGTAGTGCAGAATTGTAAAAAGTGGTCTGGTCATTAAGGGTGTTTAAGCTAGGGGAGCTAAGGTGGTTAAATGGGTTATCTGCTCTTATGTTGATGACCTATCCTCAGGATAGGATATCCATTTGGCAGGGGGCCAACTGCTGGCATCCCTACCGATCTGATATTGATACCCTATCCTGAGGATAGGTCAGCAATATAAAAGGTGACAGCCCCTTTTCTCTCCAAGATTATTTTTTAGTTTTTTCCTCCCCACCTTCTAAGAACCATGACTGTTCACATAGCTGTATGAGGGCTTTTTTGTGGGAAAAGTTGTATTTTAATGCCACCAATTAATTTATCATCTTATATATGTATTAGAAAACAGAAAATAAAACCTTTTGTGGGTTGAAGCTGGAAAAAAATACAATTTACCATTGTATTTTTTGTTTTGTTTTTGACAGTTTCTGAAAGAAGGCAGTAATGATTATTCTTCAGCATTATGGGGTATTCAAGGCCCCTACCTAATCTACCACACCCTTTCCACTTTTACATCAGCTGAGTATTATCCCTTTTTTCCTGGCGCCTTCACAATGGCACTCACAGGAGGGTGTCCCTGCCTCCCCAGTACAGGAAACAATGTAGAAGCTCAAGTTTAAAAGGCCCACTCCCTTTACCTGCTTCAGTTGTTGTTTCCTGTCCTTGGGATCGCGTGGAACCTGCTCCTGCAGGTGTCGGGAGTTCTGTTTTAAGCGCACGGCCTGTCGGTGTCTGCCCCTTTTTGGGGGCCAGTGCAGAGGACGTGAGCTGAGGAGGTCTTGGGCCTCTACTCCGTGCCTTTGGCGTAAGCCCTTCAGGGAAGGCAGCCCCGGGCATCCGCTCCCCAATTTCATTGTACGACTGGGAGCGAGGGAGCGCGCGCGTGCGCCGACCAGGCCAGAATTCTCTGGGCCGAGAGTTCCGTTGCCAGGCCTCTTCTCGTCACTTCCGCCAGCACATGACGTGAGAGGCCTGGCAGATATGAAGGGTGAGTGTCTGGATGCAAGGAGCGCAGCAAGTCAGAGTCCTCCTGTAAAGAGACATGTGCAAAATGTCAGCCCCTTTGGAATACTCTAACATGCCCCGCAAGCCTGTAGATCCTACTGCTGCCCAGAGCCCGGTAAGCCCCCTTTTAAACTTGTCTACTGCTGTTACCTCTCCCTATGGGGGGAGGGAATTGAGGGGCACAATTTTGTGTGGTGTTTCCCCCACTGGTGTTGGTGCTCGACCTTTTAGCTCTTGGTATATTTGCCCTGATTACTATTATTGCGTTATAGGGCAGAGGCCAGCACCATAAAATCCTCTGGCGGAGAATCTGCTAAAGGAAATGTTCCATTTGTAAAAAATTTAAAAGGAGCTTTTGTCCCAGATGTACTGATAAAGTAATGACTGAGGAATCCCCTTGCTTGCTAGAATCTATTTAAAATCTGATTAAGGAAGAAGTAAAGGCTGTTATAGATTCAAGATTACTGCCGTGCAAAAAACGCAGGTGTCGGATTTTCAGGGTGAACCAGACTCTGATGATGGGGAAATATTTTCAGATGTAAATTCTGAATCCTCTGAAGACTGTTCGGGTAAACCTTTGTGTCTCCCAGAGGATACGAAAAAATTATTAAAGACCATAAGAGCCACTATGAAAATTGAGGACGTAAAAGAATCCCAATCCATTCAAGATTAAATGTTTCAGTGATTGGGGGAAAAGCAAAGGAGAGTTTTTCCCGTCCATAATATAAAAATGCTAATGGCTAATAATGGAAGGGTCTTGAAATAAGATTCCAAATGTGTTTAAGAGGAAATATCCTTTTGCAGAATCGGATTCAGCTTTGTGAGATAAAACTCCCAAAAATTGATGCCCCAGTTGCCCGCATATCCAAAAAGACTTCTCTGACTTTTGAGGATATGTGTCTCTTAAAAGACCAGATGGATAAAAAAAGGTGAGGGTTGTCTTAAACAGGCATGGGAGACCAACATGGCTATGCTAAGACCTAGTATAGGGGCTACTTGTACTTCCAGATCATTGTCTGGTTAGCCCAATTGAAAGAACATCTGGTAGCAGCTACCCCTAGAGAGGAAATCCTAGCCTCTATCCCTATCCTGAAGCAGGCCTCAAATTTTTTGTCTGTTGCCTCTGCGGATCTAGTAGAACTCTCCGCGAGATCCTCGGCCCTCTCTAATGCAACCCGCAGAGCAATACGGCTCAGGTCATGGTCGGGAGATGCCAGCTCTAAGTCGCCTATGCCCCATACTGTGTGAAGGAGACAAGTTGTTTTGTTATGTATTAGATGCTATTCTGGACAAGGCATCAGACAAGAAAACAGGCTTTTCTTCAGACTCAAAATTTTACCAGCAGAGACATTCCTTTTGAAATCTAAAAAAAGAACCAGACTAGATTAGAGGAGAAAAGAGGGTTCTAGGAAAAGGCAGCCCTCTAGAGGAAAGGACAGAGTTTTTTTTTTGTTCACAACAGAAACTTCCGCACAGCCCTCCCAATGATGCCAAATTTCAGGTAGGAGGCAGACTAAAAGTCTTCACCTCGGCCTGGGGAAATATTTCCACTTCTCCTTGGGTAATAAGTACTATAAGCGAAGGTTACAAACTAGAAGTCACTGCTCCTTCAGATTTTTACACATACAACAAGCCTTTACTTCAAATACAAAAACAGTTGGTTCTAGAATCAGAAATACTATCTCTTCTGCAAAACCGAGTCATAATCCTGGTTCCAAAAGATCAGGAAGGAACAGGATTTGACTCTATCTTCCTAATCCAGACACCAAACAAGTCTTTCAGATTAATAATAAATCTGAAGAGGTTAAACAAAAATATAACTTACAAAAGATTCAAAATGGAGACTAACAGGTCCACAGTAAATCTTTTGACTCGCGGTTGCTACATGGTAACCCTGGATCTCTCCGACGCATACTACCATGTCCCCATCCACAGAGACTATCAGAAATTTCTCATGATCGCAATATTTCTGAAGGGGCAAAAACGTCACTTTCAATTCCAGGCCCTGCGTTTCAGATTATCCTCAGCCCCAAGAATCTTCAAAATTTATGGCCAAAGTGACGCGTTTCCTACGTCTTCAGGACATCATGATTGTTCCATACCTGGACGACTTTAGTGGCAGCACCGTCCCTACAAGATCTCCAGATTAATTTACAAATTGTACAAAGAAAGCTGTTGAAATTAGGCTGGTTGATTAAACAAGGAAAAATCAGACCTAATTCCCAGCCGGGAATAAATCTTTTTGGGTGTCATGTTTGACGCCCACAATCTTATGTCTTTCCTTCCTCAAGAAAAACAGACTTCTCTCTCTCAAAAAGTCTCGCTATTTTGTGGATCCAGAATAGTGTCCATCAGGGACATTATGACCCTGTTAGGCCATCTAACTTCCTCCATTCCAGCAGTCAGGTGAGCCCAACACCACACAAGGACGCTAGAGGGGTTTCTCCTAAAAAGCTGGGATGGAAATCAAAACAATCTAGACAGATGAAGAAAAGTTCCTTTAAAAGTAAGTCTCTCGGGGGGCGGAGCTAACCAATGGCCGGGTAAGACGTGCTTTACCGCGGCTCCCGACAGACTCCAACTTTACAGCCTGACAGGACACCATCCGCTTCGCTGACCACATAAAAGGTCGCAGGAGGAGACCCACATCGACACCCGCTCCGACACGCCGCAAAACGGGAGCGATTTCCCGCTTTTTCGTCCCTTCCAGCCAGACAGACGCTGACCGAGAGGAAGACGATTCTCCCAAGATGGCGTCTAGACAGGTTAGAGCGGCGTCCCCCATGCACCATGAAGACCCAGGCCCTCAAGCCCCAGAGTCACCGCAGCAGCTGAGGGGTACACCTACCGGTTCGCCAGCATCCTATGCTGCGGCAGCAAGCTCCGGCTCGTCGGCGGCTTCATCTCCGCCATATGCAGGGTCGTCCTCAGCAGCACCTCAGGGACATTCTTCTAGAGGTCGCTGCTCCCAGGCCTCGATCTTGGAATCAGGGGCATCCATAACCCCACAAAGAGAGGATGAGGATTGGGATTGGAAGGTGCACCTCAAATCCCTCCCCACCAGGCATGAAATAGATGCCTTATTTTCCAGGCTGGAAACTTCTCATAAAAGAGATATGGAGGCCTTGCAGCATGACTTGAAGCAGGTGGGTCAGAGGGTGGAGGAGGCAGAATCTATGCAGGAGCAAGTACTGGGGGTCCTGGAGTCACACCAACAAGTCATCCAGACACACTCTGCTCAGATCCAAGATATCATTACACATCTGGACGATATTGAAAATAGAAATAGGAGGAATAACCTACGCATTAGGGGCCTTCCTGAAGATATTTTACCACAAGATCTTGAGAAATGGGCCACTTCCTTCTTCAATACATTGATGTCCAGAGAGCCAGGACAATCTCTTGAAATAGATCGTATCCACAGAGCCCTTGGTCCTAAACTAAGCGATCCTAATCGCCCCAGAGATGTTATATGCCGTATACATTTCTTTAAAGATAAAGAGGCCATCTTGAAAGCTGCCAGATCTGCAAGCAAAATCATGCATGCTGACAAAGAAGTCATCATTTTACAGGATCTAGCCAGGCGTACCTTGCAACTACGCAAAGCACTGAAACCGTTACTGACAGCACTCAAAGCCAAGGACATTCCTTACAGATGGGGGTATCCATTTCAATTGTCCGCTACTAAAGAAGGGAGGTCAGCTGTATTCAGATCCCTTGATGACCTCGCCAACCTCTGTGCAGCGTTTGATATTCCGCTTTTGGAGTTGCCGGATTGGCCTAGTCCGAAGCAACCCATTCCCATCCCACAGAGGGAAAGATGGCAGACGACCTCACCTAAGCAGAAGAGGGTTCCTAGACGTGAGCCTAACCCTGACGATTGACTGTTGGGATATTCTCGCTCACTCACCTGAGGGGTCCTACACCCTCCTGTTGCCTTTATTGTTCTATACTGTTATAGAAATTATGTGCATACCATTTTCTTATATATAGGTCTCTTAGACCTATACACACACCTGTCCTGTTATATATTCAGCAAATGTTATTCCTGCGTTATTATAAGTTGGAGTCCAGTAAGGAGACGGTCGGTCCTTGCTTTCTCCCCACCCCACTTAGGGACCGCAGCACACACCGCTGTGAAAGACCTCAGTCGTCACCTAGCACCCTTGGAACCGACGATGTTGGTTCTTCCAAATAAGATTTATATGCTTTATATGTGCATTGCTCTGTGTTTAATTGTTCCCCTTGTTGTCTTCCCTCCCTTACGTGTCTTTCCCCATACTCCTACTACATTTAGGATGGTATTGACAGATTCTGGGAGATTATGCTTCCCTCTCACTAATATTTCTCAAAATGGCACCCATATCGTTTTGCACTTTTAATGTCAGGGGTTTCAATAAACCCGAGAAGCGAAGTCAGATTTTATACAACCTCCATAAGAAGAGAGTCATGATTGCTATGATTCAGGAGACTCTCTTTAAAGCAGGCGCTGTTCCCAAATATGCCAACCGTTATTATCAGAATTGGTTTCATGGTCCTAATCCCACTAGCAGATCAGGGGGAGTCTCTATAGGACTCCACAAATCATTTAGCCATACAGTTTTATCCTCTGAGATAGACCTAAAGGGCAGGTTTGTTTTCATTAAGCTCTCTGTGGATCATTCTGTTATAACTGTAGCTAATGTCTATTTTCCTAACCAGGGACAAATAACCTTTGGATCCAAGATCCTGAAAAAATTATCCAAATTTGCAGATGGTTCCCCGATCATACTTGGAGGCGATTTCAACCTTGTGATGGACCCACTGCTGGACTCCTCATCTGGTAAGTCCTCGATCTCCCCGAGTTCTCTGCGCAGATTTAAATCTGAGCTCATGGCACTTCGTCTGGTGGACTTATGGCTCATTTTGCATCCAGGTGTCAGGGATTATAGCTTCCACTCTCCAATCCATAATAGTTATGGTAGACTCGATCACATCTTTATATCTCAACAACTGCTGGACTCTGGGCCTAAATGCTCTATTGACACTCGCCTGTGGTCTGATCATGCACCGGTGTGTGGCATTATTTCTTCCCAACCTTCTTACCCCCGGCCCTTCTCATGGAGACTGAATGATAACCTGCTATCAGATGTAGCCTGCCTAGCAGACATCCGGAAAGCTATTACCAACTTTACTAACGATCATCTAACGGATATGACCGCCCCCCCTATTAAATGGGAGGCCCTCAAATGCGTGCTTAGAGGGGTGTTTATTTCACATGGCTCCAGGTTGAAGAAGGAACGCTCCCATAAATTGAAATCTCTTCTATCTGACCTTGCCATAAAAGAAAATCTAAACAAAAATTCCCCTACTGACACCTTAAAATCAGACATTTCTTTAGTTCAACATCAAATATTGCAGATCCTAGACCAAAAATCATTATGTTTTTAGAGATAAAATTAGACACGGGTTCTTTGAATATGGTAATAAATGTGGCAGCTGGCTAGCTAGGGCCTTACATCCCCGAACTGCTTTGACTCACGTGCCATCAATTAATACAGGTACTGGAAGCTCCGTACACAACCCAGTAGATATCACAGCGGAATTTCAATCCTATTATGCATCCTTATATAATCTACCAGCATCCGCTCTCTCACGAGAACCCCTTAGTGATGAAACTCGTGAATACATAACCCAATTTGGCCCTACCCCTATATCTGACGAGGATACAGCCACGTTGGAAGATGATTTCACCCTCCCTGAACTAGAATCAGTGATCAAGAACCTGAAGAATGGGAAATCCCCAGGCCCTGATGGATTGACCTCACGGTTCTATAATATCCTCCGAGAGGATCTTACACCCTTATTGGTTGAAACCTTTAATTCCATCTCACCAGATTGTCCATTTACACGACAGGCTCTCCAGGCACATATCACAGTCATCCCCAAGCCAGGCAGGGACCCAGCGTCATGCTCTAATTACAGACCTATTTCCTTGCTCAATGTGGATCTCAAAATGTATGCCAAGCTTTTGGCTCTGAGGCTCCATTCCCACATTCCAGGTTGTATCCACAAAGAGCAAGTAGGATTTGTACCTAGACGAGAAGCCCGAGATAATACACTTAAAACGCTAGGGCTGATAGCGAGAGCACAACAAACCAAAATTCCGCTATGCCTTCTCGCTGTAGACGCTGAGAAGGCGTTTGATAGGGTGAGCTGGCGGTTCCTGGAGGAGACCCTACGCCACGTTGGCCTAGGAGACAAAATGATCTATAGGATATTAGCTCTTTACTCCTCCCCTTCAGCCTGTGTTCGTGTTAATGGACTTCTTTCTGCCCCTTTTGAGATTCGGAATAGAACACGTCAAGGGTGCCCCTTGTCGCCCTTTTTATACACTCTTGTGATGGAATCCCTTGCTAATGCTCTTCGGGCAAACCCTTCCATCTCGGGTCTCAAGCTTGGTAATAAAGAACACAAACTGTCCCTGTTCGCAGATGACCTGCTTATTTACTTAACTTCTCCCAGGATTGGCCTGCCCTCGATTCTTCGTGAATTTGATCTTTTTGGGCGCCTTAGTAACTTTAAAGTCAATGTGCAGAAATCAGAGATTTTAAACATAAACATGCCCCAACGGGAAGCAGATTCCTTAAGGGACTCTTTCTCCTTTAAGTGGACCTCCCAACATATTAAATATTTAGGAGTACACATCCCAGCCAACTTGACACATGTTTTTAAACTTAACTATCTACCTCTGCTTAGAGCTATTGAATCCAGTTTCCATAAATGGACTTCACTCCAGATTTCTTGGTTTGGGAGGATTAATGTAGTGAAAATGGACATTTTACCGCGTCTTCTATATTTGTTTCAGACGATCCCATGTAAAATTCCTTTAACCTATTTTGCTAAGATCAGGAGAATGGTATCTGTTTTTGTATGGAAAGCACCCAGAGCTAGACTAAGTTATAGCTTAATATCTCGTTCTAAAGCTCTGGGGGGTACGGGACTACCAAATTTTAGCTCATATTATAAAGCGACAATCATGAATTGTGTGCTTGATCTATGTCACAACCGCTCTACTAAACTATGGGTAGAAATTGAGCATGAAATGGCTCCACATTTGGCCACTGGGATCTTTTGGTTGTCCCCTACCTCCTTGAATTCATTATCTAACTTGCAATCCCCGATGCTTCTATATTCCTTGGTTAGGCCCTGGGCTAAATTTGCGGTTAAACTTGGCCTTATACATGCTCCTGGTCCTCTCACGACACTCACGGGTCATACAGATCTCCCCACAGGCTTGAGTCAACTCCCAGCTTTAGGAGACCAGAATAGACAACCAATCAAATTAATAGACATCTATAAACAGAATGGTTTACTCCCTTTGGAGGACCTTTCCCACATTATTCCTGCGGGCCCTGGACGTTGGCTCCTCTACTTTCAGTTGCGAAGCTTCATTAAATCCCTGATACCTGGATCGCGGTCATGTCCCCCCTTAACTGAATTTGAGAAGATGTGCACAGCGAGGTCAGCTCCTGATCATGCTATATCTCATTTATATGCCATGTTGAACTCTGGGGAGAAAGAGGACTCTTCCACAGGCACCCAGGGAACTAAACTCAAATACATGTCTGATTGGGAATCGGAACTGGGATCCACCTTCTCTGTAGACCAATGGTCTAGATCTCTCCTCCTCACTCATAAATTAACGGTGTCTTGTAATTTACAGGAACTCAACTATAAAATCCTTAGCAGATGGTATAGGACCCCAGTGCGATTACACCAATTTTATCCTCAGGTTTCTGATGCATGTTGGAGATGTCTTAGTGCAAGGGGCTCCATGACACATATTTGGTGGGACTGCCTGGGTGTGGCCCCACTGTGGCGGGAGATCTTTGACTTATATAATTTCTTATACAAAGCTACTATTACACCCTGACCTGCGTTAGCTCTTCTATCCATGTTCTCAGGGCGGATCTCACAGATTAAGAAGGGCGCCCTCCGATTGTTTATCCTAGCTATGAGACAGATAATTCCCCGTCAATGGAGGTCTACAGACAGTCTTTTGAGAGTGACCTGGTCTAACGCCCTGGATTCACTAGTTCATATGGAAGAATTAGGCGCTAGGGATTCAGGATCTGCTACAGCCTTTTGGGGGACTTGGGATCCATGGAATCAATTTCGTACCTCCACATCTTTCCATGATTGGTTGACAACAAGTATTGTCCCGGGTAATAGCTCCTAAATACTACATTAAGCAGAATCTCCTATCCTATACACCCCCCCCCCCCCCCCTTTCCTTCTGTGTATGTCTTGTTTTGGGTCTGTCATGTCTTGTGATGTCTTCCTTGTCTTATGTGGTTACTAGTCTGGAAGTTTGAGAATAAATGCCGTGTATGCTCTTAGATTCATCTCTGGAAGCCCCAACGGTACTAATGCTTGAAATTTTGTTCCGTAAGACTAATTATTGAATGTAATACTACCTCAGACTTATTGATATGTCCAGTTCTCGACCTTGTACTTTTACTGTTTTGTATACTTATTGGATATATTTATACATTATTCAATTATACGATTTAATAAAATAATGATTGAACCGTAAAAGTAAGTCTCTCTTTTGGTGGAAGATCAGAAGAAATCTTTAGAGAAGAGTGTTTTGGCAACATACAAATCGGGTTATTAAACCGACACCAGCAGTCGAGGATGGTGGGGTGCCCACACCAAAGAGCAAGTGGTACAAGGAATCTGGGGTCAAACGATGGCAGCAGCATCCTAATCCCTCCTTGGGATCTGAACCGGGTGCTTGAAGTTCTAATGGATGTACCCTTTGAACATTTACAGGACATTCCTCTAAAACCTTTAACGTACAAAACCACCTTTTTATTGGCAATCGCATCAGCCGGAAGGGTGGGGGAGATTTTGACTTTCCTGTAGATCCCCCCTACCTCACAGTTCTCTGACAGTATTATTTTTAGACATACCCCTATGTTTTGGCCTAAGTCATATCCAGGTTTCATTGCCAACAGGAGATATCCTTACCTTCTTTTTGCCCCAATCCATCTTCAGAAACAGATAAAAGATATCATAATCTGGACGCAAAATTATGCATACTAACTTATCTAGAAGTCTCTAAGGAATTCAGGAAGTCAGATTATCATCATCATCTTCAATATCAAGGCCATCATAAGGGTTTGGCAGCAAGCAAGGTTACCATTGCAAGATAATGTGGGTAAAATGTTAATAGGCCTCACAACCTATTTTTAACATGCAAGGTTCTGCTTTCACGCTATGCAGAAGCTACCCGACAGGAATTTTATGTTGGATCTTAAAGGGGTTGTTTTTTTTGAGAAGTCAATCACTCAAATAGCATCTTAATTAGGCAACTTTAATTTTAACATCCTAGAAGCCTGGGGAGTAAACCACTATTTTCTCCTGAGGATACAGACTCGTTACTTAAGGCGATTAGAGCAACTAAGAGGCTTTTATTCATCTCTTACTGGTTTCAAAGCCTGAAAGGAAGTTCTGAATGATCATAAATCTGAGGGATCTGAACCAATATCTGGAAACAAAAAGTTCAGGATGGAGTCCATTCAGTCGACAATAAAATATCTGTTACAAGACTGTCAGGTGTACAATAGACATAAAAGATGCCTATTATCATGTTTTGATTCACCCGGACTCCCAGAAGTATTGGTGGCAGTTTGTCTGGAAGAAGAGACTGTTCATCTTCAACACAGGGCTCTTCCTTTCGGTGTATTTCAAGCCGCCAGAATGTTTATGAAGCGGAAGTTATGGCCCATGTAAGAGAGAGACCTCTTCATAGTACCTTAACTGGATGACTTTCTCCTGATGGCAAAGTCCTCAGAGATACAGAAAATACAGTTTAAAAAAAACTATTTCTATTTTTCAGAGTCTGGGTTGGAAGATAAATTGGGAGAAGTTCTCTGACTCCCTCTTTTCAGTGCAAGTTCCTGGGTTTTGTTCTGGATTTTACGAGTCAATGTTTTCTTCCTCAAAGAGGTGATCCCTGATAATCCAGGATGTGAAGGACCTGATGAGTGCCAGGAAAGTCACAATCAGGCAGGGTATGGCAGTCCTAAGGAGGATGACCTCTTCTATCCCCTCAGGAAGTTAGGTCTTCTTGCAGTTCCAGGTACTTCAGTAGAGCATAGAAAGTTGGAGCATTTCCCTCCTCTCCCTACTTGGGCCTCTGCTTCTAAACCCACAGATTTTCTCCTGCCAGAGGTGGTGGTTGGAGTCAAAGAATCTGGATCATGGGATGCCCTGGGTTCTTCGGGATCAAATTATGATTACCACAGATGCCAGCCCATTAGATTGGTGGGCTCATTCTCAGCTAGGGGTTCTTCAGGGTTGTTGGAGTGTAATTGAAAGTCAGGATTCTCAGAATGCCAGGGAATTGAGTTTATAGGCATTTATGAACAAGTTGACAGGCAGGCATGTAAAGAATGCTACGGCTGTAGCGTACCTGAACAGACTGGGCACTAGATCACGAGCTTTGACGTCCTTGGCTATGGAAATTTCTGCAGTTATCCCTAGAGTGCTCTCCATCACAACAGTCCATCTCAAGAGGACAGAGAATGGGAAGGTGGACCTTTTTAAGTCATCATTCCTTGGATCTAGGGGAGTGGGGCCTAACTCAAACCATTTTTCACCAAATTTGCAGTCTTTGGAGATATGCAGTTCTAGATCATTTTGACACCAGAGAGATGGCCGCTAGCACATCCGCAATACCCAGTCCCCATAGCTCTGTGATTTTTATTGTGTAAAAAAAAAAAAGATTTGATACATATGCAAATTAACCTGAGATGAGTCCTGTCCCCGAGAAGAGTCTGGGACAGGACTCATCTCAGGTTAATTTGCATATGTCTTAATTTTTTTAATTTTTTTTTACACAATAAAAGCACACGGCTATGGGGACTGGGTATTGTGGATGTACTAGCGGCCATCTAGCAACCCATGTCCTCAGCTCTATACACAAAATCCTGGTGACAGGTTCCCTTTAAGTGATTTTATTTATTTCTTTTTTTTCTTGTGTGTCCGTCGTCAATCTCACTTGGGCGAAGCGTTTCTTTAAGGCAAATGGTAGGCTGAATTTAGCAGAGAACATGAGAACTCAACTGTGGGACCTGAATCTGGTCATGATTGTTTTCTCTTTTGAACCCTTGGAGGAAATACTTATTGTCAATTAAAACAGCTTTTTTAGTGGCAATCATATCAGCCACAAGGGTAGGTGAGATTAAGGCCTTTTTTGCGCCTCCTCCTTTTACTAACTTACTAAAAGATAGGGTGGATATTCGCCTGATTCAGCTTTTGTGCCTAAAGTGGTGCTGCCTTTGCTAAGTCAGAACCCTAAGAATGAGGATAGATTACATTGTTTACAAAAGTTTATTTTTATTTTTATTTTTTCTTTCTATTCTCTTCGTATTTTCAGGGTGCTTTCATGGGCAAAAGGGAAATATAAGATTATACTTACCGGTAATTTGTTTTCCATGAGCCCATGACAGCACCTGCCTTATTCCCACCTTTTTATTAAGAAATAAAAAATAAAAAAAATAGATGGGTAGATACTGAATAAAGGGGTATAAAAGGGAAAAAGTAAAGGAGAAAAGTGTTTGGACAATAAATTTAGTACGACAGACATTTTGTATTCTGGCTGTGCTTGGTATTGCAGCTCAATCCCAGTCATGTTCATTGTATGGTGTTGCAGAAAGACCATGTGACCAATTGATATGAAGTCACAGACTGAGAAACAGCAGTTGTAAATATTTCATATAGTATTGGTTAACTATAATTTGTGCATTAATTTACTATACAGTACATATGACTGCACAACTTTAAAAAAAAGCTCTAGATCAAGATCTGATACAGCTTTTATTTCATATTCATAGTGTTATCATCAGAGCATTTGGCACCCCATGGTATATGTGCAACAGGTACCTACTCCACCACATGTTGAGCCATATCAAGGCTTTCCAGAGCCTGTTCCCATAGTTGATCAACCTCTGCCAACCATTTACAATGACAACCGGCCTGTGACAATCGAAGCTGGTGGTAAGTACAATTTGATGACAAATGGACTATGGATATTCTATAGATTTTGGACTTTATAAACTAAACGCAAGCAATGTGAACCTGCTGGACACTCTATATTCCATTGTTTTAATACAGCCATGTTTACAGTTTTCTGTGAGAAACTAATTTATGTACATTTCCAATCTGGCCATTTGTTTAGTTTATACCCATGATGCAACCACAGAAATATACTTGATCCTCTTTATTGGCAGATCTCACTGCATAGCACTCGCCTAAACAGTCTTCCTAGCCTGCCCCTCTCTTCCTTGCACTGTGTGTACTCCCAGCAATCCTCTGTATATACTTCAATTAAAAAAAAAAATTAATGGAAAGAAAATATATAAATACAAGAGAAAAAACATTTAATAGTCTTTATTATATGTTGGGAAACGGAGGGAAAGAGTTCACCAGAGAGAGCTCTCTCCCATCAAATGACCACCCCGATGCTCACATTTGACTGTGACTTCTGAGGGGGTAATGTTCGCGATCAGAAAGGTCTCCGATCACGGACCCTGTTAGAGGATGTCTGTGTACAGCAGCAAGCTCCCACTGACTGTCTCCAACTCTGCTCCAAAGCGGGGGCCATGTTTAAAGCCCTGACATTTGTCCAAGGGCTTGATAAATGTCTGTGGGGAAAAATGGCACCAATCCTGCTGAAACAATAGCATCGCTGTCTAATAATTTAAAGAGATATGACATATTTTTATGCAAGATTATGTTTAACAGTTTTCCTTAATTCTAGGTCCATTTACAAATGTGGAATCGCTGCCTCCACCACCGGGACCGATATATTACCCTTTTGTTCCTGATCCATATAACCAGCCTCCTTTAAGTGGTTTTGACCCTTGTGTGTCCGTTGTGCCTACATATCACTATGTAGCACCCTGGCATCCTATAAGCCCACCTTACAGCAGTTCACCCCGAATTCATAATGCTGTAAATCCCGGTCACGTTCATCCAGTGAGCTACATAACCGCACCTGCACACTTTGTGCAACAATCGATATGAAAGCGGTAGAATTATCGGTATGTTTCTGTTTCATAGCACTTTAGATGTTTTTATATACATTTCAAAGTACTGGGAGTTGTTTTAAATATTGAAAATGTTTTCCTTCTTGTAACTTGTTTAGCTTTTGGTAATGTCTGGCTGAGCTGTAGTGGTCTTTGTATTTATGTACTAAAACAGAGGTGCACAACCATTTTTTGTTCAAGGGCCACATTATTCAACAACTCTAAAAGGCAGCACTAAAACACTTGACATATAAACTGCATGTTCCACCTTCAGGACTCCTACTGATCAGGAGAGTAGGGGTCCCCTTTTCACTCGAGAGCTTTCCAAAGAGAAGGACATCATACATGTGTGTGGCACGTCACATGAAAGATTATGGCTGTTGCAGCAACCACATTTTACAACTTTATAAATTACAATGGAGCGAGTCACATGCATAGACATAGTGCCACATTCGTATTTGCCACTCCACTCTGACATGGAAATTACATGTGAGCAGCCACACATTAATTTTTGGGCCCAGATGGTTGGGAACAGCACAGAGTGGCTGCATGTGATTCCCGGTCTGCAGGTTGTGCACCTCTGTACTGAAATCTACTGTTACAGAGCTGTGTTCTCATATTGCACAACATACGGTGACTGTTTGGATTCATTGACAGGTTTCAGCTTTTGACTGGCAATTCTCTGTGAACTACAGCTGGTATTCAGTTTAATAGGAACGTAGTTGCATTACCAGAGAACGGCCAGTACAGTTTATGGTGCTGTGGTGTTCAGGCTTTGTACATGGTTTACTTCCTGAACCATGGCTGCAGGTAACAGTTGAGAGAGTGACAAAAAATAGAATGCGTTACGGACGGCTCTTCTTTTCCTGGTGATGTAATGGTACTCCAAACTAGTGGTACACCCTGATCCCAAAGATACAGGTAAGGTATGAGAAATATGTATTGGCACTCATATCAGGCATCACATAGAATACATTGAAAACAACATTTATTGGTAAAATATATCAATGAATAATAGCTAAAACACAATAATGTATAAAGAATATTAAATTCATGTATAAAATATCTCTAAATATACAATCAACTAATGCATTTGTTGGTATGATTGGAGATGGTCGACCTAGTTGGTAAATTGCGCTGGAGATGGTGCGCTATTGAGTCGGCACATGAGGTCAATGTAGTTGTAAAAATGGCTTATGGAGCAGCATATATAAATGAGCAAAAAAAGATGAATGAGCATGAAATGTTTTCTTTAAAACACTGAGTGGTAGGGTTACCCGTTGTTCTGTGTTGATCACTGTCACTCAATCAGATTTTATAGTTGGTTTGTGAGGACAGCGTTCATTAGTGGTAGTGGGAGTAGGCTGACTAATTGATTACTCATGTAGCGTACCCGCTCCGGACTTCGGCTCTTTTTAGGTGGCTCAGGGAAGCGCTTCACTTACTTTCCCATTAGTCTGTATTTTCCATACTGTTCCCGGCTATTATGGCAAATATCAAGTGTATAATCTATGCCAAAAGCGTTTCGGAGACTCGGCTTTCTCCTTCATCAGTGGCTACACTTGATGTGTATGGTCAGCCGGATTTTATATCTGCGCCATCAAGAATGTCTGGAAATAATGGACTGGATTTTACCATGAAAACTGTGATTCTCACTCTGTTGCGATTCTCTTGCCTTTTTCATGCGGTTTTTCAGTACTTGTGTGTTTTTTGCTGCTTAGTACATGTGTCCGCTGTAAAAGGTACTCTATATAGTTTTTAGCTGCACATGTTGCTTTGCTGTAATAATGGTTTATCAATAAAACATTTTTCAATTTCGATTTTTCGACAAAATCAAGTCTGTGTGGAAGTTGATGGCATTTTTTAAGATGCAATTTACTTTTAATTTACGCCTCATTTCAGGTCTATCTCAATAAGGGTTATTTGGATTTGGATTTTTTTGTAAGAACAAGATGAGTGTTATATAAACATGTGAGGAAATGATCCTTTTTTTTTTTTTTTTTTTTTTTTTTATGGTGATACCTTTTTTTTATTATAAGTGTATATATCGTCTAGAGATTGACCGATACCGATAATTTGTGAACTTTCAGGCCGATAATTTATACCGATATTCTGTGAAATTTCATTTTTTTTAAAAAAATATTCCTACACATCTGCTGAAAATGAATATTTTTATTGTTAATGTATAGTTTTTTTTGTAAATCTTTCTTTTTTATTTATACTTAATATTTTGGTGTTTTTTTAAACTAACTTTTAGCCCACTTAGGGACTAGAACCCTTGTCCTATTCACCCTGATAGATCTTTATCAGGGTGAATAGGATCTCACACTGTCCCTGCTGCTCTGTGCTTTGTGCACACAGCAGCATGGAGCTTACCATGGCAGCCAGAGCTTCAATAGCGTCCTGGCTGCCATGGTAACTGATTGGAGCCCCAGGCTTACACTGCTGGGGCTCTGATCGGAGGAGGAGGGGAGAGGGGACCCTGTGGCCACTGCCACCAATGATTAAAACTGGGGGGGGGGGGCTTGGGTGGAGGGGTGCACTGCGCCACCAATGTTTTTAATACTGGGCTGGAGGTGGGGGGGCGCACTGCGCCACCATTGATTAATACTGGCGGGCTTGGGGGGGCACACTGCGCCACCAATGAACATAAAGCTCTCATTTATTCATATACAGGAGGCGGGAGCTGGCTGCAGAATCACATAGCCGGCTCCCGACCTCTGAGCAGTAGCTGCGATCCGCGGCACCTGAGGGGTTAACTACCGCTGATCTCAGCTACCGCTCATAGAGGTCGGGAGCCGGCTATGTGATTCTGCAGCCAGCTCCCGCCTCCTGTTCAATTTGAATGAATGAGTAAGTTAACATCATTGGTGGCGCAGTGGCCACAGCCCCTCCCCTCCTCTTCCCATCTGTCTCTTCATTGGCGGCAGCAGCATCACAGGGGGAGGGAGACACTGCTTCCTTCTCCCCTGTGCTGCTGAGGGAACACAGAGCGCTGAGAGCAGCGCGATCTGTGTTCCCCATACGTTATCGGAATACCGGCAAAATAGATGCCGATACCGATAACTGTCAAAATCCTGAATATCGGCTGATATCGGTAAAACCGATAATCGGTCGATCCCTAATATCGTCTGTGGTGTGCATATTGCTTAGTAGCAGAAAAATTCGAAGCTATTGTTTGCATTAAAGAATACCCTTTTATTTCAATATATATGAAGTGTGTCCTTTTTTGGGGGGGAGGTTTCAGTTTGTCTATGTTTGGAGTAAATATGTTGCATAGACGTATACTGAATGGGAAACGGCCCCACTACCCTTCCCTGTCAGCCAGGGGCACCCACCCCTTCAAAGGAACCCAAAGATCTCTAGTTCAGCGTTCAGTCCTTCTTGTGGAGAACTGCCAAAGTCAAAGATCAGTCTGGATTCCGCTCTCGATATTCGTGAAATGTGATCCCCTCCCCCCCCCCCCCCCCCTCCCCTCCAGTGGCATTCTACTTGTTCCAATGCTGCAAATATGAGGTCTGTAGGGTCTTGAGTGTGAACAAGTTTGAAGTGATTAGACGGAGTTCTTCTCATAACTATTTTTGATATTATGTTCTCCTATTCTCACCTACAGGGGTCTTATTGTTCTGCCGATATTGTTTGGAACATGTACATTGTATAAAATAAATGACTTTCGAAGTGTTGCAAGTAAAAAAAATATAAATATTTCGAAAGAACGAGTTCCGTGTCGCGTTAATTCTCGTTATTTTTTAGGGAAATGTGTTCCTACAATTTAATGCAGCATTCACACCTATGAAAGCCACTCCTTTTAAGCCATTTGTTGATTGGTTCTTCTTTTTTGGGTTCTTAATGGAAGGGGCTATTTTCAAGCCTAGGTTAGGGGCCTTAGTGTACACTATCTGTGGTATTGTGGGTATTAGATATCCTATTGTTTTGTCTTTCTGGATGTGATGCCAATGTTTTTTTTTAAAAATTTTCAATAGTTTTGTATTGTGCGTTAAAAGGGAGTATTAGGCGGAAAATCTGTTTTTTCTCATTCCTAAATGAGTTTGTTGTGAAAAACCTTATTCTATCCATTTTTCTCGCTTTTTGTAGTGCATTATCTATCACTTTATCTGGATAATTTTTAGACTGAAATCGCTCTTTCATTTGGGTCGTTTCTTCAAATTCTGCTCCGTTTTGTACAGTTCCTTTTGATTCTACGGAACTGTCCAAAAGGGATGTTTAGCAACCATGTAGGTAAGTGGCAGCTAGAGAAGAGGATGAAACTGTTCCTTGCGACTGATTTTTGGTAAGTATTACATATATATTGGTCTTTCTTAGTAGTAATTAGTAGATCTAAAAATTCTGTACATTCATTATTGATGTTGGAGGAGAAGAGATTATATGGATTCTTGTTGATTTCCGCCTAATACTCCCTTTTAACCACTTCCCGCAACTGTAACGCCGAAAGGCGTCATTGCGGCGGCTCCCCCAGGCTACGCTAACGCCAATAGGCGTCATCTCGCGTGAGCCGAGATTTCCTGTGAACGCGCGCACACAGGCGCGCGCGCTCACAGGAACGGAAGGTAAGAGAGTTGATCTCCAGCCTGCCAGCGGCGATCGTTCGCTGGCAGGCTGGAGATGTGTTTTTTTTAACCCCTAACAGGTATATTAGACGCTGTTTTGATAACAGCGTCTAATATACCTGCTACCTGGTCCTCTGGTGGTCCCCTTTGTTTGGATCGACCACCAGAGACACAGGTAGCTCAGTAAAGTAGCACCAAGCACCACTACACTACACCCCCCCCCCCCCGTCACTTATTAACCCCTTATTAGCCCCTGATCACCCCATATAGACTCCCTGATCACCCCCCTGTCATTGATTACCCCCCTGTCATTGATCACCCCCCTGTAAAGCAACATTCAGACGTCCGCATGATTTTTACGGATCCACTGATAGATGGATCGGATCCGCAAAACGCATCCGGACGTCTGAATGAAGCCTTACAGGGGCGTGATCAATGACTGTGGTGATCACCCCATATAGACTCCCTGATCACCCCCCTGTCATTGATTACCCCCCTGTCATTGATTACCCCCCTGTAAAGCTCCATTCAGACGTCCGCATGATTTTTACGGATGCACTGATAGATGGATCGGATCCGCAAAACGCATCCGGACGTCTGAATGAAGCCTTACAGGGGCGTGATCAATGACTGTGGTGATCACCCCATATAGACTCCCTGATCACCCCCCTGTAAAGCTCCATTCAGATGTCCGCATGATTTTTACGGATGCACTGATAGATGGATCGGATCCGCAAAACGCATCCGGACGTCTGAATGAAGCCTTACAGGGGCGTGATCAATGACTGTGGTGATCACCCCATATAGACTCCCTGATCACCCCCCTGTCATTGATTACCCCCCTGTCATTGATTACCCCCCTGTAAAGCTCCATTCAGACGTCCGCATGATTTTTACGGATCCACTAATAGATGGATCGGATCCGCAAAACGCATCCGGACGTCTGAATGAAGCCTTACAGGGGCGTGATCAATGACTGTGGTGATCACCCCATATAGACTCCCTGATCACCCCCCTGTCATTGATTACCCCCCTGTCATTGATTACCCCCCTGTAAAGCTCCATTCAGACGTCCGCATGATTTTTACGGATCCACTAATAGATGGATCGGATCCGCAAAACGCATCCGGACGTCTGAATGAAGCCTTACAGGGGCGTGATCAATGACTGTGGTGATCACCCCATATAGACTCCCTGATCACCCCCCCCCTGTCATTGATCACCCCCCCCCTGTCATTGATCACCCCCCTGTCATTGATCACCCCTCTGTAAGGCTCCATTCAGACATTTTTTTGGCCCAAGTTAGCGGAATTTTTATTATTTTTTTCTTACAAAGTCTCATATTCCACTAACTTGTGTCAAAAAATAAAATCTCACATGACCTCACCATACCCCTCACGGAATCCAAATGCGTAAAATTTTTTAGACATTTATATTCCAGACTTCTTCTCACGCTTTAGGGCCCCTAGAATGCCAGGGCAGTATAAATACCCCACATGTGACCCCATTTCGGAAAGAAGACACCCCCAGGTATTCCGTGAGGGGCATATTGAGTCCATGAAAGATTGAAATTTTTGTCCCAAGTTAGCGGAACGGGAGACTTTGTGAGAAAAAAATTAAAAATATCAATTTCCGCTAACTTGTGCCAAAAAAAAAAAATTTCTATGAACTCGCCATGCCCCTCATTGAATACCTTGGGGTGTCTTCTTTCCAAAATGGGGTCACATGTGGGGTATTTATACTGCCCTGGCATTCTAGGGGCCCCAAAGCGTGAGAAGAAGTCTGGTATCCAAATGTCTAAAAATGCCCTCCTAAAAGGAATTTGGGCACCTTTGCGCATCTAGGCTGCAAAAAAGTGTCACACATCTGGTATCGCCGTACTCAGGAGAAGTTGGGGAATGTGTTTTGGGGTGTCATTTTACATATACCCATGCTGGGTGAGAGAAATATCTTGGTCAAATGCCAACTTTGTATAAAAAAATGGGGAAAGTTGTCTTTTGCCAAGATATTTCTCTCACCCAGCAAGGGTATATGTAAAATGACACCCCAAAACACATTCCCCAAATTCTCCTGAATACGGCGATACCACATGTGTGACACTTTTTTGCAGCCTAGGTGGGCAAAGGGGCCCATATTCCAAAGAGCACCTTTAGGATTTCACAGGTCATTTACCTACTTACCACACATTAGGGCCCCTGGAAAATGCCAGGGCAGTATAACTACCCCACAAGTGACCCCATTTTGGAAATAAGACACCCCAAGGTATTCCGTGAGGGGCATGGCGAGTTCCTAGAATTTTTTATTTTTTGTCACAAGTTAGTGGAAAATGCTGATTTTTTTTTTTTTTTTTTTTTTTTTTTTTTTTCATACAAAGTCTCATATTCCACTAACTTGTGACAAAAAATAAAAACTTCCATGAACTCACTATGCCCATCAGCAAATACCTTGGGGTCTCTTCTTTCCAAAATGGGGTCACTTGTGGGGTAGTTATACTGCCCTGGCATTCTAGGGGCCCAAATGTGTGGTAAGGAGTTTGAAATCAAATTCTGTAAAAAATGACCTGTGAAATCCGAAAGGTGCTCTTTGGAATATGGGCCCCTTTGCCCACCTAGGTTGCAAAAAAGTGTCACACATCTGGTATCTCCGTACTCAGGAGAAGTTGGGGAATGTGTTTTGGGGTGTCATTTTACATATACCCCTGCTGGGTGAGAGAAATATCTTGGCAAAAGACAACTTTTCCCATTTTTTTATACAAAGTTGGCATTTGACCAAGATATTTATCTCACCCAGCATGGGTATATGTAAAATGACACCCCAAAACACATTCCTCAACTTCTCCTGAATACAGAGATACCAGATGTGTGACACTTTTTTGCAGCCTAGGTGGGCAAAGGGGCCCATATTCCAAAGAGCACCTTTCGGATTTCACAGGTCATTTTTTACAGAATTTGATTTCAAACTCCTTACCACACATTTGGGCCCCTAGAATGCCAGGGCAGTATAACTACCCCACAAGTGACCCCATTTTGGAAAGAGACCCCAAGGTATTTCGTGATGGGCATAGTGAGTTCATGGAAGTTTTTATTTTTTGTCACAAGTTAGTGGAATATGAGACTTTGTAAGAAAAAAAAAATTAAAAAAAAAAATCATCATTTTCCACTAACTTGTGACAAAAAATAAAAAGTTCTATGAACTCACTATGCCCATCAGCGAATACCTTAGGGTGTGTACTTTCCGAAATGGGGTCATTTGTGGGGTGTTTGTACTGTCTGGCCATTGTAGAACCTCAGGAAACATGACAGATGCTCAAAGTCAGAGCTGCTTCAAAAAGCGGAAATTCACATTTTTGTACCATAGTTTGTAAACGCTATAACTTTTACCCAAACCATTTTTTTTTTACCCAAACATTTTTTTTTTATCAAAGACATGTAGAACTATAAATTTAGAGCAAAATTTCTATATGGATCTCGTTTTTTTTTGCAAAATTTTACAACTTAAAGTGAAAAATGTCATTTTTTTGCAAAAAAATCGTTAAATTTCGATTAATAACAAAAAAAGTAAAAATGTCAGCAGCAATGAAATACCACCAAATGAAAGCTCTCTTAGTGAGAAGAAAAGGAGGTAAAATTCATTTGGGTGGTAAGTTGCATGACCGAGCAATAAACGGTGAAAGTAGTGTAGTGCCGATTTGTAAAAAAGGGCCTGGTCTTTAGGGGGGTATAAACCTGTGGTCCTTAAGTGGTTAACGCACAATACAAAACTATTGAAAAAATTTAAAAAAACAGTCCTCACATCCAGAAAGACAAAACGATAGGATCTCTAATACCCACACTACCACAGATGGTGTACACTACTCCTAGCCTAGGCTTGAAAATAGCCCCTTCCATTAAGAACCCAAAAAAGAAGAACCAATCTATCAACAAATGGCTTAAAAGGAGTGGCTTTCATAGGTGTGAATGCTGCATTAAGCCTCATTAACACGGACCGTGTGATACCGGCCTGGATTTCTTCTGAGTGCAGGAGCAAACTGCGTCATTGGTTGCTATGACGCCGTGCGCTTCCTGCTGCCGCCGCAGTACAGTAATACACTGGTATAGATCATACCAGTGTATTACTGTACTGCGGCGGCAGCAGGAAGCGCACGGCGTTATAGCAACCAATGACGCTGTTTGCTCCTGCACTCAGAAGAAATCCAGGCCGGTATCTCACGGCCCGTGTTCCACGGATGTGTGTATGAGGGTTTAATTGTAGAAACACATAATTTCCCAAAAAGATAACCTAGAATTAACTCGACACAGAACTCGTTCTCTTTCAAAATTTTTTTTTTTTTTTTTAACTTGCAACACTTCGAACGTCATTTATATTATACAATGTACATGTTCCAAACAATATATCGGCAGAACAAAAAGACCCCTGAAGGTGAGAATAGCAGAACATATCAACAATATCAAAAATGGTTGAGAAGCACTCCCTCTCTAAGCACTTCAAACTAGTTCACAATCAAGACCCTAAAGACCTCATATTTGCAGCATTGGAACAAGTAGAACGCCATTGGAGAGGCTGAGATCACATTTCAAGAATGTCGAGAGCGGAATACAGACGGATCTTTGACTTTGGAAGTCTTCTACCAGAAGGACTGAACGCCGAATTAGAGATTTTTTGGGTTCCTTTTGAAGGGGTTGGTGCCCCTGGCCGACGGGGGATGGGGGGGGTTGTAGGGCTGTTTCCCAGCACTGCGACGCCTCCTTGGCCGAGGGTTCCCATCCAATATACACTGCTCAAAAAAATAAAGGGAACACTTAAACAACACAATGTAACTCCAAGTCAATCACACTTCTGTGAAATCAAACTGTCCACTTAAAAAGCAACACTGAGTGACAATCAATTTCACATGCTGTTGTGCAAATGGGATAGACAACAGGTGGCAATTATAGGCAATTAGCAAGACACCCCCAATAAAGGAGTGGTTCTGCAGGTCGTAACCACAGACCACTTTTCAGTTCCTATGCCTTCTGGCTGATGTTTTGGTCACTTTTGAATGCTGGCGGTGCTTTCACTCTAGTGGTAGCATGAGACTGAGTATACAACCCACACAAGTGGCTCAGGTAGTGCAGCTTATCCAGGATGGCACATCAATGCGAGCTGTGGCAAGAAGGTTTGCTGTGTCTGTCAGCGTAGTGTCCAGAGCATGGAGGCGCTACCAGGAGACAGGCCAGAACATCAGGAGACGTGGAGGAGGCCGTAGGAGGGCAACAACCTAGCAGCAGAACCGCTACCTCCGCCTTTGTGCAAGGAGGAACAGGAGGAGCACTGCCAGAGCCCTACAAAATGACCTCCAGCAGGCCACAAATGTGCATGTGTCTGCTCAAACAGTCAGAAACAGACTCCATGAGGGTGATATGAGGGCCCAACGTCCACAGGTGGTTGTGCTTACAGCCCAACACCGTGCAGGACGTTTGGCATTTGCCAGAGAACACCAAGATTGGCAAATTCGCCACTGGCGCCCTGTGCTCTTCACAGATGAAAGCAGGTTCACACTGAGCACATGTGACAGACATGACAGAGTCTGGAGATGCCGTGGAGAACGTTCTGCTGCCTGCAACATCCTCCAGCATGACCGGTTTGGCATTGGGTAAGTAATGGTGTGGGGTGGCATTTCTTTGGAGGGCCGCACAGCCCTCCATGTGCTCGCCAGAGGTAGCCTGACTGCCATTAGGTACCGAGATGAGATCCTCAGACCCCTTGTGAGACCATATGCTGGTGCGGTTGGCCCTGGGTTCCTCCTAATGCAAGACAATGCTAGACCTCATGTGGCTGGAGTGTGTCAGCAGTTCCTGCAAGACTAAGGCATTGATGCTATGGACTGGCCCGCCCGTTCCCCAGACCTGAATCCAATTGAGCACATCTGGGACATCATGTCTCGCTCTATCCACCAACATCACGTTGCACCACAGACTGTCCAGGAGTTGGCAGATGCTTTAGTCCAGGTCTGGGAGGAGATCCCTCAGGAGACCATCCGCCACCTCATCAGGAGCATGCACAGGCGTTGTAGGGAGGTCATACAGGCACGTGGAGGCCACACACACTACTGAGCCTCATTTTGACTTGTTTTAAGGACATTACATCAAAGTTGGATCAGCCTGTAGTGTGTTTTTCCACTTAAGTTTTGAGTGCGACTCCAAATCCAGACCTCCATGGGTTGAAAAATTTGATTTCCATTTTTTTATTTGTGTGATTTTGTTGTCAGCACATTCAGCTATGTAAAGAACAAAGTATTTCAGAAGAATATTTAATTAATTCAGATCTAGGATGTTATTTTTGTGTTCCCTTTATTTTTTTGAGCAGTGTATGTCTATGCAACATATTTACTCCAAAGATAGACAAATTGAAACCCCCCCCCCCCCCCAAAAAAAAAAATTACACTTAGTATATTGACATAAAAGGGTATTCTTTAATGCAAACAATCGCTTTCAAATTTTTCTGCTACTAAGCAATATGCACACTACAGACGATATATAAACTTATAATAAAAAAGGTATCGCGATCAAAAATCGCATAATAACCGCATTAAAGCGGCAGTAGGAATCTACATCTGTTCTTCTACTTATCCTGAATCATACAGATACTAAAACTGGATCATTCCCTCACAAGTTTATATATAACAGTCATCTTGTTCTTACAAAAAAAATTCATATCCAAATAGCCCTTATTGAGATAGACCTGAAATGAGGCATAAATTAAAAGTAAATTGTATCTTAAAAACTGCCATCAACTTCCACACAGACTTGATTTTATCGAAAAATCTAAATTGAAAGAAATGTTTTATTGAATTATTTTATTGATAAACTATTATAACAGCAAAGCAACATGTGCAGCTGAAAAACTAGAGTACATTTTACAGCTGACACATGTACTAAGCAGCAAAAAACGCACAAGTACTGACAAAAACGCATGAAAAACGCAATAGAATCGCAACAGAGTGAGAATCAGTTTTCATTGTAAAATCCAGTCCATTATTTCCAGACATTCTGGATGGCACAGATATAAAATCCGGCTGACCATACACATCAAGTGTAGCCACTGATAGAGAAAGCTGAGTCTCCAAAACGCGTTTGGCATAGATTATACACTTGATATTTGCCATAATAGCCGGGAACAGTGTGGAAAATACAGACTAATGGGAAAGTAAGTGAAGCACTTCCCTGAGCCACCTAAAAAGAGCCGAAGTCTGGAGCGGGTACACTACATGAGTAATCAGTCAGTCTACTCCCACTACCTGTGCTTGCGAAATCTGGGACGCCAAACACACGAAGCCCATAGCCCAGCCAGCAGAGACACCGTGACCGCTGCAGAGAAACAGCTGGACATAGTACCCCATCGACAACGCATACAGCGGAACCCACCCGCCTTACAAAGAATTCAAGTAAGGAATAATCAACCTTCCCTCCTAGTATGATTTCATGTACCAACTGAGGTAAGCTTACCGCTTTGAGCTCTACTTGGGACGCCACGAATGAATGCTGTCCTCACAACAGGGAGTATAACAAATATTATTGAACTAAGTTTGAATACTTATCCTGACTAATGAATGAACATTAGAGAAGTATATGAAGAATACCTAAGAACAGCATGTGACAAGAACTAACACAATTAATAAAATATAAGAGATACTTTTAAATGAGACTTTTTACAGCCATGCTCATTCATCATTTTTTTGCTCATTTATATATGCTGCTCCGTAAGCTATTTTTACAACTACATTGACCTCATGCTCCAACTCAATAGCGCACCATCTCCAGCGCAATTTACCAACTTGTTTGACTGTATCGCCAATCATACCAACAAATACATTAGTTGATTGTATATTTAGAGATTTTATACATTAAATTTATATTCTTTATACATTATCTATTGTGTTTTAGCTATTATTCATGGATTATATTTTACCAATAAATGTTTTCAATTTATTCTATGTGATTCCTGATGGGAGTGCCCATACATATTTCTCTTGCCTAACAGTTGATAGAGGCCTGACATCTGGCACTCTCATTTATGTAAGGTCATATCTTAGTGTTATCAGAGTTCAGGGTATAGTAATCACCGACCACTATAAATTGCTGAGCTTTTAAGTTTCCAAGATTCCAACCAGTGTACTTCACCCCAAGAACCAGGTCTCCTTGGTCTCCATTCTTAGCGGGGGGTTGGCTGAGCACATACGGTCAGTCTCCATGTTGGGTGCATATGGAAACATGAGCTAAATATTTAGATTTTGGATAGTTTAAAAAAAAATGCATTCCACAAAGGACAGATCTGAAGAAAATTCTAAGACACATTTGAAATGTTACCTTGTGTCTCTTTTATGAAAGGAAAGGTGAGAACCCCTGTAAAGTGAATGGGGAGTAAAACTAAGGGCAACGTTAGCAGTGGACCCCTAGCAAATCTGGAAAACCTCAGCTGAGGTCTGCAATAATAGTAGTAATAGAGTAAGTGAGACATGCATCAGAATACCTCATCCTGAAGATTTTAAAATCTAATCCTAGTTCCAAACAAATGCCTGTTGCTCTGGGATGAAGTATTGCAGGTCTTTATACTGGTTGCAGACAATAGGCAATACATTCTACTGTATGTATTGCTACTGACAGTTAAAAAGTATAATTTCTTTTTGTATGGTGTGAAGTTTTCTCCCATTCGTGACTTAGGAGCTGAAACTGACAGGTGACTGCAGGAGCGTAATCACTTCTCAGTTTATAGAATTAGTCTGTGAGCAATAGTGGCTTTATCATTTGTCTGGTCTGTTTCCTTTGTCTTTGAAAACCCAGAAAAAACGCACTTAATGGAACATCTGCATGATAGGTAGATGAGTCTTGTTAAAAGGTCATTAAGACTGCAAATTATGTTAATTTTTGCATTGTTTTTCTTTTTATAGAGCTCTTCCTGTTTTCATACCATAACTGATTCTTCTGCGAAGAGAACACTGGCTTCAAATTTACATTATGGCACTGAACAGGGTGGTTAGAACTGGAGGTACTAAAAGTAGATACAGTTTTTTACTGTACTGGAGGGCCGCAGTTGGCTCATTGTGTCAGTTCTTTATTTTCAATAAAGACCATCATAAAACAGCTGCTAAAGACTTCTCTGCACAGACTACTTCCTAAGCTCTGTTCAATCACGGAGGGCTGCTTCTGACCTCATATTTATCACCCCTCATGTGGAAAAGTAATCAGTATTCTTGAACTCCCTCATTCAAAACGTTGCTGAGAAAGTCCCAAGTGCTGTTGAACTGTAAAAGACCACAACTTCATTATCTAAACTGTTTTTTGTTTTACCCGTCTACATGTTTTAGTATTGAAGCACTATTCGTCTTTAAATGTGTCCCCTACTAAGAATGTTTTGCATTATTTTTGGGTGTTTTTTGTGTTTTTTTTATATCACTTTTTTCACCATAGGGAGTAAACTTTGGCGTTCTATCACTTTCACTATAAATAAATAAGAAAGCATGAAAACCTTATCTGATCTTTCAATCTTTTAACTGAGATGCTATGTCCAACAGATTCTAGATGATGGTTAAGGTTGCTTTACCACTGCCCGAAGGTCATTCAGATACTCATTGGCGATAATCTGCTGATTTTAAAGGCGCCAACAATTATCCAATGAACGAGCAAAAAGCTTGTTCATCGGGTAATAGGATGTGCGGGCACCTAAATTATAATTTTCTGGCAGCAGATTGTGCTGTCTAAATGGCACTCTACTGCCCACAAACAACTTTTCTGTCTGAGGATGAGACATGTCATTAGCGATCGTTCCTTTCCATGGGCAAGAGATCGCTGCATCGTCTGCTCAGTTGATTAGTAAAAGGGCCTTTAGAGAGTTGTTTGTATGATTGATTGTTAGCTCATAGATACATACTAATGCACTTTTAGGCTCCATTCACATGTCCGCAAGGTGTTTTGCGTATCCACGGAGCTGTGGATCCGCAAAGCACGGAAAGCGGCAATGCGCGTTCCGCATTTTGCGGACCTCACATTGCCGGTACTAATAAAATATGCCTGTTCTTGTCCGCAATTGTGGACAAGAATAGGACATGTTCTATTTTTTTCGGGAACGGAATTGTGGCCCCGGAAATTAAATGAAATGAATGGGTCCGCAATTCCGTTCCGCAAAATGCGGAATGAAATTGCGGACGTGTGAATGGACCCATAGATGCACTGAGCGAAAAAGCGATTTATTTGGAAGGGACTGTTCCTTCCAGATAACTTCCTGCTCTACAGAGTAGATGATGGCTGCATTTACATGCATCAATCACCTGTACTGTGTGGTGACGAGCGATTTGCTACTGCCATTATTCTTCCTTATACAGATTCATTGTTTCTGGGCAGCAAATTATGCTGTTCACACACCACGATCTATTAACCAGAAACAATTTAATGCGTTGCACGAAAGATGATTTTACCCCATGAATGAGCATTTTGCTTGTTCATCCGGTGATCAGTGACATATTCGCACGGGCAGATTATCCATTATCAGATTTACTATGAATGCTCATTCCCGATGAATCTGCCCGACAATTGTGAGTAGGGAATCCATCTTAATTGAAATGGTGGAATATATTTTACCGATTATACAGTGTTGTACCTCAAAAAGCATGGACAACAATCACAAATTGTGACTACCATTCAAGAATATAGATACCACTTATATTAAGTGGCCTTAGGCTTTACATTTCTATTTTTCACATATATGCACTCTGCATTTTCCCAAAACAGCACATGTACCCATTGATTTTAATGTGTCCTCTCACACATCAGTAGTTTTCAGTGACCCACGGAGACATGCACCTCTTTGGTCATGATGTACACCAAATCTATAGGTCAGCGAAAAATCGGACACAACTCAGGTATCGGATAAAACACAGAGGGCAAGAAATGGACATATGGACCAAACACTGACAGGTTTTCCACAGATGTCAAATGAACACGGAAATGTGAATGAAGCCTTAGAATGCATAGAAAATAACTTAATTAAAGAATTTGTTGTGTCGATATTATTTGCAGCAGCTGGATTGGTGGTGATGCATCAGTGAAAAGAATTACAAGAGTGAATTCCCATGCTGCAGTCTTATTTCAGAAATTTCTCCTACTCTGAATTGGACTTGAGAAAAGCATGTGCTTGCCGTCGAAGCAACAGGTTTTCTCAGCCACATGGGATTTCACCTTAAGGCTTAAAGGGAACCTGTCATGTGGATATTTGATTATAATCTAATTATATACAATCATTAACTACTAAAAAGTACCTTAGATGTATTCACTTACTGGTGTGACAGATGGTTACCTCATAATATACACACAAAGATGCCGCATGCTAATGAGCTGATTTGAGTCCAGCGTATATTTAATTCAGAGCTATAGACACTCCCCTGCCCACCTGCTGCTGATTCATATGGAAAATAACGGTCATTCAGCAGCAGGTGGGCGGGGAGAGTCAGGACTTCTCATCAGCTGGAGCTTTTCAATACAAGATGTTGGCAGATTGACTGGGTCAATTAAAGAAAGTGACCCAGCATTTTGGTAAGAGAATCAGTCACTTTATTTATGTTGCCCTTAGGACACCATAAAACTGGTAACAGGTTCCCTTTAAATGCACACTATCAGGATTGTGTGCGGGAAATCCGCACCATAGGTCATGTACATTGTATTCTATGAGAATTTTTAATTCTCAATGCACACAATGCAGATTTTTTTTCCGTGCGGATTTTAAATTCATTTTATTTTTCTGACTGTATTGTCTTCATTCACTTAGTAAAATCCGCATGTGGAAAATCTGCAACAAATCCGCACCAATTAATGCGGATTTACTGCACGGATATGTCTGCGAACACCTGCGGATTCTCCGCACATGAATCCTGAACGTGTGCATGTAGCCTAAGGATACTTTCACACTAGCGTTTTTGTTTTCCGGTATTGAGTTCCGTCACAGGAGCTTAATACCTGAAAAAAACTGATCAGTTTTATCCTAATGCATTCTGAATGGAGAGCATTCCATTCAAGACGCATTAGTTCAGTCCCTCTTACGTTTTTGGACGGAGAAAATACCGCAGCATGCTGCAATTTCATCTCCGGCCAAAAATACTGAACATTTGCCGGGATGCCTGATTCGGCATTAATTTACATTGAAATATATTAGTGCCGGATATGGCATTCAGTGTTTCGGCAAAACTGATCCGGCTTTTCGGTCTGCGCATGCGCAGACCTTTAAAAATGCAAAAAAATAATACCAGATTCGTTTTTTCCGGATGACACCGGAGAGACTGATCCAGTATTGCAATGCATTTGTCAGATGTATCCACATCCAGATCCATCTAAAAATGCCATCAGTTTGCGTCTGGATTGCCAGATCCGGCAGGCAGTACCGGCGACGGAACTGCCTGCTGGAATCCTCTGCCGCAAGTGTGAAAGTACCCTAAGGCCTATCTTGCATTTGCAAATGTTAGAAGACAGGAATTGATGGGTCTCAGGTGAGTTCCAATTATGATGTTTGATAGGGAAGTGGTTGGTTCTAGTTTTCACCCAGTCATGAAAATGTAGAAATGCCCCTGAAATGTATTATGCCAGAAACTGGCCTGAAGAATTGCAGACTACAGGTTTGCTACCAGCTGGAATACAATCTCTAAGTGTGCAAAATTTTCACAGAATATGCTTAATTTATTATGAGGAGTGTACTATTATAGAGGTAACACATGAAAAAAGCCAGAAAACTACCACAAAAAAGTGGCCACTGCCAAATTTGTGTGTAGGGACAAAAAAGGCAGAGTTCTTTTACATGAGCCAGGTGGTAAAGAATCCATTTTGGCTGGTGGCAAATTACATAGAGAATGAACCCTTGAAGAGCTTACAATTTATGGACATGTTATCAGCTAGAAGTGACTAAAGGCACCATTACATGGCCCTATGGAGCAGACTATTGTCGGGGAGGAAGCCTTCCTCCCTGACAGTGGCTTGCTAGTCAGTGGAGGAGACTGCTGCTATTACATGCAGAGATCTCCACAGTAGGGGGAGCAGTGATCTCTAATGCCATCACTCGCCCCATAAAGAATCATTATTTGGTGGTAGCAGAGTATTGTTTAGACATCATAATATGCTGTTGGCAAATGATTATTTTAGGTGACCACACAAACAATCCTATTACTTGATGAATGAGCATTTCACTTTTGTGTGTGTGTGCGCGCGCGCATGCACATGTGTCATGACTATAATCAACATAATGGGTTAACTTGCACTATAAAAAGTGGAGTACACAGGGTGCAATAGATGTGGTGGTATAGACAAATTACATCTGCTTTACCAGAATATTAGTATATATGTATACCAGTCATGTTCAAATATCCTATTAAGTTGTACCCTATAATGGCATGTGCAGTATTTTAAGTCAGTAATGTAGTAGTTTTTTTCCCCCCTGTAGCAACAATATAAAACTGTGTTCTCTTCTTGCTCTTTTACAAGTTGTACAGCTAATAAGGCTTTGTTCACATCACCGTTCAGCCTTTCTGTTCTCCTGCTCCGTTTAGGAGCAGGAGAGCAGAAAGGAAGGATTCTGCACATAACTGAGCTGAATGGAACCTAAGGACCCCATAGACTATAATGGGGTCCCTTAGGTTTCTGCTCAAAGGAAGATTTTTGAAGCAGAGACAAAAGTCCTGCATGCACGACTTTTGTCTCTGCTCCAAAATCGTCTTCTGAGTGGAAACTTAATGGACCCCATTAAAGTCTATGGGGTCATTGGGTTACGTTTGGCTCAGTTATGTGCTGAATCTGGCCTTTCTGTTCTCCTGCTCCTAAATGGAGCAGGAGAACGAAAAGGCTTGATGTGAACGAAGCCTTACAGTTTCTTTACCAAATGGTTTAGATACAACCAGTGTACTGCTAGAGCTAGAGATGAGTGAATTCCCGGTTATGAAATTCGTTCATGCAACGTGCCAGTCCGCAAGGGTAGAACATGTGAGGTTCACGGTGGACTGGAATGTACATGCAGTTCATCGGTTACTCACTGTTTAGCAGTTGCCTTCCTGGGCCAGCAGTGCAGTGAAGGGGAGAACAGCACTGGATTCCCCGGGGCATGCTCTGTTACAGGGGACACTGACCAGGTGGTGATTGAGGTGCCCTTGATGGTGAATGGGTGCTGAGTGCTTGTGTGGCTGGGCCCCTGACTTGGGTATTGTTGTGACGCCAGCACCTTTTGTGGTGCAAAATGTTGAGGATGGTAGTGGTATGAAGTGGTAAACTTTACTATAACGAGGTTCTTGATAACCGTTTACGTCCAGCAATAAAACAGTCTCTGATACACATGCAAGTTGGATGTGATTAATCCCAGTAACAGGCTGTGCTGGTAGTATTGTCTGGCTAGGGTAGTTAGTTATGTACTCACTGATAAATAGCTCTTTGCCTTGCTTCAGTCTCAGTTGAGGTAGTTCAAGATCTCGTCTTCTACACACAAGCGATGCAACAGAAATCTTATCTGTCCTTGAAATAACGGTGAGGCTGCCAGAAGCTAATAAGTCCTACACCTAAATACAAAGGTGTCTAGAAGAACGGCTTTGTCCTTCCTTTGTCTTTATCCAACAATAAACTTGACCAAGCTTCACTTGCTACTCCTGAGGAGTGGATGGTAGAATAGAGACTTTTCTTGAGCCTGGCTTGATACTGAGATCCAACGATGGGCTCCACGGCCCAGAGGAGCCAAGAGAGAGCTTGAGAGGAGAGGATCCCTCTCCTGCATCCTCCACACTCCTATACTTAACCACTACATCTTCCCAACTAAACTCCCTTAGCTAGGCCTGAACTGTCCTATATATATACTGTGGTGCTACCCCATCTAGTGGTGGATTTCACACAGTAGTACAATATAGCATGATATTACAGATGACAAAAAGCTTTTGCAGTCCCCACATAAGCTAGTGCGATGCTGCATACCCCCTTTGTTTTAAGATGTCTCCCTCAACACATTCTGGATGAAGTCTCCTAAAAATTCCAAAAAGAAAAACATGCAAACCAGCATACAGGTATAAATAACAAGTAGCATGACAATACACTTTATAGAAGGACATAATAGATAAAATGCAGATTGAGGTGTGTGATATACCCGCTTCCACAAAATACAGATTGAAGGGTACTATATACCTGCTTCCAAAAAATATTGATTAAGGGGTTTCATATACCTGCTTCCACAAAATACA
The DNA here is from genome assembly GCF_905171765.1 of Bufo bufo. NCBI lineage: Eukaryota > Metazoa > Chordata > Amphibia > Anura > Bufonidae > Bufo > Bufo bufo. The sequence goes on from NC_053396.1 coordinate 130,344,419, forward strand.
GATTGAGGGGCTCTATATAGCTGCTTCCACAAAATACTAATTGAGGTGTGTGATATCCCTGTTTCCACCAAATATTGATTGAGGCTTGCGATACATTGGCTTCCACAAAATACTGATTGAGCGGTGCGATATACCTGCTTCCACCAAATATTGATTCAGGGGTTCTATATACCTGTTTCCACAAAATACTGATTGAGGGTTGCGATATACCTGCTTCTACAAAATATTGATTGAAGGGTTCTATATACCTGCTTCTGCAAAATACTGGTTGAGGGGTGCGATATACCTGCTTCCACCAAATATTGATTAAGGGGTTATATATACACTGCTCAAAAAAATAAAGGGAACACTTAAACAACACAATGTAACTCCAAGTCCATCACACTTCTGTGAAATCAAACTGTCCACTTAGGAAGCAACACTGAGTGACAATCAATTTCACATGCTGTTGTGCAAATGGGATAGACAACAGGTGGAAATTATAGGCAATTAGCAAGACACTCCCAATAAAGAAGTGGTTCTGCAGGTGGTGAACCACAGACCACTTCTCAGTTCCTATGCTTCCTGGCTGATGTTTTGGTCACTTTTGAATGCTGGCGGTGCTTTCACTCTAGTGGTAGCATGAGACTGAGTCTACAACCCACACAAGTGGCTCAGGTAGTGCAGCTTATCCAGGATGGCACATCAATGCGAGCTGTGGCAAGAAGGTTTGCTGTGTCTGTCAGCGTAGTGTCCAGAGCATGGAGGCGCTACCAGGAGACAGGCCAGTACATCAGGAGACGTGTAGGAGGGCAACAACCCAGCAGCAGGACCGCTACCTCCGCCTTTGTGCAAGGAGGAGCACTGCCAGAGCCCTGCAAAATGACCTCCAGCAGGCCACAAATGTGCATGTGTCTGCTCAAACGGTCAGAAACAGACTCCATGAGGGTGATATGAGGTCCCGACGTCCACAGGTGGGGGTTGTGCTTACAGCCCAACACCGTGCAGGACGTTTGGCATTTGCCAAAGAACACCAAGATTGGCAAATTCGCCACTGGCGCCCTGTGCTCTTCACAGATGAAAGCAGGTTCACACTGAGCACATGTGACAGACGTGACAGAGTCTTGAGACGCCGTGGAGAACGTTCTGCTGCCTGCAACATCCTCCAGCATGACCGGTCTGGCATTGGGTCAGTAATGGTGTGGGGTGGCATTTCTTTGGAGGGCCGCACAGCCCTCCATGTGCTCGCCAGAGGTAGCCTGACTGCCATTAGGTACCGAGATGAGATCCTCAGACCCCTTGTGAGACCATATGCTGGTGCGGTTGGCCCTGGGTTCCTCCTAATGCAAGACAATGCTAGACCTCATGTGGCTGGAGTGTGTCAGCAGTTCCTGCAAGACGAAGGCATTGATGCTATGGACTGGCCCGCCCGTTCCCCAGACCTGAATCCAATTGAGCACATCTGGGACATCATGTCTCGCTCTATCCACCAACGTCACGTTGCACCACAGACTGTCCAGGAGTTGGCAGATGCTTTAGTCCAGGTCTGGGAGGAGATCCCTCAGGAGACCGTCCGCCACCTCATCAGGAGCATGCACAGGCGTAGGGAGGTCATACAGGCACGTGGAGGCCACACACACTACTGAGCCTCATTTTGACTTGTTTTAAGGACATTACATCAAAGTTGGATCAGCCTGTAGTGTGTTTTTCCACTTTAATTTTGAGTGTGACTCCAAATCCAGACCTCCATGGGTTGAAAAATTTGATTTCCATTTTTTTATTTTTGTGTGATTTTGTTGTCAGCACATTCAACTATGTAAAGAACAAAGTATTTCAGAAGAATATTTAATTAACTCAGAACCAGGATGTGTTATTTTTGTGTTCCCTTTATTTTTTTGAGCAGTGTATATCTGTTTCCACAAAATACTGATCGAGGGGTGCAATATAGCTGCTTCCACAAAATACTGGTTAAGGGGCTTGATATGCCTGCTTCCACAAAATACAGATTGAGGGGTACAATATACAGTGCCTTGCAAAAGTATTCACCCCCTTGACTTTTTTCGTGTTTTGGTGCCTCTCAACCTAAAATTAATGGATTGTTTGAGGATTAATCATTTAATTTACAGAACATGCCCACAACTTTTTATATATATTTTTTTTTTATTGTGAAGCAAACAACAAATAGGACAAAATAACAGAAAAAGTCAATGCGCATAGGTATTCACCCCCCTAAATTCAATACTTTTGTAGAGTCACCTTTTGCGTCAATCACAACTCCAAGTTGCTTTGGATAAGTCTCTATGTTCTTGCCACATCTTATCACTGGGATTTTTGCCCATTTCTCCTTGCAAAACTGCTCCAACTCCTTCAAGATGGATGGTTTGCGCTTTAGAACAGCAATCTTGAAGTCTAACCACAGATTTTTTTTATTGGATTGAGATCTGGGCTTTTACTAGGCCATTTCAACACATTTACATGTTTCCCCTAAACCACTCAAATGTTGCTTTAGCAGTGTGTTTGGGGTCATTGTCCTGCTGGAAGGTGAACCTCCGTCCTAGCCTCAAATCATGCACAGAGTGGTACAGGTTTTGCTCAAGAATATCCCTGTATTTAGCACCATCCATCTTTCCCTCAACTCTGAACAGTTTGCCAGTCCCGGCTGCTGAAAAAACATCCCCACAGCATGATGCTGCCACCACCATGTTTCACTTTGGGGATGGTGTTCTTTGGGTGATGTGTTGGGTTTGTACCAGACATAGCGTTTTCTTTGATGGCCAAAAAGTTCAATTTTAGTCTCAGCAGACCAGAGCACCTTCCTCCATACATTTTGGGAGTCTCCCACATGCCTTTTCGCAAACTCACAACGTGCCTTTTTGTTTTTTGCTGAAAGTAATTGGTTTCTTTTGGTCTGCCATAAAGCTCAACTCTATGGAACATACAGCTTATTGTCGTCCTATGTAGATACTCCAGTCTCTTCTGTGGAACTCTGCAGCTCCTCCAGGGTTACCTTAGGTCTCTGTGCCGCCTCTCTGATTAATGCTCTCCTTGCCCGGTCCGTGAGTTTTGGTTGGCGGCCGTCTCTTGGCAGGTTTGCTGTTGTGCCATGTTCTTTCCATTTGGTTATGATAGATTTAATGATGCTTTTGGGGATCATCAAAGATTTGGATGTTTTTTTTTATACCCTAACCCTGACTTATACTTCTCAACAACATTGTCCCTTACTTGTTTGGAAAGTTCCTTGGTCTTCATTGCAGTATTTGGTTAGTGATGCCTCTTGCTTAGGTGTTGCAGCCTCTGGGGCCTTGCAAAAAAGGTGTGTATATGTAATAACAGATCATGTGACACTTAGATTGCACACAGGTGGACATCATTTCACTATGTGACTTCTGAAGGTAATTGGTTGAACCAGAGCTTTTTATGGGCTTCCTAACAAAGGGGGTGAATACATACAGTGGGATGCGAAAGTTTAGGCAACCTTGTTAATCGTCATGATTTTCCTGTATAAATCGTTGGTTGTTACGATAAAAAATGTCAGTTTAATATATCATATAGGAGACACACACAGTGATATTTGAGAAGTGAAATGAAGTTTATTGGATTTACAGAAAGTGTGCTATAATTGTTTAAACAAAATTAGGCAGGTGCATAAATTTGGGAACCACAAAAAAGAAATGAAATCAATATTTAGTAGATCCTCCTTTTGCAGAAATTACAGCCTCTAAACGCTTCCTGTAGGTTCCAAAGAGAGTCTGGATTCTGGTTGAAGGTATTTTGGACCATTCCTCTTTACAAAACATCTTTAGTTCATTCAGGTTTGATGGCTTCCGAGCATGGACAGCTCTCTTTAAGTCACACCACAGATTTTCAATTATATTCAGGTCTGGGGACTGAGATGGCCATTCCAGAACGTTGTACTTGTTACTCTGCATAAATGCCTTAGTGTATTTTGAGCAGTGTTTAGGGTCGTTGTCTTGTTGATAGATCCAGCCCGGCGCAGCTTCAGCTTTGTCACTGATTCCTGGACATTGGTCTCCAGAATCTGCTGATACTGAGTGGAATCCATGTGTCCCTCAACTTTGACAAGATTCCCAGTCCCTGCACTGGCCACACAGCCCCACAGCATGATGGACCCACCACCATATTTTACTGTAGGTAGCAGGTGTTTTTCTTGGAATGCTGTGTTCTTTTTCCTCCATGCATAACGCCCCTTGTTATGGCCAAATAACTCAATTTTAGTTTAATCAGTCCACAGCACCTTATTCAAAAATGAAGCTGGCTTGTTAAAATGTGCTTTAGCCCACCTCAAGCGGCACTTTTTGTGCTGTGGGCAGAGAAAAGGCTTCCTCTACATCACTCTCGCATACAGCATCTCCTTGTGTAAAGTGCGCCGAATGGTTGAACGATGCACAGTGACTCCATCTGCAGCAAGATGATGTTGTAGGTCTTTGGTGCTGGTCTGTGGGTTGACTCTGACTGTTCTCACCATTCGTCGCTTCTGTCTATCCGAGATTTTTCTTGGTCTGCCACTTCGAGCCTTAACTTGAACTGAGCCTGTGGTCTTCCATTTCCTCAATATGTTCCTAACTGTGGAAACAGACAGCTGAAATCTCTGAGACAGCTTTCTGTATCCTTCCCCTAAACCATGATGGTGAACAATCTTTGTCTTCAGGTCATTTGAGAGTTGTTTTGAGACCCCCATGTTGCTGCTCTTCAGAGAAAATTAAAAGAGGAGGGAAACTTACAATTGACCCCCTAAATACTCTTTCTCATTGGATTCACCTGTGTATGTAGGTCAGGGGTCACTGAGCTTACCAAGCCAATTTGAGTTCCAATAATTAGTTCTAAAGGTTTTGGAATCAATAAAATGACAACAGTGCCCAAATTTATGCACCTGCCTAATTTTGTTTAAACAATTATAGCACACTTTCTGTAAATCCAATGAACTTCATTTCACTTCTCAAATATCACTATGTCTGTCTCCTATATGATATATTTAACTGACATTTTTTATCGTAACAACCAACGATTTATACAGGAAAATCATGGCGATTAACAAGGTTGCCCAAACTTTCGCATTCCACTGTACGTGCATGCCAATTTTCTGTTTTCTATTTTTAAACAATAGTTGTATTTATATATTTTTCTCATTTCACGTCACCAACGTAGACTATTGTGTTCTGATCCATCACATAAAATTCAGATTAACAAAACCTTGAACTTAAGGCTATAATATAACAAAACATGAAAAAAGTCAAGGGGGTAAATACTTTTGCAAGGCACTGTACCTGCTTCCACAAAATACTAATTAAGAGGATTGATATACCTTCTTTCGCAAAACAGATTGAGCGGTGCGATTATACCTGCTTCTACAAAATACTGATGGACCGCCTAATGCAGGATCGCGTTCCGGAGGCGGCAGCCCTGCGCACAGTCACGCATATGTGTCACGCAGTGGATCTCCAGCCTGCCAGCGGCGATGCGATTTTTTTTTTAACCCCTAACAGGTATATTAGACGCTGTTTTGATAACAGCATCTAATATACCTGCTACCTGGTCCTCTGGTGGTCGATCCAAACAAAAGGGACCACCAGAGGACACAGGCAGCTCAGTAATAAGTAGCACCAAACACCACTACACTACACCCCCCCCTGTCACTTATTAACCCCTGATCACCCCATAGAGACTCCCTGATCACCCTCCTGTCATTGATCACCCCCCTGTCATTGATCACCCCCTTGTAAAGCTCCATTCAGAGGTCCGTATGTTTTTTACGGATCCACGAATATATGGATCGGATCCGCAAAACACATACGGACATCTGAATGGAGCCTTATAGGGGGGTGATCAATGACAGGGGGGGTGATCACCCCATATAGGCTCCCTTATCACCCCCCTGTCATTGATCACCCCCCCTGTCATTGATCATCCCCCTGTAAGGCTCCATTCAGACATTTCTTTTGGCCCAAGTTAGCGGAAATTATTTTTTTTTTTCTTACAAAGTCTCATATTCCACTAACTTGTGTCAAAAAATAAAATCTCACATGAACTCACCATACCCCTCACGGAATCCAAATGCGTAAATTTTTTTAGACCTTTATATTCCAGACTTCTTCTCATGCTTTAGGGCCCCTAGAATGCCAGGGCAATATAAATACCCCACATGTGACCCCATTTCGGAAAGAAGACACCGCAAGGTATTCCGTGAGGGGCATATTGAGTCCCTGAAAGATTGAAATTTTTGTCCCAAGTTAGCGGAAAGGGAGACTTTGTGAGAAAAAAACAACAAAAAAATCAATTTCCGCTAACATGTGCCAAAAAAAAAAAAATTCTATGAACTCGCCATGCCCCTCATTGAATACCTTGGGGTGTCTTCTTTCCAAAATGGGGTCACATGTGGCGTATTTATACTGCCCTGGCATTTTAGGGGCCCTAAAGCGTGAGAAGAAGTCTGGGATCCAAATGTCTAAAAATGCCCTCATAAAAGGAATGTGGGCCCCTTTGCGCATCTAGGCTGCAAAAAAGTGTCACACATCTGGTATCGCCGTACTCAGGAGAAGTTGGGCAATATGTTTTGGGGTGTCATTTTACATATACCCATGCTGGGTGAGATAAATATCTTGGTCAAATGCCTACTTTGTATAAAAAAAATGGGAAAAGTTGTCTTTTGCCGAGATATTTCTCTCACCCAGCATGGGTATATGTAAAATGACACCCCAAAAAACATTGCCTAACTTCTCCTGAGTACGGCAATACCACATGTGTGACACTTTTTTGCCCCCTAGGTGGGCAAAGGGGCCCACATTCCAAAGAGCACATTTCGGATTTCACCGGCCATTTTTTTACAGATTTTGATTTCAAACTACTTTGCACGCATTTGGGCCCCTAAAATGCCAGGGCAGTATAACTACCCCACAAGTGACCCCATTTTGGAAAGATGACACCCCAAGGTATTTCATGATGGGCAAAGTGAGTTCATGGAAGTTTTATTTTTTGTCACAAGTTAGTGGAATATGAGACTTTTTAAGAAAAAAAAAAAGAATCCTAATTTTCCGCTAACTTGTGACAAAAATAAAAAGTTCTATGAACTCACTATGCCCATCAGCGAATACCTTAGGGTGTCTACTTTCCGAAATGGGGTCATTTGTGGGGTGTTTGTACTGTCTGGCCATTGTAGAACCTCAGGAAACATGACAGGTGCTCAGAAAGTCAGAGCTGCTTCAAAAAGCGGAAATTCACATTTTTGTACCATAGTTTGTAAACGCTATAACTTTTACCCAAACCATTTTTTTTTACCCAAACATTTTTTTTTTTTTTATTAAAGACTTGTAGAACAATGAATTAAGAGAAAAATTTATATATGGATGTCGTTTTTTTTGCAAAATTTTACAACTGAAAGTGAAAAATTTCATTTTTTTGCAAAAAAATCGTTAAATTTCAATTAATAACAAAAAAAGTAAAAATGTCAGCAACAATGAAATACCACCAAATGAAAGCTCTATTAGTGAGAAGAAAAGGAGGTAAAATTAATTTGGGTGGTAAGTTGCATGACCGAGCAATGAACCGTGAAAGTAGTGTAGTGCAGAAGTGTAAAAAGTGGCCCTGGTCATTAAGGGTGTTTAAGCTATGGAGGCTGAGGTGGTTAAGGGGTGCGATATACCTGCTTCCACAAAATACAAATTGAGGGGTGCGATATACCTGCTTCCACCAAATACTGATTGAGGGGTGCGATATACCTGCTTCCACAAAACACTGATTAAGGGGTTCTATATACCTGCTTCCACAAAATACTGATTGAGGGGTGTGATATACCTGCTTCCACCAAATATTGATTCAGGTGTTCTATATACCGGTTTCCACAAAATATTGATTGAGGAGTGAGATATACCTGCTTTTACAAAATACTGATTAGGGGGTTCTACGGATGTAGTAGTGTTAACACTCATGCTTTGAGACGTGTTATCTAAAATAAATGTATTAAGCATACACCTTCAAATGCTTTTCAATGGCTTTTGTCTCAAGATAACGCGATGAGTTAAGAAATTTGAGTTTAGAGCTTGAGTGCTAACCCTGCTACATCTGTATATACCTGCTTCCACAAAATCCTGATTGAGGGGTGCGATATACCGGCTTCCACCAAATATTGATTCAGGGGTTCTATATACCTGTTTCCACAAAATCTGTCAAACAATATGTAGGTAGAACTAAAAGGACCCTGAAAAAGAGAGTAGCGGAACAGAAAGTCAATAGGCCTTGGAGGGGAGGGAAAAAGTCAATAGGCCTTGGAGGGGAGGGAATCACATTGCTCATATGTCTAGAGTAGAGTCTAAAAGAATATTCAATTTTAATTCCAAGGGGTTTAAACACCGAAATGGAATTGTTTGTATTTTTATAAAATATTGGGGCAGAGGTCTATCTGGGATGGGACATCGGCGTCTGGCTGTTTATTAGCACTCCGATCTCCCCTCCCTGGTAGGCCACCATCCCTATTTCAACAGCTGTCCTGAAAGTAATGTTTTTTGTAATACACCCATACTCACGAATTATACTGGATGTAAGAAAATTACCCATGTGATTTTTTTGATGTTGCAGAAGATGAGAAACCCAAATTTAGGCTTTTTAGCCTTTGTTTGTTTTACAATTAGACCAACAAATGTAACAACGCATGGAAACCACACTTGCGTTTTTTTTATATGAATGATGCGTTTCTCTATATGATGCGTCCTCTTACACTATGATGTGTTTATGTATATTATAATGTGCCTCCCCATATCATGACGTGTTTATAAGACGATGTATCCTTAACCATTGGACAAAAATAGAATCTTGCTATTTGTAATATATGAGATGGTGACCATCTACTTTTAATCAAGTTCTGGAATCCTGTTCCAACCAGGAATTAAGATCCACATATTGAAGATCTCTCACTGTCCCAGTAAACATTGCTCCCAAACAGTATATAAAAGGAAGCCCTGTGGCACTCTGTTCAACCACTAAGGAACAGGCAGTTACAGCCCTGAAGCGCGTCTGGTACAGAACAGTGAGAGATATCATTGAGCCGACGAGGCTCTAACATTTTGTAGACTTTCTAAATGAATGCCGGCTAACACCAATGGGTATAGGCGGTCAATCGCTTATTCCTGGACTCTGGGATCCAATCAACGTTTACTGTCTCCATCACGTGGGCCGCCACGTGGAGGCTTGCGGACCACGTGGGACGCCGCCAGAGCCCTTGCAGCTCAACGAACAAGTACGCTCTCCGGATGATTCTGAGCAAGAAGCCCCGACACAGAATGGCATGACTTCCACAGCGTGGGGATTGGTAATGTACTGAACTCAATGTCCTACTCTGTTTCAGTTCACAGGCTTGTGGTAGAGCAGGCATGTTCAACCTGCGGCCCTCCAGCTGTTGCAAAACTACAACTCCCAGCATGCCCAAACAGCCTAGTGATATCAGCCTACAGCAGAGCATTGTGGGAGTTGTAGTTTTACAACAGCTGGAGGGCCGCAGGTTGAGCATGCCTGTGGTAGAGCAATCGTCTCTCGGACACTCATACACTATAAGTGTTTGGATATACCGCTAAAAGTAGCGATTCTTCTTGATATCCAGGCGAACGGATGTACTGGAGGACTCTACCCCATCGATAGTGATTTCTGATTTTAAGATGGACGATACAGGGCATTGGTCATATAAAATATATGTGAATATATCAGAGAAGTATACCCTAAATATAGAACTATCTACTATATTATACAACACCATCAGTATACAATGCCGAATTAGAATATAATACCATCGATATAGTGGCCAAGATCGCTTGTTTTATCCTTACTTTTTTACAATTTTTTTATTTTATCTTTTATGACCTTTTTATGCTTTCTAATAATGTGTAATAAAGAAAATTTGCTATTCAAGCAATTGCGGTAGTCCATGTATTGCTAGATATAGTGCCCCCTGCTCTTATATCTTTATTTAAAAACTGTTTCCACAAAATACTGATTGAGGGGTGCGATATACCGGCTTACACCAAATAATGATTGAGGCCTGCGATATACCTGCTTCCACAAATACTGCTCTTCTCTAGGGACTTTGGCACAGGGCCATGTTGAAAACGACAGGCAGAGGAAGAGGCAGGCCGTTCCGCAGGTGTGGTAGGGCTCAGGCAGGTGCACCAGGCCGGAGCCTAAGTGGGAAGTTGCAGAAGGTGCCTGTGATTACTTCAAAGGACGCACCAGAGTTGGTTGAGTGGCTCACTCAGCCTTCCACTTCTGCACCCTCCTCATCCTCTGTATCTGCACCCTCCTCACTCTCTGCTGTGTGCACCCCTAAAGACACCACCACCATAGCCCCTCCACTCCAGTCAGAGGAATTATTTTCCCATCCATTCCCAGACCTTAACGATGCGCAGCCATTCTTGCCATTGGATGAGGAAGAGGAGATGGAAACGGCCGCCACCCAGCTGTCTGACGACAGTACCCAGATCGGTCCAAGGAGGATGGTCCCCGCTGTTGCTGCCTACTCCAAGATCTCTAATGTCAGTGGTGCTGAAGGTGTCGATGATATGTGTCGATGGACATCACATGGGTGCCCACAAGAGAGGAAGAGGGGAGTTCAGAGGGAGAGACTGAGCAGCAGATAGGGAGGAGAAGCAGGCAGAGCTCACAGGGCACAGGAGGCAAAAAGCAGACTGCAAATGGCTCCGCAGTGTGGGCTTTTTTTAACGTGTCAGCTGCTGACAATACTGTTGCAATCTGCAGCCTGTGCTGTCAGTGCATAAGGCTACTTTCACACTTGCGTTGTTCTTTTCCGGCATAGAGTTCCGTCACAGGGGCTCTATACCGGAAAAGAACTGATCAGGTATGTCCCCATGCATTCTGAATGGAGAGTAATCCGTTCAGTTTGCATCAGTATGTCTTCAGTTCAGTCGTTTTGACTGATCAGGCAAAAGATAAAACCGTAGCATGCTACGGTTTTATCTCCGGCTAAAAAAACTGAAGACTTGCCTGAACGCCGGATCAGGCATTTTTTCCCATAGGAATGTATTAGTGCCGGATCCGGCATTCAGAATACCGGAATGCCGGATCCGTCGTTCCGGTATGCGCATGCGCAGACTGAAAAAAAGGTGAAAAAATAAATGCCGGATCCGTTTTTGCCGGATGACACCGGAAAGACGGATCCGGCATTTCAATGCATTTTTTCGACTGATCAGGCATTTTTAAGACTGATCAGGATCCTGATCAGTCTTACTAATGCCATCAGTTAGCATACATTTTGCCTGATCCGGCAGGCAGTTCCGGCAACGGAACTGCCTGCCGGATCTCTCTGCCGCAAGTGTGAAAGTAGCCTAAGTCGCGGTAAGCCCAACACTCACCTAGGGATGACCGCCTTAATAACGCTCCTGGCCTCCCATCACCGAGCCCAGTGGGGGCAACGCTGTCAGAACCCACAAAGCCATATTCGTGGCACTCCACGTCCTGCTTCTTCTCCTCCTCTCTCCTTCCATTTGTCCTCCAACCGTCATCGCGTTCATCTGGCAGAAGGCAGGCTTCCGTTGGCCAAATGTTCGAGCGTTGTTGTTGACGCTGGATAACCTTCTTGCCCAACGGCTGACCGCTGGCTTGTCGGAACTGCTAGCCTGCCATCTACTGCCATATAAACTGGTGGACTCTGAGGCCTTTAGAAAATTTGTGGCCATTGGCACACCGCAATGGAAGATCCCTGGAAGATAATATTTCTCCCAGAAGGGCATCCCATAGCTATATGGCCACACAGTGTTGGTGCCAATCTGACCATAGACACGTGGTCTAGCAAACACGGGCAGGGAAGGTAAATAACTTTTACTGCCCACTCGGTGAACCTTTTGACGGCCTTCAAGCATGTAACCATGGCACCTGTGTGGATTTGGTGTTACCGCTAGGGATTGCATGCAGGCCTGCCTCTACTTCTCCTACTTCATCCCCCGTCTCCTCCTCGGCTGACTCTTCCTTTTCCACTGCTACCGCCTTTTCCGCTGCACCCCCCAAGCTCACCAGAACCTATTCGACGTGCCAGGTGAGACGTTGCCATTCTGTGCTGCGGCTGTTGTGCCTGGAAGCCTATAACCACTGCTTTCAGCTCTGCGGTCACAGGCTGATCAGTGGCTAACCCCGCTCAATTTGACAGTTGGTAAAGTGGTGTGCGACAACGGTATCAATCTGCCGAGCGCGCTGAAACAGGGCAAAATGACACACGTGCCGTGCATGGCACACGTTCTGAACTTAGTCGTGCAGTGATTTATTGCCAAATACACCAGGGTCCAGGACGTCTTGCGGCAGGCCAGGAGAATCTCTGGCCATTTTAGAAGATCTTACACAGCCACGGCTTGCCTTGCTGACGTTCAGAGGTGAGACCACCTGCCCATCAGACGTCTGATTTGTGACTGCCCGACATGCTGGAACTCCACCTTGTATATGCTTGATAGGCTGCTCCAGCAGCAATGTGCCGTTGACAACTACCTGTACAAACTCTGCAGTAGGACAGAGTCTGGGGAGCTTGGTTTATTTTCACCGCGCCAGTGGCTGCTCATGTGCGATGCATACAGATTTCTGCAGCCATTTGATGAGATCACCAAACTGGTCAGTCGCAGCCAGGGCACCATCAGTGACATCGTACCTTACGCCTTCTTTCTGGAGCGTGCATTGCGTCGTGTCATTGATCAAGCCGTCGAGGAGCAGGAAGATGAGGAAGTCGCAATGCTGAATGAATTTCCAGGGGGGGTTACTCCATCTGAGACAAGTCAGCAGGAGTCGGAAGAAGAGTCAGAGGAGGATTGTGGCTGAGGGGAGGAGGAGGAGCAAGAAGAGCAGGCTTTGAGGGGGACTTTAAACTTTTCGGGGATCCCTGGTGTTGTCCGTGGCTGGAGGGAGGAGGCCGAGGACGACATTCTACTCGGCGATGAGCTGGAGCCAGGACGCACCACCGCTTCCAATTTATTACAAATGGGGGACCTTCATGTTCTAGTGTTTGAAGAGGGACCCCCGTATGAAAAGCATAAAGGGCAAGGACCAGTACTGGATGGCAACGTACTTAGACCCCCGGTACAAACAAAAAATGGCAGACGTTACCAGCATCACAGAGGGCTGTCAGAATGCAGCATTTCCAAGCCTTGCTGCGAGAGATGCTGCATTCTGCTGGCAGAGTAATTTCCACCCACAGCAAAACAGGTACGGGTACCAATCCTACCGCGCCTGCAAGAAGAGGGCGGTTTGAAGATGTGTTGGTCGCTTCGGATACGAGGTCATTCTTGCAGCCAACCCATCGACAGCCGCCCTCCGGATCCAACCTCAGGGAACGCCTAGATCAGGGGTGGCCAACCTTACAGACACAAAGAGCCAGCAAAAAAAAAATATGTTGGACTGCCAGGAGCCACAAGCTATACATTTCCACAAATATGCGTGCACACGAAAGTATTACTGCAATTGAGTTTTCAAACATTTAAAAGTGTATTTAAACCACCTTTCTGTTACATTCAGGAGCGAAAGTGCCATGGTTGTGTGTCATGAACGGTGCAGAAATCATCTCTTCCCCTATGCAGAATGAAGGCTGTAACTGTGTCCACCATCCCCTGCGGAGACTCTGCCCGACAACAACAGATTAACAGCTGTACTTAAAGGGGTTGGCCACCTTATGCATAAAAAATAATAAAAATGGCCCCAGATAATAACTAAAGCCAAGAGATATTAGTATAATGATAGATATACTGTGTATGTATAATTTTTCTAATGTGTTCAGCATAGTATGCTCCCATAGATGAGAGGTTGTGTGGGCGGAGCAACTGCAAAGTGAAAGTAAAAATCCCAGCATGCATCACAGCAAGCATCTTCAGAGAAGTGGTCACATGACATCCCTGGCCAACTGTGATACCATAGTAACAACAGCACCTCAGGTGTCATTTCATCAAGTCAGCATCTGTCTGTCTATTTATCTATCTTCTATCTATTTCATATATATCTATCTCATATCTATCTATCTCATAGCTATCAATTACATTTTTGGGATACTGTCTTATGTAAGGGCTCTTTTTTTATTTTTTGAACAATTGTCTTATGTAGGGTCTTATTTTTTGCGGGATGGCAGTTTAATTGGAACTATTTTGGGGGGCATACACCTTTTTGATAGCTTGGTATTACACTTTTTGTGATGTAAGATGACAAAAAATGGCTTATTTTACACCGTTTTCATATTATTTTTTTGTGTTCATCTGAGGGGTTAGGTCATGTGATATTTTTATAGAGCAGGTTCTTACGGACGCGGCAATTCCTAATATGTCAAATTTATTTTATTTTTTTACTTTAACACAATAGCATTTTATAAAATAACAAAAAGTTTGTGTCTCCATAGTCTGAGAGCCATTTTTTGGGCAATTGTCTCATGTAGGGCTCATTTTTTGCGGGATGTGGTGACGGTTTGACTTTTTATTTCATCATAGTTTTTTTTTTTTTATGGCATTCTGGGAAACGTGACCCTTTCAAAGATCAGGTCGTTACGGACGCGGTGATATCAAACGTGTAGTGTATTTTATTTTTTTATAATCGCTGATAAATATGCGGCTATAAGAAGAAATTTTTTCTTTTTTTACTTTTATTCACTTTTTTTTTTATATTCTTTTACCCAGACCCACTTAGTTCTTGTAGATCCAGTGGGTCTGATGCCTATATAATTCACTACAGTACATTATATAGTGTACTGTGACTTTACACACAGGCTGATCAAGCTGCTGCTGCCTTTAGCAGAAGCCTGATCCAGCTTAGCTATACCATGGCAAGCCGTCAGGTTGCCATGGTAACCATCAGCGGCTGCCATAACTGAGCAGCCGCTGATAGGTGAGGGAGGGGCCCTCCCTCTGTGATCTTGTCAAGTATTGGGCGGCTGCAAAGGCACAGCAGCACCCGATGGGAGAGGGAGGGAGCTCCCTCACTGTTAACCCCTTTCATACCGCGGTCCCTATGGACCACGGCATGAAGGGGTTAAACGGCTCGGCCATCCTGAAAATTTAGAGAGGGGGGAGGATTGGGGAATTGCCCGCTAAGTAAATAAAATAAGGGGGCACATTGAGGGCTGCAGGGGGGAGGATCGGGGAATCACGTGTACTGGTGCAAGGATTTTTGCCACCCTAGGCAAAAGCTAATTTTGCCGCCCCCCTTGACTCCGCTTATTGACCACGCCATTTGACCCGTCCCTTTTTTGTCGGCCACCTATTTATACAGACTGTACCCTTCATTGTGGTAAGGCCACGTTTTCTCCCTCCAGCTACATACCATGTCATCCACAGATCCCCATCAGTGTCATCCACAGATCCCCCCCCCCCATAAATGTCATCCACAGATCCCCCCCAATAAATGTCATCCACAGATCCCCCATAAGTGTCATCCACCACAGATCCCCCTAAGCAGGGGCGTACATAGAAATCATTGGGCCCCATAGCAAGAATTTAGATTGGGCCCCCATGCCCGTTCCTAGTCTCCCCCACTATACGCCCTGGCTCCTCTCACTACCCTCCCTGACTTCTCGACCTGCCCCATCTCATGCAGCAGTATTTTGTTCTACAAAATTACCCAACAGACCCATTATAGTGAAAGGGATCTGGTAGGTTCCGGCGGTGTTCAGCATATTTTGACAAGAATATGGGGCATTACATGATGTAATACCACCCAACTTTCCTGCTGTCCAGCATGGCACATGCGTAGAGACATGAGAAAAGTGTGAGGAAGTGAGTGCCCCCCTTCCACCATCCTCTGTGTCATACAGGACAGCTGGGAGACAGTGACATTACTCGCTATCCTGCATGACACGTGCAAAGACATGAGTCTCTGGGAAAGCTGAGTGAACCCCTCCCCCTGCCTTTCCATGTTCTTATTATCTGCATTTATGCCTTGCAGGAAATCTGAGTGACATTGCATGATTAGTGGCGACTCTAGGATCAATATATAGGGGGGGGGGGGGGCACAGAAGATACAGTCAAAAATGGGGGGGCACTAATTAATTTTCACCAGCTAATCATACTACTGAAAAATACAATATACGTTATAGTTCATATACCATGCTGTACAGTATATATAGGATTATAATATATTGTATAGTATGTTTATGAACAATACTGTATATTATACTGTGGCATGGTGTATGGATTATAATGTATATTGTATGGCATGGTACAAGGATTATAATGTATACTGTACAGTCGTGGCCAAAAGTTTTGAGAATGACACAAATATTCGTTTTCACGAAGTTTGCTGCTAAACTGCTTTTAGATCTTTGTTTCAGTTGTTTCTGTGATGTATTGAAATATAATTACACGCACTTCATACGTTTCAAAGGCTTTTATCGACAATTACATGACATTTATGCAAAGAGTCAGTATTTGCAGTGTTGGCCCTTCTTTTTCAGGACCTCTGCAATTCGACTGGGCATGCTCTCAATCAACTTCTGGGCCAATTCCTGACTGATAGCAACCCATTCTTTCATAATCACTTCTTGGAGTTTGTCAGAATTAGTGGGTTTTTGTTTGTCTACCCGCCTCTTGAGGATTGACCACAAGTTCTCAATGGGATTAAGATCTGGGGAGTTTCCAGGCCATGGACCCAAAATGTCAACGTTTTGGTCCCCGTGCCACTTAGTTATCACTTTTGCCTTATGGAACTGTGCTCCATCGTGCTGGAAAATGCATTGTTCTTCACCAAACTGTTGTTGGATTGTTGGAAGAAGTTGCTGTTGGAGGGTGTTTTGGTACCATTCTTTATTCATGGCTGTGTTTTGGGGCAAAATTGTGAGTGAGCCCACTCCCTTGGATGAGAAGCAACCCCACACATGAATGGTCTCAGGATGCTTTACTGTTGGCATGACACAGGACTGATGGTAGCGCTCACCTTTTCTTCTCCAGACAAGCCTTTTTCCAGATGCCCCAAACAATCTGAAAGAGGCTTCATCGGAGAATATGACTTTGCCCCAGTCCTCAGCAGTCCATTCACCATACTTTCTGCAGAAGATCAATCTGTCCTTGATGTTTTTTTTGGAGAGAAGTGGCTTCTTTGCTGCCCTTCTTGACACCAGGCCATCTTCCAAAAGTCTTCGCCTCACTGTGCGTGCAGATGTGCTCACACTTGCCTGCTGCCATTCCTGAGCAAGCTCTACACTGGTGCCACTCCGATCCCGCAGCTGAATCCTCTTTAGGAGACTGTCCTGGCGCTTGCTGGACTTTCTTGGACGCCCTGAAGCCTTCTTAACAAGAATTGAACCTCTTTCCTTGAAGTTCTTGATTATCCTATAAATTGTTGATTGAGGTGCAATCTTAGTAGCCACAATATCCTTGCCTGTGAAGCCATTTTTATGCAACTCAATGATGGCTGCACGCGTTTCTTTGCAGGTCACCATGGTTAACAATGGTAGAACAATGATTTTAAGCATCACCCTCCTTTTAACAAGTCAAGTCTGCCATCTTAACCCAATCAGCCTGACATAATGATCTCCAGCCTTGCGCTCGTCAACATTCTCACCTGAGTTAACAAGACTATTACTGAAATGATGTCAGCAAGTCCTTTAATGACAGCAATGAAATGCAGTGGAAAGGTTTTTTTGGGATTAAGTTAATTTTCATGGCAAAGAAGGACTATGCGATTCATCTGATCACTCTTCATAACATTCTGGAGTATATGCAAATTGCTATTATAAAAACTTAAGCAGCAACTTTTCCAATATTTATGTAATTCTCAAAACTTTTGGCCACGACTGTACATCAAATGTATGGAGGTTACACCATGCCGGGCAATATAACCCCTGCACTATGCTGTATCGTACAGTGTAGCGGTATACTGTATATTGTGTGGCACAGTGTATGCTATATGTATATAACAAACATACTCCACATGAAAACTTACAATTACTTGGCTTGACCTTGGTGATCTCTGATGCCACTTTAACACTTTGGCTGGGGGGCTAGGTTTAAGAAAATGCCGTCCCCTGGGCAGTATGGTTTTTGGGTTCTTCCTCTTCGGACTCTGTACAAGCTGTAACACATAAGAAAGGATGTTACACGTCTAGATCCATCTGCTCACTTACATCTATATTCGCTTCATGGAAAACTATGGAGACAATATAGTATAGGTTTTTACACAAATTGCAGATGCTGAGGCAAACAGCATGGGGATTGTATGTTGCCCCATAACAACCAGATGCCTGTCCAGCCAAACCGAGGGACGGTCACGGACTGAAATGTCCCAGTCCCCATGGCTAGTTAATCACATTACATGACCAGGCCCGGCAGCTGTTCCATCCTTTTCCTACTCTGTCTGTACTATCTGTATATTTTTTCATAGTGTAATACTGTTGAGGAGGCCCTGACAAAATCTTTTAGTCCTCCTCCTCCTGGATGGGCCCCTTCTAGGTCAGGGCCCTAACGCAGCCGCTTCCCCTGCAGCTACGCCCCTGGTGCCGGGGCTAATATAATTAAGGGGTATCAGGGTACATTGGGTGTAATATAACTGAGGAGGGCTATCAGACATTATAAAGGGGTAATATAGCTTACATTACCCCTCATAGGATAGCACTCCTCAGTTATGTTACCCCTGTATAATGCACCCTGATACCCCTTAGTTATATTATATAACGAAGGGATATCAGGGTACATTACACAGGGGTAATATAACTGAGGGGTATCAGGGTACATTATACCAGGGTAATATAACTGAGGAGGGCTATCATGGGACATTATACAGGGGTAATGTAAGCTATATTACCACCGTATAATGCCTGATAGGCCTCCTGAGTTATATTACCCCTGTATAATAATGTACCCCGATACCCCTTAGTTATATGACCCCGTCGGGATTATATAACTAAGGGGTATCCGGGTACATAATTATACAAGGGTAATATAAGTTACTCAGGAGGCCTATCAGGCATTATACGGTGGTAATATAAGTTATATTACCCCCTGTATAATGTACCCTGATACCCCTTGGTTATATTACCCTTCAGTTATATAACTGAGGGTAATCAGGGTACATTATACAGGGGGTATCAGGGGACATTATGGGTAATATTATAACTAAGGGGTATCAGGGTACATTATACAAGGGTAATATAACTGAGGAGTACTCAGTGCTATCAGGGGACATTATACAGGGGTCCTTAGTTATATTACCCCTGTATAATGTACCCTGATACCCCTAAGTTATAGGGGTATTAGGGTTGAGGAGGGGCTGGGCGCAAGCAAGCAGGCCATGAGGCGAGGTAGTGGGGGTACATACTTTTTTTCAAAACTTATTCTTACTTTTTCTCTAGGGCCGGGGCCGGCCAGGCAAAGTTGGGAAGTTGCCACACACAGTCAGTCAGTAGTCCTGTCCTCCTCTCCTGTCTGACAGTCCGAAGCTGGGGCCTGGGCTAGGCAGTGGGCACAGACAGAGACAGGCTCACTAAGTCCCTAGACTAGCAGCAGACGCAGTAGCAGAAGATGAAGCAAACGTTCGCGCGGGCGGGCAGGCAGGCACGCAGCTTTATGTGGTGACGTCAACTCGTCTCTGCGGCTGCCGCACTCCCTGCCTCTGCTGGGTCCGAACGCCGCCCCCACCCCCATCTGTCATGTGACTCATGTCTGTGTATCTGTGTTGTCTGTAGTGTGTACTTGAATCACTGAGTCACTCAGTAGTGTGGGCGGCCGGGCGCAGCAGCGATTAGTGAATCAGCGGGGTGGGCACGGAATGACCTGGGGGGGCCATTGCCCCCCTGTAGCGACGCCACTGTGCATGATGTAATAGCACCCAGCTTTTCTGCTGTCCTGCATGGCACATGTGGAGAGACATGAGAATAGTCTGAGAAAGCTGAGAAACACAACTCCCACCTACCCTCATATAATCTCATGCCTCTGCACTTGTGCCATACAGGACATCAGGAAAGCTGAGTCACATTACATAATAGCACCCAGCTTTCCTCCTGTTCTGAATGGCATATGTGCAGAGGAATAGTCTGGGAAAGCTGAGTGACCCCCCCTCCTCCACACATACACCTCTGCGCTGTCCTCACATCACTTACTTCATTACTGGTGGGGATGTGGCAATCCAGAGGAATCATGTGTGGTAGAGCTAGCAGGCGGGAGGCAGAGCTAGAAGGTGGGAGGCGGGGCTAGGAGGTGGGAGGAGGGGGCTAGCAGACGGGAGACAGTTCGGAAGATAGACTGAGCGCGGATTCTCCTCTAATTTATTCACTTCACTTGCTTCTGTGTAATTGCAGAGAAGCATTGGCAGAGGCATCGTCGAACGAGGTGCACTGGAAGACTGCACATGCGCACTTCGCTTGACGATGCCTCTACCAGTGAGCCTGTGCGAGATTACACAGAGGCAAGTGAAGTGAATAAATTAGCTAGGAGGCGGTGCCGCGGGCCCGGTCTTCCCGCCCGCTTATAAAATATGGAGGCACATTGAGGGCTGCAGGGGGGAGGATCGGGGAATCGCGCGCCTGGTAAGTAAAGAAAATGAGGGGGCACATTGAAGGCTGCAGGAAGGGGGGAAGGACATATCTACATTTTCCTCCGTGCACTCTGTGGCAAGCTGGGCATGCTATGGCAGGGGCAGACTGGGCATGCACTGCAATGCGATGTGGAAAAGCAGCGCATGCTCATTTACACAGTAGGCTTGGACAGAGCTTCTCCATGTCGCGTGCAGCCATGGACGGACTGGCTGCACATCAGAGCGGGGCTCAGGGGGCGTGGCTTCAGATTGTTGAAAAACTAGGCATATCTACTTAAATACATATATTAGGAAATATCCTTTTTCCCTGCCTCCCACACAGTTGCAGAAAATACATGGAGAGTGGCCAACCCCTTTAAGTTTGTTTACCTGTAAAGCCTTATAAGGGCAATGGAATGTAATAATGTCATGTGACCTGCCATGACAGAGGGGGAATTTGAAACTGTTGTTATCCCTTACATCTTGGGGAGGGGGATATAAAAACTGTTTTACCTCAATAAATAAGTTTATGTTCTGAGTTCACATGAACCAGAGGTGTGTGGTGTCTTCTCTGAGGAAAAGGGGACATTAGGATTGCATGGTTATGGATGTCCG
This sequence comes from Bufo bufo, assembly GCF_905171765.1. Lineage (NCBI taxonomy): Eukaryota > Metazoa > Chordata > Amphibia > Anura > Bufonidae > Bufo > Bufo bufo. Next base: position 130,365,488 of record NC_053396.1, read on the forward strand.
AATGGCATGATCTTGTGACAGTACGGAGCTACTCATTTGGGGTATAAGGGCCCTGTTACAATTTGCTGGCATCGGTGGGATTGATCCCACCACTAGGGTGACGTTCAAGGGGGTGACTGGGACCCCCCTTTGTAATGATGGAGCGTTACTATGACACTCTAAAGAGGGAGACTCTGAAAGATCTGCTGGAGACTCGAGGAAGGACGTCTAGTAATAAGACCAAAGCCGTGATGATCGAGGAGTTGTGTGAGTTAGACCAGCAACAAGGAGCGGTCAGAGTTGAGTCCTTTCATATGGGACACAAAGAAGCAGGTGGAGTGGCGACTTGCCCTTTATGGAGATCACCCCACGGTTGAGCAGGTGAACCAGGTGCTGGATCAGGTGCACAAGCTGGAGCGGGAAAGGCGGATGACCGAGCAGGAAGACGTAGCCCCGGCCCTGAGGATAGGGGGAACAAGCTACCCTATGGGGCATTCCAAGCAGTTAAAGAGGAATCAGAAGATATTGACAAGTTCCTTGAGGTATTTGAGCGGCAGTGTTTGAACTTATGTCTGGAGCTGGATGAGTGTGTTCCTGTGCTAGTGAGTAAGCTTACCGGCCGAGCACGGACTGCCTATGAGAGCATGCCTGCTGAGGACTGCCAGGACTATGAACGAGTAAAGGAGCGGGTGCTCGCCCGCTATGGAATTAACCCCTGAGGCGCACCGAGTGAAATTCGTTAGCCTCAGAAGGAAGGTACAGCAGTCCTTGGTGAAGTGGACCCACTGTATGAAGCTGTCTGCGGAAGGCTGGATCTTGGGCAACTGGGCAGAGACTGTTTCGGACGTTATCCAGTTAGTACTGCTGGAGCAATTTTATGAGTTTGTTCCCCCTGCGGTCACAGAGTGGGTGAAAGACCGTAAACCCAAAACTGCGGACGAAGCAGCAGTTCTTGGGGACGAGTACCTGGACTCCCGTCGCAACTGGCACCTCGACAATAATAAGCAAGTACTGAATGCGCCTACTTCAACCCAAACCCCGTTCCAGCCCCGACCCAGTCCGGCAACACTTGCTCCCACAGCTGCCAGACCATCCTACCCTCTCTCAGCTGCCCGAAACCCTTACTGGGCACCGTCTGAGAACAGAGTTCTGCTAGCAAGACCAATTGTCACGCCTTGCCCTGTGAATGTGCAGAGGTCTGTCAGACTGGCTGCACATTTAGAAACATAGAAACATAGAATGTGTCGGCAGATAAGAACCATTTGGCCCATCTAGTCTGCCCAATATATCTGAATCCTATTAATAGTCCCTGGCCCTATCTTATATGAAGGATAGCCTTATGCCTATCCCATGCATGCTTAAACTCCTTCACTGTATTTCTGACTTCTCTGTTTGTTTTGATTTGGGTTTGAGCTGGATCCACCTTCCCTCAGGTGTACTGGGTTTCATTGTTAGTAAGGCTATTTATCCCTCCTTCCCCCAGTGGCCTGTGTGGGTTATAGTTCTTTCCTGGGAGCTCTTGGTGTGTGGTGGATTGTCTGCTCCAGCTCTGCTCAAGATAAGTCCTCTCCGTTATTTCCCTTTGTGCGTTTTATCTAGGTCTCTAGAGAGACGCTTGCTTCCTCCTGGTTTGAAGAAGCAGGTTGCCTCTTCCCTTTTCCCTGCTGCTTAGTTTGCCCAGGGTGTTTAGGTTTAGGCACGAGGGCATGTGCATATCCACAATAAGGGTATGCACATGGACACAGCAGTTTAGGGATCGCTTGCCGTTGACTCTTTTCTCCCTAGCTTTTGGGCCTAGTCGTTTGTTCTGTTTGTTTTCCTGTGTTTGGTTATTTCACCGCTTACCTACCTATTGTGACATTATAACCCACCCAAAAAACTGTCATATCCTTGCGGTTTGCGAAATGGAGGCTATGGATGCCTTGGTTGATCGCATGCAGGGATTATCGCTGGAGGTTGCTGATCTCCGCAGTTCTGTTGCACGGTGTCGGAATGCTCTGGCGTCTGGCGCCGTTGGAGGAAATCAGGTCTGCTTAGAGCCTAAAGTCTCTCTCCCTGATTGGTCAGTTTTGTCAGGGGCTATCTGAGAGTTTTAAAGATGCCCTTAATTTTTGAGTATCCCGATTCATTGGAGACGGCCATGTCTTTGGCAGTGCGGCTTGATGGGCGTCTTAGAGAGAGGTATAAGATTCCTCTTGAGCGGGGGGGTCCCGTCTGTAAGTGGATCCATCCCACCTAGCCCCCGGGGTAATATGACTCTGGGGCAGAAGAGGAGCCTATGCAGTTGGGCCAGTTTTTCTTTCGCTCAGGTGATAGGGATTTTAGGAAGCTGAATATGCTATGTTACTTCTGTGGAAAAGAAGGTAATTTTGTTTGTGCGTGTCCTTTTGTTAAACCTCAAAGCGGTAATGAAAAACTACGGAGGTATTCACATAAAGAGGAAAAAAAAACTTCCCTGACTCTGGTAGTGTGAATAAGGACTCTGAGCAAGCAAATATGCATTCCCCCTGCAATACCCGTTTCCTGACTCAGGAAATTTAGATTTTTGAGGTATTTGTTGACAGTCGTGCGGGGGTAAACCTTATTGATTTTCAGTTCCTCCAAAATCTTGGTTTTAGAACTAGCACTTTAGATAAAGAGATACCAGTGTTTGCTATTGATTCCTCCCCTCTCTCACAAAAGAGTCTTACTTATATTGTTCATGACATTCCGTTAAGGGTGGGTGATTCACATGTTGAGTCCATTTCCATTGTTTTGTTATAAAAGGGCTTGCCTGCTCCGATGGTTCTGGGTTTACCGTGGTTGCTAAAGCATAACCCTACTATTTACTGGCAAACTGTCACGGAACCATGAACCAGACGTACAACAAAAGATAAGTGAAAATAAGAAGGCTTTATTGAAAATAAAGCTGTAAAGCAAAAGTCCAAACGGATGGCGAAACCGAAGCAGAGTCTTTGCGAAGCCAGAGGTCAGGAACCAGAAGGGTAGTCAGACGAAGCCAGGATCAGGAACCAGCAGGGTAGTCAGACGAAGCCAGGATCAGGAACCAGCAGGGTAGTCGGACGAAACCAGGATCAGGAACCAGCAGGGTAGTCGGACGAAACCAGGATCAGGAACCAGAAGCAGCAGCAGTCTTAGAAGCATGTGAACACAGGAGGACCAAGCAAGGAACTGAAGCCACAGACCTCCTATATATATGAGCTAGGCATCCAGCTCCTCCCAGTGGGAAGGAGGAGCCGCAGGGTGGGAGGCTACAAGAAACCCAGAAACCAAGATGGCCGCCAGCACATGTCAAACGAAGGAGAACAGCAAGAAGGTAAGACCATGACACAAACAAGACAAATCAGTGGCTGGAGTGTATTTTGTTCGGTCAACTGTCTTTGTGCTTCTGTCTCAGGGGTGTAAACTACTGTCCTACCTCAGTTTCTCTCTCTGATTTTGCGGACGTATTCTGAGAGGGTGGAGCTCAGGAGCTTTTTCGCCATCGAGAATATGATTGTCCGGTCAATCTCCTCCCTGGAGCTAAACTGCCAAAATCTTGACTATACTACCTTTCCCAACCCGAAAGAGAAGCTATGTGGAAGTATATTGCAGAGAGTTTGGCAAAAGGACATATTAGGCCATCTAAGTCCCCTGTGGCCGCCGGCTTCTTTTTTGTAAAAAAGAAAGACGGATCACTTAGACCTTGTTTAGATTTCCGGGAATTGAATCTTCTTACGGTCTGTGATCCGTATCCCCTTTATTTTGATTTCTGATCTTTTTGATCAAATTGTCAGAGCTAAGGTGTTCTCCAAGTTGGATTTAAGAGGGGCTTATAATCTGATCAGAATTAAAGAAGGAGATGAGGGAAAAACGGCCTTCAATACACCCGAGGGTCATTTTGAGACTCTTGTCATGCCCTTTGGTTTAACTAATACGCCAGCGGTCTTTAAGCGATTTGTCAATGATATTTTCCATCATTTAGTGGGAAGGTTCATTGTTATTTACCTTGATGATATACTAATTTACTCACCCGATTTGGAGACCCATCAGGATCACGTGAGACAGGTGTTTTCGATCCTTCAGGAGAATAAATTGTATGCAAAATTGGAAAAATGTGTATTTGCTGTCCAGGAGCTACCGTTTTTAGGATACCTGCTTTCTGACTCTGGTTTTCGTATGGACCCCGAAAAGGTCCGGGCGGTACTGGAATGGGACCGGCCTAAATCGGAAAGCTCTGATGCGGTTTTTGGGTTTTACCAATTACTACAGAAAATTCATCTTGAATTATTTCACCATTGTAAAACCTTTTGACAGATATGACTAAAAAAGGCGCTGACTTTTCTGTCTGGTCGGATGAGGCATTACAGGCCTTTTCTGCTATTAACAAATGTTTTGCGTCTGCTCCCATTCTGATGCAACCTGATGTGTCTCAACCATTCATCGTGGAGGTTGATGCATCAGAAGTGGGGGTCGGAGCAGTTTAGTCGCAGGGTACATCCCCTAGCAAATGGCGTCCGTGTGCTTTTTTCTCCAAGAAACTCTCGACCGCTGAAAGAAATTATGATGTAGGAGATAGAGTTGCTGGCCATTTAATTGGCCTTTGAGGAATGGCGTCATTGGTTGGAGGGGGCTACTCATCCTATTATGGTATATACTGACCACAAGAATTTCGCTTACCTGCAGTCTGCTAAGCGCCTGAATGCTAGACAGACTAGATGGTCACTGTTTTTTACTAGGTTCAGTTTTGTGGTCCCCTTTCACACTGGGGTTAAAAACTTCAAGGCAGATGCGTTGTCACTTAATTTTCATGGGGGGAGTGATTCGGAGGATCCCGCTCAGATTTTGGCTGATGGGGTGGTGGTTTCCGACAGACAAGTTGTTCCTGCTGAACTGCGATACAAGGTGTTCAAGGAACATCATGATACGGTCCTTGCGGGAAATCCTCGAAGCAAATCCAACATAGATCTTATTTCCCAGAGATTCTGGTGGCCAGGGTTGCGCAAGGGTGTGGAGAGTTATGTTACCACTTGTGAGACCTGTGCACACGCGAAGGTGGCTCACACTCTGCCTTCAGGATCCCTTCTTCCTTTATCCATCCCGTCTCGTCTTTGGATGCATTTGTCCATGGACTTTATTACCGATTTACCGAGTTCCTCTGGGAAAACTGTGATTTTGGTGGTAGTGGACCGCTTCAGTAAGATGGCCCACTTTGTACCGTTACCTAGCTTGCCCAATGCCAAAACTCTCGCTCAGGTTTTTATCGATAACACTGTGAAACTACATGGCATTCCCTCTGATGTGGTGTCTGATAGGGGGACGCAATTTGTTTCCAGATTTTGGAGGGCGTTCTGCTCTCATCTGGGAATTCAACTGTCTTTTACTTTGGCTTTTCATCCCCAGTCGAATGGTCAGACAGAGCGCACTAACCAAAACCTGGAGACCTATTTGAGGTATTTTGTTGCCGAGAACCAGGATGACTGGTCCTCGTTCTTGTCTCTAGCCGAATTTGCCTTGAATTACCGTAGACAGGAGTCCACTCATAAGTCACCATTTTTTGGCGCATATGGTTTTCACCCACAGTTTGGTACTTTTTCTGGGACTGGATCTTCTGGGATGCCAGAAGAGGAGAGATTCTCTTCCGCCTTGTCATCTATCTGGCGGAAGATCCAAGGTAATTTGGAAAAGATGGGTGAAAGATATAAACGAATGGCTGACAGGAGACGTATGACTTGTCCGGACCTGTGTGTGGGTGTTTCGGTGTGGTTGTCCACTAAAAACATTTAAGCGGAAGGTACCATCTTGGAAATTGGGTCCAAGATTTATTGGCCCTTACTAAAATCTCTGCGATTGTCAGCCCGGTGGTGTTTCGTCTAGATCTTCCGCAGACCTGGAAGATCCATAATGTGTCTCTAAGGTCTTTATTAAAGAAATATGTGGAACCTGTGAAACCGTCTCCATTGCCACCTTCCCCTGTCCTGGTGGAATTTGGAGTTTGAGATCTCTAAGATTGGGTTTAATGTGGGTTCCGGCTACTGATGTCAGTGCTAGCCGCCTGGTAAAGGCCTTTCACAGGGCACACCCAGATAAAGTTGGTCCGGGGTGTCCTGAGGTCACCCGTAGAAGGGGGGTACTGTCACGCTTTGCCCTGTGAATGTGCGGAGGTCTGTCAGACTGGCTGCACATGTCTGACTTCTCTGTTTGTTTTGATTTGGGTTTGAGCAGGATCCACCTTCCCTCAGGTGTACTGGGCTTCATTGTTAGTGAGGCTATTTATCCCTCCTTCCCCCAGTGGCCTGTGCGGGTTATAGTTCTTTCCTGGGAGCTCTTGATGTGTGGTGGATTGTCTGCTCCAGCTCTGCTCAAGATAAGTCCTCTCTGTTATTTCCCTTTGTGTGTTTTATCTAGGCCTCTAGGAAGACGCTTGCTTCCTCCTGGTTTGAAGAAGCAGGTTGCCTCTTCCCTTTTCCCTGCTGCTCAGGGTGTTTAGGTTTAGGCACGAGGGCATGTGCATATCCACCATAAGGGTATGCACATGGGCACAGCAGTTTAGGGAAAGATTTTAGGGATCGCTAGGTGGTGACCCTTTTCTCCCTAGCTTTTGGGCCTAGTCGTTTGTTTTATTTGTTTTCCTGTGTTTGGTTATTTCCCCACTTACCTACCTACCTATCGTGACACCAACCCGTCCAGACCTGCAAAACTGTTTCCGTTGCGGGCAAGCAGGTCATATCCAGCTACACTGCACCAACACCTGGGTTCCCAAGAACAACACTCCTTCTTGTCTAACCTCCAGTTCTCTGCCTAGAAACCGAGGAGGACTTTGGAACCCTGCATGAGGTGGATCCAGTCCGAGCTGCCTCTGGAGATAACTGGGAACACCACCGGCAGGATGTGTGGGTAAATGGCAAGAAAGCTGAGGGGCTATGAGATACAGGGGCTACTATCACCCTTGTTAAGCCCCAACTGGTCCCCCCTGCTGGACAGTTGTCCAAATTCATAGCTGTACGAGTGGCCGGAGGCAACATACATTGGATTCCCCTTGCCCAAGTTAAAATGGATTGGGGCAACGGGAGCCAACAGGTCCAAGTTGGAGTTATGCAGGAGTTACCAGCTGAAGTGCTTCTGGCCAATGATTTGGGCTACTTAACTTCTCACTATCAGAAAGATACCATAACCCCATAGACATGTACAGTGGTAACACGCCAGCAGAGCCAGAGGATCAGAGGGGCACTCGAGGAGGAGAACCAAGTGAGTATGGCTGCCCCTAACTGCAACCCTGATGAGTCCCTAGGTAGTGCCCCAGATAGCGGTCCTGACCCGCCCGATAGACCGTGGGCCACCTCAGCAGAGTTTCGGAAACCCACGCTTGCTGATCCAACTCTAGCAGGATATAGAGAACGTGCTGGGGCTGAGCCGGCAAAGCCAAGCGATGGTAAAATTATATGGAGCCAGGGGTTGTTATACCAGCTTACAGAGGGCACCAAGCCCATTAAGATACCTAAAGAAGCAGCTGGTCGTGCCCCAGCAGTACCGAATTGACCTCATGCGAGTTAGCCATGACATTCCCCTGGCTGGCCACTTCAGAATAAACCGTACTAAGGATCAACTGACTCAGGACTTTTATTGGCCTGGGCTATCCGAGGATTTGAAAATGTACCTGCGAACTTGTGATGCCTGCCAGCTGGCAGGCAAGTGAGACGACAACCCCAGGGCTAAACTGCACCCCTTACCCGTTATTGAGGAGCCCTTTAGCCGCATAGCAGTCAATATTATGGGGCCCCTTGCTAAGCCCAGCTCCACCGGGAAAATGTTTATCCTCACAGTTGTAGACTTTGCTACTAGGTACCCCGAGGCTGTCCCGTTAAATAATATCACTGCCAAGTCAGGGGTTTCCCCAAGAGGTGCTTTCTGACAACGGGTCTCAGTTCTGTGCTGAACTCACCTGGCAGGTCTGGGATCTGTGTAAGATCCACAGTCTGCGTACATCCCCCTATCACCCCCAGACCAATGGTCTCTGCGAGCGCTTTAATGGGACCCTGAAGCAAATGCTTCGGACATTCACCCTGCAGTTCCGGGACTGGGAGAGGTTCCTGCCCCACCTTCTGTTCACTTACAGGGAGGTACCGCAGGAATCTACTGGGTTTTCTCCCTTTGAGCTTTTGTACGGGAGAAAAGTTCCAGGACCCCTAGATTTGGTTCGAGACCACTGGGAGGGAGACTGGGAGGAGGAAGGGACCCCACTACATCAGTATGTCCTGAATCTCAGGGATCGGCTGACGGAGCTAACTGCCTCTGTGGTGGCGAACCTTCGGGCAGCCCAGAGTCGACAGAGTTTGGTACGATTGTACCATTAGGAGCCGTATCCTAGCACTAGGGCAGAAAGTGCTGGCACTAAAACCGGTAATGACTGATAAGCTCCAAGCCAAATGGCAAAGACCTTATCGGGTGGTGAAGCAGCTCTGTGACACCACCTACCTACTGGCCAAGTGTTCAGATGAGAGGATTCAACGAACCTTTCATGTGAACATGTTAAAGGCATACGAGGAGAGGGCAGGGGAGATGGCTGCAATCTGTGCCCCTGAAGCTGATGACACTGAGCAGCTACCACTTCCCAAAATCCCCAGACAGGGGGGACCCCGAGTAGGTATAGAGGGCATACAGATATCGAAGCAGTTAGGGGATATACGGCATAGGCAGGTCAGAGAAGTACTATCCCGATGTAGGGACCTGTTCTCGATGATCCCAGGAGTTACAGATCAAGCTATGCAACATGTAGAAACCCCAGGGCAGCCTCCCCTCAAGCAAGCCGCTTATAGGGTACCAGAGACCGTTAGAGCAGGGATGAGGCAAGAGATTAGAGAGATGCTTTATTTAGGGATCATCAAGGCATCTGAGAGCCCCTAGGCTTCTCCGGTAGTCCTCGTACCTAAGAAAGATGGGACGACCCGTTTTTGCGTGGACTACCGGAGACTCAATGACCGGACCACGACTGATGCCTACCCCACGCCCCCTATCGATGAGTTGTTAGACCGCATTGCCCGGGGCAAGTTCCTCACCACCTTAGATCTCTGCAAGTTCCTCACCACCTTAGATCTCTGCAAGTGCCATGGTTGTGTGTCATGAACTGTGGCAGATACGTCTGGACCCGGAGACTATTCTGAAGTCGGTGTTCGTCACCCCCTTTGGCCTGTCCTAGTATAAGGTGATACCGTTTGGAGTGAAGAACGCACCGGCAACGTTCCAGTGGATGATAGGCTCCTAGATGGCCTCCAGGAGTATGCCTGCGCATACCTGGATGACATTGCTATCTACAGCAATACCTGGGAGGAACACTTGGACCACTTGGGTATTGTATTGGACCACGTGCAGGCAGCGGGGCTCATCCTCACGCCTCACAAATGTGTAATTGGGGTAGCGGAAGTTCCATACCTCGGGCACCGAGTGGGTGCCAACGTCCAGAGCTGGCAAAGATAGAGGCAGTTGCCCGATGGCCCACCCCCCGCACCAAGACCCAGGTCTTGGTGTTCCTGGGTACCGCTGGCTATTACCGCAAATCTGTTCCCGAGTACAGCTAAATCTGCCTAAACAAGTCCTGTGGTCTCCGGAGTGTGAAGCTGCCTTCCAGAAACTCAAACACGCTCTGGTTACTGCACCCGTACTGACTGCACCTGACCCCACCAAACGGTTTTGTGTTCACACAGATGCCTCTGCTTATGGACCTGGAGCAGTACTAAGCCAAGTGGGGGACGATGGCTGTGAGCACCCGGTGATGTACATTAGCTGCAAGCTGTTACCTCGAGAGGTAGGATATGCAGCCGTGGAGGAGTAGTGTCTGGCTCTAGTCTGGGCCCTCAAAAAGTTCCAGCCTTAGGCTACTTTCACACTAGCGTTCGGGTGTCCGCTCGTGCGCACCGTTTGAAGGGGCTCACGAGCGGCCCCGAACGCATCCGTCTGGCCCCAATGCATTCTCAGTGGAGGCGGATCCACTGAGAATGCATCCGCCTGCCAGCGTTCAGCCTCCGCTCCGCTCAGTGAGCGGACACCTGAATGCTGCTTGCAGCGTTCGGGTGTCCGCCTGGCCGTGCGGAGGCGAGCGGATCCGTCCACACTTACAATGTAAGTCAATGGGGACGGATCCGCTTGAAGATGACACAATATGGCTCAATCTTCAAGCGGATCCGTTCCCCATTGACTTTCAATGTAAAGTCTGAACGGATCCGCTCAGACAACTTTCACACTTAAAAATTTTTCTAAGTTTTAATGCAGACGCATCCGTTCTGAACGGATGCGAACGCCTGCATTATCGGAGCGGATCCGTCTGATGAAACATCAGACGGATCCGCTCCGAACGCTAGTGTGAAAGTAGCCTTAGCTGTATGGGCAGTCCTTCACGGTACTCACTGACCACAACCCTCTTGTATGGCTTCACTGTGTCTCTGGGGACAATGGCCGACTCTTGAGATGGAGCCTTGCCCTGCTGCCCTCTGACTTCAGGGTTCAGTAAGTACCGACCGGGAAAGCAGAACGGAAATGCTGATGGTCTGTCCCGGTAACTGGAGCTCGAGAACTGAACAATGCTGATCTTCCTGGACAGCCCCTAGCCGACCCGTTAGGATTTGGCCGGGTCTGCCGGTCCTTTGGACAAAGGAGGGGGGGAGTATTGTTACATCAGGAGAGCAAGTGCCATGGTTGTGTGTCATGAACTGTGCAGAAATCCTTTAATCTCTTCCCCTATGCAGAATGAGGGCTGTAACTGTGTCCACCATCCCCTGCGGAGACTCTGCCCGGCAATAAGAGATTAATAGCTGTACCTAAGGTTGTTTACCTGTAAAGCCTTATAAGGGCAATGGAATGTGATAATGTCATGTGACCTGCCATGAGAGAGGGGGAATTTGAATCTGTAATCCCTCACATCTTGGGGAGGGGGATATGAAAACTGTTGTTTTACCTCAAGAAATCAGTTCTGAGTTCACATGAACCAGAGGTGTGTGGTGTCTTCTCTAAAGAAAAGGAGACATTAGGATCGCATGGTTCTGGATGTCCGAATGGCATGATCTTGGGACAGTACGGAGCTACTCATTTGGGTTATAAGGGCCCCGTTACACTTTCCTACCTGTAATGTAGACTGCCTTAGTGAGACTTCTGGCAATCTTTGTTTTTTACAATGTGTATTAAATCTGGCTTGTATTCAGTCCGCCTGATGCGCAGATGACACCCTCATGCTCGAATGACCCTCCCATCCCCATTCTGAGATCATGTGTGTGGGGGTGATTTGACATAGCAGAGATGTGAGCATGGGGTGTCTTATTTTAGGTGTCTTATATGGACACTGGGGTGTGGCTTATTTTGTGGGTCTGAGGATTTGGGGGTCTTATCTGAGCTGGCACCCCCCAATACTTAATTATTATTTTTTTACCTCCTCACAGTAGTATTGCCCTTATTGTACAACCTTCACAATAGTTTTTTACAGATGTGTGCCTCCTCACAGTAATTATGCCTACATTGTGCCCCCTCACAGTAGTTATGCCCTCTGAGCCCCTTTCACAGTTGTAATGCCCTTTGTGCCCCTTTCACAGTTGTAATGCCCTCTTTGTGCCCCCTTTACAGTAATAATCCCCATTGTGCCCCCTTCATAGTAATAATGCCCATTGTGCCCCCTTCACAGTAATTCCCATTGTGCCCCCTTAATAGTTGTAATGCCCACTGTGCTAGTAATGCCCTCTGTGCCCCCTCCATAGTAGAAATCCCCATTGTGCCCCCTTGACAGTAATAATGCCTACTGTGCCCCCTTGACAGTAATAATGCCCACTGTGCCCCCTTCACAGTAATAATGCCCACTGTGCCCCCTTCACAGTAATAATGCCCACTGTGCCCCCTTCATTGTAGTAATGCCCTCTGTCACAGTGCCCCCTCCATAGTAGTAATGCCCCCTGTTCCCCCTCAATAGTAGTAATGCCCTCTGTACCCCCGTCCACAGTAATAAAGTCCTCTGTGCCCCCTCCATAGTAATAAAGTCCTCTGTGCTCCCTCCATAGTAATAAAGTCCTCTGTGCCTCCTCTGTATTAAAAACAAAAAAACACCGCCGGCCTAAAGGAGGGGAGAAGTGCAGGGAGCAGAGCGGTGAGTGACAGGACCCAGCTCCCTGCGCTCCAGCAATGAGCACTTCCATCTGTATTGATGGAAGCGCTCATTGCTTCTGTGTTCGGGCACCTCCTGAGAGCGGCACCCAGGGCGGACAGCCCCCCCCCCAGCATGCCACTGGAGAGTGCTGCTGAGACCAGCACAAAGTAGAGGAATAGCTGGCCTGCTCCCCTGCGAGCCGCATATGTAGACAGAGGAGAGAAAGAGCTGGCTGGACTCTCCCCTGCGAGCTGCATATAAAGATGCAAGGAGCCGCATGAGCAAAACAGTGAGCAAAAATCCCAGAACCACACGCGGGGAACCTAGTCAATGACCTGCAGAGAGCTGGGACCAAAGTAACAAAGGCTACCATCAGTAACACACTGCGCCGCCAGGGACTCAAATCCTGCAATGCCAGACGTGTCCCCCTGTTTAAGCCAGTACATGTCCGGGCCAGTCTGAAGTTTGCTAGAGAGCATTTGGATGATCCAGAAGAGGATTGGGAGAATGTCATATGGTCAGATGAAACCAAAGTAGAACTTTTTGGTAAAACTCAACTCGTCGTGTTTGGAGGAGAAAGAATGCTGATTTGCATCCAAAGAACACCATACCTACTGTGAAGCATGGGGGTGGAAACATCATGCTTTGGGGCTGTTTTTCTGCAAAGGGACCAGGACGACTGATCCGTGTAAAGGAAAGAATGAATGGGGCTATGTATCGTGAGATTTTGAGTGAAAACCTCCTTCCATCAGCAAGGGCATGGGAGATGAAACATGGCTGGGTCTTTCAGCATGACAATGGTCTCAAACACAACGCTCGGGCAATGAAGGAGTGGCTTCGTAAGAAGCATTTCAAGGTCCTGGAGTGGCCTAGCCAGTCTCCAGATCTCGACCCCATTGAAAACTTTTGGAGGGAGTTGGAAGTCCGTGTTGCCCAGCGACAGCCCCAAAACATCACTGCTCTAGAGATCTGCATGGAGGAATGGGCCAAAATATCAGCAACAGTGTGTGAAAACCTTGTGAAGACTTATAGAAAACGTTTGACCTCTGTCATTGCCAACAAAGGGTATATAACAAAGTATTGAGATTAACGTTTGTTATTGACCAAATACTTATTTTCCACCATCACTTGCAAATAAATTCTTTAAAAATCAGACAATTTGATTGTCTGGATTTTTTTTTCTCATTATGTCTCTCATAGTTGAGGTACAGTCCTGATCAAAAGTTTAAGACCACTTGAAAAATGGCAAAAAATCATATTTAGCATGGCTGGATCTTAACAAGGTTCCAAGTAGAGCTTCAACATGCAAAAAGAAGAAAACATTTTTTGATCATTCAATTTAATAAAAACAACGAATAAACTGAAACAGGCTGTTTTTCAGCTGATCAAAAGTTTAGGACCACACCTCCAAAAAAAAACTAAACCCCCCCCAAAACAGATATCCAACTTCCAAACATGAACTCAGTAATGAGTAGCTCCGCCGTTATTGTTTATCACTTCAAAAATTCGTTTCGGCATGCTTGATGCAAGCGTTTCCATGAGGTGATTGGGAACATTTCTCCAAGTGGTGAAGACGGCCACACGAAGGCCATCTACTGTCTGGAACTGTTGTAAATTTTTGTCAACTTCCCTTGCCATCCATCCCCAAAGGTTCTCAATTGGATTTAGATCAGGGGAACATGCAGGATGGGCCAAAAGAGTGATGTTATTCTCCTGGAAGAAGTCCCTTGTCCTGCGGGCATTGTGTACTGTAGCGTTGTCTTGTTGAAAAACCCAGTCGTCACCACACAGACGAGGGCCCTCCGTCATAAGGAATGCTCTCTGCAACATCTGGACATAGCCAGCAGCCGTTTGACGCCCCTGCGCTTCCTGAAGCTCCATTGTTCCACTGAAGGAAATAGCACCCCAGACCATTATGGCGCCCCCTCCACTGTGGCGCGTAGAAAACATCTCAGGTGGGATCTGCCTGTCATGCCAGTAATGTTGGAAACCATCAGGACCATCAAGGCTAAATTTTTTCTCATCCGAGAATAAAACTTTCTTCCACCTTTTGAATGACCCATGTTTGGTGCTCTCTTGCAAAGTCCAAAAGAGCAGTTCTGTGGCGTTCAAGTAGACGAGGTCTTTGAAGACGTTTTTTTGTTTTTGAAGCCCTTCAGTCTCGGATGCCGTCTGATGGTTATGGGGCTGCAGTCAGCACCAGTAAGGGCCTTAATTTGGGTCGAGGATCGTCCAGTGTCTTGACAGACAGCCAATTGGATCCTCCGGCTCAGTGCTGATGAAATTTTTTTGGGTCTTCCACTTGACTTTTTTGTTCCATAACCCTCAGGATCATTTAAAGGGAACCTGTCACCGGGATTTTGTGTATAGAGCTGAGGATATGGGTTGCTAGATGGCCGCTAGCACATCTGCAATACCCAGTCCCCTTAGCTCTGTGTGCTTTTATTGTGTCAAAAAAACTATTTGATACATATGCAAATTAACCTGAGATGAGTCCTGTCCCTGAGATGTGTCACGTACAGGAATCATCTCAGGTTAATTTGCATATGTATGAAATTGGGTTTTTTGACACAATAAAAGCACACAGAGCTATGGGGACTGGGTATTGCGAATGTGCTAGCGGCCATCTAGCAACGCATGTCCTCAGCTCTATACACAAAATCCCGGTGACAGGTTCCCTTTAAGAAATTCCAAATGACTGTCTTACTGCGTCCCACCTCAGCAGCGATGGCGCGCTGTGAGAGACCCTGCTTATGCAGTTCAAAAAGGGAGAGTTTTTTTGCCTTTGCCATCACAACGTGTGACTACCTGACAGAAAATGACAATGAATCCACATCTTTGCAGAGATTTGGCCTTTTTAAAGGCATGTGGTCCTAAAATTTGGATCAGCTGAAAAACAGCCTGTTTCAGTTTAATCGTTATTTTCAATTAATTGAATACTCAAAAAATGTTTTGTCTCTCATTTCTTCTTGTTGCATGTTGAAGCTCTACTTGGAACCTTGTTAAGATCCAACAATGTAAAATATGATTTTTTGCCATTTTTCAAGTGGTCTTTAACTTTTGATCAGGACTGTATATCTATGATGAAAATTACAGGCCTCTTTCATCTTTTTAAGTGGGAGAACTTGCACAATTGGTGGCTGACTAAATACTTTTTTGCCCCACTGTATATACAGCGGCATATAAGGCCTTTTCTGTCAATTGTTATCCACTGACTGCCTAATATACCTCCAGCCACATAATCATTTGTTCTTTTCTGTCCGGTGAATGCCTAATGTTTGGGGCCTGTACTCCCGTGGCCTAAAATAAAAATTTTCTAGGCTCCAGCAGGGCACATTTTTGAGAGTTTCCCTTTTAAAAGGAATCTGTCACCTCTACTATGCTACCCTCACTGAGCGTTTCTAAATGTTCATTGTGTTACCCTAAACATATAAATTACACTTTTAATTTCATTTGCAGACGAATTTAATAAGTATTATGCATTTTTGTACTTCTCGCCTTTTATGCAAATTAACATAGTCATATCTTACTTGTGTGTGCAGCGTCCCACTCAGGACATGTGGGAACTGCAAAATTACTGTGAAACGGCATTCTCATATTGCATGTCATTTTATATGACAACACCTGTTGTATCCCTGTTCATAGGCTGGTCTGGTGTAATTTATACATCCCACCACTAGATGGGGATAGCACTTAGGTTATATAAATACTTTAGTCAGGCCTAGTGAGTTGAGTTGGGTTGTAGAGAGGAGTAGAGTGAGTTGTTAAACTGAGGCTACATACCACAGAGTAGTGGGTGAAGTCTGATGCAGCAATGAGGTAGAGCCAAGGTATGAGGCGCAGGAGAGCGTTTTCCTCCTGTGATCCTCTTAGTTCCTACATCCTACAACCAGAGGATAGTGTTTGCGTCCCTGGAAGAAAACCAAGCTAAAAGAGAGACATCAGTGATAACAGCCATTACTTAAGGCTTAATGGGCACCTTTGCACAAGGTGGAGGACAATCTAGCTACAGGCAGCCTCACCATACATTGAAGAATACAGATTAGCTACCTGTTCAAGGGCTTGGAAGATACAGAAACAATAGGACTAAGCATACCAATAAGTATTACAGGCAACCTCACCAAATTACTCTGGTTTACAAGGGACCTGAAGCAAAGTCACCTACCAGAAATACTTATACTGAACCACAGCCTGAGTCAAAAACCCAGCCAAACCTATTAACAGTGGATCAACAAAATTCCTCTATATACCCAGAGACTGTATTCTGTCTAGATGTATATGCCGCAACTGGAACCAACTTCAGTAAAAGTTGTGAGTTGTATCCTACCAATGTCTACTTCATTCTTCAATTTAACTACAACTGGTTTTACCACCATTAACGGTACTGGCGTCACGACAAATACCACCAAGGGACCCAGCCGCCATAAGCACCCTAAACACCACTGCCATCAAGGGCACCTCCACCTCCATCTAGGCTGGTGCTTCCCTACCACAGAGTGTGCCCCGGAGGATTTCGTGCTGTCTTCCTCAACACTGTGCTGCCGGCCCAGGGAGGCTTTCTGCTAACCGTGAGTAAACCGATGAACTGTACTACTATTTCTCTCATTGGCCCACTGTGCACCTCACGTGTCGCCACTGCGGTTCTGGCTGGCTGCATGTGACCAGAGAAGAGTCATATTTTCAAGCTCTGACTCATTTCAGGTTAATTTGCATATGTATCAAATCGTTTTTTACACAATAAAAGCACACAGAGCTATGGGGACTGGGTATTGCGGATGTGCTAGTGGCCATCTAGCAACCCATGTCCTCAGCTCTATACCCAAAATCCAGGTGGCCCCTGATTAAAATACATATTTTTAATGGGAATTTTTGCCATTGATCCCCCTCTGGTATGTCACTGTCCATGTTGTGGGACTATTTGTGCACTTCTAGTAAGTATTTTGTGGCTGCAAACGCTCGGTCCGCGAACATTAGATCGTCCCGGCCAATGTTCATCCATCACTATTCAGTATGATAATCTCTGACGAGCAGAGCAGAGAAGAGGATGAGGCAGCTCTTTACCTCAGTGTTGCGAAGTAACTGTGTGATTAGGACAGGTTTTGTGTGTACTAATATGATGGTGGCCATTTCATTTCTATTAATAATTGCTCCCCAGACAAATCAAGCCATTATAACTAATGAAAGATATTTGAGAATATATTTAGTAATATAATATAGCATAATAAAGGAATATTTAAGTATTTTCATTTTCTTAATTACTGGAGAACCCTTTTAATCCCTTAGTGACTAATGACCTAATGTGTACACCATTATACATACAAACAATAGAGCTAAGAAATGGGGTTAATATGGGCAGGTAGGGGTTGTAGGGAAATATGGGAATAGTTGGTGGGATAGGGCAAGTAGGGGTCGTTGGTGGGATAGGGAATCGTTGGTGGGATTGGGCAAGTAGTGGTTAATTTCGTTGGTGGGATAGCGGGGGTGATACTCAGCCCGCCAGGGATGCTCGTTTTCCAGGGGGAGCTTCTTTGTGGGCGGCTCGGCTTTCAGTCCCGAGAGCAGGGGCTGTCGGATATTTATATCCGGCAGCCCGCACTCCCGGGCCATGAGCGCGCACCACAGACAAGGACACGTGGGCCAGCGCGGTTATATGACGTCACCGCGCCATCCCGCACGTCTCTGCATGCGCGCAGCAGGGCCGCGCCGCTTGCTGACAGGCAGGAGAAGCCTTTGATCTCCCGCCTGTAGCTTTTTGCATTACGGGCAGCATAATAGATAGTAATCGCGCTGCCGGAATGCGCATAATAGAAGGAGGGGAAGTTTCTCCCCTCTTCCTATTATGCATAATTATCTCCAGCAGCGCTGGAGATAATTAATACAAAGGACTCCGATTCTATTGAATCTGAGTTCTTTGAAACATGCAGGATGACTGGACTCTTGTCCGGTCATTCTGATGCAATTAACCAGATGGCATCAGTGTGAATGCTTGGGGCACTGATACCTCTGGTTTTAGGTGACATGGGGCCTATGGATAAGGGGGTATACGATTTATAAGGGGACATATACTATAATGGGACACATATAAGGGGGCACATATATATAAAAGGGACATATAAGGGGGCACATATTCCCCCACAGGGGCCACAATGAGCCCCTGTGGAATACTGTGGGCACATCTGCGCACATCATCCTATAATGTGCCTATTTATGTATGCATATATATTATACATACACGCAAGTGTTCGCATGCATATAGATATATATATGCATATATTTCAACCCTTCCTCAACAATCCCCCTGTTGACGGGAATGCGACAATATTTTGGGGGAAAGGGTTGAGACATATTTGCCCCCCCCCCCCCTCAACCCCATCCTTGGTGATAGTTCAGGAAGAACTGTAGTGCACACTGATCCTTAGGCACCTAGACATCACCCATCCAGACCTACTTCCTCCGACCTACCGTTCACCGTAACCTACTCCTCCATCCACAGGATACACAGTCTTCTTTTCGTGGGAACTTTCTTGACATCTTTTGCTTTGATCGTTTCAGTATCAGCCCCTCCTACTGTCATTTTATTTTATTTTTTTCTTGACTTCCGGAGCGGCTTGACCCTCGCAGTCTTCGACTGGCCTTTCTTACAGGTAACCGTCTTCCGGTGTGAGCTACCCCTGGTGAGTTTGGAGTGACCACACCCTCACTATCTCTCTGTATTGCTGCCGATCTTCAGGTTTAGCCCACCCCCAAGGAATCTGGAGCGGGTTCACCCTCACAACCTCAGTCTCTGACTGCGCCAACTTTCTTCAAGCACGACTTTCGTCCAACATCTCTTGTTCCATCTTGATTGAAGGATGGGTGCGGTTCTCCCATGGACAGATGAATAGGTCTTTACAAGGCAGGTCAGATTTTTCATTAAGCGAGGTGATGTTATGGACATGGTACCTAAATTCTAACTGCGGGAACAACTCCGCCACACTACACATCCAGCCCTTCCCTTATGAACTTCACCGTTCCAGGGTTCAAGGTGGCAAATGGCAAACAGAGGGAGCCTGTCCCTATCGTGCCCTAATCTTATCCCCATTCACACAAAATACATATTTATTTACACAGTTCCCCTCCCCCAACCCACCTAACCCAAGGCACAAAAAGGAATATTTGGTTTATGAGGTCTCAGGATAATTTGAGATTTTCCATCCTGAACCCCCCACACGAATTTTCCTGTCCTTTGGATCTTTTTAGGCTTCAGGACTTTGGTGAAATCAAGTCCTGAGCCTCCGTGGTTGTTTGTGAAGTGCCGTCTGGTTCTGGCTTAGTTGGTCCGCTAGTCTCTTGACCCTCCAGTACATCGACCACAGTCCTAGGTACATAAGTCCAACCAAAACCAGAAGCACTATCACCGGGTGTATCAGTAAATTGAAAAACGAGGTTGCCTTAGGACTGTATCCAAAAAGACTCTCCCACCATGAAATCTTTGTCCTTGTCCAATGCTGTGGCAACCGCGGTAATTTTCGTCCGGTCATGGGTAAGTTGGATGGTGGCCTGTTTCTCCGTCTCCTGAAGATGTTGTATAATTTCTTCCTATTGGCGGAAGTCCAGCAGGAGATGTTTAAGTTCTTTGCCGAAGCCAAGAGGAATCTTTTGGAGTCTCACAGGAATATCAGGGCGAATGTTGAGTCTCTTTTCCGGGGTAATCGGGTTCTTCCTTGCTGTTCTGCGACGTCCAGACCTAGAACGGGACTAAGGGAACAGTACGCTCTGGGGAGGAGTACTCCTCGCTCGGTGCAATTAAGTCCATAAATTGCATACGATCCGTTACTCCCTTGGTACCAATACCCCTGTCTCAAGTATTTTAAAGAGGACGAGAGTATTGGGTTGGCCTTCATCTCGCAGGTCCCCTCGGTGTTCCAACACTGGTGCCTAAGCACCCGATCCCAACTACCCTGACAGAGGATGGCATCCTCTCTCAACCAACATCCCTCAGTGTCGAACAAAGAAGGATGGCCTTCTTCATAGGTTAGAACGCTCTAGGGGAGCTGGGGATGAAGTACCGTCCGGTTGTTCATCACCGTTCCTAGATTGATGGCACTGTATCCCTGTCAGAGGCGACCGGACACAGGTGCCAAGGACGAAGCAGTGCAGGTTGAATTTTGACATCCATGCCACTGAACCACCCACCAGTTGGTATGATTGATGGCGAAAGGAGAGATCAGTGGACTTATTCGCTGATGGCTGAATGGGAAGTGGCCACTGTGTAACGCTGAGACAGTATGTTTAAGGTTGTCCGAGAGTTCGCTTTGGACCTGCGTACACGCCAGAGCAAGCTGAGCCCGATCCTGTTCCTCCAAGAGACCCACAACTAACCTCCTAAACTTCTCACGTATAGCAGAAGATATAAAGGTAGTGGCATCTATGTGCCAATGCTGTAAACCCTCTAAGACATGGTTTACATCAAGCTGAGTCTTGCCACTAGATCTCTCCTCCCCCTGTTCTTCCTATGTCGGGATTTGTCTTTTCTTACCTCTTGTCCCGGCTCTATCCAACTTCTTACCATGTCAATTTGGTTCCTAAGAAACTCCTCACACCTGTGATCCCAATAGTCAACTCGGAAGTCATCTACGGAAATTCTCCAAGTAAACCGGATGAATTTGGCATCCGTGATGATCTTCCAGGGGGATAACAGTTGAGGAGCTATAGGATCTGCCAATTGATGGATAGGGGCGGTGCAAGAGTCCGAATGCGGTTTTACCGGTTGGAGACCTTCTGTATCGTAGGGAACCCTCACCACTGTTGCACAGATCTGCCCCCATTCCTTTGAACGGATACCACTGTTCGTTTTCTCCAGCCTGTAACACTAGCTTCCCTACAGGTTTGGATTGGGACAGATAGACCAACTGAGTAAAGGTCCAACACCCTTTGTCTACTGCCTCGCAAAAAGGCCACTTAAACGAACCATCTATATTGATGTCAAAGTTAATATCCCTGCCCCTGGGGTCTTTCCAATCTGAAGACACATACCTACCCCGGTATTCTTCAGTCATAGGGGTACCATCCATCCATACATCCACCGTAGGGGTATCTACCCCGTTGCACACCAAATCCCACCTCCAGGGATTAGTGTCCAACATCACCATCTGCGTTTCCTGCTCCCAGTGGGCATAGGTGACAAAATAGTATCCTGTCACCTCAGGAACACAGTTGTCTCTCATAATCGTGATCATGGAAGACCATATGGATGGAGATCCCTTTAACTGAACATACCTAGGGTCCTTGGTATCGGTCCGTACCTTTAAAACTATGGCTCAATATAAAACTTCCAGTTTTACCGGACCACTCTGATCGTTCCAAATGGCCTGACCAGAGTCACTGCAGTTTAACTTTAACATCATTATACTGGTTCGTAAGTAATCTGTGGACACATGTCCCTGTACATAACTGGATTCCCTGGTGATAATCATCCGGGAATCCCTCAACATACAATAAGCCTTCAGGGTGCCTTTTACCGGAATGGGCCTATCAAAATACGTCCTAACCCTTAACCCGTCACGGCTATCCTTCACTAGGAAGATAGCTTTCAGGATGTACCAACCGCTGTACTCTGCCCCAGTGACATCTTCAGGACTCAGCAAACCCTCCTTGGTACACAACACTGTGGTAGTGTTGGCTCTCACTTGTTGGTACGGATGCAAGTGTGGGTCCCTAGACACCCACCTTAAGGATTTGATAGGCGTAGGGTCTGAGTCCTGAAAATGCCTGTATTCCTTGAGACAGAGTTCGTGTAAGTCATGTTGTATGGCAGACACATTCTCCACCGGGGTATAATGCTGGAAACTATACAGATACCACTGACCCGGTGTAAAGGTGAAGTTCTCGTATGGTTCCAGGATTTTGCCACCCAAACATTCCACCATAAAAAGGTCGGGTCCATTAAGTTATGTGTTGACCATACCAATGTTAGTCCCCAGGCCCTCCCCTAAAGAGGCTGAGGCCGCTATCAACATGCTTACCACCAGTGTCACAAGCTGGATAAGTATCCTGTTCAGAGGACGCCTAGCTCTTCTCTGGCAATGTGGTCCCATGGCGTGTCTCCCTCTTGTGGTCTGTAATTAGATGGAGTGTGATAAGTGTAATGGATTCACCCTCGACCCACCAAGCCCTCTCCCACCCCTTCACCCAACTCTAAACGGTATGTGTTATTGAGTTGGGGAGGCTCGGGTGGCCTTGGCCTGGTCGATGTGAATCCACAAGACTTCCTGCCGTCTACGGAATTTCTTTTTGTTGGTGATTGGCCTTTGTACCTTCAGCATGGTGTCTCCCATTACTTCAAGGACCTTGTAGGGTCCTTCCCAGTTCGTGTCCCATGGACCAACCCGACGGAAGACTTTCACCATTACCATTTCTCCTACAGCGGGCATTGGTGTTTCCCCCTGTAGATACGGTTTGTGCAACCGTATCGCTGCATGAGGCAGTAACTCCTTCAGGTTCTGTTGAACCTGTTGGAGAAACATGTCTCTGGCGATGGCGTTCTTTGTGGGCTCCGACACTTGGAGTTCGTTAGGCAGACATAGGGGCATCTTACGTCCGGTCATCAGTTCAAACTGGGAGATACCGGTACTGGAGGCCTCGGTGTCTCGAATACCCATTAGCACGGCGGGGAGAGAGATTACCCAAGAGGAACCTTTCTCCAGCAGTGCCTTGGAAAGCCGGGTTCTGATGGTCAGGTTCATCCGCTCCACGATGCCCGACGACTGAGGGTGGTAAGCCACATGAAACCTTTGCTTTATGTCTAAGAGACCACAAAGCGCTTTCATTACCTTACCTGTGAAATGGGTCCCTCTGTCTGATTCTATCACACTGGGGATACCCCATCGTGACAGAACCTGTTCCCAGAGAACACGGGCAGTGGTGGCAGCTGTATCGTTGACCGTGGGGATGGCTTCTACCCATTTTGAGAAGACATCCACTATCACCAGTGCGTAATCAATTTGTATCGCGGACCACGGACCATCAGCAGGAGGAACTCGCTGCAACACTGGCTTCAGGGCAGACCCGCTTGGGTTGACTTGAGCACACACCAGGCACTGATGAGTAACCTCCTCTACTGTATTGGACATTCCTGGCCAGTATAATTTGTCTCTCAGGAGAGGCAAGTGTTTATTCTGGCCGAGGTGTCCAAACAGTTGGTGGTCAATCGCGTCAGCTCTGCTTGCAGATGCTGCGGGACCACCGCAAGAGGAAGTTGTTGAGTACCGGTATCTTAACACAGGATCCCTTGCTGTACAGACCAGGGATACTGTGGTGATTTGATATGGGTCATTAGAAGAGGATCTTTGGCTTGTTCCTCTTCAAATGACACCGGGCCGTCACTCAGATGGGTACGCGCTGCAAGACGGTGCGTTGGTAGTGGCCCAGTGCCTGGTTCTCGGAGGGTACCAGACACTGCCGCTAGTTTTGCCAGCTCGTCTGCCTTGTTGTTACCTATTTTAAAAGGTTCATCCCCTTTTTGATGTGCTGGGATTTTGATAATGGCTGCTTCCGTCATGTGTGCCATGGCCCACTCCCACAGCTCCTTCAGGACCGACACATGAGCCAGAGGTTTGTTTTGACTGTCCAGAAATCCTCTCCTCTTCCATATGTCAAGATGCAGGGTGAGGGAGCGAACTACATATGAGCTGTCGCTATATACAGGGAGTGCAGAATTATTAGGCAAGTTGTATTTTTGAGGATTAATTTTATTATTGAACAACAACCATGTTCTCAATGAACCCAAAAAACTCATTAATATCAAAGCTGAATATTTTTGGAAGTAGTTTTTAGTTTGTTTTTAGTTTTAGCTATTTTAGGGGGATATCTATGTGTGCAGGTGACTATTAGTGTGCATAATTATTAGGCAACTTAACAAAAAACAAATATATACCCATTTCAATTATTTATTTTTACCAGTGAAACCAATATAACATCTCAACATTCACAAATATACATTTCTGACATTCAAAAACAAAACAAAAACAAATCAGTGACTAATATAGCCACCTTTCTTTGCAAGGACACTCAAAAGCCTGCCATCCATGGATTCTGTCAGTGTTTTGATCTGTTCACCATCAACATTGCGTGCAGCAGCAACCACAGCCTCCCAGACACTGTTCAGAGAGGTGTACTGTTTTCCCTCCTTGTAAATCTCACATTTGATGATGGACCACAGGTTCTCAATGGGGTTCAGATCAGGTGAACAAGGAGGCCATGTCATTAGATTTTCTTCTTTTATACCCTTTCTTGCCAGCCACGCTGTGGAGTACTTGGACGCGTGTGATGGAGCATTGTCCTTCATGAAAATCATGTTTTTCTTGAAGGATGCAGACTTCTTCCTGTACCACTGCTTGAAGAAGGTGTCTTCCAGAAACTGGCAGTAGGACTGGGAGTTGAGCTTGACTCCATCCTCAACCCGAAAAGGCCCCACAAGCTCATCTTTGATGATACCAGCCCAAACCAGTACTCCACCTCCACCTTGCTGGCGTCTGAGTCGGACTGGAGCTCTCTGCCCTTTACCAATCCAGCCACGGGCCCATCCATCTGGCCCATCAAGACTCACTCTCATTAGTCCATAAAACCTTAGAAAAATCAGTCTTGAGATATTTCTTGGCCCAGTCTTGACGTTTCACCTTGTGTGTCTTGTTCAGTGGTGGTCGTCTTTCAGCCTTTCTTACCTTGGCCATGTCTCTGAGTATTGCACACCTTGTGCTTTTGGGCACTCCAGTGATGTTGCAGCTCTGAAATATGGCCAAACTGGTGGCAAGTGGCATCTTGGCAGCTGCACGCTTGACTTTTCTCAGTTCATGGGCAGTTATTTTGCGCCTTGGTTTTTCCACACGCTTCTTGCGACCCTGTTGACTATTTTGAATGAAACGCTTGATTGTTCGATGATCACGCTTCAGAAGCTTTGCAATTTTAAGAGTGCTGCATCCCTCTGCAAGATATCTCACTATTTTTGACTTTTCTGAGCCGGTCAAGTCCTTCTTTTGACCCATTTTGCCAAAGGAAAGGAAGTTGCCTAATAATTATGCACACCTAATATAGGGTGTTGATGTCATTAGACCACACCCCTTCTCATTACAGAGATGCACATCACCTAATATGCTTAATTGGTAGTAGGCTTTCGAGCCTATACAGCTTGGAGTAAGACAACATGCATAAAGAGGATGATGTGGTCAAAATACTCATTTGCCTAATAATTCTGCACTCCCTGTATAGTTAGTTTCCCTGGGGGTTGAAGAAGCAGAGCTTCTTTGACAGCCTCTAGCTTTGCCCGCTGTGCTGACATGTAATCCGGTAACCTGACAAGACTCTGGGTACCAGTGGTCTCATCTAGCACAGCAAAACCTGTGACATATTCCCCATCCAGATAGAATCGAGAGCCATCGACAAAGATGACTCTGTCATCTGGATGCCTGTCAGTCCTGAACATCTGTGATGAGTCGTCCAGTTCTGGTTGGCCACAGTCATGTTCGGTTCCAGTCAGGTTTAGCAACTGGGACAGAACATAATTGGCCTTGTGGTCCACCTGCAGATTCCGGCCACTGAGATCCATGATCCATCTCCCGAATCTCTGTTGGGAGACTCCAGGGAGAGTATCACGGAGCAAGAGGGCTAAAGGAGAATGTTGAGTCTGCAAGGTGAGGGGCCAGAAGCCTACAATATGCTCTGTGGTCTTGACGGCATAGTGTATGGCTGCCAGTTGCTTGGCACATTCATCGAACCCTCATTCGACGGGCGAATGTAGCCTGGGGAAATATCCCAGCGGTCTGGTCTCATACCCTACTTTCTGTAGAAGGACCAGTGAGAGAGACTCCATCCTGGCATGCGCCTGTATGGCCATTTCCCCATCTGGATGTGGAGTGGCCAACACAGGAGCCGAGGAGAGATCCCTTTTCAAAGTTGAAAAGGCCTCCTCCTGCGCATCGGACCAACCTTTGATTGATGGTTCTTCTCCTCGAAGTAGCTCATAGAGAGGTTTCGCTTTGGCAGTGAAATCCTCTATGATTCCCTCATGAAGTTGGCCACCCCCAGGAATTTCCTCAAATCCTGAAGAGTGCAGGGCCTGGGTAACTTCACAATGGCTTCCACACGGGCTGTCATGATTCCTTTGGTTCCAAAGGAAATTTGGACCCCAAGGAAAGTTACCTCCGTTTTGGCCAAATTTGCTTTATGGGGACTCAGCTTGAGTCCTGACCTTGCTTGGAGCCCCAGCAGCTCTCTCAACAGAACCAAATGTTCCTCCATGGTTTCTGTATGCAAGAGCAAGTCATCCACGTATTGTAGAAGGCATTCCGGCCGTGAGAACACATTTAGTACGGCTGCCAATGCCTGATGGAAATACGTGGGGCTGCTGTGGAACCCCTAGGGCAGTACAGCAAACATGTACTGTTTGTCCCCCACCATAAAGGCAAATTTGTACCAGCATGACTCCGTGATTTCGATGGAGAAGAACCCGTTGGCAACATCGATGGTCGAAAATACGGGGCTTTTGCCGCTTATTCTGGCCATGATGTCGGGATTTTGGGCCACCACTGGAGCGGACATTGGGGTGTACTTGTTAAGGACCCGGAGGTCTATAGTGAGCCTCCATGCATTAGTGTCCTTCTTCACTGGCCAGAGGGCATTGTTGCATTTTGAGTTGCCCTCAATGACCACACCCTTAGTCTTCAATTCCTGGACTGTGTCCATAATTGAATGTGTGGCCTCTGGTGGAAATCGGTATTGGCATTGAGGTGGCGGGTCAGGACCCTGTATGTCCACCTGAGCGCCAATCAGTCTGCCACAGTCGTTCTTGCTTTGGGCCCACAGATCAGGATGCTCATACACAATAGGCTCGAAGTCTGGATTGTGTGAGACCTCAGGCCACTTGTGTTCGAGCATGTCAGTAGAATTCTCTACTGCTGGCAAAGGTGGTCCCAGACACTGGCGTTGGATGACTAACACCTTAGCTCGTCTGGGACCCTTCCACA
This sequence comes from Bufo bufo, assembly GCF_905171765.1. Lineage (NCBI taxonomy): Eukaryota > Metazoa > Chordata > Amphibia > Anura > Bufonidae > Bufo > Bufo bufo. Next base: position 130,392,566 of record NC_053396.1, read on the forward strand.
CAATGCAATTTGCCAGATCCAGGATCCACCCATTTTGTGTCATTACATCGGTTCCGATAATGTTATCAGAACCAGGGTAATACCACATGGGTACCCTGAGGGTCATGCACCTGGTAATCTGGACGATTACCTCTTCAATTCTGTGGGCCATCACCCCCCCTTGTTGGTGATCAAATCCGATCACCACACACTGAGGGCTGTTGAGGTGTAAATCATGTTTGATATTGGTTATGGAAATTTCCGCACCAGTGTCAAGCATGATTTTAGTTTCTTTATCTTTTATTGTGGCTATTATATGGGGTCTCCCTGAAGAATCCAGTATGATAGGACATACTGGTGCCAATTCTTGAGGGACCCCTAACCCTCAGTCGATATCCACCAGACTCTCAGTAGGTAAATGTGTGGTACATACTGCCACTTGTGCGTTTTTATTCAGATCACTGGGTGTGGAATCTTTTGATTCCACACCCCCTGGGACATTCAAGACAGCCAAGAATTTTGGTGTCTGACTTGGTGAATTTTCTTTTAAAACTTCACCTTTATTTTATTATTTTAATATATACTGACCTTTTACCCTTATTTAATCTTATTGCTATACTAAAGACATGTTTAAAACTCTCAGTGGTGCGGACTTGCTCTATATTCTTAGCTTTTAGTATTATATATGTAGTGTACGGGAACTGTAATGCCCGTCACTACAGAAGGGTCACTTATTGTGCTGTCGTTTCCCCTTATTTATGGGGAGGTTGGTATGAGTCATCTTCATAATGTAATGCTATGTACTTCCCTGTTACTGTGAAATTTGCATGTGCAGGCCTGCTAGGGGTGTTATTCCAGCTCTTAGTCACAAGAGGGAGCTAGGGAGCCCTAGTTTATATAAGGCCCAGTCAGGGAAGGGAAAGGCAGTCTAAGGTTGATAGTCTAGTCTAACCAGAGATTAGACAATGTCAGAGTCAAGTCCAGGCCTGAAGCCTGCAGACTAGGAGAGGGTAATGCAGTCCCTGTAACCGGGTTCCAGATCCAAGGAGAAGGTTCCCCTCCTGAATTCATATACGCAGAAGCAGGAGTTCAGAAGTTTCTAGAGTCAGTGCTGGGAGAGACAGAGGCAAGTCCAGAAAAGCAAGAGGTACTCAAGACAACAGAGGAGGTACTTGATAGAGATAAAACCAAGGATATACGCCAGAGCTAGGGCATTGGACCTTGGAGAAGAGTTTCTATGTTCCAGGATCAGTCAGGAATAGAGTGCAAGCTGCCTGTACTGCAAGTCCTGTGTTTAACACTCTAAAGTCACCTTGCTATATACACTGCTCAAAAAAATAAAAGGAACACTTAAACAACACAATGTAACTCCAAGTCAATCACACTTCTGTGAAATCAAACTGTCCACTTAGGAAGCAACACTGAGTGACAATCAATTTCACATGCTGTTGTGCAAATGGGATAGACAACAGGTGGAAATTATAGGCAATTAGCAAAATACCCCCAATAAAGGAGTGGTTCTGCAGGTGGTGACCTGACCACTTCTCAGTTCCTATGCTTCCTGGCTGATGTTTTGGTCACTTTTGAATGCTGCCGGTGCTTTCACTCTAGTGGTAGCATGAGACGGAGTCTACAACCCACACAAGTGGCTCAGGTAGTGCAGCTTATCCAGGATGGCACATCAATGCGAGCTGTGGCAAGAAGGTTTGCTGTGTCTGTCAGCGTAGTGTCCAGAGCATGGAGGTGCTACCAGGAGACAGGCTAGTACATCAGGAGATGTGGAGGAGGCCGTAGGAGGGCAACAACCCAGCAGCAGGACCGCTACCTCTGCCTTTGTGCAAGGAGGAACAGGAGGAGCACTGCCAGAGCCCTGCAAAATGACCTCCAGCAGGCCACAAATGTGCATGTGTCTGCTCAAATGGTCAGAAACAGACTCCATGAGGGTGATATGAGGGCCCAACGTCCACAGGTGGGGGTTGTGCTTACAGCCCAACACCGTGCAGGACGTTTGGCATTTGCCAGAAAACACCAAGATTGGCAAATTCGCCACTGGCGCCCGATGCTCTTCACAGATGAAAGCAGGTTCACACTGAGCACATGTGACAGACGTGACAGAGTCTGGAGACGCCATGGAGAACGTTCTGCTGCCTGCAACATCCTCCAGCATGACCGGTTTGGCATTAGGTCAGTAATGGTGTGGGGTGGCATTTCTTTGGAGGGCCACCCAGCCCTCCATGTGCTCGCCAGAGGTAGTCTGACTGCCATTAGGTACCGAGATGAGATCCTCAGACCCCTTGTGAGACCATATGCTGGTGCGGTTGACCCTGGGTTCCTCCTAATGCAAGACAATGCTAGACCTCATGTGGCTGGAGTGTGTCAGCAGTTCCTGCAAGACGAAGGCATTGATGCTATGGACTGGCCCGCCCGTTCCCCAGACCTGAATCCAATTGAGCACATCTGGGACATCACATCTCGCTCTATCCACCAACGTCACGTTGCACCACAGACTGTCCAGGAGTTGGCAGATGCTTTAGTCCAGGTCTGGCTTGAGATCCCTCAGGAGACCGTCCGCCACCTCATCAGGAGCATGCACAGGCGTTGTAGGGAAGTCATACAGGCACGTGGAGGCCACACACACTACTGAGCCTCATTTTGACTTGTTTTAAGGACATTACATCAAAGTTGGATCAGCCTGTAGTGTGCTTTTCCACTTTAATTTTGGGGGTGACTCCAAATCCAGACCTCCATGGGTTAAAAAACTTGATTTCCATTATTTTTTTTGTGTGATTTTGTTGTCAGCACATTCAACTATGTAAAGAACAAAGTATTTCAGAAGAATATTTAATTAATTCAGATCTAGGATGTGTTATTTTTGTGTTCCCTTTTATTTTTTTGAGCAGTGTATATATATATATTGCCTGCATCAACTGTATTGAAAATCAACTGTCTTCAAAGGAACTGCGCTTCCGTCAATGTCCCTAAATGATGACTACTAAAGTTTGAATTCTGTTTTAACATCACGTGGTTCCTCAGTTATTCCTGCTATCAGCAAACGGCGTGCCACCGTTTAATTGGCACTGGCGTCACGAACATTTCTCATCATCACCTGCCCTTGCAGAGAGTCAGCCGTCTCAGGTTAGTGTCTATTGCACTACAACACCCAGGAACATTTCTAAACCTAACTTGAGTACGCTGCATATATTTATAATTATAGTCATATACCACAATTGCTGCTACCTTCTTAATGTATGGGACTTTTTATTTGAATCCCTTCTGTTCATATAACCTGACTGTTAAGGGGGAGACAAGGGGAGGGGGGGGGGGAGGGGAGACTAAGGGATTGTCCTGTTGTTTAGTACACTCTCTAGGAAGGCAACAGATTGGAGGAGCGTCACGATCTGTTGTTTATCGTACCCCTAGTATAATGGGATCTGTATTGAACTTATTCCCTGGTAGTGGCAACTATTGCTTTTTATATTAATGCATTCCTCCTCTCGCCTCCTATCCATCTCTCTCCATAGCCTATATTCCCCTTAGAGCCTCTGCCTTCTATAGGAATTGTTGCTGGCTGCTCATATATTTGAGCCTAGTCCCTATGGTTCGCTGCTGCTGTGGTTTTTTCTTCATTTGCACTGGTGTTGGAGCTTATTTTACATAACACTGCCTAAAACCTGCCTAAAACCTAGCACTCACACACCCTGCATCCCGACATGTTTTACAGCCTTGTGGAATCTCCCTGATCCTTAGTAACCCTCCTGTACATTGCTTCAAACCGACTACACAATGACAAAGGTTCATCATGTATAGTAGGCTTGAACTTTGACAGGAACTCTGGAGTGATGTCCCAATGACCCGTGGCCAGTCTCGTGAGTATGGAGAGGCGTTCCTCCTTATAATGAAACTGGCCATTCGTGGGTTGCATCCTCCCCTTTGGTTAAGGTGTGTCGGTAACCACAATTTGAACAGCTCCATACGATATTCCGGAGCCACTGAATATTTATTACAGTGACCCTCGAAAATATTGCATGAAGTGAACGGATCTACACTGGGATCGTATTTTGGGATCTCCTTGCAAATCCATAACAGGAAGTTTATCCTTTCCATACTGGAATGGTTAGGATAAACCTCTTCCTGTTTCTCCGGACGTGTTGGCGGATTGGAAGTGGAATATGGCCCTCCACTTTCCTCTTCCCTCCACTTTCCTCTTCCCAACTGTTGTCCTGTTCCTGGAAACGGCTGCTACTCCTATTCTCCCCGGGTGTCGGGGTGAATCATAGCGACCGGTCCACCTGTCCCCTAGTATCTACCACTGCGGATGTGTTATCCATTGAAGACCTTGGCGCTGTCTCCCCCTGTGCCATTCCCGAAACATAAACCTGTTTCGTGGGCACCATACCGTTAGTACTAGGCATGGACAAATTGGAGATTGCCCGCTGCAAATCTGCAATGCTTTGCGTCTTTGCAGCCAGGTCCTCCCTCATTTGAACAATCAGGGCATCCATAGATGCCGCATTGTTCCTGTACTGATTATTCTCAGTGTACAGCCGGAGTAGCTCTCTGTCCATGTCGGAGCAGAAACCCTCCTTGTCCGAGAGTCTCGACTCTAACACACAGATCTCTCTGCCCCTCTCGACTGTACACTGGGCTTCTTCTTGTAACCGAGCCTCTAGTGTGTGTATTCTCCTAATGTTGTCAACACAACAATTGCAGTGGAAGTTTGCCTTATCAGCAACCTCCCCTGCCTTTCTTGTGCTGGCGAGTGTCTCTGTGTGTTCTGCCTTCCAAATGGTATCCTCAAAGGTAAGAACCAATTTGTCTAACATTTGGAGGCATTTGTTAGTCTTGTTAAAGACACTCCTACTGATACAAATCCGGTCATGAGCGAATGCCTGGTCCAGCAAAGCGGACCATAGCAGCTCAGCGGATTTGTATGTAGTAGGAACAATGGGATTAAAAGTGCTGTGTTTGCTCAAGTGTTGCAGTGTGGAGAAGTTCATACTCACTTTTTGCTGAGCGTCCATCTTCTTGTTGGTGTTGTACCTCTCCGTCCTACGCAGCTGCTTGGAAGAATTCATTTTTCTGCCGGATAGCCTCTTCCCGACCAGCCGGACTTGTATGCAGCTCCGACGAAGATTGATCTCTTCCCGTGTCGTGTCTTCTTCTCCCTTGCAATCACTCGAGTGACGCAGTGACCGTGTAAAGCAAATAGAAAAAATATTAGTACACAGATAGATTATAGATTCTCTGCTAGAGATTTTGATCTGTGTTTGGTACTATAAGGAAGAATAGCGTTACCTGTCCTCCGAACTATCAGGTCCTAGACACTCAGAAACCACTGACCGCGTCTCTCTTGCCTGAGTTCACAGTATAGGCGATCCTTAGCTTCAAGACCAAACACAGATGTAAAATCTACGCAGTGGACCTGGCTCGCCAATGTTAAGGGGGACTATTAATTACCAATATGTATGCAAATATCAATAATTAATATTCATAAATAGGCGTAAACAGTCTACTAATGACTCCGCCTATTTATACCTTAAATAATAATAACACACTATTCCTTTGCTTTACACTACCCGCTAAACTAGCTGCATGCGCCTAACTAAACTAACTACTGCTAATAACCACACGTTACACAGCAGGTACAAATAATACAAGATATTTATTAACACCTACAGTACACGATGCATACAATACAGCACTAAAAATACAATATTAACTACACTACACAATCCAAAATTCCACCCAGAAATCTACCTACAAATACACTCACATACACATTAGCAGCCCACCCAACCTGGCTCTAAACTATCCCTATGTATAACGAAGGGTTAACGGTGGCACTACAGTGGTTAATGCAGGCCACAGACACAGGTTCGCAGGGGTACAGCAGGGGTTAAAGGGGTAATCCAAGAAAGGGAGCAGGGATGCTCCTGCAGGGATAGGGCAGGGAATTGGTGGTTCAGGGGTTAATATGGGCAGGTAGGGGTTGTAGGGAAATATGGGAATAGTTGGTGGGATAGGGCAAGTAGGGGTTAATATAGGGTAAGTAGGGGTCGTTGGTGCGATAGGGCAAGTAGGGGTTAATTTCGTTGGTGGGATAGCGGGGGTGATACTCGGCACTCTGGGGACGCCAGGGATGCTCGTTTTCCAGGGGGATCATCTTTGTGGGCGGCTCGGCTTCCAGTCCCGAGTGCAGGGGCTGTCGGATATTTATATCCGGCAGCCCACACTGTGGAGCGCGCGCACCACAGACAAGGACACGTAGGCCAGCGCGGTGATATGACATCCCCGCGCGTCCCTGCACGCGCGCAGCAGGGCCGCGCCACTTGCTGACAGGCGGGAGAAGCCTTTGATCTCCCGCCTGTAGCACTTTGCATTCCGGGCAGCGCAATAGTAATTGCGCTGCCGGAATGCGCATAATAGAAGGAGGGCAGGTTTCTCCCCTCTTCCTATTATGCATAATTATCTCCAGCAGAGCTGGAGATAATTAATACAAAGGACTCCGATTCTATTGAATCTGAGTTCTTTGAAACATGCAGGATGACTGGACTCTTGTCCGGTCATTCTGATGCAATTAACCAGATGGCATCAGTGTGAATGCTTGGGGCACATTCACACTGATGCCTCTGGTTTCAGGAGACATTTTCCCATCAATGGGGCCCATGGATAATGGGGTATACGATTTATAAGGGGACATATACTATAAGGGGGCACATATATATAAAAGGGACATATAAGGGGGCACATATTCCCCACAGGGGCCACAATGAGCCCCTGTGGAATACTAAGGGCAGATGTGCGCAGATGTTGGGCACATCTGCGCACATCATCCTATAATGTGCCTATTTATGTATGCATATATATTATACATGCACGCACGTGTTTGCATGCATATACATATATATATGCATTTATTTCAACCCTTCCTCAACAGGGCCCATCTATCAGGCGTCAAGGTGGCTTCCGCAGTCTGCGGATCAAATATGTGCACTAAGAGCTTCCATTGATTCATTTATAGTAGGTATTATACCACTTTTATTTAGAATGATCCCCATTTCTTAGCTCTATTGTTTGTATGTATAATGGTGTGCAGCCATTTTCTTTTTTATAATCATGTTTGCTTCATGGATATGCACCTGTGATTCTGAAGGTTCTAGTCTAAATTTTCTTGTAGGCGTATTGTGTACGTCATGATGTGGTGTTAGTTACCGCATTATGACGAGCACAGTACGTCATGAGATGAAAGTGTCACCGCAAGTACACTTGCGGTGACACCGGCTTCTAAACGGGTGCTGCGGACAGTCCGGGCACCCGCAGGAGACCAGTCACAGCTGTCCCTGCCTTTGGATCGCTGCGATTGGTCAGTCAGATTTGACTGACCAATCGCAGCGTTCAAGCGCAGCTCCGATCTCAGTGAGTGTTGAGATCATCGGGGCTGTGCTGCTGTGTTTACTGTGCCCCGATCTCACCCCCCTTTCAGGATGGCGGAGCAACCAGGTAATAATGAGGGGGCCGACCTCCGCACCCCTCCCCGCCCCCACAATGCTTCAGGATGGACGATCGGTAGTAGATTGTCAGCTGTAACATACAGCTGACAATCTATTGTAACGGCTGACATCGGTGCTGGCAATGATGTCGGCCGTTTAACCCCTTCCATGCTGCGGTCCCTTCTTGCAAAAAACGAGCCCCTGCACAAAATGATCGGCAGAAAAATAAAAAAATGACGTTCAGAAAATGGAGACACAAAAACATATATTTTTTTTCAAAAATGCTTTATTACATAAAATGGAAACAGACAAAGTAGACATATTTGAGATCATTGCATCTGTAACAACCTGCTCTATAAAAATAGCACATGAGCTAACCTGTCAGATGAACATTGTAAAAAACTAAAAATAAAAACTGTGCCAAAACATCCATTCTTTGGTTACCTTGCCTCACAAAAAACATAATATAGAGCGATTAAAAATCATATGTACCCCAAAATAGTACCAATAAAACTGTCACCTTACCCCGTGGTTTCCAAACTGGGGTCACTTTTTGATTGTTTCTACTATAGGGTGCATCTGGTGAGCTTCAAATGGGACATGGTGTCTAAAAACCAGTCCTGAAAAATCTGCCTTCCAAAAATCATACAGCGTTCCTTTTCTTCTGTGCCCTGCCATGCGCCCATACAGCAGTTTACCACCACATGTGGGGTATTTCTGTAAACCACAGAATCAGGGTAGTTTTCTTTGGCTGTTAACCCTCGATTATGTTAAAGAAAAAAATGGATTGAAATGGAAAATCTGCCAAAAAAGTGAAATTTAGAAATGTCATATCCATTTTCCTTTAATTCTTGTAGAATACCTAAAGGGTTAACAAAGTTTGTAAAATCAGTTTTGAGTAACTTGAGGGGTGTACTTTCCAAAATGGGATTATTTATGGGGGGTTTCTACTATGTAAGCCTCACAAAGTGACTTCAGACCTGAACTGGTCCTTAAAAAGTGGGTTTTGGAAATTTTTAAAAAAAAATTAAGAATTGCTTCTAAAATTCAAAGCCTTCTAACTTCCCCAAAAAAATAAAATGACATTTACAAATTGATGTCAACATAAAGTGGACATATGGGGAATGTTAAGTAATAAATATTTTATGAGGTATCACTTTCTGTTTTAAAAGCAGAGAAATTGAAATTTAGAAAATTGCACATTTTTAAAAATTTGGGGTAAATTTTGGATTTTTTCATAAGTAAAGGTGAAATATAGTGAGTCAAATTTAAGACTGTTATGAAGTACAATGTGTCACGAGAAAACAATCTCAAAATGGCTTGGATAAGTAAAATTGTTCCAAAGTTATTACCATATAAAGTAAAACATGTCAGATTTTCAAAAATAATCCTGGTCACGAAGGTGCAAAATGGCCCAGTCATTAGGGGTTTAATAGAGAGGTTTTTCTACCAATTAAAATCTAACAGGATAAATGCTGGGAACCTCACGCTTGGACTACCATCAAACATGAGCATGGGTGTCCCGTGTCCTCCATTTGTATGGAGTGGCAGTCGAGCATGTGAGCTGCAAGTCCATTCAAACTTTAGGGGACAGATGGAAATAGCTGACTGCCGCACCATCAGTCCAACAGAGTTTAAATTGAGCAGCAGTGAACACGCCTGACCAATGCTCCATTGTAATCACAGACACTGGACCCCCATTCTCATGATCATTGAGGTCCCTAGCAATCCATAGTTTTTTTTTGACATTTTCCTATAGACACAAAGAAACAAAGGTAAAACATTGACTAAAAACTGTCACGTAAAAAAACTAAAACAAAACATGAATACCTGCACACGGTGTGGCTTATGCACTTTTTTGTGCTTGTTGATTGCTTGTGCACATTCATGGCTGATGTATTGTGGTAACCCCATAGACTTCAATGTAGTTGTTAAAACACAGAAAATCTGCACCAAAAACTGTGTTAAATAGTGCAGATTTATGTGCAGTTTTTATGCAGATTTCCTGCTTACAAATTCCCCTAGAAAATACACAGGTGCAGAATAGATTGTAATGCTTAGATTTTAGGTTAGGATGCAGATTTCTGTGTGGATTACATCCCGCATTGAAATGCATGGAGACAAGCTGCAACCCATTGCATTCCACGGTGACACTTTGCAACCCCATAGGATAACATGGGGGAAGTGTTTATGCTGCGTATCTGCTGGTGGACCTTTCCGCCACATGTGAAGGCACCCTTAGGAGAACACGCATACCAGTTTGGAGCTGATAATAAAACCATTGTTTCAATCAGAATAGGTTGTACATATAAATGTTTATTGGCAACTTAATGTTACATACTGTATGAAAGAATAAAAATCTTAATTTCAGTAAGCATACATTTTTGAAAAAAAGATAAGCTTTTATTTTGTCTTTAGTGTACAAGTAAATTACAAAATACATGGAAATAAATACATTTTATATACAAAGTATCTCTGCAGGAATAGATATCTGTTCTGTGGTGTATAATCCAAGGTGCACTCTAAGTGAATTCTATTTTGCGTATTTTTAAATGGACATTCATGTTTTGTTACCCGTCTGTGCTGAAGGATTGGCAAGGCATAATAAATTTCTCTCTCCTATCACTTCCTCAGGACGGAAAGAATTAAGAATCCACTTTATTCATTGCTTGGATCCCTAAGTGCAGGCAAGATGCCATTTTGGTGCATATTGCTGCCATTCTATAAAAATGTAAAAAAAATTAAACCATTATATTACACAAATACATGTATCATCTCTGCTATGTTAGGCATGTATATATTTATATATTTAAATAGACTTCTTAAATTCCCAGAGAGATTATTTTCTGGCATTACCCATGCACGTCCTCAGAGTTTCCTATTGCGTTAAATAAATGAACAGGTTTGGGAAAAAGGCTTTGCGGCTACTATTTTGCACAGTGCTGCATCGAACATACAATGAGCAAAGCTCTCTAGACGAAAGTAACAATAACAGATAATGACATTTATACAGAAGGCTGCAGGACTCCATATGGAGCTAGTATGGTACTATACTACCTGGAAGGGAAGGTGTAGTTATGGGTAATGTGCTTTCCTTTCTTCTCGGCCCTGTAAATTGACATGCATGCTATATACAATATGATGAGCAGATGTGGAGTGTGATGCTGTCCGAGTGCAGTACTGGCCTGAATATTGGGCCATGTAAACCCACCTTCAGTCAGCAAACATAACTGATGCAATCAGCTCAGAATATTTGTTATCCCACCAGTTAGTTAAATGATGTAATTGCCATTCATTTGAGATATTAGCGAGTGTGATCTTTTCTAATGTGCTACTGACAACATTTCATTATCTTATTTTATATGCAGGGAAGTAGCACATATAATGAATCTGTTTGTCTAAGGATCACAAAGCAGCTCCCAGGTGTGTGGCTGTTCATCACATCGAGAACACATCATTTCATGGTTTCATTGCACCTCTCAGAGGTGTGATCTGAGCCAATAAATGGGACCTTATATGCATGCTTACACATCTGCTTCTAGATCTTTGTGTTCTAGATTAATGAGATTTTTTTTTTCTATTTAAATCAAAATCAATATTGTAATTTGTATTTAATATTGCTTTTTGTTTGCAAAACAACATTAAATACACCAATATATTTTAGGATATTGTAATGTGGGCCCTTCTAAAAAAAATCTTTATTTTCCATGTCACTATCTATATTAGAAACACCCTAAAATCCTGCCGTTTTCACTCTTGCTCTAAGCCTAACAGTAGGCTAGTAGTGTTCTGTAGAGATTCCATTTCAGCATTCATTATCACCACATACAGGATTACAATGAAAGGTATCTGTTATAGAGCACACAGAATCCTCCAATCACAGTAGGTGATGGTCACGGCTTATCTGTTTCCCTCCCTGCACAGGTCACACTGCATGTCTATAGACCTCAGCAGTTTCAGACTGGGGTACCTAGGGACTATTGGTAAAATTCATTCAGGGGACCTACTGTACAGCAAGGTGTTACAATATGGTTATGGGGTCAATGCAGAGATTTCAAGAGGGCAGGTCCCTGGGGAAAGAGGAGGATGGCTATCCTCTCTCTACGTCTACCTCTGTACCTAGAAGTCATCTCAAGCACCTGATACAACTATAATAATAAGCTGGGTATTTTGTTAAATAATCTCTCCAGTTTTTTGTATGAACATAGGCTGGTTGAGATGCTGTGCGCTGCCTATGTATACGTAGTGCAGTAATGTGCCACTTGTGCAGGGGGTGGGGGACGAGAGGTTAGGAATGAGCGAAATTGTGTTTCAAATGCGACGTACAAGGTTCGGGTTCCGGTTATCTAAGAATTCCGTTATGGATTCCGCTACCATGGACCATAAATTATGGTCCGTGGTAGCGGAATCCATAACAGAATTCTTAGTTAACCCGAACCTTGTACGCTGAACTTGAAACACAAGTTCGCTCATCCCTACTAGAGACCCATCAGGGGATTCACCTATTCCCTTGTGGGCCAGTCTGTGCCTGGACCTCAGTGAATATCTCTTGTCTGTTGAGGCTATGCTCCATTGTTGCTGCTGTAAATATTTTTTCTGATATCCCCATAATCAGGTACAGAAAGAAATCTACAATCAGAATATTTTTTTTAAAAAGCAACACATTTCACTGTCATGTTCTAATTAAAAAAAGGTAAAGGGAATCCGTCACATTTGATATGCTGCCCCCTCTGTGTGTTAAGACCAGTGATTCAATATCACATGTGTTTTATTCTTTTGATACCCTAATTATGAGTTTTAGGACTTCAGACTTCTATGTAAAAGTGTGCAGACACAGCAGGAACATTTCTGCAACACGTACGTGATATTTAAAAAAAAAAATACTTCGCTTGTACTGTACAGTATTGTACTGTGGAAATGCGCATATGTCCTAAGAGAAGGTTAGGGAGGAGATTCTCCACTACTTTCTATGTGCAGTGGATAGCAGCTAGTCTCCACCTATCATGCCAAGGAAAACTGTAAACTAGACAATCAGCAAGCCCAGAGCTAAGCTTCAAATGTTAGTCAATTAAGTGCCCAAAGAGAGTAATCTTGAGCACAAGCTTAGTAAATATGTGTGAAAATAATATACATGATTTTTCTAATTGCAGTATTGTGTGTATATGCAAATTGGAATTAGGGAACATACATTGCATGTAAAATACTGCTGAACACGAGTGAAATAATTGCCATACACAGTGGCATAGCTTCAATGGTGTCAGAGCATGCAATTGCTATGGGGTCTGGTGCTGAACGCCTTTTTCGAAATGTAAAAACACAGCATTTTCCATCAGCCATCACCAGGGGAAGCCCAGTTTAAACAGATGTATAAATTCCTATTCGCTGAGCTCCCCCTAGTGGTGGCTGCAGACAGCCAGCTTTGTAATAGAATGGAAGCAGGAGATTTATTAGTGTATTTGCTGACATAGAAGTTCAATAAAGAGGGTTAGGCCAGGTGTGACTTTTTACAATTTTACTTAAAATTTCTTCTGCCTATTTTTTTTATTTTTTACATTTATTAGAAATCTGGGGCGTTGTGCATTGCATACTGCATTGCATGACAGTGATTGACTCACATGTACTCAAACTGGTTAGGTCAGGGGGGGGGGGCATATTAAGTTTAGTGGGGCACTACAAGATCTGTGTATGCCCCTTACCATATACTGAATAAAGGACTTCCATTTAGGAGTTTTCTATGAGAGGTTTCTAGAATAATATAGAGAATATAATAGTGACTTGCCTTAGTTGTAAAGCTTTTTTAATTATTCATTTAAAGAGGATTATGGGTTAACTATGATTTTTAATAAATGTAGTTGCTTTCCCCCTGACTATCTTCCCCCATGCTCCTGACCTGTTTTCACCATGTAAACCAATCTTGTTTGTTTCCATCCTGTATGTAGCACTTCCTATTGCTGTATCCAACCAAACCCATGATGCACTTCTCCTTTCTCTGCTACAGTCCAGCACCGCCCCTACCAACGCCCAACTAGCATATAGCTCCTCCCACCAGGTAGTTACATAGACACTCCCCTATCACTGTCCCTAACACCCAGCTAGTATATAGCTCCTCCCACCAGCTAGTTACATAGACACTCCCCTAATAACTGCCCCTAACAATGCCCAGCAATTTTATAGCTCCTCCCGCCAGTTAGTTACATAGACACTCTCCTATAACTGCCCCTAGCACTGCCCAGCTAGATAATAGCTCCTCCTAAACCATCTAGTTACATGGACTCTTCCCTATCACTGCCCCTGATGCTGCTTTGACATGCCCATGGACATAACATCACAGGAATTAAGGAAGAGCAGAATGGACATGGTCATTTGATCACAGCCCAGAACGAAAGATAGGAGCAAAAAAGGTTAAAAATATATCACAAAATTACAACTACACACATAAATGATTATTTTAAAGAATGATGATGCAAACTGGGAAACCCCTGTAAAGGGAACCTGTCACCACAAAATACATTGCAATCTGAAAACACCATGTTATAGAGCAGGAGAAACTGAGCAGATTGATGTATAGTTTTGTGGGAAAACATTCAGTAAAACCTGTGATTTATACATTTATATCTCTGCTTTTTCTACCTCCTGTGAACAGCGATTGGTACAGGAAGGAGGGGTTATCAGTGACTGACAGCTATCTCTATGCACACTTATACACACAATGCCATCAATCACTGATAACCCCTTCCTCCTGTACCGATAGCTGTTCACAGAAGGTGGAAAAAGCAAAGATATAAATGTATAAATTACAGTTTTTACTGAATCTTTTTCAGCAAAACTATATATCAATCTGCTTAGCTTCTCTTGTTTTATAAGATGGTGCTTTCAGATACAGAGACAGGTCCTCCATTAGCCTACTTAATTTTAATAGTGCCAACTTAAGTCGTTATCTGTAAAGAATAAATCAAGGCAACTGGACTTACTGTAGATTTCTTGAAAACGTTTCACTCGTTCTTCCAACGAGCTTTCTCAATTCTGAGTGACTGTACAAGAATTCTCTGGGAATAAATATGTAACTGTATCAACATCTGGTAATTATACGCAGCATGGGGTCAAAGGTCATTATACCCAGCATGGGGTCAAAGGTGTTGATCCCATTATACTAATTGGAGTCAGTAGGTGATAATGACCTCCCAGAAAAAGGTGTCAAGACAGCATTGTATTTGGCAGACAATAGATGTCTAACCCCCCCCCGCCTCTATTCAAGCTTGGCTTCTCCATTTTTATGTAGATTGCCTCCTTCACACCTCGTTTGTACCAATCGACCTCCTTATCCAAAACACGTACTTGACTGTCTTCAAAGTCGTGACCGGTTTCTTTTAGATGTAAGTACACGGCTGAATCTTGACCAGAGGTTTTGGCTCTTCTATGCTGAGCCATACGCTGATGTAGTTGTTGTTTTGCTGGGTATAATTACCAGATGTTGATTCAGTTACATATTTATTCCCAGAGAATTCTTGTACAGTCACTCAGAATTGAGAAAGCTCGTTGGAAGAACGAGTGAAACGTTTTCAAGAAATCTACAGTAAGTCCAGTTGCCTTAGTTTATTCTTTACAGATATACCATGACCTGGATAAATGAGAACCTTCACAGACAACATAAGTAATTATTTGCTTTGTCACTCCTGCTCTGCATTGGGTTTGCACTGAAAATAAAAAGTTGTAACAAGAATTTTTGCACATTACATTCTTAAAGGGAAAATCAGAGGCAAGCACAGAGGTTTTTTTCCTGTAAAGTTTCACAGACCGCTCATAACCGTAGGACATGGAGACATGCTGAAAGGCCTCTATGGATCTCTGTTATGCTGGGGACCAGATAAATCTATCTTTGGGGTTAGGGGTGAGCAGCTTCCCTCCGAACAATACTGGTACTCACAGCTTTTTCCCTTAGGTTCACCTTAAATTTGTACTTTATTTGGCACATGCTCAGTTACCCTGAGTAATATTGTTAATCCTATACAGATTAATGAATGCTTATAATTAGTAGACATTTTAGGTGCTAACAATTCTAAATTACAAGACTAGGTTTGTAGAAGATTTACATACTAGATATAATATTTTACCCCCCAAAAAATATAATTTACTCAAGACTAAACTCCATCAACAATGTTTCCCAGTTATATAAGATACATCAAAGAGCTTCACCATAGTTGAAGCCAAGGTGATTACCACCTCACGTGGTTTATTATCACCGTTCTAACAGTCTGCCTTACGAGCCAAGGCAGGCATGCTTCACCAAACCTTGTGCTTTTCAATTTTGACTACATTTTGCAGAACAAGTAGTGGTGCTTAATTCACGAACAATTTTGTAGGAGCTGCTGGTCCTTCTGCTTCTGAGGAACATGTTTCAATGGGTGCATGATTATTTTAGAACAATGACAATACTTATATATAGTGCAAGGTTTCATTGCTTTTTACATACAGTTGGACTGTGATACATGAATAACTGCAAGAGTGATAATCTCATAAACCCAGTTGAAGATTTCTAGAGTCTTATATACAAATACTGACACACTAAGAATACATTGAGAAACCATTTCAGCTGGTTCACCTGAAATAGCTATAAAAGCCTCTGAGCGGGTGCTGGGTTTTGGGAGTAGGCCTTGCTAGATAATCTTAATTAATCACCCTTTATTCTTTCTTCTTTAAAGATCAGCTAAAGGGTGACTGGATAATAATTACTAGAGTTTTTACCTAATTTAATGTTTTGGGAAATAAGGCAAGTATGCTATCAATGCCAGGTCAAGCTTGTTAATATGGTACTTAGCACAAATTAATACTTATGTGTACCATACCTATGGTTTGGTCAATGATGCATTTTTAAAGGGCATCTGTCAGCAAATTTGTACCTGTGAAACTGGCTGATCTGTTACATGTGCACTTGGCAGCTGTAGACATCTATGTTAGTCCCATATTCATATGTGCCCGTATTGCAAATGAGCCTCTAGGAGCAATTGGTGTGTTGCTGTTACTCCTAGAGGCTCAGCTCTCTGTAACTGCTATGCCCTCTGCACTTTGACAATGCCAGTTGTGATCACAGTTACACTGCCTTGCACTGTCAAAGTGCAGAGGGCGCATCAGTTACAGAGATAGCAGAGCCTCTAGGTGTAATGGCAATGCCCCCGTAGCTCCTAGAAGCTCATTTGCATATATTAAAACTTCTGCAATGCGGGCACATATGAACATGGGACCAACACAGATGCCTTCAACTGCCAAGTGCACGTGTAACAGGACAGCCAGTTTCATAGGCACAAATCTGCTGATAGATGCCCTTTAAGTTAGATTAAAATTTCTGATAATTAAATTAATTCTGTGTACAACCATTATTATTGTTGACCGAATCCAAGTATCCAAAGTGGACATCGATCCGAATTTCAGGAAAAATTTGATTCGTCGCAAAGCCGATTTTCCTCGCACTCCATGGTAATGAATCTATTTTTCTTGAAATGGCGGTGAAAAAAAACAACATACTAACCTCATTTGCACGTGAGGAGGCCGTCGTGGCCATCTTGATTGCAGAGACCGTGTGAAATGTTGCTCGGGGTGACGTTTGAGTCACTGTGCTGACTAGGCGCGGTGATGTCATCAGTGATATTTCGCGCAGTGTCTTCAATCAAGTTGGCCGTGACAGCCTCTCCACGATCAAATGGATAAGGCGAGTATGTAATTTTTTTTAAACTGGATTAGCCCCTGACAGGCCTTACATTTTATCTCAGATGCCACGATCAGCAAAGAACATGGCATCTGATGGGTTCAATGATGGAGTAGGGGTTCAATCGCCATTCCAAGTCATTGCGCCTGCTACATACAAAAGAATGAACCAGCCGAATCGAATTTCTCATAACTTCACTCATCTCTACTCATTATCACTGTGAGTCACTATTTTGTATATACCGTTCTCTGCTGTGTCTTAAATCTATATGGAGTCTAAAAGCTATAGTAAATTGTGCCCAATTTTTTCACCTCTTCATCCTGGGCTCTCCCACTTACAACAATCAGGAAATCTTGTTACCTAACGCCAACAATCATTTCCATGGTCTGAAGGAATCATTCTAACCATATGTTTGCAATTGAGTTCCTCTGGTCTTGTATACGGAGACTGAAATAGTATAGTAAGAATGCGAAGTGCAAAGATTTTATTCCTTTCCAACTCAAAATTCTCAGCTTCACTATTGGAACTTTGACAAGACTTTGTCCTATTTGAGCTTAACCTGGGCCAAAAAGTAGACTACCCATATATGATATGTGAACCATGATTAGTATATAGCTTATACAGAAGCCATATTGTTTTTTTCCTACAATCACTACTGTACTTCTTCATTCTTATTTTAGATGTACTGTAAAAGTTTTTTTGGATAATAAAATAGTAAATCTTTCTAGAAACAGTGTTCATGAGTTCTTGAGTTAACATTTCAAATATTCGCCAGTCATAGCAATACACCATTTATATCCATCAAGACCAAGAAATCACCCAAATTAAAAATGCTAGTGGTGCACAGTGTAGGAGCACACTGATTTCCATAAAACATGGATCTACAATACAATTGTAAAGTTGATCCAAGTAGAACAGTATTAGATTATTTTTGACATATATAAGCAGCTATATATCATTGCCCTTTTTCCTGTGGCCCTCGACTTGCTCATATATTCCTGCAGTGTTGCCCATATTGTAGGATGCTACAGTTGTGGTTTGCAGGATACTGCAGACAGATAAATCATAGGAATACAATGTTATACAGTCACCATTCCATTTATAGTGGCAATCTAATTCAGTTCTAAAGTGCTGGCAGAGGAGGTTAAAAGATTAACAACTCTAATAAGCGAACATTACCTGTTACCAGCTTGATATACAGTTTTCTGCGCAAACATGTCAAAACCCATATGCTGCTGGTGGAAATCACAATACAAAATTTGAAATGATGCACCAGAAAAGATAATTTTGGCTAAATATCTGGAGAAATATCTCTATGGACAAGCTGTTATATTATAGTGCAGCTCCGTTTGCTACACATGTTCTGCATTCCCTTTTAGTGTTCTTCAGTAGTCAAAAAGCCCTGCGGATGCTGAAAGACTAACATGAACGCTCAGACACAGCTTAGTAAGCTTTGATATAAAAAGCAAATGAAAATGATAAAAAAATATTGCAAAATAGATCGCTGTTAATGGACTTCCACACTCATCGATATGAACGGGAAGGGATTTCTACATTATTGAATGCTCTGTAAAAGGAAATTGTTACAAATCTATAGTTGCTAAATTTTACAGCAGTCCTATATAGTTATCTTATAGTCTTGTTGTGACCTGCTCCTCCTGCCCGTCTTTCCACTTGTTGATGAACAGATCACATGCATCTCCCCATGAGTCAAACACATCCTCTGTTGAGTCTATCAACTTGGCATTAGAAGAGCAGAGGTCGGAAGCACAGTGTAGGGAGCTGGTATGAATAGGGAGGTGATCGTGACTTGGCACGCCAATGCTCTTATCTTGACTCACCTCATTGAGGTTAATTTCACTTTTAGAGCACTCTGGCTCTGGATCAGTTTGTTTTACTTCCTGCCACACGCAATGAGGCTGGATAAGACCATCAGAGATGGTGTACACTGGTTCACCAGCAGGCTCTGGCATGTGTCCGTTCATCTTAGAAAAGAGTAAGCCCAGTCTTTTAAAGGACTCCTTCTTGGAACTTGAAAGCCTCTGGAGTTTGTTGCCGTTTCGAATAAAGGAACGCTTATTACTAATGCCATTACTTTTAGGAGCCTCATCCATTATTTCAATCCCAGACATTGTTTTAAAGAGAGCTGAGACGTTGAAGTCTTTTTTTTTGTTGGCTACGTTGAAGGACACACTTCTTGCTTTGGAACGTTCTTCTGGCACTTCTTCTTTTTGTGAGATCTCTGTGCTGCTGGTGGAATAGCTTCTCCTTGGAGGCTTCCTGTTGCCCAGAAGATCAAGAACTTCATAGCGGAAGCTGGAGATATCTTGTTTTAGTTCCTGCAGGAAAAGAGCCAATTTATAAAAATACATCAAACAATAGGTGTGCATAATGTGAGGATGACCCCCAAATTTTTAAAATATAATTTAGACTTAGGCAGATTCCTAACTGACTGGTTAAATCACATTATTTACCTGTAAAATAATGGCGAGTCTACGGAAAAAAGGCAATATTTGCACATATTACATAAAGTGCTACATTGAAATCCCATGTGAAGACAATGTTGAACTCAAGTACCTACTTCAAGGACTTCTGTGAGATGTTATTTAAGTAAAGCAAGTTCTTCCTGAGAATCACACATATAGTACTATTTGCACATATCTCCCAGTGCTATGAGAAGCTTCTGCAAGTGTTGTAATGTAATGTGTGCAACAAATAATGGGATTTAGTCTGATAAGGAGAGAATTTCTAAAAATGATTGTATACCTGGATTCCAGTGAGCTTGAAATATGACCAATAAATACAGTGGCATGTCATAAGATGTATGGTATATAGACAGGGGAAATTGTACATTTGGTGTGCTGAGATATATTGATTAACCGATTTGTCATTACCTTCAGACAAATGGTGAATGTTAATGACTATTTTATGTCAGAACTATTTTTGGTCTAAAAGAATCCGTATTAAGAAGGCCTATACAGATATATGGAAATGAACATTAGGAGAAGCCATCTTGTCTGGGTTTATAAAAAGAGCAAGATGAGTTCAACCTCCTCTGGACTGAAAATGACTAACTAGGAGATTAGGAATCTGTGTAGAGACCTTTGTTTGTAAAACTAAGAGGATTTAGTTTGATACAATAAAATTGCTTCATACATATTCTCATATAAGAGACAATGGATGGAAGTGCTGAGTTTTAGTTTATTTTCGGTGAATAGAAAGAGGATCTAGTTTTACTATTCTTTGTAATGTTCATATCAATCATCATGTGAATGTTTTTGGATTTTGGTTTTTATGATATGTCCTAAAATTGTATGTTTTAAATAACTAGAAGTGTGGTAATTATATTAGGTTCATTTAGTGTTAGAATAAGGTGAATTTCCACTGTAATTGCAGAGTGTCAAAGAATCCTGTAGAGTTAATTAGGTACACCTTCTTAGAAGATCTCCTGAAGGGGGATTGTGGACATATCAAGCACATGTGAGGAGGCAGTCCTGTTTGGAATGGGGATTTCTCACTAGTAGCATCTCCTCTATACATCAGGAACTAATGATGCACCTATATCCCCCTTCTTAAGGTCTGTCTCATTATGTCTTTTTATGATGTTTCTAATATCACCCAGGACAATAATTTATCTAAAAGGATGTAATGTATTTCACGGTCACTACTTGTAAGGAAACATTATTTTTCCCTAATGCCCGTGTTTTTCTAATTATTTTTGCATTGACCCCCTGAGGAGCCCGCGAGGGTGAAATGCGTTGGTGTACTCTATACACCAACTTTCATTTTGCTTGGGGCATTATTATTGCTAATTTATACTTCTTCATAATTTTTTTAGGGTTGTATAGGGCTGTCTAGGGGCGGTACGAGGACAGGGAAACCCCACCATTAGGGGTGGTACCTGGGCTGAGGTTAAACCAGGATTTGACTAGGGAAAGATTCCCCTGATAGTAATACATCAGCATTTTTACCTCAATATCTGTTCAAGGATCCTCCTTCCCCCCTTGACGTAGTATATTTACATTCGTTACTTAACCCGTGGTGGATGTTATATATGCAGTAATAGGTGGGCTGCATCTGCTTGCCCATGTTTTTGTTATCTGTCACCAATTTTGGGGCACATTTTTTTAGCTTGATCAATAATAATAAAAGTTATATTTCAGGGGTCCTATTTCCTCTAAGTTTAAAGATTGTGGACATAGGTGTTATAAGCAAATAAGGTATCTTCACAGAGACAATGAGTAAAGTGTCACATAAATCTGTTTTTATCCCAATGAATAGAGGAGTTTTATGGTGTGTGTCTTGATTAAATAGGTTAGTTTTGTATTTAGAGACAGAGTGAATGTCTGGTGGTGTGTATACATAAATGTATTTTAGGATTAGGAATTTTGTCATTGATACATATAGATATTTGCGTTCCATTGTTAAGAACTGTTATTCAAGGTTTTGGTTAAAAATTATCTTGTTGGAGAAATAAAAAAAAAAAACCACAAACTTTAACATAGAACTCCAGTGCCATCTATTGGTGGGGTAGAAGTAAGACATGAGTTGTGAAATAGGTGGGGGAGTAACACAAGTGATGACACTAGTTATTGATTAACCCGACAAATCCCATTCTTAAATGGGATAAAAAGGCAGCATGAGCTGATAGAAGGGATCCTCATCATGATCATCATCACTTCATCAATCCATCCAAGGAGCAACTCACCACAGCAAGGAGAATAAGGCTACTTTCACACTGGCGTTTCTGGGTCCGCTTGTGAGATCCATTTCAGGGCTCTGACAAGCGGCTCAAAACGGATCAGTTCAGCCCCAAAGCATGACGATGCAGAGCCAAACGGATCCGTCCTGACTTACAATGTAAGTCAATGGGGACGGATCCGTTTTCACTGACACAATATGGTGCAATTGAAAACGGATCCGTCCCCAATTGACTTTCAATGTAAGTCTGGACGGATCCATTTTGACTTATTTTTTAATGAATAATGCAAACGGATCCGTTATGAACGGATACAAGCGTTTGCTTTATTGGTGCGGATCCGTCTGTGCAGATACAAGACTGATCTGTGCCAAACGCGAGTGTGAAAGTAGCCTAAGAGAGGAGGGAATAGGACCTGACTATACTACATTCCTGAACCTTGACCCTGATTTCTTGCAGGCCGATTCTTTGGTATAGTAGAGTTCTATTTGTATTTTAGAAAATTAGTTAATTATATCCATATATATATTATATCAATCATATCCTGTGTGTAAGATAGGGTACCCTCTTTAGGCTAGGGAGATATATACTGTTGATATATATTTAGATATCACTGTATCATCTCCGAAGAACTGATTTCAGTTCTAGTCATTTATATGGTTGAATATATATATGGAAATTAAATATGGAGAAAACCTAACTCAGTTTTAATCTGAAACATTTGTCAGCTGGGAGAAATCAGGTGTAAATCTTTTTTTTAAATATTTGTTTTCAGTTATTATTCTGACATGCGATTCATGTATTCATTATCTTTATATTCTCTAGGTTATTGGGTTTTTCTTAATTGCATATCATTGTTTATTACCATTTTATTGTCACTGATTTTATATTTTATTATATTTGCACTGAATTATTATGAATAAATATATATATTTTGCATACCTGTTTCCTTTTGTCTTCAACTCAGCGCAGATAAAAGAGCTCTACTTAGCTCTTGTTTTGTTTATGAAAATAAGTTGGAATCTCCTTGATTATCCCCTTCCCGACACATGACGTACTATTACGTCATCGAAGCCACTGCATTCCCGCAATTTGACGTAATAGTACGTCACGGAGATCGGGCGGGCACTGGAGCGGTGCGCGCTCGATCACTGCAGGAGCATCGGCAGTCCCTGATAGCCGGGCCCCTGCTGTATCCGCCAGCATTGCTGTAAAAGCCGATGCCGGTGGATTAACTTCTTCTATGCCGCAGTCCGCGCTGACCGCGACATAGAAAGTGTTTGCGTCGGGTGAGGGAGCGCATCAAGTCCCCCGTGCTGCTGTGGCGGGGACTCGATGTGTCAGAAGGCAGCCTGATGCCGTGCAGAGGCTGCCCAATGCCTTGCACGGTATTGGGACCTGTCTTCTATGGGTGCCCAGGAGATGCAGTCTCAGGCTGGGTCTCCTAGGCAACCTGTTAGTGTATTACTCACTGTAGTACAGGAACAGACAATGCATTACAATACAGATGTATTGTAATGCATTGCAGAGGGGATCAGACCCCCAAAAGTGAACGTCAGAAATAAAGAAAAGAAAAAAAAAAAGTAAAAAAAAGCCCCTTTCCAAATGATACAAACATTAAGTAGACATATGGGAAATGTAAAGTAATAACTATTATATGAGGTATCACTATCTATTATAAAAGTAGAGAAATTGAAATGTTTAAATTTGGGAGTTTTTCAAAATTTTGATTAAATTGGGGATTTTTTCACAAAGGTGAAATATATTGACTCAAATTTATGACTATCATGAAGTACAATGTGTCACGAGAAAACAGTCTCAGAATGGCTTGGATAAGTAAAAGCGTTCCAAAGCTATTACCACATAAAGTGACACATGTCAGATTTGCAAGAAATGGCCTGAGCAGAAGAGCAACAACTGGCCCGGGGTAGAAGGGATCCTGACTTGTTTACATAAATAAAAGACTGTTTTTCAGAAGCAGTATAAATATTCTGACATTTATGTGGTATTACTATCTATCTTAAGAGCAGAGAAATTCAAATTTAGAAAATAGCAAATTTTTAAAAATTTTCAGTAAATTTTAATAAAAAAAAAAAAGGTAAAACATATTGACTCATTTACCACAAATTTAACATGAAGTATAACAAACTCAGAATTAGTGTTTAACGAATCAAACCATCTGAAGTGAAATTCGATCCAAAGTTTAAGAAAAATTTGATTCCCAACTTATCCAAATTTCCTTGCGCTTCATGGTAACGAATTGTGTTTTTCCTAAAGTGGCAGCTACACGTGTTACAAAGTGAACGTAAGAAGCCTGGATCCCCAATAATGCCCTGCAGACAGCCAATCAGCAGGTAGTCAGTCACTGTGATGTCACAGCCATTTAAAAGCCTCATCCCCCGTGGTCTCCGCCATTTCACTATGAGCTGAGCATAGGAGAGACGTGAAAAGCGCTAGGGACAGTGTCGCTAAAAGCTTTTAATTTTGGCATATTGGATAGGGAGAGTGCAGGGACAGTGTAGGGAGATCATAAGAAGAGCACAGGAAGACTGCAGGGACTGTAATCTGAAGCTGACGGGATCCATAGGAGACGGTGCTCTTCTTATGAAGAGGGTCATGTGACACATCAAACTTATTGGGAATTTCACAAGAAAAACAATGGTGTGCTTGGTTTTAACGTAACTTTATTCTTTCATGAGTTATTTACACGTTTCTGACCACTTATAAAATGTGTTCAATGTGCTGCCCATTGTGTTGGATTGTCAATGCAACCCTCTTTTCCCACTCTTCACACACTGATAGCAACACCGCAGGAGAAATGCTAGCACAGGCTTCCAGTATCCGTAGTTTCAGGTGCTGCACATCTCGTATCTTCACAGCATAGACAATTGTCTTCAGATGACCCCAAAGATAAAAGTCTAAGGGGGTCAGATCGGGAGACCTTGGGGGCCATTCAACTGGCCCACAATGACCAATCCACTTTCCAGGAAACTGTTCATCTAGGAATGCTCGGACCTGACACCCATAATGCGGTGGTGCACCATCACATTATGAGTGTTAGGTCCGAGCATTCCTAGATGAACAGTTTCCTGGAAAGTGGATTGGTCGTCGTGGGCCAGTTGAATGGCCCCCAAGGTCTCCCGATCTGACCCCCTTAGACTTTTATCTTTGGGGTCATCTGAAGGCAATTGTCTATGCTGTGAAGGTACGAGATGTGCAGCACCTGAAACTATGGATACTGGAAGCCTGTGCTAGCATTTCTCCTGCGGTGTTGCTATCAGTGGGAGAAGAGGGTTGCATTGACAATCCAACACAATGGGCAGCACATTGAACACATTTTATAAGTGGTCAGAAACTTGTAAATAACTCATGAAAGAATAAAGTTACTTTAAAACCAAGCACACCATTGTTTTTCTTGTGAAATTCCCAATAAGTTTGAGTCACATGACCCTCTTCCTATTGAAAAAACAAAAGTTGGATTCAAAATGACTGACTTCAAAATGGCCGCCATGGTCACCACCCATCTTGAAAAGTTTCCCCCCTCACATATACTAATGTGCCACAAACAGGAAGTAAATATCACCAACCATTCCCATTTTATTAAGGTGTATCCATATAAATGGCCCACCCTGTATAACCCCCATTAGGGTACTACAGTTCACAGTCTCCCGATGCCTGTCCTCATCATGCCACTTCACCTTCTGGCTCCATCCACACCTCTGTCAGCTCTGTGTGTTTCCTGATCCATCTTGTGTGTGACCCCAAAGGTGACTGACACCATCTACAGGGATGTGAACCCTATCAGTCACTTCACCTATTCCTGTACTAGACAGCTGGTCTCCCTCCTATCGCTCTTTGCTCCCGCAGTCCTTCTTCCATTCTGATACTCCCTGGTCTGTTCTTTATAGAGGATTGCTCAGTGGCCTTACACTTCCCAAGGCTCCCACCGGATCTGGAATGGTTGGGAGGTCTGTTAAAGGGGTATTCCCATCTTAGACATTGGGGGCATAACAATATACGTAGAATGGAGCTTGCAAAGTGCCAGACGGCGCACCACGCATTTGCGGCCACTCTCCATTTCTATGAGACTGCCGAAAATAGCCGAGCACTGGCTCAGCTATTTCCATTAGCCCCATAGAAGTGAATGGAGCCATGGCTTCGCTTGCACAGTGCGCTTCCCATTAATTTCAATGGGACTTCCGAAAATAGCCTATTCCGGCACTCCTATAGAAAGGAATGGAGGGCGGTCGCACATGCACGGTGCGCCCTCCAGCACTTTTCGGGCCATGTCCTATGTATAGGTGCAAGTCCCAGAGGTGGGACACGCACCTATCAGACATTTTGGTCATGTCCTAGAGCAGGGATCATCATCCTTTGGCACCCCAGCTGCCGTGAAACTACAACTCCCAGCATGCAAACTTACTATTCTTGTAACTCCCGTAGAAGTGAAAGGAGAATTCTGGGAGTTGTAGTTTCAGAACAGCTGGAGTGCTGGAGGTTGCTGATTCCTGTCCTAGAGATATGCCCCCCAAGGTTCATGATGGGACAACCCCTTTAATGATTGCTGTATTGTACTGCTAGAGGCCTAGATAAGGCAGCATAGTAATGGTATACACACAGATCAAGTCCTGTGCACTGGGGCTGTACTCCATCACTTCATACAAGCCTTATTCACATAGTGAAGATGTAAAAATGTTGCATCAGTGTTTTGAAATTTAAAGCAGTTGTAGGATCTAAACACGGGGAAAATATAGTGGAGGGAGTTTAATGCCTTTTAAAATATTCTTTGTACCCCACCTAATTATGGTTTGTGAATACCGAGCAAATCTGCAGTATGGGAATAAGGTCTGGTTATTGAATTTCTTAGTATCTGACCCATTTCAGCTGCCATAAAGCACACCTATTTGTTGTACGGTTTAAATAATAGTACCGTCTCCAATATGGCTGATCCCAGGGAAGTTTGAAAAAAATATGTTTAAAAAACAAACAAAAAAAACACTACATTATTTCACCTCTGCAGACCAGAATACATGAATTATTCCCTTTTTGTGGACACTCAAGCGAGATCGACAGTGTGCTTATAATAGTAGAAAGAAGATAACAATGTGAAAAAAGGGCAGGCAGCAGATTTCATAGCTGCATGATCTTTCATCAGAGATGGTGAGAAGACCAGCTGTGAGGAGGAACAATTGCTTCCTGTGAGACGTGTGTATCCAAGTGTGACATATGAATGTTTCATGTGCCTGGCACAAACACACGCAGCTACGTATGTACCATATATCCCTGATTAACTGTTCACATGTTGACTGTTAGTGGTTTGCTCTTAAAACATTACTATGTATTTCAGGCCCACAACCTAATATGAAATTGTGCTGTACTGGCCCAATTACCCATTAAAGGGGTTGTCCAGCTCAGAAAACCCATGAGTTAATAGAGCAACCCCTTGTTCAGCATCCTCATCCTTTGCTCAGACAAGAGAGTGGTTACAAAGAACATCTCTCTCTGGAAGACCTGTCCTATCCTGCATTACACATACATCACAATGATTTCTTTGGGCACAATGTAATACTTCATTTCCCCTGTGGTGGCGCTGCAGGGCAACTGAACACTTACTACCAGGTTTCTCTGCAGATTACAGCTGATTACTTTGGTTCCCAGCATAGGGACACTTTGTACAATTCCAAAAAGAAAAGCTTTTGACATCTGGTCTCATGATGCAGTACTGCGTGGTTACTGTGGTGCTTTGCCAGTGGGTTTTTGGGGTCCAGTGCCAAGGGGGCTTAGTTTGACAGCAAGGGTGCTGTTCGCCTGCTTTATCTTGCTACAAGGGGGCACTGTGGCAGTGGTCGCCACATGGTGCTGTGCCAAATTAGAGTAGGACCCACTTGAAGAAGGCAAACTTGACGTGGTGAGTGGGCCTATGTGTTTTGATTCCAAACGTATAGTAAGTGCCTCTATGGAGACGCTTATAAGTTATGCCGAGATCAATGTATGACATGTGGATCTGCAACCCATGTCTTTTCTTTTTGGAATAGGAACACGTTGCAATCAACTTATTATCAATGGACTGTTCTAACAATTAGGGACTGCCCAAAGTAGACAACCCCTTCAATAAATATTCCATCTCTGTTGAGAACTAGCAAATAATAATCTATTTAGATGTTCGCATGTTAAGGTCACATGCTTTCGGCCGTTGCCGGCCATGGCCCGTTTGGCGACCCGCAAATAGCGGGTCCGCAATATGCGGGCAACGGCTGTGTGCTCACCGCATGATGCTGACACATTCACTTGGGGTTCCTCTCTGTGCCTCCGCACCGCAAAAAAATTGATCCCATAGACGTGTATCAAGGTGGAGAATGTCACTCTGCATTAATTTCTTTGGAGGTAATGAAACGGCCAAGAAATTCAGAGGTTGATATATACCTAATAGATTTTTATGACATCCATATTGCAATCATTAACTAACATGGGAATACCCTTTTAAAGGTATAATAAAGGTTGGTATTTATTTGTAGAAAATATATATTACACACAAGATACAAAAATGCTTTATTACCTTGAAATTTTCTTCTGTTAACCCTTCATTCGTTTTTGAATTCCTAATCATTGCTGCAACGTATCGTTTGACCAGATTTCTGATAACTTCCTGTAGTGAAAGAAAATATTCTGGAATATTAGAAAGTTGAAAAAAAAATTAAGAAAAACGTATACAAACATGTTAAATGCTAACAACTATTTCTATATATTAAATTTTAGATTATTTCTTGCTAATATGATGTGAGAAAAGTGAGAAAATGAAATTATATTTGTAAATGGAATAGTTAATGGAGTTAATAGTTGAACTAGTTATTTAAACATAATGGGGCATTCATCATTTCATGTGAACCTGAAAACAGGCATTAAAAAGTTGCAAAGTTTGGCGCACACTTTAGTTATGCAAAACTTTAGGACTTTTTAGGAGTTACATAATTTGCCACTTTTCAAAGTGGCGGACGGTGTGGGGTAGTGTAGCTGGCCTTTTACATTGACTATAATCTAGGCCAGGAAACTGGCCTAGATTATAGTGGAGATCTAGACCAGCTCAATTGCTGGTCTAAATCTCCGCTTTGGCACACGGAAATGCAACATGCTCCTCTTAATAACTGTCTCGCAAGCATAAAGAGATTAATACCGGCATGTAAAACGCTGGTCTTGATAAATGTCCGCCAATGTACCAGATAACTTGTAATGCACTGTGGTAAACTAGAGTATAGTCAATTATAAACTACCGTATGTATGCATTTTCAAACTTCCAGTAGTTAGGAATTTGTATTTTTTTTCCTCACTTATATAGCGCTGACATATTCCACAGTGCTTTACAGAGATTATCATAACTTGCTGTCCTCAGTGGAGCTCACAATCTACAGTAAGTTCCCTATTAGTATGTCTTTGGAGTGTGGGAGAAAACCCGCCAAATATGGGGAGAACATACAGATGTTGTCCTTGGTTGGAATTGAACCTAGGACCCCAGTTCTAAGCATGTTGAATAATCAAAATTTTAATATACATTAACAAATCTCTGTATATGCTTATCTAGTTAAACACTGATAGTTGAAAGGTTTGCAACCCCTTAAAGGGGCCCTCCAATCCCATAATGACTTTTTTTAAATCTGCCCACAGTAACCCACATTGCATTTTTTTGCCCCCATATACCTGTTTTTCATGTCAGTGCTTTCCTTCCCCTATTCTCAGCATCAGTGCATCCTGGCATGCAACCAGCATGCTCTGATCTGTAATGTTTTCCAGCACATGTTCTGCTGGCCTGCCATGCTGTTCTCTCTGCAGTAGTTATGCCTTCTATACTTCCATTCTCCATATTAGTTAAGCTAAGTATATCCTGTAAAACATTATATAGCTAAGCATGCTGGGTTTGATTAAAAAAACTCAGCAGGAAGCTGATAAAACCAGGAAGTTCTGCCTGTAAACATCATGTGATCTTGGTCATGTGTCATATACCATGGAGACCAGGGTATATGGGCAAATCATCAGTACAGACAAGATGACATCATAACTGCAGCATCGAAGTGCCAGCGCTTGAGGCAGTGGGGGACAAAAATAGGTAAGTATACATTCTTGTACTATTTTATCACTAATGATGGCTTTGGGGACCCTCTAAGCCATAAAATACATGACTATAATATGACTTCATATAACCTTCCAGTTTTACAGAGCCATAATAGCATGCCCATAGAAGTCTGCTGTGGGGCCTTGCTTCTTTCATATGGAGGCATAGAGAGACTTTTTTTTTTTCCCGGATGGATTCCAAATAAATCCAACAGAAAAACCATTGTGCTTTGTACCATTAGACTTGATAATTATGGAGCTATTTGCCACTAGTACGGAGGCACCTATGGCTTTGTAGTCAGAACTGCAGGTACTTCATGTGCCTTACTGGAAGAAGATAAATATTAAATGTATTTAAAAAAAACATGTAAATGCAATTCCACAAGTCCACATTGGAATGCTATTTGTGTCTCTGCCTCTCTTGTCAGTTACCTAATAAAATTTGATCGTTTTATTGAATGCAAATTCTAAATTGCATTAACCTGCCTTAAAGAGGCAGAGAGCCAAAAATGAGTCACCGGCATTTGCAGAAAAGTCAGACCTATTTTATTCTGCTTTAAGCACAGAATGCAGGAGCTTTGTGACAGAACGCACTATGAGGGAATGTCTATTCCTGCTTGTCACAAATGTTTTGAGTCGAGCTTTGCCAAAACGACAGGTCTGTAGCAATGTAATGCAGCAGAGCTTACCTGGTAATGCTGATTTTGAATCAGGTTGTCAGCATGCCGCTCCTGCAATAAAAAAAAAATGTATATGTGAATTTCCCTAAGCATCCATTTAATCACTATGCATTATTGTTTCCAAGGTTCATGGGACTAAATTCAACAAGGCCAGGGATAATATTTTAAAAGAATGTGTTATAATAGGGTAACGTGTCTTACAGTAAAGGTTTTTAGATTTTCATGTTGTCGCTGGAGCTCCTCTTCACGTTTCCCTGGGCACAGCTGATAGTGGATCCACTTGCACAGATACCAGATAGATTTTGGGCTGGCGATAATATTAAATGGAGGTGGCAGAGTCCCACCTTCATCAAAGTAACTCATCCACAGTTTTGTCCTTGCAAACTTCCATTCGATGTCAGCATGATCCTGCCAAAGAAATGATGTAATTTAATCCAAGGTGACTGCAAAAAGTGCCATCCTTCCATTGCAGCAGACAATGCAATTGGTTGATCTGTCTTACATTCATATATCTAAATGTTACAGTGTTGGAGTGGAGTTCTTTGAACCTACCAGATAAAATGGTTTTGAGGGCCCATCCTTCATTATAAAGAACATCAATGTAGACATCAAGCTTCCATTGCATCATTAACTTTGCATATGCAAGATAATAATATCAATTCAAATGATATGTATTATATGTAATAAGAACTACAGTCTACTGGCAAGGGATTGGCATAAAAGTTACCCCCAACAGGTCTTCTGCTGGACCTTTTAGCCCTTGTTGTACTACTGGCCAATTATGCCAGAACCGGAGCCCACCAAAAGGTGCTCTACTTGTTTTTGTCAGTGGTCGAGACCAGCCGTGTTCCCTAACCACCTTAAACGGTATGGACATCTTTGCTGGCATTTTTTTGTACTGAAATGCAGAAACGTTTTTAATAAAATCCTATTAAATGCCTTCAGAGTTATCAGAATCTCATCGACACACTGAAAGGCAATGCCTTCCTTACAATGGTCATCTCAAAAGTCCTTTTCAGCTAAGCAAAGTATACAGCTGCCAAACCTTGGATCTGAAGGCTGTGTAATGGTAGCTTTAAGCACCCGCTAGTTTAACCATTTATTAGATGCCCTTAATTGCTTCTGTATCACAGTGCTTCAAATGATCTAAGTCTTAACTTTTTCCATAATCCTAATCTTTTCTTTTTTATAGTGACAAGAGGTAGCTAGGTATAGTTACCTTTCATGAGTCTGAAAGACATGGGTGAGAAACCCTGTGGCCATTTCCTTGAATGTTTTTGCCATTTTTGTGATTTTTTTTAACAATGTTTTTACCATTTTATACATCATGTTACTTTGAAGTTTTAGTACCATTTTTGCCATTTTTGTTTTCAAGACGTCCGCTGGGTGTATAATTTTTCCTACAGGCTCCTCTGTAGAACTTTAAAAACAGTAAAAAATGCAAATCTAAGGTGTTACTAGAAAAAATATTGTAAAGGTTATGAACACCTTGCTGGCAATTTTCCATGATTGCATTTGACTCATTTTGGGGTACAAATCATATAAGGGTACTTTCCCACTTGCGGCAGAGGATTCCGTCAGGCAGTTCTGTCATCCGGAAAAACGGATCCGTCATTTATTTTTTTTTCACATTTTTTGCACTCTGAGCATGAGCAGACTGAAATGCCGGATCCGTTTTGCCGGAACACTCGGGGGCCGGATCCGGCATTAATGCATTTCAATGGGAAAAAATGCTGGATCCGGCAAGTGTTCCGGAATTGTGGACGGAGATAAAACCGCAGCATGCTGCTGTATTATCTCCGTTCTGAAAAGGCAAAAAGATTGAACTGAAGACATCCTGAACGCATTGCTCTCCATTCAGAATGCATGGGGATAAAACTGATTAGTTCTTTTCCGGTATAGAGCCCCTAGGACGGAACTTAATGCCGGAAAAGAATAACGCTAGTGTGAAAGTACCCTAAGTTGACTTGCATATGAAAACCAAATAAAAATCAACACAATACTTCAATCAATTCTCAAGGAGTGCCTATGTCTATTTTAATTTTTGCTCAATAGCTGATTTGAGTCAGATCCATAAAGACACTAAATAATATCAAATCAGGGCACGAATGCTTACAATGTTAAATTTTTGCAGTGCAACTAAGTTTGCCACATGGTGGCAGTATAGTCAATCTAATCTCGTCTATACTTTGAAGCTAGAAACAGCAACAGAATTGGAAAAAAAAAAGTATCACATATTTATTGACTATATTGTATCATACTGTAAATGGAGCATACACAGCATCAAGAGGTCTCTAGATTCACTGCCAGACACAAAAATACAAAGCTGCCTGCAAACTGTGGAACTG
Source organism: Bufo bufo (assembly GCF_905171765.1). Classification (NCBI taxonomy): domain Eukaryota; kingdom Metazoa; phylum Chordata; class Amphibia; order Anura; family Bufonidae; genus Bufo; species Bufo bufo. The sequence continues at coordinate 130,425,565 of NC_053396.1, forward strand.
GATAACTCTAGTGATAACCTACAGTATACATTCAATATCTTTACTACTGGGGCTCCTCTTCATATATTCCTATTTGGTGACCATAACCGCAAATCATCAGGTGACTAACCTGATGTGTCTAAAGAACTAAGCTTTTATCTACCTGTTTCCAGCCTGTAAAGGAGGATGCATGGATTATATTGCTTGCTACTTTGCTAACACTGCATTTGGATGTATTGTTTGTAAAAACCTCAGCTTTTTCTTTTTCAATTGTTCTTTACCATTTTAATTGTTTTACCTTCTATGTATCCAATAAAGCAAAGATTTCTGAACGATTCTTTATGTAAGATGTAATACTATCCTCTGAACTCACTGAACGCTTAAGGGACCCTTCCAAAAGTAATGAACAATCTCCAACATCATATCTTATCGCAACCTCAATATTTAAAGTGTAGTTGTTATTTCACTTTTTTATTGTGTACTGACAGTGAGTGTAAGTGTTGTTGTTATGTATTTTATTTGGGAAATATGTAAATTTTTTTAGAAAGATGGAAATGGAAAAGGATCTAGGAATTTTAATAAACAGCAAACTAAGCTGCAGAAACCAGTGTCAGGCAGCTGCTGCCAAGGCCAATAAGATTATGGGTTGCATCAAAAGGGGCATAGATGCCCGTGATAAGAACATAGTCCTACCACTTTACAAATCACTAGTCAGACCACACATGGAGTACTGTGTACAGTTCTGGGCTCCTGTGAACAAGGCAGACATAGCAGAGCTGGAGAGGGTCCAGAGGAGGGCAACTAAAATAACTGGAATGGGGCAACTACAGTACCCTGAAAGATTATCAAAATTAGGGTTATTCACTTTAGAAAAAAGAGGGGAGATCTAATTACTATGTATAAATATATCAGGGGTCAGTACAAAGATCTATCCCATCATCTATTTATCCCCAGGACTGTGACTGTGACGAGGGGACATCCTCTGCGTTTGGAGGAAAGAAGGTTTGTACACAAACATAGAAAAGGGTTCTTTACGGTAATAGCAGTGAGACTATGGAACTCTCTGCCTGAGGAGGTGGTGATGGTGAGTACAATAAAGGAATTCAAGAGGGATCTGGATGTATTTCTGGAGTGTAATAATATTACAGGCTATAGCTACTAGAGAGGGGTCGTTGATCCAGGGAGTTATTCTGATTGCCTGATTGGAGTCGGGAAGGAATTTTTTATTCCCCTAAAGTGGGGAAAATTGGCTTCTACCTCACAGGGTTTTTTCTTCTGCCTTCCTCTGGATCAACTTGTAGGATAGCAGAACGAACTGGATGGACAAATGTCTTTTTTCGGCCTTATGTACTATGTTACTATGAAATCACTGTTTATTATCCTTGTTTTGTGATGTTATTCCTATACTCTGACATCACTGTGTATTATCCTTGTTCTATGATAGTATTCCTGTATTTTGACATCACTGTTTATTATCCTTGTTCTATGATATTATTCCTGCACTATGACATCACTGTGTATTATCCTTGTTCTATAAGTGGCAGATGAGGTTTAACAGTGACAAATGTAAGGTTATGCACATGGGAAGGAATAATGCAAGTCACCCGTACATACTAAATGGTAAAACACTCGGTAACACTGACATTGAAAAGGATCTAGGAATTTTAATAAACAGCAAACTAAGCTGTAGAAACCAGTGTCAGGCAGCTGCTGCCAAGGCCAATAAGATAATGGGTTGCATCAAAAGGGGCATAGATGCCCGTGATGAGAACATAGTCCTACCACTTTACAAATCATTAGTCAGACCACACATGGAGTACTGTGTACAGTTCTGGGCTCCTGTTAACAAGGCAGACATAGCAAAGCTGGAGAGGGTCCAGAGGAGGGCAACTAAAGTAATAACTGGAATGGAGCAACTACAGTACCCTGAAAGATTATCAAAATTAGGGTTATTCACTTTAGAAAAGACGACTGAGGGGAGATCTAATTAATATGTATAAATATATCAGGGGTCAGTACAGAGATCTATCCCATCATCTATTTATCCCCAGGATTGTGACTGTGACGAGGGGACATCCTCTGCGTCTGGAGGAAAGAAGGTTTGTACACAAACATAGAAGAGGATTCTTTACTGTAAGAGCAGTGAGACTATGGAACTCTCTGCCTGAGGAGGTGGTGATGGTGAGTACAATAAAGGAATTCAAGAGGGGCCTGGATGTATATCTGGAGTGTAATAATATTACAGGCTATAGCTACTAGAGAGGGGTCGTTGATCCAGGGAGTTATTCTGATTGCCTGATTGGAGTCGGGAAGGAATTTTTTATTCTCCTAAAGTGGGGAAAATAGGCTTCTACCTCACAGTTGTTTTTTTTTTGCCTTCCTCTGGATCAACTTGAAGGATGATAGGCCGAACTGGATGGACAAATGTCTTTTTTCTGCCATATGTACTATGTTACTATGTTTGATTTTATTCCTGTACTGTGACATTACTGCTTATTATCCTTGTTATTTTACATAAATCCTGTACTGTGACATAACTGTTTATTCTTGTTCTATGATATTATTCCTATATTGCGACATCACTGTTTATTATCCTATTTCTGTGACATTATTCCTGTACTGTGACATCACTGTTTATTATTCTCGTTCTGGGATATTATGCCTGTACTGTGACATCAATGTTTATTGTCCTTGTTCTGTGATATTATTCCTGTACTGTGACATCACTTTTTATTATCCTTGTTCTGGGATATTATTCCTGTACTGTGACATCATTTTTTTAATTATTATCCTTGTTTTATGATATTATTCCTGTACTGTGACATCACTGTTTATTATCCTTGTTCTATTATATTATTCCTGTACTGTGACATCACTATTCATTACCTTTGTTCTATTACATAATTCCTGTACTGTGACATCACTGTTTATTATCCTTGTTCTATTACATAATTCCTGTACTGTAACATCACAGTTTATTGTCCATGTTCTGTGATATTATTCCTGTACTATGACATCACTGTTTATAATCCATGTTCTGTGATATTATTCCTGTACTACGACATCACAGTTTATTATCCATGTTCTGTGATATTATTCCTGTACTGTGACATCACTGTTTATAATCCTTTTTCTGGGATATCATCCCTGTACCATATCAACAATGTGACTTTTATTCCTGTGCACTTACTGTACTTTATTTTGGTCAATATAGTTATTATTTATCATCATACAGCTATGTTCTATTACCTAGAAAATGATCTGCATCCATGTTTTTACATTTGTGGTCATGGCTACGGCCAAGAGATATCCGAAGAACCCTAGGGAGAGAAACAACGGGAACAACCTAACCCAGCTAGGCGTGATTAGCTGACCTGACTAAATGGCTTGTTGTGTGCCCTAAGACATGATCGTGGGTAGGCCTATAAGTGGGCATACCCTATGGAAATGAGAAGATAAGGGAGGGGTGGTGCGGCACCTGAGAACACACGCCTGTGAGTGAGGCTGTGGCTCGTATATGAAGAGCCTCCGCCCCTCCCACAAATGCAGGCTGACTAATCAGCCTTACCAACCTGTTATTAAACTTGTGGTGAGTGGCCAGCCCCTAGAAGCAATCTCTAAAATCCTGAGATTGTTAATAATCCAAACATTTCAGATGATACCGGACACTGAAGGCAGTCCCTGGCTCAGAACCCCTCCTCTATTAGCCTGAGCACAAAGCCTACTCCTACTTTGTAGACTCCAAATTAGCTCTTTATCCATAAGTGAGTCACCAATGATTGGCTTGGCTGAGTGCCAGTAGATAGGAATTCCAAAAAGTTGTCCTGATGGGATACCCTTTTATGGATCATTGTGTAAAAGAAAATATCCATTTTTATTATACAGGCACATGTCATAAAATTTCAACAAAATTCACTGACTATCCATAGTTTTATACAAAAAATTGCAAGAAATGAAGGAGCAATGTCCCTTCAAAATAGTATGACGCTCGTATTCCAGTAGAGTGGCAACATGACGGTCACCTGCGCTTTGACAAGAGAGGCAGTTCTATACGCTCCATAAAAACCTTACAATAGTTATCTCCATATACATTTTTTTTTCTATTATGGCATCTATCTGTAGTTAAATCTATCCATACTTGCTCTGTAAACTATCGGATATATTGTATGTTGCCTCTTAGGAACAGTGACAACAACAAAGATCTTTGTCTATGTACATTACACTATTGCCAAATAAGTTCACATGAAGGTGCTGTGATCAGACTGTGCTTCTAGGCACCGTATCAAATGCAGAAGAACAAAGAGCATACGCCAAGCCTGGAGTTCAATAAATCAAACAAGTGCATCTGGCCATGAATTTTGTTTGGGTACATTTATTTAATTTATTGAACTGTAAGCAAGCTGCTCTCACTCCCTTCTCTGAATGTAATCTATTGTACTGGATAAACACACATATTATAGGAGTATTAGAGACATTTGCTCATTGACCTTTAGGAACCCAGTTACGTTTCCCTCCAATCTTATACCAAAATGCAAACAGTTCACTACTATTGCTAGATACTGTACCTCCAGGATAAAGTTAATATTTAAAGGGCTTGTCCTACAAATATATATATATATAACCAGGCACCTTGTTTCGAATACTAGTAAATGCATGGAACTAACAATGTTGTATGACCACTGAGTTATTCAATAACATGTAACTGCATAGCTCTATCTGCTGTTCGTAACATTGCCGAGATGGATGCACATGCACAGTTCTGTCCTCAACTACCACATGCCCTATCTACCGTTAGATGCTGTGACAGTTACAGGGAGAGAGCTGCAGCAGAATGAACACGACTCCTGAGAAAGGACATGCCGCCTGGGAAAGGACAGCTTTGGATCCAGGTGAGGTACACATCGGGTTCTAGCTTTGTTAGAAAGAGATTGATGTCTGATCCCTATTTATTTATTTTTGCATTAATCGTGCAAAAAAAAAAAAAAGCAACATTTAGTTTTCCTGTTCTTTCCCGTCTATAGGACCTTGGACCTTTCTAGCAGAAATTTATGAGCATTTTTTCCCTTTCTCCCTCATTTTTACTTGGGCGCATGCAATCATCCAGTGTGTCTTTTGTAAGTTGAAAAATATATCATATTACTTATAAATTTAGGACATTGTATGATTGTAATTAGAGATGAATGAAATTCTAAAAAATTTGTTTTGACGACTTTGCCAAATAAAAAAAAAAAAATTGCTTTGTAACGAATTACTTATTTCTTTGTAAATAGCGGGTACAATGACTGGGAATGGCAATCGCCCCGCACCCTGTCATTGAACCCCTCAGATGCCACATTCATCGCTGATTGCGGCATCTGAGATGAATATTAAAGCGTTTTAGTGGGTAAAAAGAAATTAAATTAAAAACATAAAGTAAGTGAAAACCTCCACTACACAAAACTATATCAGAGAAATTGAACGACAACTGAATGACACAAATGTATATGGTGTATTGCAAGGTGATCCGAAATTTCGCATTATGGCTATTATCAACAAGAGTCTATCCGATGCGGTGGCCGGGGGTATTATAGATGAGGGATTAACAGAGTATCTGACGATATCAACTCCCATCACTCCCGTTATATACATATTACCTAAGGTCCACAAAAGCCCCATCGTATCTGGCTCTGATTCTGTTTTTAGCAGAATATCCATCTTTCTTGACAGGATACTCAGAGAATTTTCAATGGCTGGAAAGTCCTATATAAAAGATACAGGCGATTTTCTACAACAACTGAGGGCAGTGGATATCAGTGACATGCAGACTGTGACTCTCGTGTCCTTTGACGTTGTGTCCTTATACACGTCAATAGGGCATGAGAAGGGCATTGGTGCAGTTAATGAATATCTGGATGACTCGCCCGTAACACAGAATGCAACAACTACTTCTTGTTTCAAGATACTTTTTATAATCAGAAACGTGGCGTGGCGATGGGGTCCAATGTGGCCCCAACGTACGCAAATATCTACATGCGACACATGGAGGAGGACTTTATCTATGTATCCCACCACTTCCAACATGTGATCAGGTGGTGGCGATACATAGATGACGTCTTCCTCCTGTGGTCTGGCACTGAATCAGAATTAGGGGAGTTTCATACATACCTTAATAGTATAGATCCTGATCTTTAATATACCATATCATACTCCAATACACAATTGTCATTCCTGGACACCAATGTGAAATTGGTTGATGGCACAATTGGTACAGGATTGTATGTGAAATCGACCGATAGGAACACTATTTTGCGGTATGAAAGCAATCACCCGCGTAGCCTAGTGAAACATCTGCCCCATTCACAATTTCTACGTACGAAACGTATTGTCTCTGACCACACTGAATTGTTAAATACATTGGAAACGATGGCAGGTAAATTTAGGGATCGGGGTTATCCTCGTAAACTGCTAGATACACATAAAAATAAAATTCTAGAAATGAACACCGAAATAACATCAATTATTCCCCAAAAAAACCAGAGGATACCATTTATGTCCACCTACTCTGAGTGCAGTTTGGAGATAGGTCGTATCCTCAGGGATAATTGGAGTATCTTAAGCAGGTCTATTGTAGATGTACCTGAATTTAAATTCCCTCCCCTTCTATCGTACCGTAAAAACAAAAATCTCAAAGATCACTTGGTCAGGGCAGATACAGGTCCGAAAAAAATCAGTGTGCAGCGGACATTGACGCAGCCGGGCCTCGGGTGTTACCCGTGTCTCGGCTGCGTTAATTGTCGTCATATCTGCAAAGCCAGATTTTTTGTACATCCGTTGACTAATAAAGAATATCCCATAAAATTCCATCTGAACTGTTCCTCGTCATATGTGATTTATGTGTTGGCCTGCCCCTGTAATCTATTATATGTTGGGGAAACTTCCACAGAACTAAAAGTTAGGTTGAATAACCACAGGAATTCAATAAGGAAGAAACTTACTGATCTACCAGTATCCAGACATTTTGGATCCCTAGGACATTCCGAGCGGGATTTAAGATGCTGGATCGTAGATCAGGTCAGGCTCCCCAGAAGAGGCGGTGACCGCTTAACTCTCTTGAAAAAGAGAGAGTTACGCTGGATTTATGATCTGGACAGCTTGCATCCTAAGGCTACTTTCACACTAGCGTTCCGGTGTCCGCTCGTGCGCACCGTTTGAAGGGGCTCACGAGAGGCCCCGAACGCATCCGTCTGGACCCAATGCATTCTCAGTGGAGGCGGATCCACTGAGAATGCATCCGCCTGCCAGCGCTCAGCCTCCGCTCCGCTCAGTGAGCGGACACCTGAACGCTGCTTGCAGCGTTCGGGTGTCCGCCTGGCCGTGCGGAGGCGAGCGGATCCGTCCAGACTTACAATGTAAGTCAATGGGGACGGATCCGCTTGAAGATGACACAATATGGCTCAATCTTCAAGCGGATCCGTTCCCCATTGACTTTCAATGTAAAGTCTGAACGGATCCGCTCAGGCTACTTTCACACTTAGAAAATTTTCTAAGTTTTAATGCAGACGCATCCGTTCTGAACGGATGCGAACGTCTGCATTATCGGAGCGGATCCGTCTGATGAAACATCAGACGGATCCGCTCCGAACGCTAGTGTGAAAGTAGCCTAAGGGTCTTAACATAGAGTTCAGGTGAGAGTTTTGTGGATTTGCGGGTCATTTTTAGTCCAGTTGCATATATGCGTTCGTGTCCTTTTCATGTCAGTATATTGGTGCAAGATAACTGTGAAAGACCATTATACAATTGTAACAATTCATTCGGAAACCAAAATAATTTTTCTTTTTGCCTTCAGGTTTTATATGTTTTCACCATATTGGATGTGGATCCCTGAATCTTGACCTTCTAGAGACAATGCGGCCCAATCTGGATATCAGCGTCTTCATGCCTATGCGTTACTCTATATAGACGTTTGCACTTTTATATCTACATGATATGACTGTTGATATGATAGAGTGATTATCCCTCTATGACTGCTAAAATCACCAGCACTTGGGCTTTGACTGTCGGCGGAGATCATGGAAATGTTCCCCTATGACACTCATTGCCTTCTGGTCTGGTATCTTGCCCGCAAGGTTGGGATCCCGGTCCAGATGCTGGTGTATGTAGGAGATCCCTACAGCGGTCGCGTTTATATAAAATCATGTTATTCTTACAACAGTCATATATATTACATGAATGGAATTCTAGGGTTGGTTTCCCTTAAGTAAAATGGTGCTTTTTACGTCCATCGCATAGAACGCATGCGCGTGATCTTTGCACTATGACTCACATGATGAGGTCAGTGTGAACATGCGCAATGAAGAGTTGGAGACGCGCAATGAACATGATGGTATATGTGGGCCCCATCGCCACCGAGGGTCGTATTTCTGTGATCCACATTCAGTATGTCACTTATATAATTGTGAATTTAACTTATTCAAAGTACTGTACACATTCTAATTCTCACTGAAGGGAAGGCATCCCTTAAATTATACATTGTGTAGCACTTGTCACTTTATGCACATGCACTTTATTGATATGCATCAGATGTATGTAATTGCAATTTATTGTAACCACACCCTTATGGGTTGGACACTTTGTAATATGCCTTTTATATTGTCTCACTTTCACTGTTACTATGCTTGAGGAAGGCTCTTGTGAGCCGAAACATCGCAAGACTTGCCATATTATGGGTGAATAAATCACTGCTGTTTTTACCACATTTTTGGAGTGCAGTCCTACTTTTTCGTCTTTATATATGAAGTCAAAATATATATATATATATTCTACAATTATCAACCAGGCATCTTGTTTTGAATACTAGTAAATGCATGGAACTAACAATGTTGTATGACCACTGAGTTATTCAATAACATGTAACTGCATAGCTCTATCTGCTGTTCGTAACATTGCCGAGATGGATGCACATGCACAGTTCTGTCCTCAACTACCACATGCCCTATCTACCGTTAGATGCTGTGACAGTTACAGGGAGAGAGCTGCAGCAGAAAGAACACGACTCCTGAGAAAGGACATGCCGCCTGGGAAAGGACAGCTTTGGATCCAGGTGAGGTACACGGCGGGTTCTAGCTTTGTTAGAAAGAGATTGATGTCTGATCCCTATTTATTTATTTTTGCATTAATCGTGCAAAAAAAAAAAGACAAAAAAAGACAAAAAAAGCAACATTTAGTTTTCCTGTTCTTTCCTGTCTATAGGACCTTGGACCTTTCTAGCAGAAATTTATGAGCATTTTTTCCCTTTCTCCCTCTCATTTTTACTTGGGCGCATGCAATCATCCAGTGTGTCTTTTGTAAGTTGAAAAATATATCATATTACTTATAGATTTAGGACATTGTATGATTGTAATTAGAGATAAACGAAATTCTCAAAAATTAGTTTTGGCGGCTTTGCCAAATAAAAAAAAAAAATTTGCTTTGTAACGAATTACTTATTTCTTTGTAAATAGCGGGTACAATGACTGGGAATGGCGATGGCCCCGCACCCTGTCATTGAACCCCTCAGATGCCACATTCATCGCTGATTGCGGCATCTGAGATGAATATTAAAGCGTTTTAGTGGGTAAAAAGAAATGAAATTAAAAACATAAAGTAAGTGAAAACCTCCACTAATTGATTTTCCCTGAAATGGTGGTAAAAATTTAAAAAAAATCATACTTACCTCATCCATTTGAGTGTGAAGAGGCTGCCACTGCCATCTTGCTTGAAGAGCGAGCGCGAATTCTTGCGCAGCTCGTAATGACGTCGGCCTGTGTGGTGATGTCATATGTCCCCGCACATGAGATTTCGCGCAAGATCTTCAAGCAAGATGGCCGCGGCAGCCTCTACGCACTCAAATGGATGAGGTAAGAATGATTTTTTAAAATTTTTACCACCATTTCAGGGAAAATCTCTTAGTGGAGGTATCACTTAATGTTTTTTTAGCCAGTCAGACCCCACTACAAACTGAGACCCCCCTATACTCTAAAATGAGGTTGTACACAAATCAAAGTTCAAGTAAGACATGCCATATTCTACTGATCAAAAGGGAAAAAAAAGAAGCATCCACCAAATGAAACCAATGGTACAGAGTTTTGCCTGCAATGTGCATTGTGATTCTGCATTTCCCCCTTCTCACAGGCCACAATATAGACTGTAATAGGGCTAGGTCTTGGACACTTGTTTGTTTTTTTGCAAACATTTTCTATAGCATGGATTTGGGGGGGTACTATCTCTCCTTGGGGAGAGAGCGCCTTAATTGGCGTGAGGAGACTTATAGGCCATACATGATCCTCTGGAATTCGGGGAAGAAAGGGATGCAAGTGAGCTCTTAACAAGCTCTGCCTCTAATACCACCAGGTCAATGTTTGACCCCTTTTTTTTTATAGAATTATACTATATATAGTAGTTTATGTATTTAATACTTGCTTTGTGTGTAGGATGAATCCTTTAGTATATAATGTCAGCTACTCATGACAAACCCATTCCAGAGGTGAACTCCATATTTGAAACACTAATGCCTACAAGGCTGCTAACCAATCTTGTCCCAGACTAATAAAGACTTAGTCTGGGACAAGAGTGGTTAGCAGCCTTGTAGGCATTAGTGTTTCAAGTAATTAATAAACCCTTCCCAGATAGGGTCCTTTGTAGGAAGTAGAACTCCATATTTACAACACAGGGAATGTGGGTATTGACTGCAAAATTAATAAATAGGAAATGAAGCTTGATTCTTGCACAGCGTTTAAAGAAACCGCAGTGCAGGTCTCTTACATATAAATGGTGGGTGGGGGAGGGGTAGAAAAGTGATAACCTCAGCTCTAAGCCAGAATATGATCAGAAATCAAAAATGTCAACAGGCTGGTGAGGTGGATGTCACCTTTCTACCCCAGGTTGAAGATGTGACATCTGAGGGCAGTGCCTTGTTGCAAAGTCTCATAAATACAAATTTCTGTACTACTGTACACTAAACAAGCATTAAAGCAAAATTTGCACAACAGAATTGCACAACTCACAGGTATTGTACAGCCAACGATAAGAGTTGTGGTACTCCAAGTCACCCTCTCTAAAGACACTTTACAAGCTCTCCTAATAACCATAGGCATGCTATCCTATTCTTATTAACCCTTCCTGCAGTTCTAGAGCTGAGGGGTGCAGATTTAAAATCCGGATGACCACTATGTATCAAAGTGTGGCAGTTTTTTTTAGCTGTGGGTTAGTCCAGGTCCCCATACCTGCCATTCTGTCCCCACACGCAGGTACCGGCGCCGGGCTTCTTCACTAGTGATGAGTGGCAGGGGCAATATTCGAATTAGTGATATTTCGCAAATATTTGGGTGAATATTCGCCATATATTAGCGAATTCGAGAATTATTTATCTCCAGTCATTATTTTCTTGATTGCGGAAATCGGCAATTGAATTTTCACATTACGAAAATTCTCATTACGAAAATTCGCAATCAACACTACTCCTAAAATTCAAAGATATTGCAGCCTTCTCATTGGCCCACAACCTAGAAGCAAGGAGGGATCATGTGTACTGATTAAAAAAAAAATCTCAAATATTCGAAATTACGAATATATATCGCTATATTCTAATTATTCGCAAATTCTCTAAGTGCCGATATTCGTGATAAAAATTCGCAATTCGAATATTCATGATCAACACTATTCTTTACTCCTCCCCACTGCTGCACGCCGTGCTGACAGGCACGGGCAGCGGGGTTCTTATCTGTGATCTGCATTCCTGCCACCAGCATCTTTCTCCTGTCTCTGAGCTGAGCCTGCACTCCAGCTCAGAGTTCCTTGTGTGTATTTAGGGTGTGTGCAGGCATGTCTCTCCTAACTTTCTGAGGCAGCCTGCACATGCCCTCTATCTTCCCCTGCCTATGTCTGGTCTGCAGGAAGTATTTAAAGATGCCTCCTTCTACAAGAAGGCGTCTGAGCAACTTAGGTTCCTAGCTAGTCTAGTTTCCTATTTGTGCTAAAGGTGGACTTTGCCTGATTGCTGCCTGCCCTGACCCTGATCTATGTTTATGGACTTTGCCTGACTGCTGCCTGCCCTGAATTCTGCCTTCATACCCTGACCACGCCTCCGTCTGATCCAAGCTTAGTTAAAGAAGGTAATTGTGAACAAGGCTCCAGGTCCAGTTGGATTACACCCAAAGAAAAGAACTCAGTTCAGTTATTGTTATGGCCATGGTTAAAATTTTTAGAGACTGGTACACTGCCAAGTGACTGGCGCAAGGCAAATAGGTCCTTCACAGGCAATTATAGACCAGTATGTTTAACTTCTGTTGTGGAAAAAATGTTTGAAGGACTCTTAAGGGACTACTGTATTTTTCGCCCCATAAGATGCACCCCATCCCAAGTGGGGGGAAAATGCCCCTGCGTCTTATGGGGCAAATACTAATGAGCGCTTTGATTATGGAAGCGCTCATTAGTACTGGAGGACCAGGAAGCGGTGAAGGCTCTGTACTCACCGCTTCCTGGTCCTCGGCTGTCGGCTGTGAAGGCTGTGCGTGCCAGTTCACAGAACAGCTGACGAAGGAGAAGGAAGATCGCGGGAGGTATAGAGCGGCGGCGTCCAGGAGCAGGAGAGGTAAGTGCTTTATTTATTTTGGGATTTGAGGCTGGGGGCTGCTGCATTATGGCTGGGGGCTAAATTATGTGTGACTGGGGGCTGATTATATATGACTGGGGCTGATTAACATATGGCTGGGGCTGATTAACATGTGGCTGGGGGCTGATTAACATATGGCTGGGGGCTGATTAACATATGGCTGGGGGTTGATTAACATATGGCTGGGGGCTGATTACATATGGCTGGGGGCTGATATGAGGCATGAAGGACTGATATGAGGCATGGGGGTCTCATCTGAGATGATTGAGGGTCTTCTTTATATTGGGCTCTGATCTGAGGTCTGATCTATGGTCTTATTAACATTAGGGATCTGATTGGGGCTGTGAGCTGAGGTTTGATTAATATTGGGGATCTGATTGGTGGTCTGACCTGATGTGTAATGAAAAATATTTTTTTCTTATTTTCCTCCTCTAAAACCTAGGTGCGTCTTATGGGTCAGTGCGTCTTATGGGGTGAAAAATACGATATATACAGGAGTATGTTACTGTTAATTAGTTGTAAGACTGACCTTATTAGAGGTGAGTAGGAGCCTGGACAGAGGGGCAGCTGTGGATGTAGTGTTTCTGGATTTTGCAAAGGCTTTTGATACTGTCCCTCATAGACGTTTATTAGGTAAAATAAGGTCTATAGGGCCAGAAAGTATAGTTTGTAATTGGATTGAAAACTGGCTGAAGGACCGTGTCCAGAAAGTTGTGGTCAATGATTCCTATTCAGAATGGTCCCAAGTTATAAGTGGTGTACCCCAAGGTTCAGTGCTGGGTCCTCTATTATTTAATTTATTTATTAATGATATCGATGATGGAATTAATAGCACCGTTTCTATTTTTGCAGATGACACCAAGCTATGCAGTACAGTTCTGGGCACAGTCCATAGAAAGGATGCTCTGGAGCTGAAGAGAGTACAAAGGAGAGCTACAAAACTGATAAGGGGCATGTAGGGTCTTAGTTATGTGGAAAGATTAAAATAATTACATTTATTTAGTCATTATGTGACATGTTTAAATGGGAAATTGATTAACTTATACAAATATTTAAATGGGTTGTACAAAAAATATGCTGAAAAGCTGTTCCATGTAAAATCCCCTCAAAAGACAAAGGGGGCACTGTCTCCGCCTGGAGAAGAAAAAGTTCAGTCTCCAGAAGCGTCAAGGATTCTTTACTGTAAGAACTACTGTGAATCTGTGGAATAGTCTACATCAGGACGTGGTCACAGCAGGAACAGTGGGCAATTTTAAAAAGGGCTTAGATTAATTTAAGAATTGATAATGCTTATGAAAATATGTAGACATCTGAGTCTCGCTTCCTTTCCTAAAATTTGCGTCCCCTCCTATCCCTTGGTTGAACTTAATGGACTTTTTTTTTTATTGTATTACCTATGTAACTAAGGTGCTTGAGCAATATTCCTTCTCTGCAGCAGCAAAGTCCCTTGCCGTAAATGGGCTGGAGCCCTGGTCTGTAGAGACTCACTCTCTCTCTCTCTCTCTCTCTCTCTCTCTCACGTCCTTCCTGCAGCTCTCCTCAGATTAGACTTACCGACCAGGAGGTGGACCTTGACAACCGAACCAGTAAACCAATGTTAACTGTGTAACTGCCATCGGGTTTACACAATGCATAGAAATATAACTGCTTTACCCATAAACCACAGCATTTAACTTAACTTTGAAATAACTCTTTAAGCAGTGATTAACCCTTCGCAGTGCCTCACTGGTGTACCGCAGAGCACCACAGACAATGTGTACATGTCTGATGGAAGGATCTAACATAATGTGAGCAGGGTCTAAGCTGAGGACCTTTCTGCACTACATACTGTAGCATTAAGTTCAATGTCTAAACAGTATGTAGTGGTTGTCATGGACATGTAAAGATAAATGTCTGTGGTATACAGTATACAAGCCATCTTTATATATTATGGAAATTAGAATCCCTCCCTTAATGCGAGGGAGAAATTCTAGTAATAAAACAGGGCAACTGCAACTCTCTACTGTTGACCTGATGGTCCATCAACAGAATTCAGATCAATGTTCATGGCAGCTTATACTCTTCTACAGTGTAGCAGTCACAGGTAAACAGCTAGTATAAGTAAGCTGAGAACAAGGTGGAAAGTTGGACCTTTCCTGAGACTTGCTTGTTTTCATCAGAATTACAATTACTCAAGAAAGGAACACGTACTTCAGGGAGTAAGTTCATAAAAAATTACCATCACTTTTCCATTAAACATGTTATCCTGTCATTATTTTTCCCTTTAACATTTTTTTTTCCTTCTAAAGAGACAATTTGTTCTGATAACATTTTGTATTTTTAGCCGTCCTCCTGATTTTGAACAAATAATGAGCACGGGAAGTGTGCCAATAAGAGTATGTCCATATGTTATAATAGATGGCTACTGGAGAATAGAAAAAAAGGTATTATTTGGTTGTTCATGCAAACGAGGTCAGGCAATTAAACAAAGCCAAGCAGAAATGAAGATCTGTTTGATGCTGTGTCTATACGCTCCGTGAACTGATCCTGGATGAGGGAATATACACTACGGAAGATGCATGAGCTATGTTTTTCAGGCAAGCCGGTTCAATATAATTACTCTGACTTCCTCTCAGTGAGAAATGTCAATACTAAGGTGATCATTGAATAACACCTTCTCTCTTTACATGCTGCGGACAGGCTGTGTTTTTGTAAGAAGATACCTGCTAGGCTATGAACAACCTGTAAGTATACGACAGATGGTGATGAGGCCTTCTTCATTTTCACTCATTATAGGGTGCTTTGTAAGACTCTAAGCTAGATTTAATATCTAATCCCATTTTGCATCGTGATACCAATTTACAACTCTGGTGAACCTGCGTGGCTTTGCACTTGTGTATTACAATCAGAACTGCTCTCTTTAGAAGCAGCACAAATGAAGTTACACCTCTAGGCAGGATTGCCAAACAGAATTTTTCTTTTTTTCTGGACAACTTGTCCTAAAATCATGGACAGCCAACATTTTTTGCGTACATATTGGAAAATCACAATGACAGCTAAAGATTCTAAGTAATACATGTCTATAGCTCAATATACTGATAACACCTCATTACTAGTATTTATTGTGAGCTGTAAAATGATGATCATTACCACCAAAATAATCTCCTCAAGTACCACCGGCCTCCAAAAAAATCACGGACACAAGGGGCGCATGCAAGCAGTTCACCGGAGCGGATGTGTGCCCTGTGAGCTCCGCGCCATACACTGCTAACGGACCACTTTAGCGCTGCGAAGCAGCTCCACTAGACCAACCTGGACCCCCCTCACCTTAAGGACTATGACTAAGTCCAAAAAGACATCTCCGCCTTCATCGCAATCCATTCCCTCCATCTTCTCCTTGCAAGTGGCGTCTTAGATGGCAGACACCTCCTCCCCAGCAGGAAGTGAAGAGCTGGATCGAGCAACGCTAAGCTCTCCATCTCCAGCGCCGGCCTCTCCAATACGGGATCCTACATCGCAATTGGAGTTATTCCAGAATATTAGATGCATGTTTAAAGGCGAACTACAATAGCACATTCACGCAGCAGATACAGGAGCTGGGCCAGCGAGTGGCGGATGTAGAGGCCCAAACCGAGAGCCTGGTAGACGCCGTGGCTGCAGACAGGCAAGATATTGACACCCATACTGCTAAACTGGATGCTCTAGAACTCAAAATGGAAGACTTGGAGAACCGCTCTTGTAGAGGTAACCTCCGCATATGAGG
This sequence comes from Bufo bufo, assembly GCF_905171765.1. Classification (NCBI taxonomy): domain Eukaryota; kingdom Metazoa; phylum Chordata; class Amphibia; order Anura; family Bufonidae; genus Bufo; species Bufo bufo. Next base: position 130,441,914 of record NC_053396.1, read on the forward strand.
GGTCACTGAAAGCCAAGCCTCAGTGAAGGAGGTAGCCATGACCCTATTCAAGGCTAGGAGGAGTCACTATTCCGCATTGACAGGATCAACCGAGCCCTAAAAGCCCTAAAAGCCCTGACATCAGATGGGACATTATACTTAAGTTTCACCACCCAGTGGCCCGCGATATGATCTTGAATGCACTAGCAACCTGGAGTCCCTTCCAGGTTACCCCTCTATAGTGCGATTGTATTCAGACATTGCGCCTTCCACCTTATGGCGCCGCAGGGCTATGAAACCCATCACTTTAGCCCTCCAACAGGCACAGGTGCGATAAAGATGGGGCTTTCCATTCTCCTTTGCATACAACTCTAGGCCTTACCTTGTCAGGTCCCTGGAAGAAGGCAAAGATGCCCTAACTATGGCGGGCATCTCGATGGAGACCGCACCACCTAGGACCCATAGACCAGCGCGTTCATGGATCACTAAACAACGTCCTCCACAGACACCATGGCCTACCACCTGAACTCCTACTGGCGTGAGCTTGATGGACATATATATGCCCTATCTAGAAGCTGGATTGTATGCCTAACTACACTCAAGTTTTTCCTACATAATGTGTTTTCTAACTTTTTCAAGTTTTTTCTTGTTCAGGCACCACTACTTTTAATCCTCTCCAAGAACGAGGATGCACATTACGGTGCTGGGACATATACAGGGAGTGCAGAATTATTAGGCAAGTTGTATTTTTGAGGATTAATTTTATTATTGAACAACAACCATGTTCTCAATGAACCCAAAAAACTCATTAATATCAAAGCTGAATATTTTTGGAAGTAGTTTTTAGTTTGTTTTTAGTTTTAGCTATTTTAGGGGGATATCTGTGTGTGAAGGTGACTATTACTGTGCATAATTATTAGGTAACTTAACAAAAAACAAATATATACCCTTTTCAATTATTTATTTTTACCAGTGAAACCAATATAACATCTCAACATTCACAAATATACATTTCTGACATTCAAAAACAAAACAAAAACAAATCAGTGACCAATATAGCCACCTTTCTTTACAAGGACACTCAAAAGCCTGCCATCCATGGATTCTCACAGGTTCTCAATGGGGTTCAGATCAGGTGAACAAGGAGGCCATGTCATTAGATTTTCTTCTTTTATACCCTTTCTTGCCAGTCACGCTGTGGAGTACTTGGACGCGTGTGATGGAGCATTGTCCTGCATGAAAATCATGTTTTTCTTGAAGGATGCAGACTTCTTCCTGTACCACTGCTTGAAGAAGGTGTCTTCCAGAAACTGGCAGTAGGACTGGGAGTTGAGCTTGACTCCATCCTCAACCCGTAAAGGCCCCACAAGCTCATCTTTGATGATACCAGCCCAAACCAGTACTCCACCTCCACCTTGCTGGCGTCTGAGTCGGACTGGACCTCTCTGCCCTTTACCAATCCAGCCACGGGCCCATCCATCTGGCCCATCAATACTCACTCTCATTTCATCAGTCCATAAAACCTTAGAAAAATCAGTCTTGAGATATTTCTTGGCCCAGTCTTGACGTTTCAGCTTGTGTGTCTTGTTCAGTGGTGGTCGTCTTTCAGCCTTTCTTACCTTGGCCATGTCTCTGAGTATTGCACAGCTTGTGCTTTTGGGCACTCCAGTGATGTTGCAGCTCTGAAATATGGCCAAACTGGTGGCAAGTGGCATCTTGGCAGCTGCACGCTTGACTTTTCTCAGTTCATGGGCAGTTATTTTGTGCCTTGGTTTTTCCACACGCTTCTTGCGACCCTGTTGACTATTTTGAATGAAATGCTTGATTGTTCAATGATCACGCTTCAGAAGCTTTGCAATTTTAAGAGTGCTGCATCCCTCTGCAAGATATCTCACTATTTTTGACTTTTCTGAGCCTGTCAAGTCCTTCTTTTGACCCATTTTGTCAAAGGAAAGGAAGTTGCCTAATAATTATGCACACCTGATATAGGGTGTTGATGTCATTAGACCACACCCCTTCTCATTACAGAGATGCACATCACCTAATATGCTTAATTGGTAGTAGGCTTTCGAGCCTATACAGCTTGGAGTAAGACAACATGCATAAAGAGGATGATGTGGTCAAAATACTCATTTGCCTAATAATTCTGCACTCCCTGTACTTACCTATGAGGGGTCTCTGGGAAAATTAGTTCATGAGGAGAGATGATGTACAGAGAGGACAGACAGGACATGCTGTGGTAATGGAGACTGTAAACAAGTGCTGCTGCTCATTAGCCACACCTCACCCTCCTCTCATGTTTCCTAATCTTCTCCATTCCCACAGAGATTCACCTGTATTTAGGATTATGATTCCTGACAAGCAGAGAGGAGGATGAGGCAGCACTATGGCTCATTGTGGTGAAGTAACTTGTCCTCCTGTGTGATTAGGACAGGTTTTGTGTGTACTGATAGGACGGCGGCCATTTTATTTCTCCTAATGATTGCTCCCTAGACAAAACAAGCTATTCTAAGTAATGAAAGGTACTTGTGAATATATTTATTATAAATTAATATTTAAGTTTTTTTTAATTCCTGGAGGACCCCTTTAAGTTTGGACTTCAGTCTAAACCATCCCCATTTACTCCACTGCTATGCAACCCACACTTTCCCCCAGGTGTGAATGCCAGGGCGTTCTCCTGGTGGTCTGACAGAGGCCTAACGTGCCTACATGACTTCCTGAGTAGAGGGAAGGTGATGTCCTCTGAACAAGTGCGAACCAAATATTCTCCACCTCAATCTGAGGAATATCGGTTATTATAAATCTTGTCATTCTGGCGGACCACGACGAGAACCTCTCAGGAACGCTCAGTCCCCTCCTTTTGAACGTTTTATCCTATTTTCATTTGAAAGGATAGGGTTAGTCTCTAGGTTATATAATTTTCTAAATACCCTGATAACTAAATGTAAATTACCATTTATGACCAGATGGGAGGAGGACATCCATTGCACACTGCCTTTGTGAAAATGGCATGCTTGTTGTAAGACTAAGTGAGGTCTCAATAAGAGAGACCTGCCAACTTCCCCTACTTATAAAGTCCTTCATAGGACATATATGGTCCCTGAATGACTACATCGATTCTACACCTCGGTCTCACCCCTCTGTTTTCGAGGATGTGATTCAGTAGGCTCAATGTACCATATCTGGTGGGCATGTCCAGCTCATTCTGGACCAATACATGCTCCATCATTACAGACTTTCTGGGCATCTCTTTCCACAAATTACCAGCTACCTGCCTCCTTGGTGACAGACCTGTGGGACTGAGACATGCTCCATTTAAATCGGCGCAACTTTTTTTGCTAGCTGTCCGCATTCACATAGCGGCAAAATGGCGTACTATACACTTCATATCTCAGAAGTCATACAAAGAATGGACAGAATTGCCATTTATGAGAAGATCACCAAGATTCAAACTGACACGATGGCGGCATATTCAAAACTTTGGCAGCCTTTGCTGTCCTCCTCCCATACCCTGCATAGGTTAGATTATGTTATGCTGTGAATGGAGAATTATCTGACCACATATAGGATGCTGGATACCGATATTTAATCAATCTTTCGAGATACCCCACCAGGCTGCTGAATTTCATGTTTTTTTTTTTCCTTTCCTTTATTTTACTGGGACCAATATTGTTATTATTACAGTTTCTTGTCTCTGTTTTTGTGTTCATTGCTTTTGTGATACTCTCATCGGACTGCATATTGACTTATTATCTTCTTGGTCACCCTCTGTGTGGGGCTCACTTGGTAGTGTGGCACCGCAATTTGTATTATTTGTCTGATATACCTTCTAATAAAAATGTTTGAAACTATAAAAAATCACGGACACATCTTTTTTTTCATGGACACAGGAAAAAAGTTGCCTATTTTTAAGGACTGTCCATAAATTTCGGTACGGTTGGCAACCCTGCCTCTAGGATTGTGGTTTTCTCTATTTTATTAAATAGTTCAAGTAAAGCTTACCTTGAGAGTGACCTGGTAGTAAAGGGGTTGTGCAACGCACAATATTCTACAGTTTTCAAACCAGCACCTGGATCTGAATACTTTTGTAATCGCATGTAATTAAAAATGTATTGCCACTGAGCTATGCAATAAAATGTATCTGCACAGCAACACCTGCTCTTTTCCTTATTTCTCCATCCACCTCACTCAGGTAGTGCACATACTTAATTTAAATCTTCAACTGCCAACAGCCCACTAGCGTAACTATAGGGCCCCCCCTTGCCAGTGGTACTGTACTTTTTCCTTTTTAAGATGCAGTGCCTTTTATAAAGGGAATACTAGTGAGCGCTTACTTAATGGAAGCGCTCACTAGTCTGCAGGAGGAGGGGGAGAGAAGCGCTGTGAGCCCCTCCTCCTGCTCGCTCTTCTCAGGGCCGGCGCTGCTGTGTCCTGGCTGTCTGCAGCTTCAGGATGTACAGAGGGCACTCTGACCTGACGCTGCAGGAGGTCAGATGACTGCAGCGTGGGCCCTGAGAAGAGAAGACAGCCAGGACAGGGAGAGTGGCGACAGGAGAGGTAAGTTACTTTATTATTTTACAGTCTGATCTGAGGTCTGATATGGAGGTCTAATGGGAGGTCTGGAGGTTTGACTGGGGGGGTTTTGAAGTGGTCTGACTGGGGGTCTGGAGATGTCTCACTGGGGGTCTGGAGAGGTCTCACTGGGGGTCTGGAGAGGTCTCACTGGGGGTCTGGAAGTCTCACTGGGGGTCTGGAAGTCTCACTGGGGGGTTTGGAGTGGTGTAATGGGGGGGTCTGGAGGTCTGACTGGGGTCTGGAGTGGTATAATGGGGGTCTGGACGTCTGACTGGGGGTCTAGAGTGGTCTAATGGGGGTCTGGAAGTCTGACTGGGGGGTCTGAAGGTCTGATTGGGGAGTCTGGAGGTCTGACTGGGGGGGTCTGGAGGTCTGACTGGTGGTCATATATGGGTGTCTGGAGGTCTAATGGGGGTCTGGAGGTCTGGTCTGAGTGTAATGGGGGTCTGGAGGTCTGTCTGATATGGGGGTCTGGAGGTCTAACTGGGGGTTTTTGAAGTGGTCTGACTGGGGGTCTGGAAGTCTGACTGGGGGTTTGGAGTGGTCTAATGGGGGGGGGGTCTGAAAGTCTGACTGGGGGTTTGGAGTGGTCCTAATGGGGGGGTCTGGAAGTCTGACTGGGGTCTGGAGTGGTATACATGGGGGTCTGGAGGTCTGACTGAGGGTCTGGAGTGGTCTAATGGGGGGTCTGGAGGTCTGACTGAGGGTCTGGAGTGGTCTAATGGGGGGTCTGGAAGTCTGACTGGGGGTCTGGAGGTCTGGTCTGATATGGGGGTCTGGAGGTCTAACTGGGGGGGGGTCTGGGGGTCAGATATGGGGGTCTGGAGGTCTGGTCTGAGATGTAATGGGGCTCTGGAGGTCTGGTCTGATATGGGGGTCTGGAGGTCTAATGGGGGTCTTAACTGAGGTCTGATATTGGGTCGGGGTCTTACATGGAGGTCTGATCTGAGGTATAAAACTGGGGTCTTGTATGGGGTCTGACATAGAGTTCTAAAGGGGGTTTGGTCTGAGATGGGGGGGTCTTATTTAGGGTTTTATATGGGGGTCTGATCTGAAAGGGGGGAATGTTTTTGTACTAGCGCACAATACAAAGGGGTGTTTTTGTACTGACACACTATCTGTACCAGTATTTTCGGGGGGACTGTTTCTGCAGGAAAGTATTGGGGAGCACAGTGGACACAGTATTGGGGTGGCAGGATGGGGTGTTTAAAGGTGGGAGGATGATGGAAAAGTAAGAAAGTAAGATGTCTGTTTGTTAAACACTGACGAGGCACGGCTGAAACCATGGTGGTCTGGTCTGACAGTAGAAGAAAAGGAAAGAGAATGTCTACCGTACATCAGAGAAGTCACTGGATGTAAGAGGTACATATGTGGCGCTGTATTACCCTGTATGTTCTGTAGCGCTGTATGTAATGTTTTCCAAGTATGTCTTTAAAGGGGTTGTCAGTTTTTTTTTCATATGAGTGCAGCCTTCTCTGCTCTGTTCACCTGCTCATCACTGTAAATGCTACGGCGAGCAGGTGAACAGAGCAGAGAAAGCACCTCTCATATGAGCGCTGCCCTCTCTTCAAACAGCTGATCGTCGGGGTTGCTGGAGGACCCTGGCCGATCTGATATTGATGACCCATCCTGAGGATAGGTCATCAGTAGTAAAAAAGAGGACAACCCCTTTAAAGAGGACCTGTCAATGACATGTCTGTTTTAATAATCGCTTCATGCATTCCCCATGTAATAACAATTCTGGAGCATCTATTCCTATGGCTCTATATTGTGCCATTCCTGTGTTATTTCTACTAGAAGTTATGAATGAATTGCTAGCAGTCTGCAGTAAGGGTACAGAGGGGAGGTGACAAGTTGGGGGGTTGTATCTGCACAGACTCACTCTACCCAATCAGTGCTGCAATTGTCAGACTGTGCAGGTACACACCCCCAACTTGTCACCTCCCCTCTGTACCCTTACTGCAGACTGTTAGCAATTCATTCATAACTTCCTGTAAAAATAATAAATGATTGGCGCAACATAGAGTCATAAGAATAGATGTTCCAGAATTGTTATTACATGGGGAATGCATGAAGCTATTAAAACAGACATGTCAGGAGCGGTGAAAGGTCCTCTTTAACAGTGGGACTGGAGGGAAGGGGTTAGGTTGAGAATTTTGCATGGGGGGTTTCAATTTTTGCCTCGAGCAGCAGAATAGCTAGGTGCACCAGTGCTGAATGAAGGGCGGTGGGGGCAAGCTGAACTCTTGCACTAGGGCCCATGAGCCTTTAGCTATGCCCCTGCAACAGCCATATTTTTTGTTAGAAGCTGTGGCAGTTACAGGGAAAGAAGTACAGCAGAAAGAACACAGCCCTGAGAAAGGACACACCTCAAGCTGTCAGCCTTAAATAAATCTAGCAGAACAATTGCAGCAATGAATGGGAAGATCTCTGGATCCATGTGAGGTACAGGGCTGGGGCTGGCTTTATTAGAAAGAGATTGTCATGTATTATATGTCTGATTTTTTACATCAATCATCGCATCGCATGAAATATTATGGGCCCCACACCAATTACTATAATCATGATCAGTTCCATGCAGACTCTGTGAGCCAGTCATTTAGTGGGCCACTTGTCTCTCCTATGTTAAAGAGCAGTTTTGCCAAGACTTGTGCAAAATTGTGTCGAAACTGCTGCAATTTTACTGTAATTTGCATAGAATCACACTTGAAATAAAGTGGCTCTGCGCAAATTACATTAATACCCTGCCAAATATACAAAAATGGTGGCAAAAAAAACACTACTAAAGTGGGTGTAGGATCTCTGGTGACATCGATGTGACATGCCAAGGGTCCTGCAACAGCACCACAGAGAAAGGAGGACACAGCCTAGAGAAAGGTGGAGGAAGTCACCATAGGGACCATTCTGTGTAAGTGAAACCTTAAAGGGGTTATCCAATGAATAATGTAAAAAATTTAAATCAGACATCATATGGTACATGACAATCTCTTTCTAACAAAGCTAGAACCAGCCCTGTACCTCCCATGGGTCTAGACATCTCCCCATTCATTGTTCTGCTAGAGTGTCTTAGCTCTCCCTATTACAGCTCAGGAGGCTGTTGAAAGATGAAACTGAGCATGTGCGGCCATCTTAATGAGCTGGTCAAAGAAATAAGAAATTAAGGGGCGCTATACAGATACATTTTATTGAGTAGCTCAGCGGCTATACAAAATGTTCAATTACATGCAATTACAAAAGTATTCAAATCCAGTTGCTGCTGGTTTGAAAACTGTAGAATATACTTTGTGGGACAACTCCTTTAAGGACATTACCATGTCTATTTTGTGGTCCACAAAATGCTGAATTGCAAAATATAAATGACATGCGTGTTGCATCCTTTTTTTGTGTGGACCCATTGACATTTTGTGCATTAGGCCTAAGAGGGGGGGTCACCATGGGAGCAGTATATGAGAAAGGGGGTTCCCCGAGGGGGCCAGTATGTGAAAGAGAGGAAGGATCACAGAGAACAGTGTGTGATAAAGGGGGGAAACCATAGGGAGCATGTAACAAAGGAAGGAATGAGAAATAGTCTATGGGTGGGGGGCATAGGGGGTGGTGAACATGAGAAAGAGGACAGCATGAGGAGCAGTCTTAAAGGGAACCTGTCACCTGGATTTTGGGTATAGAGCTGAGGACATGGGTTTCTAGATGGCCGCTAGCACATCTGCAATATCCAGTCCCCATAGCTCTGTGTGCTTTTATTGTGTATAAAAACCGATTTGATACATATGCAAATTACCCTGAGATGAGTCAGAGCTTGAAAATATGACTTTTCTCTGGTCACACAAGTAAGATATGACTCTTTTATGTTAATTTGCATATGTATCAAATCGGGATTGTTACACAATAAAAGCACACAGAGCTATATGGACTGGGTATTGCGGATGTGCTAGCGGCCATCTAGCAACCCATGTCCTAAGCTCTATACACAAAATCCCGGTGACAGGTTCCCTTTAAGGCTGTGACTTGTCTGCAACTTGCTGTCACACTACTATTTTTACAGCTCCAATTTGGCTATAAAGAAAACTGGCCAAACCGTAGAAAGCTCACAGGCAGTTCAGTCCTATGACACAAATTGTGATCTAAGATGACGAAGTTATGTGTATCTTGCTACCTGCAACCTAAAATCCAACAGTGTTGGATGTCTTGCGCCTTCTGCATCACAGTTGTAGCAGTTCACATTTAACGTTGCAACTGCAATGCAATAGTGCAATTTTATGTCGCAGTATACATGTCATTGTGTAGCCCAAGCCCTATTGTTAGTGATCTTGGTGTGGACTGAAAGCACATCGAAAACTGAGGGATGCTTTCTAGTGGTGAGTTATAAGTAGTGGTTAAGTGTAGTGTATGTCTAATGTAGTGTATGTCTAATGTAGTGTATGTAGTGTCTGTGTGCCAGGTGAGTGGTAAACCAGGTCTGTGGGATGTGATCGAGTCCAGCAAAATTTACCACAGTTTATGTTGAACACTGCTATTTTTCAGTAATAGAAGCAGGGGGTGATGTTGTATGTGATCTGGCGAGGTTTTGGTGCCAAGGGTGATTTTTAGTCCTACCCCTGCCCTGGCCATGATACATTTGATTCGGATCAAAGTGTTTATCCAGTCTCGTAACTGGACAGCAGTATAGGGCCCCCTGGGATATATTAAAGGGGTATTCTGGCTTCACTATATTGATGACCTATCCTCAGGTCCGACTCCTGCCGCCCCTGCCGATCAGCTGTTTAAAGGGGCTGATGTGCTTGAGCAAGTGCTGCGTCCCATCTACTTTGTAGTGGCTGTTCAGAGTAATTACAGCTATGGCTCTCATTCAAGTGGATGGAATGAACAGCTGTAATTAAACTGCACCACCATTACAATGTAGACGGCATGTCTATGAAAGTGCAAACTTGCAATAGACATGGGCTTGGATAACTTTCATTTTCTCCCTGATTTCACTGTAAGGGCTTGTTCATATCTGCATTGATCTTTCTGTTCTGATCCATCAGTGGAACAGAAACATTTAAAAAATGAATCCATTAAACAGAATGAATGCTGGATTCAAAGGGAACATGATCCATTTATATTCCTTATTGATTGACTTTCATGTAAAAAATGCTTAATACCATCATGTAAACATATGGCTAGGGCTACACTATGACTTTTTATAGCGCAACTGATTGATTTTAATTATTAAATTACAGCACCAGTCCAAATGAGTTGAATGCAATCTTGTGGACTGCAGCTGTCATTCAATAGTTAAAATAGATCAGTCAGGCTAAAAACAGTTGCAGTGTAGCCCAAGTCTTATTATTTGGCAAGAAAAAGCCCTGCAGGCAGAACATTTTCTTCCACCAAAAATGTTAAAAAACCAAAGTAGGTCTATTAATCTGACCAGAAAACCAACTCTTAGGGCTTTTTCACACGAGCAGATCCCGCTCTTTGCCTCTCTGTGACCTTTTTACTACAAAATCACAGTGACAATTTTATCTCTCTGTGATTTTGTAGTAAAAAGATCACAGAGAGGCAAAAAACATTATCAATCATGTTAATGCTCTGTGTCTCTGCTGTCCGAAAAGGGGCTTGGCAGCAGATTAACCGCACGGTAGAGATCGCCCGGCGGTCGTTTCGCAGCGTACATTTGCGCGTGCACCGAACATGCAAACATATGGCGATGTCCGCCGGCGCCATATTCTTTTGCATTTCGCGTACTTTGACCCATGACACATCCATCAGGTGGGACAGGAAAGGCAATTGAGACATTTCAGCACATGGATACCCCCCCACCCTATAACAGAACCCGATCTGGCAGCCATTTTACATTCTGTGTTTTGCCAGTGTAGGGAGCGGTTGCTGTGTGGAGCAGGGACAAGCTGTTAGTTACACCAAACGCTAGCTAATAGGGCCACAAAAGTCCTTTAAGGACTGGTATAGGTGTGCTATCGATAGGTGTGATATACTGAGGGGTGTGATATACTTATAATATACTTTTCTTAGTGCATTTGTATTGTGCAGCAGTTGTGTGCGGTTCAGCTGCGATACTGCAGCTATATAGAGGGACAAGCGCTATTGGGACAACTATTTGCAAAGGGTGTGATATACCTGTTGCCCCCAAAAAAACTGATTGAGGGGTGTGATATACCTGTTTCCACAAAATACTGATTGACGGGTGCGATATACCTGTTGCTCCAAATAAACAGGGTGGTGTGATATAACTGTTGTGGCAAAAAATAATAATTGAGGGGTGTGACATACCTGCTTCCACAAAATACTGATTAAGGGGATTGATATACCTGCTTCCACAAAATACTGATTAAGGGGTTCCATATACCTGTTTCCACCAAATATTGATTGAGGCTTGCGATATACCTGCTTCCACAAAATACTGATTAAGGGGATTGATATACCTGCTTCCACTAAATATTGATTGAGCCCTGTGAGATACCTGCTTCCACAAAATACTGATTAAGGGGTTTGATATACCTGCTTCCACAAAATACTGATTAAGGGGTTCAATATACTTGCTTCCACCAAATATTGATTGAGGCCTGCAATATACCTGCTTCCACAAAATGCTGATTAAGGGGTTTGATATACCTGTTTCCACCAAATATTGATTGAGGCCTGCGAGATACCTGCTTCCACAAAATACTAATTAAGGGGTTTGATATACATATTTCCACCAAATATTGATTGAGGGCTGCGATAAACCTGCTTCCACAAAATACTGATTAAGGGTTTGATATGCCTGCTTCTGCAAAATACTGATAAAGGGGTTCGATATACCTGCTTCCACCAAATATTGATTGAGGCCTGCGAGATACCTGCTTCCACAAAATACTGATTAAGGGGTTTGATATACCTGCTTCCACAAAATATTGATTGAGGCCTGCGATAAACCTGCTTCCACAAAATACTGATTAAGGGGTTTGATATACCTGTTTCCACCAAATATTGATTGAGGCCTGCGATATACCTGCTTCCACAAAATACTGATTAAGGGGTTTGATATACCTGCTTCAACAAAATACTGATTGAGGCCTGCGATATACCTGCTTCGAGAAAAAACTGATTAAGGGGTTAGATATAACTGTTTCCACCAAATATTGATTGAGGGCTACAATATAGCTGCTTCCATAAAATACTGATTAAGGGTTTGATATGCCTGCTTCCAAAAAATACTGATTGAGGGCTGCAATATACCTGCTTCCACAAAATACTGATTAAGGGGTTTGATATACCTGCTTCCACAAAATACTGATTAAGGGGTTTGATATACCTGCTTCCACAAAATACTGATTAAGGGGTTTGATATACCTGCTTCCACAAAATACTGATTAAGGGGTTTGATATACCTGCTTCCAGAAAATACTGATTGAGGGCTGCGATATACCTGCTTCCAGAAAATACTGATTAAGGGTTTGATATGCCTGCTTCCGCAAAATACAGATAAAGGAGATTGATATTCCTGCTTCCACCAGATATTGATTAAGGCCTGCAATATACCTGCTTCCACAAAATGCTGATTAAGGGGTTTGATATACCTGTTTCCACCAAATATTGATTGAGGCCTGCGATATACCTGCTTCCACAAAATACTGATTAAGGGGATTAATATACTTGCTTCCACCTTCACTCCACCTTCCACCGTGCCGTCATCGCGTTCATCTGGCAGAAGGTAGGCTTCCGTGGCCCAAATGAGAGATGGCCTTGCGGTTCATTTGGCAGTCGTTTCGTGGTGAACTTTGCTCGTTCGCGATTCGTTGAACATGCAAACATATGGAGATGTCCGCCGGCGCCATATTTTGTAGCATTGTGAAGAACTTTGACCCATGACACATCCATCAGATGGTACAGGACAGCCAATTGAGACATTTCAGCACATGGACATACCCCCTACCTTATAAATAAACCTGATCTGGCTTCCATTTTACATTCAGTCTTTTGCCAGTGTAGGGAGAGGTTACTGTGTGGAGAAGGGACAGAATGTTAGGGACACCAAACGCTAGCTTATAGGGCCACAAAAGTCCTTTTAAGGACTGGTATTGGTGTGCTATCGATATGTGTGACTTAATGAGGGGTGTAATATGCTTATAATATACTTTCTAACATAGAAAGTATATTATAGTGCATTTGTATTGTCAGCAGTTGTGTGCGACAAATGCCATTGGAACAAATAATTTCTACTGGTGTGATATAGCAGTTGCCCCACAAAAAAACTGATTGAAGCAGAGGTGTTATATACCAATAATGTACTTTCTATTTAGTGCATTTGGGTAGTGTAGCATTTGTTTGCGGTTTAGCTGCGTTACCTCAGCTACACAGAGTGACAAACGCCATTGGAACAACTAATTTCTACTGGTGTGATATACCAGTTGCCCCCCCCCAAAAAAAACGGATTGAAGCAGGGGTGTGAAATACCAATTATATACTTTCTATATAGTGCAGTTGGGTAGTGCAGCATTTGTTTGCGGTTTAGCTGCATTACCTCAGCTACAGATAGTGACAAACGACATTGGAACAAATAATTTCTACTGGTGTGAAATACCAGTTGCCCCTAAAAAAACTGATTGAAGCAGGGGTGTGATATACCAATAATATACTTTCTATATAGTGCATTTGGGTAGTGCAGCATTTGTTTGCGGTTTTGCTGCGTTACCTCAGCTACAGATAGTGACAAACGACATTGGAACAACGAACTACCGTGGCCTAAAATTAACATTTTCTAGGCTCCAACAGGACACATTTCAGAGAATTTCCCTTTAAGACGCATAAAAATGTCCCCTGATTAAGATACATATTTTTTGTTGGAATTTTTGTCATTGATTGCCCTCTAGTATGTCACTGTCCATGTTGCGGGATTTTTTGTACACTTCTACTAAGTATTTGGTGGCTGCAAATATGAGCTGAAGGTTTTTCCTCCTCCTACCCCATCCTCCGTCTCCTCCTCGGCTGACTCCTCCTTTTCCACTGCGCTCCCCCCCAAGCTCCCCAGAACCTATTCGACATGCCAGGTGTGCTGCGGCTGTTGTGTCTGGAAGCCAAGAGCCACACCGGTCCTGCACTGCTTTCAGCTCTGCGGTAACAGGCCGATCAGTGGCTAACCCCGCTCAATTTGACAGTTGGTAAAGTGGTTTGCGACAACAGTGCCAATCTGCTGAGCCCGCTGAAACATTGCAAAATGATACATGCGCCGTGCATGGCACACGTCCTGAAGTTAGTCGTAGATTCGTTGCCAAATATCCCAGGGTCCAGGATGTCTTGCAGCAGGCCAGGAAAATCTAATTTATTTTTTTTGAAGATCTTACACGGCCATGGCTCGCCTTGTGGACGTTCAGCGGCGACACCACCTGCCCGTCAGACGTCTGATTTGTGACAGCCAGATGCGGTGGAACTCCACCTTGTATATGCTTGATAGGCTGCTCCAGCAGCAATGTGCCGTTAACGACTACCTGGACGAACTTTGCAGCAGGACAGATTCTGGGGAGCTTGGTTTCTTTTCACCGCGCCAGTGGCTGCTCATGCGCGATGCATGCAGACTTTTGCGGACATTTGATGAGATCACCAACTAGTCAGTCGCAGCCAGGGCGCCATCAGTGACATCGTACCTTACGCCTTCTTTCTGGAGCGTGCATTGCGTCGTGTCATTAATCAAGCCTTAGAGGAGCAGGAGCTGGAAGATGAGGAAGTCACAATGCTGAATGAATTCTGAGTCTGAAGAGGAGTCAGAGAAGGATGGTGGCTGTAGGGAGGCGGAGGAGCAAGAAGAGCAGGCTTTGAGGGGGACTTTACACTTTTCGGGGATCAGTGTTGTACGTGACTGGGGGGAGGAGACCGAGGGCGACATTCTCCTGGGCGATTAGCAGGAGCCAGGGTGCTCCACCGCTTCTAATTTAGTGCAAATGGGGGCCTTCATGCTCCAGTGTTTGAAGAGGGACACCCGTATAAAAAGCATAAAGGGCAAGGACCAGTACTGGGTGGTAACGTACTTAGACCCCCGGTACAAACACAAAATGGCAGACATGTTACCAGCATCACAGAGGGCTGGCAGAATGCAGCATTTCCAGGCCTTGCTGCGAGAGATGCTGCATTCTGCTGTTGCGGGTGCTGGCAGAGGAATTTCCACTGACAGCAAAACAGGTGCGGGTACCTATCCTACCGAGCCTGCAAGAAGAGGGCGGTTTGAAGATGTTTTGGTCACTTCAGATAGAAGATCATTCTTGCAGCCAACCCATCGACAGTCGCCCCCGGATCCAGCCTCAGGGAACGCCTAGACTGACAGGTGTCCAACTACATTGGGTTAACGGCCGATGTTGACGCTCTGAGAAGCGAGGAACCCCTGGACTACTGGGTGTGCAGGCTTGACCTGTGGCCAGAGCTGGCACAATTTGCCATGGAACTCTTGGCTTGCCCCTCGTCGAGTGTCCTGTCCGAAAGGATGTTCAGCGCAGCTGGGGGGATTGTGACCGATGAGCGCACTCGCCTAGCTCACGACAGTGTGGACTACCTCACATTTCTAAAAATGAATGAGGCATGGATCTCTAAGGAGTTCAACACCTGTGACGACCACATGTAATTGAATTTTCTCATGCCAGCCCACATATATCCGCCACATCCAGAACAAAGAATGGTCCTTGTCTTATGTGTATCCAGCGGCATAAAAGGCCTTTTCTGTCAGGTGAATGCCTAATTTTTGGGGCCTGTACTCCAGTAGCCTACTGTAAAATTTTTATCCGGTGACCGCCTAATGTACCTCCAGCCGCATCATCACAAGTTCTTTTCTGTCAGGTGAATTCCTAATTTTTGGGGCCTGTAATGCAGTGGCCTACAGTAAAAAATAATTCCAGAGACTGCCTAATGTACATCCAGCCACATAATCACAAGTTATTTTCTCTGAAGTGAATGCCTAATGCACGCCGTGGAAATGAAATGACCGGCCTCACAGCTTGACAAAGGGCACCGAACTGGTCCCGAAACGTTGCAATAAGCAATAAATGTTATCATGAGATCGTACCACTGGTAAAATAAAGATTGAATTCAAAGCTATTTGCTGTCTCTGGTGTGCTGTCTCCGAACCACTGATACTAGCTACTCATTAACTCCTTGGGTGGAAGGAACCTGTCAGGGGACGTGCACCCACAAAAGCCGCTTGACAAGACGTGTGCTGAGGCCTGTACTGGCCTACACTAAAATTTGTATCCGGTGACCACTGAATGTACCTCTAGCTACATAATCACAAGGTCTTTTCTGTCAGGTGAATGCCTAATTTTTGGGGCCTGTACTGGAGTGGCCTACTTTTAACCGGTGATTGCCTAATTTACCTCCAGCCACATCATTACAAGTTCTTTTCTGTCAAGTGAATGCCTAATTTTTGGTGCCTGTACTTGCCTACAGTAACATTTTTATCCAGTGACCGCCTAATGTACCTCCAGCCACATAATCACAAGTTCTTTTCTGTAAAGTGAATGCCTAATTTTTGGGCCTGTACTGGCCTACAGTAAAATTTTTATCCAGTGATCGCCTGATGTACCGCCAGCCACATCATCACAAGTTCTCTTCTGTCAGGTGAATGCCTAATTTTTGGGGCCTGTACTGGCCTACAGTAAAAAAAATGTTCCAGTGACTGCCTAATGTACCTCCAGCCACATAATCACAAGTTCTTTTTTGTCGGGTGAATGCCTAATTTTTGGGGCCTGTACTCCCGTGGCCTAAAATAAAAAATTTCTAGGCTCCAGCAGGGCACATTTTTAAGAGTTTCCTTTAAGACGCCTAAAAATGGCCCCTGATTAAAATACATATTTTTTGTGGGAATTTTTGCCAATGATCCCCCTCTGGTATGTCACTGTCCATGTTGTGGGACTATTTGTGCACTTCTAGTAAGTATTTGGTGGCTGCAAATATGACCTGAAGGTTTTTCAGGTTTGCCTGCCATTAAAGTCAAAGGGGCTCGCCGCGAACGCGCGGTTCACGACCATTTGATCGCGAATGCGTGTTTGCGAACCGTCCTGGCCGATATTCGTCCATCACTACCGCACGGAATCCGCTCGTGTGAAAGAGCCCTTATATGTTCTATTAGAGGAAGCTTGGGTTTCAACCTGTCATATCCGCTCCTCTTCCCAACAAATACCAGGCTGGTCCTCATAAAATTGCCAGTAGATCTGCCAAAATGGTGGAAACTACAGTCGATATTAGATACTGCATTAAAAACTGACCCATAACACCTTCAGTGATACTTTTATTTTTGCATGAGGCATCGCTAAGGTTAGGTTCACATAAGGAGTAGGAGATCTCCGCTCTGCAGAAACAGCCTGCTGGAGTTCTCTGGATCCAGCATTGCCAGAAGTATGGAATGCCCTCTGGCCCTGATAAGTATAACGGGGTTCATTGGAGATACGGCCACTACACGACTTGGCCAAACAAAAACTGCTGCTGAGTTTTTTTGTCCAGCCAATTCTCAGCATATTTGCTGGGTAGTGGCCAGATCTCCGCCAGACCCCATTGTACTTAATAGTAACAGCCTGCCAGATTTCTTACCGCATATGTGAAACTAGCCTAATTCAGGCAAATCTGGAACAAATAATGCACACAACTCTATATGAACAAAACGCAAATAAAACGTCACTTTGGAAAGTGCTCACTTCAGATAAATGAAGATGAGATTCAAGCCATTAAGAGAAGCTGCACTAGGCACTGATTTACTAATGGCCCACTGAGGGGCAGTAGGAAAGTTTTATAAGTACTTTGTCTCAAAACTTGTCTAGCACTGTCATCTGTAAAATTCCCAAATTTAGGAAAACATTTGTTTTCATTAGTTCATTTCAATATAGATAATTTTCTGCTCATAGTATTATAACGAAACCATTAGATAAAAAAAACTCCCACCATGCTACCTACAGATATTACTATCATTGCCACTGGTTAAGACAATGTCATATGGAATATCGAGTCCTATCTTAACCTAAAAACCCAAAACTTGTAGATTACATTTAGGACTCCTGCAGACAAGGCTGTATGGTGGCACATAGAAGAGAGTGACAGGGATCTGCCGGTGCTGATGTGTGTATGGTACTCCATTGGATGTCATATGAAAATCAATGCTAGGTGTGATATTTTTTGCTGTTGGTTTGTACAGAATATGACATAAAAAAAAACTCTATAGGCCCTGATTTATCATATCTTCACTCGAGAATTCTGTCATCAAAAAGTGGCAAAAATAAGGCTTTTGTGACTTTTTGCACTCACTTGTGCAAAATTTAAGTTTAGTAATGTGGGTGGAAAAGTGGTTGTGGTTAGCTATGTTAATGAGTTTCACCCAAGATTTATCACTGAAAGTCACACTCTCACTCCAGGAGGAGGGTGGAGTAGGAAAACTGGAGGAGCTTCTCTAGACAAAAGTATTAGGTCTAAGGATAAGACAAATTTATCAAGTAACATGAGACATTTGATAAATGTGGTATAAAGTACTCCAACGCAGATGCTAAACGGACTTCAAATTTTCCCCTCACAATAAATTCCCCCCTGTATGCTTCTGTATGAAATGGTACAGTAGAGGGCTCATGTGTTGTGTGGCCATTACCCATTCATCCATGAGGCCTAGCTGTAGGCTCCTTCAGTGAAATATAATCACATTTATTCAGCAGGAGCAAAAGGAAGGGAAAGTGGTACTCACGGCAATCAGCTGGTAGGAGTTGTTCATCATGGCTATCAACATATTGAGTAACACAACCAAGGATATCACGTTGTATGTTCCAAACATGGTGGCACCAACAAACTCTGTGAACTCATGACGTGCTTTCACATTGGTGACATACAAATTCAGGAGACCAAACACTGACCAGAACAAGGATTGCAGGGTCTCAAAAAGGCTGTAATATAGGAAAACAAGAAGACATTCATGATTCATGTAAGGTGCTTGCCTGGAGCATCTATGTTATTTATGCTTTGTATGTAGTATAAAATGTATGTGTGTGTGTGTATGACAAAGGCTCCATTGAGAGAGCTGAAATGCCGCATTGCTTTTGGGTGTAATAAACATCACCTTATTTTCATCACAAGACCAGAGTGCTGCCCTCTTTTCATTATTTCTAATTTACTGTTGCTAGTCCGGGAACTATTGCGGAATTTGAACCTGGCATACCTATAGAGTGCTGCTGTTTGTTTTCCATTCGTTTTTATATATATATATGCAGGTATATATAAATAATACAATTCCGCAGCACTCCTTGAAACATGAAAAAAATGTGCTATTTATTCACACATATCATATAGCAACGTTTCGGTTCTCTCTCAGAACCTTTTTCAAGCCAACCTTTTTCAAGCCAAGCCAAGCCCACTTGGCTTGAAAAAGGTTCTCAGGGAGAACCGAAACGTTGATATATGACATGTGTGAATAAATAGCATTTTTTTTTTTCATCTTTCAAGGAATGCTGCGGAATTTTATTATTTGTTCATCATCCTGAATCGAGGGATTACCGCTGGCACCCATCTTTTCAACCTCTAAGGGAGTGCTGCCTGGCTTTTTATGGATATACAGGTATATATATATATATATATATATATATATATATATATATATATATATACACACAGTACAGACCAAAAGTTTGGACACACCTGACTATGAAAATTGTAGATTCACACTGAAGGCATCAAAACTATGAATTAACACATGTGGAATTATATACATAACAAACAAGTGTGAAACAACTAAAAATATGTCATATTCTAGGTTCTTTAAAGTAGCCACCTTTTGCTTTGATTACTGCTTTGCACACTCTTGGCATTCTCTTGATGAGCTTCAAGAGGTAGTCCCCTGAAATGGTTTTCACTTCACAGGTTTGCCCTGTCAGGTTTAATAAGTGGGATTTCTTGCCTTATAAATGGGGTTGGGACCATCAGTTGCGTTGAGGAGAAGTCAGGTGGATACACAGCTGATAGTCCTACTGAATAGACTGTTAGAATTTGTATTATGGCAAGAAAAAAGCAGCTAAATAAAGAAAAACGAGTGGCCATCATTAATTTAAGAAATGAAGGTCAGTCAGTCAGCCGAAAAATTGGGAAAACTTTGAAAGTAAGGGCTATTTGACCATGAAGGAGAGTGATGGGGTGCTGCGCCAGATGACCTGGCCTCCACAGTCACAGGACCTGAACCCAATCGGGATGGTTTGGGGTGAGCTGGACCACAGAGTGAAGGCAAAAGGGCCAACAAGTGCTAAGCATCTCTGGGAACTCCTTCAAGTCTGTTGGAAGACCATTTCAGGTGACTACCTCTTGAAGCTCATCAAGAGAATGCCAAGAGTGTGCAAAGCAGTAATCAAAGCAAAAGGTGGCTACTTTGAAGAACCTAGAATATGACATATTTTCAGTTGTTTCACACTTGTTTGTTATGTATATAATTCCACATGTGTTAATTCATAGTTTTGATGCCTTCATAGTCATGAAAATAAAGAAAACTCTTTGAATGAGAAGGTGTGTCCAAACTTTTTGTCTGTACTGTACATATATATATATATATATATATATATATATATATACACACACACACACACAGGTGAAACTCGAAAAATTAGAATATCGTGCAAAGTTCATTTATTTCAGTAATGCAACTTAAAAGATGAAAGTAACATATGAAATAGACTTATTACATGCAAAGCAAGATATTTCAAGCCTTTAGGCCTCATGCACACGACCGTTGTTGTGGTCCGCATCCGAGCCGCATTTTTTGCGGCTCGGGTGCGGACCCATTCACTTCAATGGGGCCACAAAAGATGCGGACAAGAATAGGCATTTCTACAATGGGTCGCCCGTTCCTTTCCGCAAATTGCGGAAGGCACACGGGCGGCTTCCGTTTTTTTGCGGATCCGCGGTTTGCGGACCGCAAAAAAACGGAACGGTCGTTTGCATGAGGCCTTATTTGAATGATTATGGCTTACAGTTTATGAAACCCCAAAGTCACAATTTTGTGGTACCCTTTGCTTCGGGGGTATGGATTAATTAGCTGACTAGAGTGTGACACTTTGAGCCTAGAATATTGAACCTTTTTACAAAATTCTAATTTTAAGCTGCATTAATGCAATTCCTTTTAATTTGCATTACTGAAATAAATGGACTTTTCCACGATATTCTAATTTTTCGAGTTTCACCTGTATATGTATGTATATATATATATATATATATATATATATATATATATACAGTGGGATGCGAAAGTTTGGGCAACCTTGTTAATCGTCATGATTTTCCTGCATAAATCGTTGGTTGTTACGATAAAAAATGTCACTTAAATATATCATATAGGAGACACACACAGTGATATTTGAGAAGTGAAATGAAGTTTATTTGATTTACAGAAAGTGTGCTATAATTGTTTAAACAAAATTAGGCAGGTGCATAAATTTGGGCACCACAAAAAAGAAATGAAATCAATATTTAGTAGATCCTCCTTTTGCAGAAATTACAGCCTCTAAACGCTTCCTGTAGGTTCCAATCAGAGTCTGGATTCTGGTTGAAGGTATTTTGGACCATTCCTCTTTACAAAACATCTTTAGTTCATTCAGGTTTGATGGCTTCCGAGCATGGACAGCTCTCTTTAAGTCACACCACAGATTTTCAATTATATTCAGGTCTGGGGACTGAGATGGCCATTCCAAATGTTGTACTTGTTCCTCTGCATAAATGCCTTAGTGGATTTTGAGCAGAGTTTAGGGTCGTTGTCTTGTTGAAAGATCCAGCCCCGGCGCAGCTTCAGCTTTGTCACTGATTCCTGGACATTGGTCTCCAGAATCTGCTGATACTGAGTGGAATCCATGCGTCCCTCAACTTTGACAAGATTCCCAGTCCCTGCACTGGCCACACAGCCCCACAGCATGATGGAACCACCACCATATTTTACTGTAGGTAGCAGGTGTTTTTCTTGGAATGCTGTGTTCTTTTTCCTCCATGCATAACGCCCCTTGTTATGGCCAAATAACTCAATTTTAGTTTCATCAGTCCACAGTACCTTATTCCACAATGAAGCTGGCTTGTCCAAATGTGCTTTAGCCCACCTCAAGCGGCACTTTTTGTGCTGTGGGCGGAGAAAAGGCTTCCTCTGTATCACTCTCGCATACAGCATCTCCTTGTGTAAAGTGCGCCGAATGGTTGAACGATGCACAGTGACT
This sequence comes from Bufo bufo, assembly GCF_905171765.1. Lineage (NCBI taxonomy): Eukaryota > Metazoa > Chordata > Amphibia > Anura > Bufonidae > Bufo > Bufo bufo. The sequence continues at coordinate 130,463,642 of NC_053396.1, forward strand.
CCATCTGCAGCAAGATGATGTTGTAGGTCTTTGGTGCTGGTCTGTGGGTTGACTCTGACTGTTCTCACCATTCGTCGCTTCTGTCTATCCGAGATTTTTCTTGGTCTGCCACTTCGAGCCTTAGCTTGAACTGAGCCTGTGGTCTTCCATTTCCTCAATATGTTCCTAACTGTGGAAACAGACAGCTGAAATCTCTGAGACAGCTTTCTGTATCCTTCCCCTAAACCATGATGGTGAACAATCTTTGTCTTCAGGTCATTTGAGAGTTGTTTTGAGACCCCCATGTTGCTACTCCTCAGAGAAAATTAAAAGAGGAGGGAAACTTACAATTGACCCTCTTAAATACTCTTTCTCATAATTGGAATCACCTGTGTATGTAGGTCAGGGGTCACTGAGCTTACCAAGCCAATTTGAGTTCCAATAATTAGTTCTAAAGGTTTTGCAATCAATAAAATGACAACAGTGCCCAAATTTATGCACCTGCTTAATTTTGTTTAAACAATTATAGCACACTTTCTGCAAATCCAATAAACTTCATTTCACTTCTCAAATATCACTGTGTGTGTCTCCTATATGATATATTTAACTGACATTTTTTATCGTAACAACCAACGATTTATACAGGAAAATCATGACGATTAACAAGGTTGCCCAAACTTTCGCATCCCACTGTATATATATTTATATATATATATATATTTTTTTTTTTAAGAGGCTGTCACTCAAAAAAAAATTCAAACCACCACCTGGTTCTTAATACTTTTATGATTTTAATTAAAAATGTATTGTAGCTATTAAGTTATTCAATAAACACTCTCTGCATAGCGGCACCTACTGTTTTCTCTATTTTTACTTTCTCTGTCCTGCTCCTTGAGACAGAAGCACATGCTCAGCTCCATCCTTCAGCTGTCAAGAACTGTAGTAGAAAAGACTCTTTTCTCTGGGAAAGGACATGCCCCCTAAACTGACAGCTTGAAATATATGTAGCAGAACTATTAAAGCAATGAATGGGGAGATCTCTGGATCCATGTGAGGTACCGGGCTGGTTGTAGCTTTGTTAGAAAGACCTTTGTATGATTTTCAGTTTTTACATTAATCATGATGAGGTAACCTTTTTAAGTATATTTTACCTCTCAACATATACCAACTGTCTAGGTGATGCCTGCTCTTCCCACATCAATATTTTATTTTTTCATAGGTTTAAACTGATGACTATACTTTCAGTACCTGCCCATAGGGTAAGATATCTTCTTCCATGGCCACATGGTCTTATTGGTAAAGTTCTGTTACGCACCATTATAAGAAAGTATACAACATGAATTCAGTGGGAGCAAGAGAATAATGAACTTGTTTGTGGAAAAAAAATTGCTTCACATCCCAATGGACTGAGGTGTACAAATTAATTAAAATGTAGCTCTAAATAAGTAACCAGGATCAGACGTGTAGGAACACTCATCTGCCTAATATACATTGCAAGTTCTAACTGGCACAACATGTCCTTCGTTGTGACAGCTCGTAGCTTCCCTAACTCACGTTTCTTTTTTACTGGTTTGAAAGCAAGCTATTTCCAAGATTGGGTTGGCCTTGGAGACTACCATGGGATAGGTCATCAATTTGAGATCAGTGAGGGTCAATACCCAACACCCGCACAATCAGCTGTTACCTGCAGCCAAGAGTCGAGGACATAAACAATGTATGGAGCCGAAAGAAGTGGACATGTCAGTTAAAACCAGATAGAAACACATCTCCTCCATTTATTCTAATCTGTTTTTATTTTCTGATTGCAGATTTCTTTATTCTACTTCTTGAACATGATTATGGGGGCGCCATCTTCCCTTAGCTGTTCTTAACAGCATTTAGAAAGGATTAAGAAAATTGCTTTACAGCAGCCACATGGTCCGTAGACACAATAGTCAGGAGGAGACCTCATTGGTTTCTATGGGAGAGTTTTCTAGGCATGCTCTGTGACCTGTGCAGAATTCATTGTACAAGGAAAGAATAGATAAGCTCTGACAATCACCTATTGTGAATGGTGGATCCTGTCTTATCTGTACACAGAGGTGATACCATTACAGGCAGGATTAGAATGTCAGATAACTGCAGAAAAGTGATCTGTACAGACTTAGGCTACTTTCACACTAGCGTTTTGTTCGGATCCGTCATGGACGGATAATACAACCGTTCTGAACGGATCCGTTTTTTTTTATCTATAACATAGCCAAGACGGATCCGTCTTGAACACCATTGAAAGTCAATGAGGGACGGATCTGTTTTCTATTGTGTCAGTGAAAATGGATCCATCGCCATTGACTTATATTGTGTGCAAGGACGGATCTGTTTCATCAGAAGGTGTCCGTCTCCAAAGCATAATGGAGATTGAACTGATGCATTCTGAGCAGAGTGTGCTTGGCTTGCATGCTGACCTGCATTCCCTGGACTTTGTGTGGCTGTCATGGCCCATAAACAGGTAGGAGCTAGTGTTAGGGACCACTCAAATGAGACGACCTTGACGCGGTGAGTGGCTTATTACGCTTTGGCCAAAATGTACACCAATGTCTCATCCAGCATGGAGGCAGGGCAGAGTGCTGGATGTAGTGTGCGATCACATTTGCATTTTCCGTTTGTATATGTATTTCGCCATAGTGAAATGCACCTACATACGGGTTGTGCTGACCCAATCCCCCACATTTTTTCTTTGTAGCATATATTGGAGGCGTGGCGATCTCCATGCAGTCATTGCACACCTGACCAGTCAATCTGTCCTGGAGGCTGGTTTTAAAGTCAGTATAAAACTGAGTCTGCTTATATAGAACCTACCAGTAGCCATTTGGCTCCAGGAGAAGTATATGGTGGGTTCAGCATGCATGTTGGTACTTGCATCCCTGGATCCGATGAAAGCTGTAATGGCACCGGGCGGGGTTAAAAGCAGAGTGTGCCTGGCGTGCATGCTGACCTGCATTCCCTGGACTTTGTGTGGCTGTCATGGCCCATAAACAGGTAGGAGCTAGTGTTAGGGACCACTCAAATGAGACGACCTTGACGCGGTGAGTGGCTTATTACGCTTTGGCCAAAATGTACACCAATGTCTCATCCAGCATGGAGGCAGGGCAGAGTGGTGGATGTAGAGTGCGATCACATTTGCATTTTCCGTTAATATTAGTCTTAGTGGCCAGGATTACCAGGATTTTATGGTATATGTTTAAACAGATGGCGCACCCCCCCCCCCCCTGTATCCTAAGAGAATTAAGTAATGTCATAGCCATACCCTTATTTCTGATATTTAAGGACTATCTATTGACAGGGAGAGTTCCAGAGAATTGGCGCATAGCAGATGTGGTGCCAATATGCAAAAAGGGTCCAAAAACAGAGTCCGGAAACTATAGGCCGGTAACACTGTGCCACATAAAAGGTTAGTATATAAAATGAGAATGCTTGGACTGGGGGAAAACGTCTGTATGTGGGTAAGTAACTGGCTCAATGATAGAAAACAGAGGGTTGTTATTAATGGTACACACTCAGATTGTCACTAGTGGAGTACCTCAGGGGTCAGTATTGGGCCCTATTCTCTTCAATATATTTATTAATGATCTTGTAGAAGGCTTGCACAGTCCTTCCTCTGGATCAACTTGCAGGATAACAGGCCGAACTGGATGGACAATGTCTTTTTTTCAGCCTTATAAACTATGTTACTCCTGTATGTAACATAGATATTGACATGAAAAATGTAAAATAACATTATTAAAAATTCTTGAAAAATATGTTAAACATAAAAACGTGATTTAAACAATTGGTCATTTACTGACGACGCATTCCCTTTAACTGGTGTTAACCCTGCATGTCTAGCCCAAGGTGTACCTAGGTGAAGGCTCTAAATGTAACAATTCATAACTTCCATACTGTATATAACGTGCAGATATTGAATAGAGTGCATTGCTGTGATTTACGTTACACTGCACGCTGTCATAAACCAGCTGTCTAGGAGACATTACTGCTGACCAGGTAACTTAGTAAATCTGTAGGCTCAGCATCCCCCTGCTTGCCATGGGTGAGTGGCCTGCCATCTCTTAGTCGTCTCTGGAGCTGCCTTGCTAAAGGTTGATATTTTGTGCCGTGTGTCTGCTCACTTTGCTCGGAACAGTTTGTGATGGTGCAGATTTGGAAACAAGGTTCACCTGTCAGCACAGACGTTTTCTCCTTGGAAACTGGAAGCTAAAGTGACACAGGTCTGTGGAAACATCCTGCGTCATGTTATTTCGTAGCCATTTAAAGGAGAGAACATAATTTGGCAGGATTCTGCCTGTGTCTGTACAAGCTGAATGAGCGCCGCTTAACCCCTTGTCTATTCATAGCGCAAAATGCTTGTTTATGTTAGCAATCGTTTGTCAAGTGAAAGGATCTATACAAACAAGCAGCCAAGTCGTAGCATCAGAAACCCTCAGAGACGTAGAATTCCTGGCAATTTTATACTTGAATGAGCAACATTAAATTGAGTGTACACATTTAAAATTAACCATAAACTCAGAAAATGCACAATAGGTAAAAACAATTCCCAGCATTTTCTCTTTTATTCTCCTTTTTTTCCCCTTTGAACCCATATTAATTCATATTACAGTAGAATACAAGTATCTAAAAAAAAAACTCTGTGCCCCAAGCGATCAACCATGTCCCCCCTCATCCTCCCCACTGTCCTGTGTCTGTTTGTAAGACACGTGGCTGGAGCAGCAGCCTCCCTGCTGTTTTCTGCTTGCAGTAGGACATAAAGATAATTTAACCTCCACCTCTATCGATGGCCACAAGCATGGAGGAAATCACAGGAGATTAAACCCTTGTGGTTTGTCTAGGAAGACTGTCTGTGCCAGAATCGTGCAGTAAATGTTCTAGACTGACAAAACAGCATTTAGCATTCAGCTTCAGTGTTATTTTATCACCATGTTATTTTTGGTTTAACATTCTATTCTGCTCATTCTGCTCTTTTTCCATAGACGGTGTCCGCTGCGGACACTTACATTACCTGCTTTACATTTTCTGTATAACGTTTGCATATAGGAAATATCAGTGACATTCAGTTTAATTTTTTTGTTGCTGGTGGCAGCAACATTACCTGCGTTACATCTCCAGTATAACGTTAGCGCATCCGAAATATCAGTGACATTAACTCAGTGTAATTTTTTCACCGCTGGTGACAGCGACATTATCTGCACTACATCTCCTGTATAACGTTTGTGCATCCTAAATATCAGTGACATTCATTCAGTGTAATTTTATATTAGGCAGCGGTGACAGCGACATTACTTGCGCTATACCTCCTGTTTAACGTGTGCGCATCCTAAATATCAATGACATTCACTCAGTGTAATTTTTTATAAGGTGGTGGTGACAGCGACATTACTTGCGCTATACCTCCTGTATAACGTTGGTGCAACCTAAATTTTAGTGGCATTAATTCAGTGTAATTTTTCTATTAGGCGGTGGTGACAGTGACATTACTTGTGCTATGCCTCCTGTTTAACGTGTGCGCATCCTAAAAATATCTGTGACATTCTGTGTGCTTTATTTGCGCATACACTTACAAAACCTGCGCTACTGTACGTGTGATATACTTGCAAGCATATTAGCCATTTAATATGCAGAAGGCGAGCAGTAAGGGACGGGGAAGTGGCCGTGCTGCTGATGGTGCACGCAGAGTCCGTGGCCCTGGGCGTGGTGAAACTGTGCCTGCTGCCAGAGCACAAGAAACACACTCATCCAACGATACCTAACTTCATGTCCCAGGGCGGCGCAGGACACCACTCTCGAAGTCAGACCAGTGCGACCAGGTGGTCGGTTGGATTGCAGCATATAATGCTTCCAGTCGGTTAAGCACCACCCTGTCTTACACAAAGTCCAGTCTCAGTAGCCAAGATTCTGGTCAACAGAATCCTCACCCTGATACTCCTTCCACCCACCATGGAGAGTCTTGGCAAACAAGTGATCCCACACTCTGATATTCCGAGGAGCTGTTTTAATCGCCATTACTTAATTTGGGCCTCTTGCCAAGCCCGCTTGAAGAGGGACATGAGGATATCTTGTGCCCTGATTCCCAAATTCTGGAGCATCCACAGTCAGAAGAAGATGACGATGGGGAACGGCAATTTGTGTTTTTTACGAGGTAGATGATGATGATGAGACACAGTTGCCAATTAGTCAACCGCAATTAGTGTCTCAAGAGGTTCATGATGAGGATAAGACACAGTTGTCAATAACTGAAGTTGTTAGGTCAACAAGTCAGGAGGATTACCAGAGTGAGGAAGTGGAAGAGGAGGTGCTGGACGATAAAGTCACTGACCCAACCTGGGAAGGTAGCAAGCCGAGCGAGGACGGCAGTACAGAGGGGAAGGGATCCTCAGCACCGCAACAGGCTGGAAGAGGCAGTGGGGTGGCAAAAGTGAGAAGGCGGGCCACACCAAACAGGCCCGCAACTGTTCCCCAGGGCATCCCCTTGCGCCAATCTCCCTTGCCAAGGGGTAGGTGTTCCGCAGTCTGGCGCTTTTTTGAGGAAAGTGAGGACAATAAAAGAATTGTCATTTGCAACATTTGCCATACCAAAATGAGCAGGAGCATGAACACTAGCAACCTCACCACCACCAGCATGATCCGCGACATGGCAGGCTATGAGCTGTGCGCTACGATTGGCCAGCGCTGCAGCAAGGGACAACCCAAATACAAAAACTCTGCCCAGTACAACAGAGGGAGCTGCAGACACCGGAGCCTATACCGGGCGAACGGAGCGGCGCCCCCAGACATACTAGTAAGTGCAGGGGGACCCCTGGGCGCCGCTCTGCCCACTGATATAGTTAGTTTTTTGTTTTTAAACTAGTGAAAGGTCCTCTTTAAACTGATCTGCTTAGGTGACAAACAGCTCACCGCCACAGAGCTGTGGCAGGGGATAAGGGACCAGACTGATCTGTGGCTCTCGCCACTCAACCTACAACCAGGCATGGTTGTGTCTGATAATAACCGTAACTAGGTGGCGGCTTTGGAGCTCGGCAAGTTCACACATACCATGCCTAGCCCACGTGTTCAACCTAGTGGTTCAGGGGTTTCTCAAAACCTACCCCAATTTGCCTGAGCTACTGGTGAAGGTGTGTCATCGACAGCTTCTGCCGGTCTGGCAACGCTGCAGCAGCGCTTGCAATTACCTACTCCTCGTTCCACATTTTGGCCAGGCTTTGTGAGCAGCAGAGGGCAGTAGTGGAATACCAACTGCAACATGGTTGTCGCCTTTCCAGTCAGCTTCCGCTCTTCACAAGCGACAAGTGGGCATTGATGTCTGAACTCTGTGAGGTTTTATGCAACTTTGAGGAATCAACACAGATGGTGAGCGGCGATTAACGCTATTATCAGCGTAACCATCCCACTTCTGTGACTACTCAAACGCTCGCTGCTAACAAGAGGTGAGCTTTGCATGTTGAAGAGGTGGAAATGGGGGAAGAAAGTTCACAGGGTGAAAGCCAGACCACCCTCAGTTCGTCTTCTCAGCGTAAACTGGATGAGGAGGAGCAGGAGACGGTTGCCTCTGCTACAGAGGGTAGTACCCATGGAAGTTTTATTCCATCTGTTCATCATGGATGGGTAGAAGAGGAGGAAGAGGATGAGGAGATTGAGAGTCATCCTCCTGATGAGGACAGCGAAGTCTTGTCTGTTGGGACTCTGGCACACATGGCTGACTTTATGTGAGGCTGCCTTTCCAGTGACCCTCGCGTTATACGCATTTTGGCCAACACCGATTACTGGTTGTTCACCCTTCCCGACCCCCGGTACAAAGAGAACTTCTCATCTCTCATTCCTGTGGTGGAGAGGACGAGCAAAATGGTGCAATACCAGAAGGTCCTTGTGTAAAAATTGCTCCAAAAATTTCCAGCTGACAATGCTGGCTGCAGAGTACGTAGTTTCTTGGCCAACCAAGGAGGAGAGATGAGGGGAACACACAGCAGTTCCAACATAGGCAGGGCAACACTCTCCAAGGCCTGGCACAGTTTTATTACACCCCGCCAGCACCCTCAACCTAATGGAAACGTTTTGGAAGATGGTGAAGGAGTACGTAGCAGACCGTGTCAGCGTCCTCAGTGATCCCTGTGTGCCTTACAACTATTGGGTGTCCAAGCTGGACACGTGGCATGAACTGGTGCTCTACGCCTTGGAGGTGCTGGCCTGCCCTGCCACCAGCGTTTTGTCAGAGCGTGTATTTAGTGCTGCTGGGGGCATAATAACTGATAAGCGCATCAGCCTGTCAACTGAAAATGCTAAGAGGTTAACTCTTATAAAAATGAACAAGTTCTGGATTGCCTCTGACTTCTCTACTCCACTAGAGGAAAGCGGCAGAACATAAAGGCACTCTAAATGTGGCTTTTATGGTGTATTGAATACACTGTATTCCCATGCAACCCTTCCACCACTAAAAAGGGTTTATGGTTCAATCTCCCTTTTCTCGTCCTCCTCCTCCATCATATCAACATGCTTATTAGGCTGCTCTCGCTCCTAATGTTTAAGAGGGTCAGCTCAGCAGAGGGCCCTTTCCCATAATGTTTTAGAGGGTCATCAGCAGGCCCTCACCCATAATGTTTTTGAGGGTCACCAGCAGGCCCTTAACCATAATGTTTTAGAGGGGCAGCTCAGCAGCAGACCCCAAAACTTTTAGATGGTCAGCTCGGCAGCAGGACCTCGCCCACAAAATTTTTTAGATGGTCAGCTCGGCAGCAGGACCTCGCCCACAATTTTTTTTAGATGGTCAGCTCGGCAGCAGGCCCTTGCCCACAAAATTTTTTAGATGGTCAGCTCGGCAGCAGGCCCTTGCCCATAATGTTTTAGATGGTCAGCTCGGCAGCATGCCCTCACCCACAAAACTTTTTAGCTGGTCAGCTTGGCAGCAGGCCCTCGCCCAGTTCTCTCCAATGTTGATGTCATCTTCCTGGCAGCAGTGGTGACTTTGAAAGCATGCAAGTCACTAGGACATCATCGCAGAGGCCAGTGTTTGGCTGCAGCAGTGACCCGTGTGCATGGAATGTGACCGCTGCAGCCAGGGAAGGAAACATCAGCACGAGGAGCAGAGTAGGAGAGAAAAAGGGAGAGTATCAATTAGTTTTGTTATTTTATAACTTTGCCAGAATTTTTATTTACCTTGGACAACACCTTTAAGTGCTACCATTAGTTTAGACATCTTGACATTAGACAGTATACAGTAGATAGAGCTCTCCCACAATAATATATATATATATATATATATATATATATATATATATATATATTATTTTTATTTTTATTTAATGAGGCTTTTATCTCCAAATTATGCTATTATTATTTACATAGAAATCAATGGGACTGTATGCGTGCCTATGCAATGTTCTGACATTTCTTTGTACTATTATGGAGCGGGCATAGGAGCTATGTGTCACCACTTGTGAGTGCCCACTGTAATATACTGCTCACCCCCATTCTCATTTGCAACTGCTACAGGGGTTGTTATAATAATTTCCATTTCTTCCTATAGAATCCTATAACTTAAAGGGGTTTTCTGGTACTTTTAGGCTCCATTCACACGTCCGCAAAATGGGTCCGCATCCTTTCCGCAATTTTGCGGAATGGGTGCGGACCCATTCATTCTCTATGGGGACGGAATGGATGCGGACAGCACACAGTGTGCTGTCTGCAGCCGCAATTGCGGAGCGCGGCCTCCGCAGCTTGCGGACAAGAATAGGCATTTCAATGGGGGTGCCGGGCTGGTGTGTTGCGGACCCGCAATTTGCGGGTCCGCAACACACCACGGACGTGTGAATGTAGCCTTATACTGATGGCTTATCCTTGGGATATCTAATTGGCGGGGGTCCAACGCCAGGTTTTCTGCAGGAACCACACAGCTGGATGGAGATGGTCACTGCAGTGCTGTTCCCATTGAAGTGATCTGATATTGATTGCTTATCCTGAGGATAGACCATCGTATAAAAATACAGGAGAGCCCCTGAACCCCTTTAAAGCTGCCGTATACATAGGACTTTTATGACTACTTCTAGATTGCATGTGATGGTTAGCACTGGCTCTACGTGCTTCATCACTGTGCAATATGTTACATTTCAGTTATGGGGATGAATGTTTTCTATCACTGTTTGCAGTACAATTACAATGCATGATTACGGCTAGCCTCCTGTGGAATACGAGCCTCTGAAAATAACTTCTATGCAGCAGCCATAGATAATGGCTAGGATGTCATTTCTATTAACATTGTAGTCGTTTGTCAGCCAAACGAGGAGGCTATGAGCAGTTTAGATGCAATAAATCAGCAACTGTCTATAAAAGCTTTGATAAACTGCTTGCTTTCTGCAGGGGTGATGCTGCACAGTTATGAGACACGTGAGATATATGGTGGTGCCGTAGTGGGGAGGGAATATGTAATACATTGACCTTCACTGCCGATGGAATGATGGTGAAATATTATATTTTATTGCTACTTAATATTTTCCTATGAAGATAATAATTTCCTTTTGCTTACGTTTTGTTTTCATAAATTACAATACGTTTTTACTTTGTTTCCTGAGAAACTGAGTCCCTGCAATCATGACCAGTGTTCATTATATGATATTTAACGGGACATGTTTAGAAAGGGGCATTTGTTTAAATCAATATTCATAGAAAATTAGTATTTAGAATTTTTGGCTGTTTTTCTTTTTCACCTCACCCTTTGTAAGGGCTCATGCACACGAACGTTTTTTTGCGTTCCGTATACGGGCCGTATTTTGATTCTGTATATGGTCCATATATCATTTCATTCACTCTGTGTGCTGTCCGCATCCGTTGCTCTGTTCCGTGGCCCCGCAAAAATTATGAGGCATGTCCCATTCTTTTCCGTTTTGTGGACAAGAATAAGCATTTCTATAATGGGCCTCCTGTTCCGTTCCGCAAATTGCGGAAGGCACACGGGCGGCATCTGTTTTTTGCGGATTCGCAAAAAATGGCACGGTCGTGTGCATGAGCCCTAATTCTTTAGCAGTCACCAAAAATGATCAAACCTCCTATATACATAGGTAACTCATTGCCAATGTACTGCTGTGAGGGGAAGATGTTATCTGAAGGGTAATCCTTATCATTAATACTAGAGGTAGAATTGGGATAACAGTATAATAGTCTATTGTTCTCTTGATAGGCCTAGATTAAAGCCCAATTTTTCGACAGATAATCGCTAAGGAGCGTTTGCATGAATCCGAATCTTTTGACATGTTAAAAGATGATTGTTTGCAGGCAGCAGATCGTGGTGTCTAATAACGATCTGCTGCCGGCAAACCACTATACAGCATGGGGACGAGTGATGGCATAGTGATCGCTCCTCCCCATACTGCGAAGGAGATCGCTCCATGTAATAACAGCAGTCTCCTCCACTAGAGAGCAGGCGATTGCTGGGAGGGAACGCTTCCCTCCCAACAATAGTCTGCCACATCGGGCTGTGTAATACAGAGTTAATAGGCCCACAGAAGAGCACTGCATTGATGTGTAATGTGTGCTCTGATTGATCTACTTCTGGGAGGCTTTCTCTGGTCACAGTTTGGCTTGGAAGTTGAAGGCATCTGTGTTGGTCCCATGTTTATAGGTGCCCGCATTGCTGAGAAAAATGATGTTTTAATATATGCAAATGAGTCTTTAGGAGCAACTAGGGCGTTACTATTACACCTAGAGGCTCTGCTTTCTCTGCAACTGCCGCACCCTCTGCACTTTGATTGACAAAGCCAAGCATGATGATGTTTACACTGCCTGGCCCTGTCAATCAAAGTAGAGATGGTACGGCAGTGGCAGAGAAAGTGGAGCCTCTGGGAGTAATAACAACACCCCCGTTGCTCCTAGAGGCTCATTTGCAGGTATTAAAACTTCATTTTTCTCAGCAATGTGGACACATATGAACATGGGACCAACACAGATGCCTTCAGCTGCCAGGAGCACATGTAATAGGTCGGCCAGTGTCATAGGGACAAATCTGCTTTTAAGTACTGCAGGTAATTGTATTTCAAGCATTATAGATGTAATATATGTAAATCAAAATAGTGAAAAATATGAGCCATCCTGCAAATAGCAAGCCGCCTTAGATCTATGTTGACAGAAGAATAAAAATGTAATGACTCTTGGAAATAGATGATGAAAAAAAAACTGAGAAAAATGGTTGGTCCTAAGGGCCCAAACTAGGCTGGTCCTAAAGGGGTTAAGCAGCACTGTAGTTATTCACACAGTATTGTAAAAACCATGGAAGTCTTCACAGATAAAACTATGGCTTTTGGATAACTGCCGAATATCTGATATTAGGGGCCACATATGTCCTTGTTTCATGGTGACCTTTAATTTTGTAAATTGTCCTAATGCCTCTAATGTGGAGGAGTAATGATTGATATCTATGTCTTCCTAAAGCTCCATCACCAGTTCACTTCCAGTTGTGTTGGGAATAAATCAAGAGCAGCCAGGGAATGACAGACTAGAGTGGAAGACATATTGCTAGCGGATATGATACTTGAAACATATCATTTCTTTGTACAAATACACACACAAATAGTAACATAATAAGAAACAACTATGGAGGACAGCAGGTGGTCTTACGTGGAGAAGGCGTTGTTCTGTTTTTCACAGCGTATTCCTTTGCAGTTGTTGGGTTCCTCAGAGGCACTGGTCTCATAATAAAAGTAGAGTTGGTTTAGTCCATTGGCAAAAGCCAAAAGCACCAAGCAATAGATAAAGAGGAATTTGAGAATGTCCAGCAGCATCCGTCCCAATGAAATCTGCAGAGGGCCAAGATGGGAGTTTGCTGTGAACAGTGAGATGAGGCGCAGGGAGCTCAGGATATTGGATATTGCAAAGAGTGCTTCGGCAATTAACGTTGGGTGCCACATATCCCATTCCTCTCTTGGCCTTGAGCCGTTGTACTGAGGGAATAAATACAGGAACAACTTGTAAATTATCCAGGCTGAGTCACACAGAAACTGTCCTACGGCTTGTGCCAAATGGTTAATTTAATCAATGGTAGCGTGGCCCTTCTGCCTGGAGAAATGTCATCCTTTACTTGCACTGAAGGGCCTGCATTTGACTTATCTCCACTTTACAAGGTCAAACAACAAGTAGATTAAAATCTCAACCGGCTCAGTCAGAAATATTACATTTTGAATACAAGCACAGCATCTAGCAAGGAGACAGGCTGTCTGACCCCGGAAGCTATAGGTTGGACATGTTGATCATTATCACCCTCTGCTAATTAAAGTGTTGGCCTTGTTCACACAAGAATATGTAATCGTTCTAGTAAAAGGATTAGTTAACTATTAGGAAGATCCTGAATGCGGATATCATGTTAGTCAAAGCAAAGCTTCAGACAGACAGATGGAAATTTCCATGTTTGCACCATGCTCTAAACTGGTACTTTATTTACCCAATAAAAGTCAGTGGAGACTGAATATATCCACAGCCGCATATTGTGTTTCATATTTACACCCCTACTGGAATGGAGAAAAAAAACTGTAAAACAGGGGTAACATGGCACCTCGAAATGTATGTAATATGGGCTTAAAGGGCATCCTGTCAGCAGATTTGTACCTATGAAACTGGTTGACCTGTGCCATGTGCACTTGGCAGCTGAAGACATCTGTGTTGGTCCCATGTTCACATGTGCCCGCATTTCTGAGAAAAATGTTGGTTTAATATATGCAAATGGGAGCAACGGGGGCGTTGTTATTACACCTAGAGGTGCTGTTTTCTCTGCAACTGCCGCCTCTCTGCACTTTGATTGACAGGGTGAGGCAGTGTAAACGTGATCACACATGGCCCTGTCAATTAAAGTGCAGAGGGCACGGCAGTTGTAGAGAGAGCAGAGCCTCTAGGTGTAACAGTAACGCCCCCGTTGCTCCTAGTGGTTCATTTACATACAGTTGCAAGAAAAAGTATGTGAACCCTTTGGAATGATATGAATTTCTGCACAAATTGGTCATAAAATGTGATCTGATCTTCATCTAAGTCAATAGACAATCACAGTCTGCTTAAACTAATAACACACAAATAATTAAATGTTACCATGTTTTTATTGAACACACCATGTAAACATTCACAGTGCAGGTGGAAAAAGTATGTGAACCCCTAGACTAATGACATCTCCAAGAGCTAATTGGAGTGAGGTGTCAGCCAACTGGAGTCCAATCAATGAGATGAGATTGGAGGTGTTGGTTTCAGCTGCCCTATAAAAAACACACACCAGTTCTGGGTTTGCTTTTGACAAGAAGCATTGCCTGATGTGAATGATGCCTCGCTCAAAAGAGCTCTCAGAAGACCTACAATTAAGAATTGTTGACTTGCTTAAAGCTGGAAAGGGTTATAAAAGTATCTCCAAAAGCCTTGCTTTTCATCAGTCCACGGTAAGACAAGGAGTCGCCGTCCTGTAAAGATGACTGCAAGAGCACAGCGCAGACTGCCCAATGAGGTGAAGAAGAATCCTAGAGTATCACCTAAAGACTTACAAAACACTCTGGCATATGCTGACATCCCTGTTAGTGGATCTACGATATGTAAAACACTAAACAAGAATGGATTTCATGGGAGGATACCACAGAGGAAGCCACTGCTGTCCAAAAAATACATTGCTGCACGTTTAGAGTTTGCACAAGAGCACCTGGATGGTCCACAGCAGTACTGGCAAAATATTCTGTGGACAGATGAAACCAAAGTTGAGTTGTTCGGAAGAAACACACAACACTATGTGTGGAGAAAAAGAGGCACAGCACACCAACATCAAAACCTCATCCCAAAAGTGAAGTATGGTGGTGGGGGCATCATGGCTGCATCATGGCTGCAGCGCTGGCCAATCGCAGCGCACAGCTCTTAGCCAGGCTATGAGCTGTGCGCTGCGATTGGCCAGCGCTGCAGCAAGGGACACGCCTCATACAAAAAATCACTCCAGTACAGCAAAGGGAGCGCAGACACCGGAGCCTATACCGGGCGAACGGAGCGGCGCCCAGACATACTAGTAAGTGCAGGGGGACCCCTGGGTGCCGCTCTGCCCACTGATATAGTTAGTTTTTAGTTTGTAGAGTAGTGAAAGGTCCTCTTTAAACAGAAGAAAATACGCCTTCTGGAGTGGCCCAGTCAGAGTCCTGACCTCAACCCGATTGAGATGCTGTGGCATGACCTCAAGAAAGCAATTCACACCCGACATCCCAAGAATATTGCTGAACTGAAACAGTTCTGTAAAGAGGAATGGTCAAGAATTACTCCTGACCGTTGTGCACGTCTGATCTGCAACTACAGGAAACGTTTGGTAGAAGTTATTGCTGCCAAAGGAGGTTCAACCAGTTATTAAATCCAAGGGTTCACATACTTTTTCCACCTGCACTGTGAATGTTTACAGGGTGTGTTCAATAAAAACATGGTAACATTTAATTATTTGTGTGTTATTAGTTTAAGCAGACTGTGATTGTCTATTGTTGTGACTTAGATGAAGATCAGATCACATTTTATGACCAATTTGTGCAGAAATCCATATCATTCCAAAGGGTTCACATACTTTTTCTTGCAACTGTATATTAAAACATCATTTTTCTCAGCAATGTGGGTACATATGAGCATAGGACCAACACAGATGCCTTCAGCTGCCAGGCGCACATGTAACCGGTCAGCCAGTGTCATAGGTAGAAATCTGCTGACAGATGCCCTTTAAACACAGTAGTAAATATGGACAAAATCATCTGTAATTATGTCTGTCTCTTATGAATGAGGCCATGGCACAAGTAATAAACAGTATCTTGTGTAAAAATTTTAAGGGGTATTCTGGTTGTAGCAATTTATTTACTATACACAGGATAGGGGATAACTATCAGATCAGTGGGGTCCTATTGTTAATAGAACAATTGAATAAGAACGTTAGTGACAGGTGGAGCATGCGCACTGCTGCTCCATTCATCTCTATGGGAGTTTGGAGCCGAGCACAGCACTCGGCTGTTTCTGAAACTCTTATAGAGATGAATGGAGCGGCAGTGCACATTCTCCGCCTGCCACTGCGTTCATTTTGGGAGGCCCCAAGTGGTACAGAGTCCCCATTCTTGTAATTGGTGGGAGTCTCAGCAGTAGAGAGTTCCTATTCTGTGCATAGAGAATAACTTGCTACAACCAGAATAACCTCTTTAGCTACTGTATCAAAAACTATAGCAACTCGGCAAATAGCCTTGATTATCCTCTCCAACTGTTTGGTGTCTACAGCTCCAATTCTTCTCCATGGCTAGAGACTACAATCGAACCTGGTGTAATCTGATAATGCAGCCATACTCCCTTCCATCTCAGCCCTTCTTCTTGTTAAAGAGGAGCTGTCACCTCTCCTGACATGTCTGTTCTATTAATTACTTGCATTCCCCGTGTAATACCATTTCTGGAGCATGTTTTTTTATGACAATGTTGCGCCATTCATTTATCATTCCTGGCAATTGGACATGATCAGTGGGGGGCAGCACTGATTAGACAGTAGCAGACTGTGCATGGACAACCAACACCCCCCTTTCCCCTCTGGTAATGCCCAGTTGTACATTTATTCCTAAATATCTAACAGGAATAATAGAAGGGTGACACACCATAGAGTTATAAGAAAAGGTTCCAGAATGATCATGTGCTGTCCATGGACGTGTGCTGTCCATGGAACACTGACATGTGAATGAGGCTTTACTTGTTATTTTAGGTGTTTCGGAGTAATAAATATTGTGAAGGTGGACAGACAACCCTACAAAATTACCTTAGAAAGCTTTAGCACTAGATTTTATTTAATAGACAATGCCTTACAATTCTTACCTTCACGTAAGCAACAATTTTAAGGGAGATGGTTGCAAGGTAGAGGGAATTCATTGCAAAATCCATAAGGTTCCACCAGTCGTGCACATATTCGTTGAATCCCCCATCCCACATCTCTTTTATTTCTCCCCAAATAAAACCTGTCAATAAGAAAGTAAAGGAGTCAGATACAAAAATGCAGGTGAAGTGACCCAGCGGATCACTGCTAAAGGTTAATCATTTGCAAAACGTTAAATTTTGTGATTTCTCTCCATGCGCTATGTATTCCATATAGTGGCATATGGACATAGAAACAGTTAACTCTTGCAGTCTTGGTTAGGTTGCTGTGGAGACTGGTAAGTCTGGATCCTCTGGTTAGTGAGTGTTAGCATAGCAGAGCTAGGGTCAAGACCTACGTGCTTGAGCTTCTGCCACGTAGGTCCAAAGAGAAGCCTCATCTAGGAAACACCTGAAAATCTGCCAAAGAACAACTTAACTGAGAGATTACCCCTGAGAGAAACAGAAGGAACATATATAGAAGGTTTGGACCCATAAAGGCCATGCTGGATACAGACAGCAAGGTACCGGAAATTTATAGCAAAAAGACTTTACTGCTTGTGGAAAGTGTATATTGCTTCGCCACCCACCAGGTAGCAGCTTAGTGGTTTCCCTGCAGCGAAGTCCAGATCCTTGTATAGACATTAATGGGTAAAAACCAGGGGACAGCCAGGATAACGCCCTTGGTCATATCTGCTGGTTGACACAGTGCTTCCACACCCACTTCCATAACATTGCTTTTTGAAAAAGTCCAACAGACAGCAACGAAAGTCACTTTCTTGCATTGGCCATTGAACAAAACATCCCTATTCACAAAATCTATGCAATTTTATTTTTTATTAAGATCTCTACATTTGCATTAGAACACAATTGGGGTCATTTATCAAACTGGTGTAAATTAGAACTGGTTTAGTTGACCATAGCAACCAGATTCCATCTTTCACTTTTGATTGCTCCTTTGGAAATGAAAAGTGGAGTCTGATTGGTTGCTATGGGCAACTAAGCCGGTTCTAATTTACAAATTATCCCAAATGTTTTTAGCTTTTTTTTGTATTATCATTTATTAAAAATGTCATATTCAAAATACCAGACCAATTTCTGTATGGAGTGTCAGTGTATAAGTTACAGTTATAAGTAATGCTATTATTCTCTCTTCTCTTGTCACAGAAAATGAGACAAAAGCCTACAGAAAACCTATAAAAGCCAATGGGGGTTACATATCACACCACAATAGCGCAGAAGTCTGCAGGAACTCTGACTACTTTTGAACATTATAAGATCCCTGCTGAATGCAACTCAGGGTTGTAATTTGCAAGTTGAACTTTCAGCCAGAGAGATGTACGGTAAGCACAAAGACAGATAACAAAAGCTATAGTGAAATAGTAGTAGAGAGACAGGGTATCAAAGCAATAGTAAAGGTAAAATGTGTGGAACAACCATGGGAGTAATGAGAGATGTCGCTGCAGGCAATGTAAATAAATTGATCTCTGGACAGCACTATTCTTTATACTGTCCACTCATTTTATGTTACAACCTGCTATTTTAATCTAGTTGTGAAGGCTTTTCTCCTTTCTTTCAAAATCTTACTTCTTTTAATAATGGATTTTTTTTTAAAGAGAACCTGTCACCTGGATTTAGTGTATAGAGCTGGGGACATGGGCTGCTAGATGGCCACTAGCTCATCCGCAATACCCAGTCCCCACAGCTCTCTGCGCTTTTATTGTGTTAAAAAACCTTTTTGATCCATATGCAAATGACCTGATATGAGTCCTGTATCTGGAGATGAGTCAAGCGGAAAGGAGCCCAGCACCGCCCCGCGTCCTCCGAATCTCCTCCTTGCTGGCGACACAGAGCTGGAGCGCCGAAATCTCGCGATGCGCGAGCTAGCGCATGCGCAGTGTTGGCATCATGTTCATTCCCTGTACTGGCATCAGCACAGGGAACGAACTACGCATGCGCTAGCTCGCGCATCGTGAGATTTCGGCGCTCCAGCTCTGAGACGTCAGCCAGCAAGGAGGAGATTCGGAGGACGCGGGGCGGTGCTGGGCTCCTTTCCGCTTGACTCATCTCCGGATACAGGACTCATATCAGGTCATTTGCATATGGATCAAAACTGTTTTTTAACACAATAAAAGCGCAGAGAGCTGTGGGGACTGGGTACTGCAAATGAGCTAGTGGCCATCTAGCAGCCCATGTCCCCAGCTCTATGCACTAAATCCAGTTGACAGGTTCCCTTTAAATTAACTTACAGTGAGGAACAGAAGTATTTGAACACCCTGCGATTTTGCAAGTTCTCCCACTTAGAAATCATGGAGGGGTCTGAAATTCCCATTGTAGGTGCATTCCCACTCTGAGAGACTGAATAAAAAAAAAAAAAATCTGGAAATCACATTGTATGGTTTTTAAAGAACTTATTTGTCTCGCACTGCTGAACATAAGTATTTGAACACCTGAGAAACAGCAAGAATTCTGTCTCTCAAAGACCTGTTACTTTGCCTTTAAAAAGTCCACCTCTACTCCACTCATTAATCTAACTTAGTAGCACCTGTCTGAGCTCTTTAAAGACACCTGTCCACCCCACAGTCAGTTAGATGCTAACTACTACCATACAATGTGATTTCCTGAAAAAAAAAGTATTCAGTCTCTCAGAGTGGGAATGCACCTACAATGTGAATTTCAGACCCCTCCATGATTTCTAAGTGGGAGAACTTGCAAAATCGCAGGGTGTTCAAATACTTCTGTTCCTCACTGTAGTTACAGGAAATACATTGTCTATGTCTACCCTGCACGTCTCTATGCACATTAAATACATTATATATTAATCTAATGACAAATGGCAATTAGATGACTATTACTAGTGATCTGTAAATAGAAAAATACAGCAAAGTCACAGATAATGTCTCCCTGGCATTCTTTTTGCCTAATATGGAGAAATGAAACTTTTCAATGGCAGGGTATTATTTCCATTACAGCATTGGAGAAAATATGTTAAGATAGATTCAGTGCTTGGTCATAGTTTAGAGTAGTTTACAGTTTGATAATTAGTATCTGTAGTGGTCTAGGGTGCTAAATGGTTTAAAGACTTTGTACACTTTCAGATGCAATTTTTGCTTATGAATGCATTTTACTTATTTTTGGCTAAAAATTATCTTTTCAATTAGCCTTTATTAAAAATATTGAGCCGTTCTGTCACAAAGGGTTAACTGTTTTTCTAACTGTGTACCTTTATCTCTAAGCTACTAAGAGGACATACACACTTATTGAATCCACATTCTTATCAGTAAGATAAGAACTGACATTTAATGAGTGTTTATAAAGTGAGAGCAAAATGTAGAGATACAAAAAGAGGATTACGGTACAATTTGAACTTCCTGGTTTTGGAAACAGACCAGGAGTCACAAAATAGGTACCTAGAGTGGAGGCTATCAGAGGCGCCAGGGGGCGGAGGTGAGTTCTATATAGAACTATATATATATAAACATAAAGTGAGAGAGCAGAGATAAGGAGCCGTCAGCTCCCCAACTGACAGAAAAGGGAGAAAATCCAGATCCTTTTTCTAGAGCATGCCAGCTCTGTACAGAAAAAGGGTTCCATATTTTTTAATAAAGACCAAATGAAAAAATTATGTTAGCTCAAAATAGGTACAATGCAATAATAATAAAAAATTGCCCCCAAAGGTGTGCATAGCCTTTAATGGTACCATCCATGAGAATTTAGGATAATTATGGATTAGTGCCCCTGTGTCAGGATAACACGACTACGTCACACACAAACAGGGATAATGCAGCCCTAAAACTGCCCGGACCCACTATCCATTCCTATTTACATGGTTACCCTAGGCAGTGACCCCACAACTGGACAACAGTCCCTATACTGCAATATGTGAAGGGGTAACACACAAACATGGACAAACAAACAGACGAACAATAAAAGAGTAGTTGTATGGAAAAAGGGTCAAATGCCAGTGGGACAGTGCAGTACAAGATATGCCAGAGGCAAACGAGAAAACAAGACATGCCAAAAAGGCAGAACCAGGAGGTCAATACAATACCAAATTGCCAGAAGCCAAAAACTAAGTCACAATACCAAAATCCAGAAATCCAAGCCAAAAGAGTATTCAATACTTGCAAGGGAACAGCAGGGGAGCCAGAGGAAAATAAATTCACCGGCACCTGCACATGCAGGTACCAGCCTTTTATACTGAAGAAAGGCAGCTTACGCCAGTGTGCCTGCACGCCAGGTGGAGCTGCCGACCGAGCGCCCTGGCACTTGGGAGAACTGGTGCACCTCCTTATTAGCCTGGGGGTTGGACGTCAGCACAGGCCCTGGTTCCCCCGGCAGCCAGACACTGCAGCCGCACGTGGGCAGCAGAGGCCAGGAGAACTGTGACAGCCTGGAGCTCTAGGGTGGTTTCAGCTACCATCTAATGCTTTTTGCTGTCCTAGAATGGAGAAAGGGTTATTGATGTTATCTCTTACAGTCTAGGGCAGTAAAGCATAATAATATTAATTAATAAATCCTCAATAGTCTAGGTTTTCAAAGGTCACTAACTTTTAACACAACTTAGCATTTAATAATAGTACAAACCACTATAAAAAAATTGTAATATATCTTATTAGCGAGAAATGTCTAGTTCTCCAGTTATCAGCTTCTCCCACTTGCCAAACACTTTTCTCTCTGAAATTTGTCCTGAATCTGCCTCAAGATGGAGCAGCTCACAGAATTATCAGATTTCACAAGTCAATATCAGACTATGGAGAAAGAAGGGGCGGAGTGAGGAAGAGCTGAAGAGATAGGCGAGCAAGAGAAACTGTACCAATTAAATACAGTTTATGTCTCAGCCTGATGTGCTTTATTCATATCAGCACAGGTCAGTTCTTCCCTATAATGCCCTACTTGATCCTGGGACTGCTTCTAAGTGACTGTGAGAAAGATAGGAAGCAGATTCTCCTCTATTTTGTTTGCGGTGGATGGGAGCTAGTCTCCATTCACCAGATCTGGAAGAACTGTAAACAAGAGATACAAGTTATATAATGACCAAAAACTGTGCTATTTGTAATTACACACACTGTACTATTGAATAATGCAAAGTTTGTTTAAATGTTAGGTATGCTTTAAACTAGTTAATAATAAAAACGTTGGTGGTCTAGGGTGAAGAAGAGGTTTTTTTTTCATAATATAGCTTTACATCAGAGATGTTTCTTTTTTCTGCTATAGGGGTCTAAATCCTCCACTTTGCTTTAACAGCACCAGTATAGGGGTATAACTGCATACAGCTTTTACCAATGTTAAATTCAATGGAATGTATAAATCTACATGCGGCAGGTCCCCTCTAGTGGTGGTAACAATCAGTTTATAATTTACTGTACTTCTCTAACTGTAGGGGTCAGTTGGCTGAAGGGGAGGGTTTCCTGGTACTAGGAAATCTCCTGCCTCCACTGCACCCCTGGTGTTGGCACAAATACTCTCTGGAGAGCTGTATAATATTTTAGCATTATGTAATTGAAATTGTTAGAATTACTAAAATAATACAGAAAGCAGTCTTGCCCATCAAGGGCACTGCATCAGATTCTGCAAATTTGTAGAAAACAGCAACAGGTGGTTTGCAGGATCCTGATGTATCTACCTGATCGAATCCCCTTTGTAATGTCATTGCAAGCTCAGTGACACTTGCTTCTGCAGTTATTCACATAAAGTTGTTTGCAGAAAAGAAGGATTGCATTGCTTATCTTTCAAAATTTTCCATGCAGTTAGACAAGATTTTTCCAGATACATTATACTTAGTTTTACAATATTATAGTTTACATGGATGTAAATCACTAATATAAAACATATTACATTACAGTACATTTCATGTAATCAACAGTCCTTTTAGCAGCCATTTAATTATTGTTACTATGACACTAACTTTGATATATATTAGTCCAGCTTTTATTCTTTGTGATATTCTATGAATTATAGTGAATCCCGTTTTATGGAAACAAGGATTAATTAATGTGTCTCTTTATCATTCAGTTATGTAAGATCTCTGAATGCAGTAAGTGAATGAGAACATAGTCTAAAAACTTGTTCAGATCTCTGTATTTAGGTTAGACCATACTCTGGATGACATTCTGATACATTTACCTACAATGAAACTTAAAGGAGTTCTCCAGCTTTGAAACAATTTGGCAGGGGTCAAGTGTGCCTCTGCAGCCAATGGCCAGTGGTTAACTGTAGTGGCAAATATGACCCCTGCCCACTTCAGGAGTTGACAAGCAGGGACCCAGAGTGCGGTGATGTCACAATGTGGGGGGGGGGGGGACATAGAATGACAACAGAAGGAAAATGACCAGAAACTAGGCCTCACGACTAGGGAAAGGGAAAAGGCCACCACCTAGGAAGCCCTAAACCTAGCCCTGACTCCTGTCAGTATGAATAGACCCTGAAGGGAGGATTATTCATACACCGTAAACCTAGGCCCTAGTAACCCTGAATATCCCTAGGAGTAGTGACAGAGTCTGAGACCACTGGTTCCTTCCCAGATGAACAAACCAGCGTCTCCCTGAGGCCTAGTAAACAACGAGCAAATGGGAACAACAAAATACAAAGGGAAGTACACTTATCTTCAATAGAAAATGGATGAGCAGGAACTCAGATGAGAACCACGCCCCAGCTCTTCCAACTCCAGGCAGATAATATCAACCGCATGGTATGAAGTGTGAGTCCAGACTAAATAGAGGAGCAGTAATGACCACAAGCTACACCTGTGGAGCAGGAACTGAGATCTGGTGGGAGGGGGGCTGCTGAAAATTGTTTCAAAGCTGGACAACCCCTTTAAATAACTTTTCATTATACAAAAATGAATAATACAGAACATTTCTGTAAGCCAATGAAAGGCATACACTGGCAAAAGATATGACCCTTAAAGGGGTTGTATGAGACCAGAAAAACCTGGGTGCTTTCTTGCAAAAACATAGCCCATCCTCCTCATAGACTGTGTTTGAATATTGCAGCTGAACCTCATTCCAGGAAATGTTTTATTTAGTATTTAAAGAGAACCCGTCAGCATGAAAATACAATATAACCTGCAGGCAGCAGGTTATAGAGCAGGAGGAGCTGAGCAGATTGATGTATATTTTTGTGGGAAAACATTCAGTAAAACGTGTTTTATTCATTTATATTCCTACTTATTCTGGACTTTGAAGTCCAGGAGGCGGTCCTATCAGTGATTGACAGCTATCTGTGTATGCACAGTCATAGAGGGAAGGCTGTCAATCACTGATAAGACTGCCTCCTGGACTTCAAAGCCCAGAATGAGCAGGAATATAAATGAATTAGATACAAGTCATACTGAATCTTTTCCCACAAAAGTATATATCAATCTGCTCAGCTTCTTTTGCTCTATTACATGCTGATGCCAGGTTATATTGCATTTTCACGGTGACAGATTCCCTTTAAGATATTGTCTTGCTATTCATTTTCTGAAGCCCAGCTGTTTTTAAAAGGATTAGCTAGAAGTAGACATGGTGGTCCGCTGAATACCATGGTTTTGACTACAGAGACCACCAGCAATCAGTTGGTATAATTTGAGAAAGCTGCAGTTGGTCAATTCTCCTACAGAGCCTGTCCATGTAATATATAGACAGACTGGGTACGTCATCTAATCTTTAGTAATGGTTCCCATCTTTGCTTTAGGCTAAGTTCACACGAGCGTGTGTGATCTGTGGCCGTATTGCGGCCCGCAAATTGCGGGCCGCAATACACGGCCACAGTTCCGTGTGAATTCCGCATCACGGATGCGGACCCATTCACTTCAATGGGTCCGCTAATCCGGAATCGCGGAACGGCCGCACGGGACGGGACCCCTCGGAAGCACTACGGAGTGCCTCCGTGGGGTTACGTCCCGTACTTCCGTTCCACTAAAAGATAGAACAAGTCCTATCTTTTAGCGGAACGGCCGGATCACGGACCCATTAAAGTAAATGGGTCCGTGATCCGATGCGGCTGACCTACGGCCGGCGATCGTGCATTACGGCCCGCTATTTGCGGGCCGCTGCACAGGCACGGGTCACACACGTTCGTGTGAACCCGGCCTTATAAGGGTCCATTCACACATCCGTAGTGTATTGCAGATCCGCAATACACTCGGCAGGCACCCCCATAGAACTGCCTATTCTTGTCCGCAATTGCGGACTAGAATAGGACATGTTCTATTTTTTTCTGACGTCGCGGACCGGAAGATCGGCGGCACGCTCCGGAAATGCGGATGCGGACAGCACACTCTGTGCTGTCCGCATCCATTTCTGCCCCATAGAGCATGAATGGGTACGGCGATCTGACTTCGTGAGCAAGGAGGAGATTCCTGGATTGCTGGACTCCTTCACAGGGCGGCATGGCTGGGCTCCAGAACGGTTAGTGCAGCCCCTTGGGCTCCTTACCAGACTGATTTACATATATATAAAATCATTTTTTACACCTAATAAAACCACTCAGAGATATGGGACCGGTATATTGCGGACATGTAACGGCGATCTAGCCGTGCATGTCCGCATCTCTATAGGGTAAAAAGAGGTGACAGAATCCCTTTAATTTATGTTTCGATCTCAACTCTTGAGTGAACAACGAATCTCAGCAATTTCAGCCGCTGATGGTAAAACTGTCATTGTGGTATTGATTGAACATTCTGACAAAGTATCAGTCACTTGTCACTTTCTGAGAAGTTAATTCAAAAGCAACAACTTAATGACTGCACTTCCTGTTCAAAAAGTATCTGCCACAAGAAAACAGTGAAATTAAACATAATTATCAAAGTATGGCTTTTTGGAGATGCTTTAAATCGGGTAAACCACATGAATAAAATGAAAAAAAAAATGCATCAAAGGAGGTTTTTGGGACTAATATTGATAACCTATCCTTAGGTTACTGCAGCACAGTTCTGTACACTGTCTAGTGGTAGTGCCTGGTTACTGCAGCACAGTTCTGTACACTGTCTAGTGGTAGTGCCTGGTTACTGCAGCACAGTTCTGTACACTGTCTAGTGGTAGTGCCTGGTTACTGCAGCACAGTTCTGTACACTGTCTAGTGGTAGTGCCTGGTTACTGCAGCACAGTTCTGTACATTGTGTAGTGGTCGCGCCTGGTTACTGCGGCACAGTTCTGTACACTGTCTAGTGGTAGTGCCTGGTTACTGCAGCACAGTTCTGTACATTGTCTAGTGGTAGTGCCTGGTTACTGCAGCACAGTTCTGTACATTGTGTAGTGGTCGCGCTTGTTACTGCGGCACAGTTCTGTACACTGTCTAGTGGTAGTGCCTTGTTACTGCAGCACAGTTCTGTACATTGTCTAGTGGTAGTGCCTGGTTACTGCAGCACAGTTCTGTACACTGTCTAGTGATAGTGCCTGGTTACTGCAGCACAGTTCTGTACATTGTGGAGTGGCCACGCCTGGTTACTGCAGCACAGTTCTGTACATTGTGTAGTGGCCACGCCTGGTTACTGCGGCACAGTTCTGTACACTGTCTAGTGGCCGTGCCAGATTATTGCAGCCCAGTTCTGTACACTATGTAGTGACCATGCTAGGTTACTGCAGCACAGTTCAGTACATTGTGTTCTGGTCATGCCTGGTTACTGCAGCACAGTTCTTTACACTGTGTAGTGTGCCAGGTTACTGCAGCACAGTTCTATACACTGTCTAGTGTCTGTGCCAGGTTACTGCAGCACAGTTCTGTACACTATCTAGTGACTATGCCTGGTTATTGCAGCACAGTTCTGTACACTGTCTAGTGTCTGTGCCTGGTTACTGAAGCACAGTTCTTTACACTATCTAGTGGCCGTGCCAGGTTACTGCAGCACAGTTTTGTACACTATCTAGTGGCCGTGCCAGGTTACTGCAGCACAGTTCTGTATATTGTGTTGTGGCCATGCTAGGTTACTGCAGAGCTGTTGTTATTCACTTGAAGGGGAACAGTGTTGCAGTAACCGGGCACGGCCACTACACAGTGTATGGAGCTATGATGTTCTAATTCCTGGGTCTGGCACTCAGTGGCTCCTTCAAACAGCTAATCGTCAAGGTGTCAGGAGTTGTACTCCTGCCAATTTAATAGTGGATATCCCAGAAAAACCTCTTTATAGTTAGTAAAGGACCTTCTTTGCTAACTTTGTCTAAATTAATTTTCCTTTTTATTCCCCTTATACAAAATCTTTTCAAATGAGATTTTTTTTGGTAGACTTCAGCCAATGACTCTTAGTGCCACTGTTTTCCTGGCTATAAATAAGCTTCATCCCACTCCCATCATTATCATTAATTGGAAAATGTATCAAACTGTCATCCCTCAATATGCACAATGCTGGATCGGCAGGAATATTTAGAAAAACATATTTTTTTCTATGATACACCACTATCTCTTTCCATTTTTCATTTTACACAGTCTTACTAATGGCAGAGGTTATTATTAGAAGGGCAGAGAAAGAGGCTTGGTCAACTAAAATTTTTTTTGTAAAAGGAAAAATTGAAGTAAAAACTAAAATAGTTTTTTCTTCACTGAACTCTGAATAAGAAAGTGGGAGGATGTGGTAGGTTTGGGTTATAGGTTAAAGGGGTTGCGCAGCAATTTATATTCACGGCTGGCTTTAGGTGTTCAGGCGCCCTGTGCGAGCTAATCTTGTGGCGCCCCCATTCCCCCGGTTCACCTAAACATACACAAAGAGGAAAACAATCATTGTAACAAATTGTTTTTCACACAATCTCGGGCTGGCCTGCTGTAAGAGACCGACTGCGAGCTGTGTCCAGTGGCGGATCCAGATAATTGGTCTCGGGAGGGGCACTTCCAGAATATTTTCTGTCCGCCGCCACAAAACAATGGTTCTTATAGAACAGACTACACAGTGTAGAGGTATACTGTACATTGTGGGGCACAGTGTATGCTATATGTGTATAACAAACATATTTCACATGAAAACTTACAGTTACTTGGCTTGGCCCTTGGGGATCTTGGACACCACTTCAACACTTTGGCCGGGGGCTCGGTGGAGCTGGTGTTGTGTTTTATCCTAATGAGAAAGATTTCATAATAAGGATTTGGAGAAGGGGCAGAGGGATAGCAGAGCAGGGAGAGGCTGGTGCTGCTACTAGGGGGTCATACCATGGGGGAGTAATAAAGCCCACCATAATGCCCCCCAGTAGAAATAATTCTCCTTATAATGTGACAGTGCAAAAAATACCCCCTTGTAATGCCCCCAGTTGAGCTAATGTCCCCATAGTGCCCCCATAATGTGCCAGTATAAAATACCCCTATACAGTGCCCCCATAGTGCTCCTCTCCCCCCTTCCTTCTAGTGCCCCCCATAATGTACCAGTATAAAATGCCCCCCATCATGTGCCAGTAATAACAGCCCCCCCAATGTGCCAGTAATAACAGCCCCCCCAATGTGCCAGTAATAACAGCCCCCCCAATGTGCCAGTAATAATAGCCCCCCATCATGTGCCAGTAATAACAGCCCCCCAATGTGCCAGTAAAAGTATTGCATATATAAAAAAAAACAAAAAAACACTTATACTTACCTCAGTGTCAGCGATGCGATGCAGGCCTCTTCCGGCCTGTGTCCCGCGCTGTACGGCTCAGGCGTAGTGCCTGCAGCCTATCAGAGGAAGGGAAAGGGACACACCTCTCCCTCCCCTGCCTCAGCACAGCCATCTGTATAGCTGTCCTGAGGACGGCGATACAGATGACTATGGAGATGAGCGCTTCCACAATGGAAGCGTTCATCTCCCTGTGCCCCCTGCCGCCGCCCCCTACCACTCCGCCAGCTCAGGTGAGGTGCAATTGCCTCGTTGCCCCCCCTGGATCCGCCAGTGGCTGTGTCAGCCGCCGGGCTCCCCTGTTGCCATGGCGCCCTGTGCAGCCGCACAGCTCGCACACCCCAAAGGCCGATGTAACGTTACATTACCCTACTTGGTGAGATTTCCCTACCTCGCAACTTCCGGTCGCACCGGAAATGACGTTAGGAGGCGTGCCAGAGTTGTGCCGATGTGCGCATTGGCAAAACGACGGTTTAGGGAAATTTCACAGCGGAGTTCAGCTGGACACCAGTACACTGCGCATGCACCGGAGAGCCTCACCAGCCTTAGGGTAGGGAAAAATTACGTCCCAGTGCGCAAGCGCGGCTAACTACAGAACATCCATCCGATCTCTGCACCTGCGCAGGCGCGGAGATCGGATGGATGTTCTGTACTTAGCCGCGCTTGCGCACTGGCCGTAATTTTTCCCTACTCTGGGCCCCCTGCACACGAATGTGTGCTTCCCGTTGCCGTATTGTGGACTGCATTTGCGGATCCGCAATCACAGGTGCTGTTCCGTGGGCATTCCGCATCACGGATGCGGACCCAGTCACTTGAATGGGTCCGCAAATCCGGAGATGTGGAATGGAACGGAAGCACGGAACTGAACCCTACGGAAGCACTACGGAGTGCTTCCGTAGGATTTCGTCCTGTACTTCCGTTCCGCAAAAAGATAGAACATGTCCTATCTTTTTGCGGAACGGCCGGATCGCGGATCCATTCAAGTGAATGGGTCAGCGATCCGCTGTGGCTGTCCCACGGACTGTGTTCGTGCATTGCGGCCCGCATTTTGCGGGCCACAGCACGACCACGGGGCGCATACGTTCGTGTGCAGGGGGCCTAAGGCTGGTGAGGCTCTCCGGCGCATGTGCAGTGTCCCGGTGTCCAGCTGAACTCCGCCGTGAGATTTCCCTAAACCGTACATCGGCACAACTCCGGCACGCCTCCTCATGTCATTTCCGGTTCGACCGGAAGTTACGAGGTAGGGAAATCTCACGAAGTAGGGTAATGTAACGTTACACCGGCCCTGTTTATATTGATGACCTATCTTCAGGATAGGTCATCAATATCTGATCGGCGGGTGTCTGACATCTGGGACCCTTGCCGATCAGCTATTTGAAGAGGAACAAGTACTTGTAACTCCACTATGCTGCCGCTCCACAGGAGACGATGTGTAGTGTAATGACCAGGAAGTGGTGCTCGCATGGAGCGCCGTCTCCTCATCAAACAGCTGATCGGCGAGGGTCCCTTAGGATAGGTCGTCAATATAAATTGCTGCACAACCCCTTTAATATATAGATTCATGTGGTAAAATGATTCTTCCCTCTTATTTATGGGATATATAATAAAATAATAAAACTAAAAGAGCGTAAAAGCGAGATACTAAAACACAACAGAACAAATTTTCACTTATCTCAAAACTATACAGTAAGTTCTAACAAAAGTGCAGCAGCTATTATGTATGTATTGTCTTATCAGAAATCTGTGGTATTCCTACATAACACCCACCATGGGTCATTATTACCAGATGGCTATCATAGCGTTGATTTAATTTCAGCTAGCTTATCAAGAAATATTGATTTGTTGCCGTAGGGCTGCACACTTCACCAGGTAAGACAGTGTATGTTGGTGTATTTTATACCTTTTTATCTAAAAAAAAAGAACTGAAATGTAAACTGAATATTCCCATTTCTTCAAATTTGATCATAAAGAGACTTAAACCCTAGAAATCAATTAAGCAGCAGCCGGCTCAGAGCATGTCCTCTATAAATGCACCAGATGGAGAGATATGCGGAGACGTTTGATGGGAGGAATTATAAAAATTAAAGAGCTTATTCCAATTGATTTTTTATAGTTTTTTATGTTGCTAAATTAATTCATTTGATAAAGTGTAATGTGTATGGTTCATTTTCTCTCAACTTTAATGAGATTTTTGGAATTCTCTCTGCTTACTTCCTCTGTATCATGACACCCTCAGCCCTTGTAATGTGCAATGTGGGGCCCCATAACTACACTAAATGACCAAAAGATTGTGAATACCTCACCATATAACCTTTATGTGAGCTAGTTGGACATCCCATTCCAAAATCATTAATAAGGAGCCAAATCCTCTTCTGTGGTTATGACAGTGTCACCTTTTGGGGAAATCTTTCCACAAGAACTTGGAGTGTTTTTGCGAAAATTTGTGTACATTCAGCCAATACAGAATTTTTGAGCTCAGGAACTGGTATTGAACAAAGAAAGTCTTATCCCAAAGATGTTTGATGGGTTGGGTTAGGCCTCGTTCCTCCTAGCAAGCTTGTCAAAACGTATTCATGGACCTTGCTTTTGTGCACAGGGGCACAATCATTCTGGAACAAGAAGAGGTCATCCTCAAACTTCCCAAAAAGTCAGAGGCATATAATTGTGTAAAATGTCCTTGTATGTTGTATTGACCCTCCTCTGGAAAAGAGGGGCTTAGCCAACCATATAAATATCTCTATACACTTATCTCTCATACAAAATTTTCTGTTTCAATATGCAGGTATGCAGGCCGGTAAGTAGTCTTCTCTGGGTATCCACCAAACCCATATCTGCCCATCAGACTGCCAGAGAGTTAAACAGCATTCTTCACTCCAGAGAACACTTTTCCACTACTCCATAGTCCATGGTTTATACCTCTTCAGCCAACGCTTGGTATTCCTTATTATGTTATAAGGCGTGTGACCAACTGCTCAACCATGGAAACCCATATCCAGAAGCTCCTAGCACACCGTTCGTGGGCTGATGTCACTTCCCTAAGCAATATGTATGAAAGTTTACATGTATGTTCATGAAATAGGAACACACCTATTTTCCCCTGGACTCCAATGGTAAGCCATTGCATTCTATGGCAGAAGTGATCTAGTGATTGCATGTTCAAGTCCCCCAAGGGTTAAAAAATAAAGGTAAGAACATAAAGTTTTTAAAAACATAAAAAAGCATAAAGAATTTCAAATTCAAATTACTCCCTCTTTCCCATTGTACATATAAAAATTTAAAAAAATAAGCATAATAGGTATCGCCACGTCCCAGAATGTCCAAACTATAAAAAATTAACTATACATACTTCATACACAGCTCTATAGAAATATGAAAAATTTATGGGTGTCAGAACATGGCAATGCAAAGAAAACATATTTTTTTTTATTAAGTATTAAAACATAACAAACAGTATATGAATTGTCAACACTGTAATCGTACTGACCTGCATAATTTTTACCATAGTAAACGCCATAAAAATAAAACCCATAAAACAATGGCGTAATTGTGTTTTGCGTAATTCCCAAAGGCACCCCATTAATAATTTATTTTCAGCTTCCAAATATATTGTATGGCATATTAAATAGTGCCATTCAAAAGTACAACTTGTTCCGCAAAAAGAAGCCCTCATCCGGCTGTTATGTGAATAGAAAAAAGGTTGGGCTTTGGAAGACAGGGAGTAAAAATCAAAAATGGAAAACAGCTGTGGCAGGAAGGGGTTAAATAGTTTTTTTGCTACTTTTTGCTACTAGCTGCACTTGATATTTTAAGTTACTCGTCTGACTGACCCCCCTACTAGAAATATCTAAATGAATCCAAAGAAAATCATAGTCCATAATACCATTTACAGCATCTACAGTAAATCAGAAAGTCTGTGTAAAAGCTAAGGGCTCTTTCACACCTGCGTTATTGTCTTCCGGCATAGAGTTCCGTCGTCGGGGCTCTATGCCGGAAGAATCCTGATCAGGATTATCCTAATGCATTCTGAATGGAGAGTAATCCGTTCAGGATGCATCAGGATGTCTTCAGTTCCGGTACGGAACGTTTGTTGGCCGGAGAAAATACCGCAGCATGCTGCGCTTTTTGCTCCGGCCAAAAATCCGGAACACTTGCCGCAAGGCCGGATCCGGAATTAATGCCCATTGGAAGGCATTGATCCGGATCCGGCCTTAAGCTAAACGTCGTTTCGGCGCATTGCCGGAGCCGACATTTAGCTTTTTCAGAGTGGTTACCATGGCTGCCGGGACGCTAAAGTCCTGACAGCCATGGTAAGTGTAGTGGGGAGCGGGGGAGCAGTGTACTTACCGTCCGTGCGGCTCCCCGGGCGCTCCAGAGTGACGTCAGGGCGCCCCAAGCGCATGGATCACGTGATCACATGGATCACGTCATCCATGCGCATGGGGCGCTCTGACGTCATTCTGGAGCGCCCCAGGAGCCGCACGGACTGTAAGTATACCTCTCCCCCGCTCCCCGCTCCTACTATGGCAACCAGGACTTTAATAGCGTCCTGGGTGCCATAGTAACACTGAAAGCATTTGGAAGACGGTTCCGTCTTCAAATGCTTTCAGTACACTTGCGTTTTTCCGGATCCGGCAGGCACCTCCGGCAACGGAAGTGCATGCCGGATCCCAACAACGCAAGTGTGAAAGAGGCCTAAGATTTTGTGGCGCGTAAGCGCCTCTGACTACTCTGTTTGCTGAGAAGTTGTCAGCGCCCCTCATCACTATTGCCAGTGTCAATGAAGGGGCACTAGATGGCAGAGAGATGAGGTCATTTCTGTACACAGAGATCAGCCTTGGCAAATATATCCACATTTATATCCACATTAATAAGTGTTTTTGACATTGGAAGGCAAATAAATAGAAATGCTAGCTTGGAGGAGTGCACCGAGAAAAATAAACATATGCACATCAATCATGAGCGACAAACACACAGCGACAGCGCAGCCTCCCCGCAGTGCTGAGATATGGATAGAGATTTATTAACAGCTACATCAATGACCATGGGAAAAATCAACCCTTTTAGGCTCTTAAAAGTAAAAAGGTAAAATGGAAAAATGTTGGCACATGGACGGCAAGAACATGAACCTCTCCTGACAAGTCTAAAACAGACTTGTCAGGAGAGGTTCATGTCCTTGCCGGCCATGTGCTAAAATTTTTCCATTTTACCCCATGTAATATCAATTCTGGAGCATCTATTCTTTTGACTCCATGTTGGCAATTTCTTTATTATTCCTGTTAGAAGTTATGAATGAATTGCTAGCAGTCTGCAATAGAGGCCCAGATAGGTTTTACCAGTTGGGGATATGTGTCCCTGCACACTCTGACACTAGCAGCACTGATTGTATAGTGTCAGACTGTGCAGGGACATACCTCCAACTGGTAAAACCAATCTGGATCTTTGCTGCAAACTGCAAGTAATTCATTCATAACTTCACTGCAGCCATCCTCCTCATCCAGTCTAACATGGCATCGCTGGTACATCAGATAGTCTCGTTTAGAATCCAGGGATTGTACATTCATGCACATTGATATGATATGCTGTATGTGACCTGAATTTTATACTTATGGTATTCTGCAATGTATTAGCATATTGCCATGTGCTTATTCACTATAATAAGCATATTTCTCTCTTCCTGTTCTCAGTTTCATCCTATCCATTTTTTAAAAAGTTCAAGTTAATGTTACTCCTGTGTGAATGAGTTGCTAGTAGGGAGTTTAGCTGCCAGTCAAATTATGCCTCACTAGAATAGAACAGCCATACTAAAAATAGGTGTACTGTGCACTGTATGTTTTTAAGGAGCACTCCCTTGCGGGCATGCTTAGATGGGCATTTTCTGCAGGCACTGAAAATGTAGGCACTCTCTGAAAGGTACTGTATATAGTGGCACCAGAAGGTGGGCACTGTTTATGGGGCACTATGGTAGGCCGCGGGCATCCTCCATTGTATGCATTTTGCTGGGGATTGCCATTAGCAACGGGCCACAAGTGCAGGATTTGCTCCCCTATATATATGCACAACTGCATGTGGGTTTGAGCAGCTCCTGCTAATGCCAACCTGTCTTCTTAGTTTGTATATATAGATTCCTGGAGGTGTATAAACTCCTATTTAAATGTGCCTGTTTTCCATCTACAGGTCACATTTAGGTGCACCTGTGAAGCCTGGGCTATATCAGCAAGTCTTGAGTGGGACTCACAGACTCCTCCCTCCTCCCATTGCAAGCATGGCCACATGCTGGAGGTAACTGGTGAGTTGTTTGCGAGTCGGCCTTATGCTCCTGTAATTTGCCCACTGGCTCCTGGTATTGCCCATACGGCTCAGGTAGGAGAGTGTAGGGTCCCGGGCTACTTGAGAAACCTTGTCGTGGTGTCCGGGCTTAGACATGTTCTACACCGTAGGACTTGTTGACTAATCTCTCAATTTTAAAATCAGTTTGAGAATTAGTGAGACTGCAGAGTGCACCTATGTTTGTTATTGTTTTGTCATATTGTTATATTAATTATCACATCCACACTTGTTACCTTGTGTAGGATGTCTATTGTGGTACTTGTGGTTCGCCGCGGGCATCCTCCATTGTATGCATTTTGCTGGGGATTGCCATTAGCAACGGGCCACAAGTGCAGGATTTGCTCCCCTATATATATGCACAACTGCATGTGGGTTTGAGCAGCTCCTGCTAATGCCAACCTGTCTTCTTAGTTTGTATATATAGATTCCTGGAGGTGTATAAACTCCTATTTAAATGTGCCTGTTTTCCATCTACAGGTCACATTTAGGTGCACCTGTGAAGCCTGGGCTATATCAGCAAGTCTTGAGTGGGACTCACAGACTCCTCCCTCCTCCCATTGCAAGCATGGCCACATGCTGGAGGTAACTGGTGAGTTGTTTGCGAGTCGGCCTTATGCTCCTGTAATTTGCCCACTGGCTCCTGGTATTGCCCATACGGCTCAGGTAGGAGAGTGTAGGGTCCCGGGCTACTTGAGAAACCTTGTCGTGGTGTCCGGGCTTAAGACATGTTCTACACCGTAGGACTTGTTGACTAATCTCTCAATTTTAAAATCAGTTTGAGAATTAGTGAGACTGCAGAGTGCACCTATGTTTGTTATTGTTTTGTCATATTGTTATATTAATTATCACATCCACACTTGTTACCTTGTGTAGGATGTCTATTGTGGTACTTGTGGTTCGCCGCGGGCATCCTCCATTGTATGCATTTTGCTGGGGATTGCCATTAGCAACGGGCCACAAGTGCAGGATTTGCTCCCCTATATATATGCACAACTTCATGTGGGTTTGAGCAGCTCCTGCTAATGCCAACCTGTCTTCTTAGTTTGTATATATAGATTCCTGGAGGTGTATAAACTCCTATTTAAATGTGCCTGTTTTCCATCTACAGGTCACATTTAGGTGCACCTGTGAAGCCTGGGCTATATCAGCAAGTCTTGAGTGGGACTCACAGACTCCTCCCTCCTCCCATTGCAAGCATGGCCACATGCTGGAGGTAACTGGTGAGTTGTTTGCGAGTCGGCCTTATGCTCCTGTAATTTGCCCACTGGCTCCTGGTATTGCCCATACGGCTCAGGTAGGAGAGTGTAGGGTCCCGGGCTACTTGAGAAACCTTGTCGTGGTGTCCGGGCTTAGACATGTTCTACACCGTAGGACTTGTTGACTAATCTCTCAATTTTAAAATCAGTTTGAGAATTAGTGAGACTGCAGAGTGCACCTATGTTTGTTATTGTTTTGTCATATTGTTATATTAATTATCACATCCACACTTGTTACCTTGTGTAGGATGTCTATTGTGGTACTTGTGGTTCGCCGCGGGCATCCTCCATTGTATGCATTTTGCTGGGGATTGCCATTAGCAACGGGCCACAAGTGCAGGATTTGCTCCCCTATATATATGCACAACTGCATGTGGGTTTGAGCAGCTCCTGCTAATGCCAACCTGTCTTCTTAGTTTGTATCACTATGGTAGGCACAGTCTATATGGACACTATAGTATTTGACTGATAATTTTTTTTGGCACGTCAGGCACTAGGAAGGGAACACAAACCTTGACACATCCAAAGATCAATCAATATATTGCAATTATAGATGAGTAAAGTTTTGAAAAATTCTATTTGGCAACTTTGCTTATGTTAGCCAAGAAACTCAATTTGTTACAAATTAATTAGTCATGAACCGCTATAAATCAGGTATGCCCAGGCCGCTCTGCCTTAGATAGAAGACCGCACTGTATAGTCCTTCTTCATTGTTAATGGCTGCACAGCATCTTTAAACAGGGGCTGTTGCTGGTATGGGGTTTGGCTGGTTAGGCGGGGGACAATATGCATATAATTGCTGTTCTGGCCTGCAATCTTCTGCAGTTTGACAGTAAACACAGGATATTAATCAGCTTTGGCATACCCACTTCTCAAACCTGCGAGCTCTCCTGCCCTACAGATGGGACCCCTTCTTCTGCCATCTGCTTTTCCTCC
This sequence comes from Bufo bufo, assembly GCF_905171765.1. Lineage (NCBI taxonomy): Eukaryota > Metazoa > Chordata > Amphibia > Anura > Bufonidae > Bufo > Bufo bufo. Next base: position 130,500,572 of record NC_053396.1, read on the forward strand.
TTTTCCACATCATCTAATATCGATGAGAATATGTCATCAGGGACATCCAACTCCTCCTCTCTCTGCATCTTGCTGACTTTTCTAGGACATGGAGACTTTGAAGGATGATTTGGAAGAAGTAAAGTCAGCAAATGATGAGGATGGTCATCATTAAGAACTGGCCCACCTAAGGGGTGCATGCTGGCCATGGAATAATAAATGCTCCTATCTTATTTACAGCTGAATTACATTAACAGCTGATGTAGGAATAAGTAATGATGTAGGAATAAATAAGTAAAACTGATGCAGATTAAGTCTCCCTGCAGTCTCTCTGCACTCTCCCTCTCCAATATTCTTCTATTAATCATGTTCAGCAACAATGTCCCTAGCGCATGAGCGCTTGCCACGTACCTCCCAATGCTCAGCTCACAGGACAATTGTGGAGACCGCATAGATTAAGGGGTTTATAGGGCTGTGACATCTCAGGCCCCAAAAATTAGGCATTCACCTGATAGAAAAGAACTTGTGATGATGTGGCTGGAGGTACATTAGGCGGTCACTGGATACTAATTTTACTGTAGGCCACATGAGTACAGGCCGCAAAAATTAGGCATTCACCTGACAGAAAAAAACTTGTGATGATGTGGCTAGAGGTACATTAGGGGGTCACTGGATACAAATTTTACTGTAGGCCAGTACAGGCCCCAAAAAATAGGCATTTCACCTGACAGAAAAGGTCTTTTATGCCGCTGTATATAGATAAGACAAGGACCATTCTTTGATAAGTTGCTACCCAGTACTGGCCCTTGCCCTTTATGCTTTTATACAGGGGTCCCTCTTCAAACACTGGAGCATGAAGGCCCCCATTTGCACTAAATTGGAAGCAGTGGAGAGCCCTGCCTCCTGCTCATCGCCCAGGAGTCTACTCCCCCCAGCCACGGACAACACCAGGGATCCCCGGAAAGTCTAAAGTCCCCCTCAAAGCCTGCTCTTCTTGCTGCTCCTCCTCCTCCCCCAGCCACCATCCTCCTCTGACTACTCTTCAGACTCCTGCTGACTTGTCTCAGATGGAGTAGCCCCCCTGGGAATTCATTCAGCATTGTGACTTCCTCATCTTCCTGCTCCTGCTCCTTGACGGCTTGATCAATGACACGACGCCATGCACGCTCCAGAAAGAAGGCGTAAGGTACGATGTCACTGATGGTGCCCTGGCTGCGACGGACCAGTTTTGTGATCTCATCAAATGGCCGCAGAAGTCTGCATGCGTCGTGCATGAGCAGCCACTGGCGCGGTGAAAAGAATCCAAGCTCCCAGAACCTGTCCTGCTGCAGAGTTCGTACAGGTAGTCGTTAACAGCACATTGCTGCTGGAGCAGCCTATCAAGCATATACATTGTGGAGTTCCAGCGCATCGGGCTGTCACAAATCAGACGTCTGACGGGCAGGTGGTGTCGCCGCTGAATGTCAGCAAGGCGAGCCATGGCCGTGTAAGGTCTTCTAAAATGGCCAGAGATTTTCCTGGCCTGCCGCAAGACATCCTGGACCACAGGGTATTTGGCCACGAATCGCTGCATGACTAGTTCAGGACGTATGCCAGGCACGGCACGTTTGTCATTTTGCCCTGTTTCAGCACGCTCAGCAGATTGGCACCGTTTTCGCACACAACTTTACCAACTGTCAAATTGAGTGGGGTTAGCCACTGATCGACCTAGGACCACAGAGCTGAAAGCAGTGCAGGACCGATGTGGCTCTTGGCTTCCAGGCACAACAGCTGCAGCATGGCAATGTCTCACCTGGCACGTCGAATAGCTTCTGGGGATCTTGGGGGTGCAGCGGAAGAGGCTGTAGCAGTGGAAAAGTCAGCCGAGGAGGAGACGGAGGATGGAGTAGGAGGAGGAGAAGAAAAGGCAGGCCTGCATGCAATCCGTGGTGGTAACACCAAATCCACACGGGAGCCACGGGTTACATGCTTGACGGCCGTCAGAAGGTTCACCCAGTGGACAGTAAAAGTTATTTACCTTCCCTGCCTGTGTTTGCTAGACCACGTGTCTGTGGTCAGATGTGTCTTGGCACCGACATTGTGTGCCAGAGATATATTCATTTGCCGCTGAACGTGGCCATATAGCTCTGGGATGCCCTTCTGGTAGAAATATTTCCTTCTCGGGACCTTCCATTGGCGTGTGCCAATGGCCACAAATTTTCTAAAGGCCTCCGAGTCCACCAGTTTATATGGCAGTAGTTGGCGGGCTAGCAGTTCTGACAAGCCAGCAGTCAGCCGTTGGGCAAGAGGGTTATCCGGCGTCATCAACTTTTACGCTCGAACATTTGGGCCACGGAAGCCTGCCTCCTTCCAGATGAACACGGTGACGGTACAGTGGAAGGTGGAGTGGAAGACAAATGGGAGGAGAGAGGAGAAGAGGCTGGACGTGGAGCGCCGGGAGTGTGGCTTTGTGGGTTTTGACGGCGTTGCTCCCACTAGACTCGGTGATGGGAGGCCAGGTGCCTTCTTAAGGCGGTCGTCCCTAGGTGAGTGTTGGGCTTACCGCGACTTATGTGTTGACAGCACAGGCTGCAGATGGCAACACTCTTGTAAGCAGCTGACAAGTTAAAAAAAAGCCCACACTGCGGAACCATGTGTCGGTATCCTGGGAGCGCCAGAAGTGACCATGCATGGTGGATGGCTCGCTCCAGACACATTTGCAGTCTGCTTTTTGACTCTTGTCCCTGCGAGCTCTGCCTGCTTCTCCTCCTTCTCCTCCCTCTCTGCTGCTACGTCTCTCCCTCTGAACTCCCCTCCTCTGCCTCTCTTGTGAGCACTAACATGACGTCCATCGACACGTGATCATCGTCACCTTCACCACCACGGACATTTGAGATCTCGGAGTAGGCAGCAACAGCGGGTACCTCCCTCCTTGGGCTGATGTGGGTACTGTCGTCAGACTGCTGGGTGCCGGCCGTTGCTACCGCCTCTTCCTCATCCGATGTAAAGAATGGCTGCGCATTGGTAAGGTCTGGGAATGGATGGGAAAATAGTTCCTCTGACTCGATTGGAGGGGCTGTGGTGGTGTCTTTGGGGGTGCACACAGCAGAGAGTGAGGAGGGTGCAGATACAGAGGATGAGGAGGGTGCAAAAGCGGAAGTCTGAATGAGCCACTCAACCAACTCTGGTGCGTCCTTTGAAGTAATCGCACGCGCCTTCTCCAACTTCCCACTTAGACTCCGGCCTGGTGCACCCATCCGACCCCTACCACCCCTGTGGAATGGCCTGCCTCTTCCTCTGCCTGTCATTTTCAAAATGACCTTGTGCCTAAGTCCCTAGAGAAGAGCAGTATTTGTGGAAGCAGGTATATCGCAGGCCTCAATCAATATTTGGTGGAAACAGGTATATCAATGCCCTTAATCAGTATTTTGTGGAAGCAGGTATATCGCAGGCCTCAATCAATATTTTGTGGAAGCAGGTATATCAAACCCCTTAATCAGTATTTTGTGGAAGCAGGAATATCGCAGGCCTCAATCAATATTTTGTGGAAGCAGGTATATCAAACCCCTTAATCAGTATTTTGTGGAAGCAGGAATATCACAGGCCTCAATCAATATTTGGTGGAAACAGGTATATCAAACCCCATAATCAGTATTTTGTGGAAGCAGGTATATCAATCCCCTCAATCAAAATTTGGTGAAAGCAGGTATATCGAACCCCTTAATCAGTATTTTGTGGAAGCAGGTATATCACACCCCTAAATAAACAGTTATATCACACCACTCTGTTTATTTGGGGCAACAGGTATATCGCAGCCCTCAATCAGTATTTTGTGGAAGAAGGTATATCACACCCCTCAATCAGTTTTTTTGGGGGGCAACAGGTATATCACACCCATTGCAAATAGTTGTTCCAATAGTGCTTGTCCCTCTATATAGCTACGGTATCGCAGCAGAACCGCACACAACTGCTGCACAATACAAATGCACTATATACTTTCTATGTTAGAAAGTATATTATAGGTATATCACACCCTTCAATCAGTTTCTTTGGGGGCAACAGGTATATCACACCTGTTGCAATTAGTTGTTCCAATAGCATTTGTCCCTCTGTATATTCTATGTTAGAAAGTATATTATATAACACCCCTCAGTATACTACACCTATTGATAGCACACCTATACCAGTCCTTAAAAGGACTTTTGTGGCCCTATTAGCTAGCATTTGGTGTCTCTAACAGCCTGTCCCTGCTTTACAAAGCAACCTCTCCCTACACTGGCAAAACACAGAATGTAAAATGGCTGCGAGATCGGGTTCTGTTATAGGGTGGGGGTGTGTCCATATGCTGAAACGTCTCATTTGGCTGTCCTGTCCCACCTGGTGGATGTGTCATGGGTCAAAGTTTGGTGCAATGCTAAAGAATATGGTGCCGGCGGACATCGCCATATGTTTGGCAAATCCCAAACGCGCAAAGTTCGCCGCAAAATGACCGCCGGGCAAACCGCAAGGCCATCTCTAATGATAAACCACATGCAGATTTTTAAAGACCATTACAAAAAAGATTTGCAAGGGGTTCATCTCCTCCACCCACTTCTTTTTGCTAGATGGTTTCCATATCCTATTATTGTCTGGTGTTATATTTTGCATTACAATGGATTCATTTTAGATGCATTGGATATTTTAAACATGATGCGTTATTGGAAATTACAATATGCATTATTATATAGTAGTAGTACCTCCATAGATATACTGTTTTGAAGGGAGGGTTTGAGAAATGCACATATGGTGTTTGGTCCTCAGTGCATCTGAATGTGCATGGTAGTGCTTTTCAATGTCTGTGTGCTGATTAGCTGAGAGCGTTGGCTCTCTCCGGCAGCCCTAAAGAGTTGAATGAGTTGTTTTAATAAGTTTAATAAGTTTGCATTGTGTCTTTATGTGATTTAATAAAATATTGTCTTTGTATTCATCATGTGAGCTAGCTGGATTTTGTAGTGACTGCATATTACACACCGCCTGCTTCTCTTTGTTCCTGATTGGCCACGTTCAGATTTTTCCGTGGTGATCACCATGCGATAACTACTATGCGTATGGCCACTCTAAGGTTACGGCCACATAGTCAGGTTTCCTGATGCAGTTTTGGAAGCTAAAACCAGGAATTAATTAAAAAAAGGAGAAACAGTATCTATCCTTTATACTTTCTTTCCTTTTATGACTCTCTCCTGATTTTGGCTTCCAAAACTGCATAAAAAAAACCTGACTATGTGGCCGTACCCTAATATAGTTAGGAAAGGGTTGAGGCTGACCACAAAAAATGGCGGGGTTGTGGGCGATTTGTGGGTGTTTCCTGTGCATTAGAGACCAGTCCCAGGTTAGGGCTTAGGCGTCTTTCACACGACCGTATGGATTTTTCAGTGTTTTGCAGTCCGTTTTTCACGGATCCGTTGCTCCATTTTTTGTTTACATTGTGTTTCCATTTCTGTTCCGTTTTTCCGTTCCGTTTTTCCATATGGCATATACAGTAATTAGTAATTAAATTGAAAAAATTGGGCTGGACATAAAATTTTCAATAGAAGGTTCCGCAAAAACTAAACGGATACGAAAGACATACGGATGCATTTCCGTATGTGTTCCGTTTTTTTTTTTTTGCAGACCCATTGACTTAAATGGAGCCACAGAACGTGATTTGCGGGCAATAATAGGACATGATCTATCTTTCAACGGAACAGAAAAACGGAAATGGAATGCATACGGAGTACATTCTGTTTTTTTGCAGAACCATTGAAATGAATGGTTTCGTATACGGACCTTATATGGAACGCAAAAGACGTTCCGTAAACAGAAAAAAAAAATGGTTGTGTGAAAGAGGCCTTAAAGGAGCTTTCCGAGACTTTATAACTGATGACCTATCCAGGGCCGGCGCCACCAGTAAGGCAACTTAGGCAGTCGCCTAGGGCGCCATTTAGCAGGGGGCGCCCGTTGCAGTGTAAAAAAATAAAATAAGTTGGTTATATAAGTTCGGCCGGCCGGCGGCGCCCCTCATGCTGCGCCTCCTGAGCGGCGAAGCGCTTGCCGCTCTAAAGAATCTCTGGCCGCCGGGTCAGTGCTGCGCAGCCTGCTGTCATTCTGTGTCTGCTCTGTGCTGTCCGTGGTCGAGCTCTGTTCGGTCCGGCCGGGTACAGGAAGCAAATGCTCCTGTACCGCGGACCGAACAGAGCTCGGCCACGCTACACTAGAGGTGACGGGGAAAGGGGGGGGGGGGCTGCAATGAGAGTGACAAGGAAGGGGGGGGGGGGGCTGCAATGAGAGTGACAAGGAAGGGGGGGGGGGCTGCAATGAGAGTGACAAGGAAGGGGGGGCTGCAATGAGAGTGACAAGGAAGGGGGGGGCTGCAATGAGAGTGACAAGGAAGGGAGGGGGCTGCAATGAGAGTGACAAGGAAGGGGGGGCTGCAATGAGAGTGACGAGGAAGGGGGGGCTGCAATGAGAGTGACAAGGAAGGGAGGGGGCTGCAATGAGAGTGACAAGGAAGGGGGGGCTGCAATGAGAGTGACAAGGAGGGGGGGCTGCAATGAGAGTGACAAGAGGGGGGCTGCAATGAGAGTGACAAGGAAGGGGGGGGGGGCTGCAATGAGAGTGACAAGGAAGGGGGGGCTGGAATGAGAGTGACAAGGAAGGGGGGGCTGCAATGAGAGTGACAAGGAAGGGGGGGCTGCAATGAGAGTGACAAGGAAGGGGGGGCTGGAATGAGAGTGACAAGGGGGGGTATGCAATGAGAGTGACAAGGGGTGGGCTGCAATGAGAGTGACAAGGAAGGGGGGGCTGCAATGATAGTGACAAGGGGCGGGGGGGGGATGCAATGAGAGTGACAAGGAAGGGGGGGCTGCAATGAGAGTGACAAGGAAGGGGGGGCTGCAATGAGAGTGACAAGGAAGGGGGGGGGGCTGGAATGAGAGTGACGGGGGGGCTGCAATGAGAGTGACAAGGAAGGGGAGGCTGGAATGAGAGTGACAAGGAAGGGGGGGCTGCAATGAGAGTGACAAGGAAGGGGGGGGGGGCTGGAATGAGAGTGACAAGGGGGGGATGCAATGAGAGTGACAAGGGGTGGGCTGCAATGAGAGTGACAAGGAAGGGGGGGCTGCAATGATAGTGACAAGGGGCGGGGGGGCTGCAATGAGAGTGACAAGGAAGGGGGGGGCTGCAATGAGAGTGACAAGGAAGGGGGGGGGCTGGAATGAGAGTGACAGGGGGGGCTGCAATGAGAGTGACAAGGAAGGGGGGGCTGGAATGACAGTGACAAGGAAGGGGGGCTGCAATGAGAGTGACAAGGAAGGGGGGGGCTGGAATGAGAGTGACAAGGAAGGGGGGGCTGGAATGAGAGTGACAAGGAAGGGGGGGCTGCAATGAGAGTGACAAGGAAGGGGGGGGCTGAAATGAGAGTGACAAGGGGGGGGGGATGCAATAGGAGTGACAAGGGGTGGGCTGCAATGAGAGTGACAAGGAAGGGGGGGCTGCAATGATAGTGACAAGGGGCGGGGGGGGGATGCAATGAGAGTGACAAGGAAGGGGGGGCTGCAATGAGAGTGACAAGGAAGGGGGGGCTGCAATGAGAGTGACAAGGAAGGGGGGGGGGGCTGGAATGAGAGTCACGGGGGGGCTGCAATGAGAGTGACAAGGAAGGGGGGGCTGGAATGAGAGTGACAAGGAAGGGGGGGCTGCAATGAGAGTGACAAGGAAGGGGGGGCTGGAATGAGAGTGACAAGGGGGGGGGGGATGCAATGAGAGTGACAAGGAAGGGGGGGCTGCAATGAGAGTGACAAGGAAGGGGGGGCTGCAATGATAGTGACAAGGGGCGGGGGGGATGCAATGAGAGTGACAAGGAAGGGGGGGCTGCAATGAGAGTGACAAGGAAGGGGGGGGCTGCAATGAGAGTGACAAGGAAGGGGGGGCTGGAATGAGAGTGACAAGGAAGGGGGGGCTGGAATGAGAGTGACAAGGAAGGGGGGGATGGAATGAGAGTGACAAGGAAGGGGGGGCTGCAATGAGAGTGACAAGGAAGGGGGGGGGGCTGGAATGAGAGTGACAAGGGGGGGGGGATGCAATGAGAGTGACAAGGGGTGGGCTGCAATGAGAGTGACAAGGAAGGGGGGGGGCTGCAATGAGAGTGACAAGGAAGGGGGAGGCTGGAATGAGAGTGACGGGGGGCTGCAATGAGAGTGACAAGGAAGGGGGGGCTGGAATGACAGTGACAAGGAAGGGGGGCTGCAATGAGAGTGACACGGGGGGGCTGCAATGAGAGTGACAAGGGGGGGGCTGCAATGAGAGTGACAAGGAAGGGGGGCTGCAATGAGAGTGACAAGGAAGGGGGGGGCTGCAATGAGAGTGACAAGGGGGGGCTGGAATGAGAGTGACAAGGGGGGCTGCAATGAGAGTGACAAGGGGGGGCTGGAATGAGAGTGACAAGGGGGGCTGCAATGAGAGTGACAAGGAAGGGGGGGGCTGCAATGAGAGTGACAAGGAAGGGGGGGCTGCAATGAGAGTGACAAGGAAGGGGGGGGCTGCAATGAGAGTGACAAGGAAGGGGGGGGCTGCAATGAGAGTGACAAGGAAGGGGGGGCTGGAATGAGAGTGACAAGGGGGGGGGGGTAAAATGAGAGTGACAAGGGAGGGGAGGGTAAAATGAGAGTGACAAGGGAGGGGGGGTAAAATGAGTGACAAGGGAGGGGGGGCTGGAATGAGAGTGACAAGGGAGGGGGGCTGGAATGAGAGTGACAAGGGTGGGGGGGCTGGAATGAGAGTGACAAGGGAGGGGGGGGGGGGGAGAGAAGAGAGTGACAAGGGAGTCCCCAGAGCCAGACCAAGAGCAAGACTGCAGCCAGAGACCAGATCATCTTATTGTCCTGGTGGTAAGTAGACAATGCAATATGTTTCTTATGTAATTGTTTAGTTATTAATACTACATTGGAGACTAATTTACCTCACATTTAGGGTCCATTCACACATCCATGTGTGTTTTGCGGATCCACAAAACACGGACAGCAGCAATGTGCGTTCCGCATTTTGCAGGCACAAAGAGAATATGCCTATTCTTGTCCGCTATTGCGGACAAGAATAGGACATGTTCTATTTTTTTCAGGATCGGAATTGCGGATCCCATAGAAATGTATGGGTCCGCAATTCCGTTCCGCAAAAAGAGATAGCTACAAGAAGCTGGATTAACCCTAAGGGAAACATAGCAGTTCTTTTAATTTAAAAGCTGAGAAAGGGGTGGAACATATGTGATGTCATGATATAGGCAGATCATCTGATAAGGAGGGGGGGCGGCAATTTTTATCTTGCCTAGGGCGGCAAAAATCCTTGCACCGGCCCTGGACCTATCCTCTGGATAGATCATCAGCAGGGCCGTCTTTAATGCGGGGCAAAGGGGGCAGCTGCCCTGGGTCCAGTTGCTCCTGGGGGGCCCAAGGGAGCTGCCTCTTGAGCCCCGCTGGCCACTGGTGACGTGGGGGTGGCGGCAGGGCACAGGGAGATGAGCACTTCCATTGTGGAAGCGCTCATCTCCATAGTCATCTGTATCGCCGTCCTATCAGAGACCGATGCAGGCGGCACGATGACATCATCGTGCCGCCTGAGCTGTACAGTGCAGGACACAGGCCGAAAGAGACCTGCATCACATCGCTGCCAGCCTGATGGAGGTAAGTATAAGTGTTTATTTTTTTATATGTTACTACTACTGGCACATGATTGGGGGGCATCAATGGGGGCACCTGTAACTGGCACATGATGGGGGGCATCTGTGGGGGCACCTGTTGCTGGCAAATGATTGGTGGGCATCTATGGGGGTATTTGTTACTGGCACATGATTGGGGCATCTATGGGGGCATTTGTTACTGGCACATGATTGGGGGGCATCTATGGGGGCACTTGTTATTGGCACATGATTGGGGGCATCTATGGGGGCACTTGTTATTGGCACATGATTGGGGGGCATCTATGGGGGCACCTGTTATTGGCACATGATTGGGTGGCATCTATGGCGGTACTTGTTACTGGCACATGATTGGGTGGCATCTATGGGGGTACTTGTTACTGGCACATGATTGGGGGGCATCTATGTGGGCACTTGTTACTAACACTAGATTGGGGGGCATCTATGGGGGTACTTGTTACTGGCACATGATTGGGGACATCTATGTGGGCACTTGTTACTGGCACATAATTGGGGGGCATCTATGGGAGCACATGTTACTGGCACATTATTGGGGGGCACTGTGGGGGCATCTATGGGGGCACTTCTTATTGGCACATTATTGGTGGCACTTTTTACTGGCACATTATTGGGTGGCACTATGGGGGCATCTATGGGGGCACTTCTTACTGGCACATTATTGGGGGAACTATGGGGGCATCTATGGGGGCACTTCTTACTGGCACATTATTGGGGGCACTATGGGGGCATCTACTGAGGCCACAAAGAAGGGGTATTTTATATGGAGGAAGGGGGGAGAGGAACACTATGGGGGCTTCTACTGAGGCTACAAAGAAGGGGTATTTTATATGGGGGGCTCTGTATAGGGGTATTTTATACTGGGGCACATTATGGTGTGTGGGTACTATGGGGAAGGGGAGAGAGGAGTACTATGGGTTCATCTATGGGGGCACTAAGAAGGGATATTTTATACTTGCAAATTATGGGGGACACTGAGGGCATCTACTGGGGCACTATATATGGGACATTTTATACTGGTACATTATGGGGGCACTAGGAAGAAGGGGGAGAGGAGCACTATGGGGCATTTACTGGGGCACTATATAGTTGTATTTTATACTGGTACATTATGAGGGCACTATGGGGACATTAGCTCATCTGGGGGCATTAAAAGTGGGTATTTTTTGCACTGGCACATTATAAGGAGAATTATTACTACTGGGGGGCATTATGATGGGCTTTATTACTACTGGGGTCTATGGGGAACAAGATTACTAGTATGGGCACTATAGGAGCATTATTACTTCTGGGGCACAGTGGGGACATGTTGGGGGCACTATTACTACCATGTGTGCTCTAGCAGAGAATTATTCCTATTGGTGGGACTTTTGGGAGAACTATTACTGTGGGGGCACCTTGGCACAGTATCAGCTTACCACAATTATTTTTGGGGGATGTTATGGTTACACTATTAGTGTCAGGGGCACTATTTGCTGGGCGCAGTTATTTTATGGCACTGTGTGCCAATAATTATTGAAGGGCACTCTCTGCATGGTACTACTATTATCAGGGGGCTTATCTGTTTCTGCAGTATAGTATTGGGGAGCACAGCAGCACAGTATTGGGGGTGGTAGGATGATTTGTCCAGAATATGGGAGGATGATGGAAAAGTAGTAAACTAAGATTTCGTTTGTTAAACTGCAGAGACGAAAAATGGCTGAAAAATGGTGGTCTGGTCTGAAGGTCTGAAAGGAAAAGATGAGGAAAGAGAACATCTACATCAAAGAGACATCACTGTATGTAAGAGGTATGTGGCGCTGTATTACACTGTATGTAGGGGTGGATGGAGGGGTTAGTAGTCCAGTACTATCTGCACACTGTAAAAAAAGTAATCTGCAAAATACTATATATTTGTGTCAGAAGTTGTGCTTTTTTAATTTTTAGACTAATGATACAGCCATTTTATTTGATACCTTTGTGCTGATTCTATTCCCCCCCCCCCCCTCTATATTAAGGGACACTATAGTCACCAGAACCACAACAGCTAAACATAGTAGTTCTGGTGTCTATAGCATGTCTCTGCAAGCTTTTTAATGTAAACACTGTCTTTTCAGAAAAAAAGTCTGTATTTACATTACTGCCAAGGAACACTTCTAGTGGCCACTCATCATTATTAAAGTTTAGTACTCTATGAGGTGTGTGGATTATTATTTTTTTGTGTGTGTTGTGGTGGAGGGCGTGATTGCATGCTAGGGTGTGGGAGGGCGGGATCCAGGGGGCCCAAGTAAATTCTTGCCCAGGGTCCAATCAATATTAAAGACGGCCCTGATCATCAGTATCTGATCGGTGGGGGTACGAGACCCAGGACCCTGCTGATCAAATTCTTGAGAAGGTAGTGGTGCTGGCAGTAGCACCTAAGCCTTCTCACAACTTTCCCTAGGCCAGTGACAACACGTTCATCAGTCACGTGGCTTAGGAGCAGCTGAGCCCCATAGAAGTAATTGGGGATAAGCACGATACCAAGCACAGCCACTTTCCGTAATGCTACTGATTGATTTTTAACTATTGAGTGTTAGCTGCAGTCCATGAGTACACATCCATGTATTCCTCTGGATGCAGCCCTAGCCTAACCGTTAACAATGAATCAGCAGTGCTGCAAAAAGTTTCGGTATATCCTTAGCATGAGGTCAGGTTCATATGTTACGGTAGTGTGCCTGACAGCCAAAATCACCACTAAATTACTACTAATTGCTGTGGTTTGCCTATGTGGTTATAAGGCGTACATTTTGTATTGGCAAAACGCTACTACTGTACTACTACTACTGGATATATGAACAGAGTCAAAAAAAAGTCTTAGGCCTCTTTCACACGGGCGTCGCGTGTGAGGGCCAGATAGGATGCGGGTGTGTTGCGGGAAAATGCGCAAATTTTCAGCAGGAGTGCAAAGCGTTTTGCACGCGCGTGAGAAAAATCTGCATGTTTGCTACCCAGACCAGAACCCGAACTTCTTTACAGAAGTTTGGGTTTGGGTTAGGTGTTGTGTAAATGTTATTATTTTCTCTTATAACATGGTTAGAAGGCAAAATAATAGCATTCTTAATACAGAATGCTAAGTAAATTAGGTATGGAGGGGTTAAAAAAATAAAATAATAATAATATTCAACTCATCCACTTGTTTGCTGTGGATGGACCATGTGATGTGCGCAGTGATGTCACCAAAGGTCCCTTTCCTCCCAGGTCTTCAAAGAAGAAGAATGAATATGAGCTGGGCTTTGCAAACAAGTGGATGAGGTGAGTTTAATATTTTTTTTTTTAAACCCCTCCATCCCTAATTTACTATACATTCTGTATTAAGAATGCTATTATTTTCCCTTCTAACCATGTTATAAGGGAAAATAATAAAATTTACACAACACCTTAGCCAAACCCGAACTTCTGTGAAGAAGTCCGGGTTCGGGTCTGGGTACCAAACATGCCGATTTTTCTCACGTGCGTGCAAAACGCATTAAAACGCTTTGAGCGGAAAAATCGTGCATTTTCCCGCGACGCACCCGCATCCTATCCGGCCTTAGGGTATGTTTAGATGATATGGTTGTGCCCTGGTTTTTGCTGCAATTTCTGTGTTTTTAAAGCAGTTGTTATTGCACCCAACCTCAGTATCTGAATACATTCTTATTTTCTTTTCTTATCTTTTAATAACAACAGCAAACTCATCAAACAGGAGCGATGTGCATTATTAATTAGAAGTTGAGGAAAGCATCACAATCTTGACTCATATCCTTAGTCCTGGTTGGTATAATTTCAGAAGAAGTGTTTCACAAAGACTGTAAAATCGATCCTCCTTTCATTACATAAATGGCAATAACTTGTTAAATGTGTTCTCTTGATATTTTTTACTGTACTGCAGTCTAAAATACAACCACTAATGTTTTCAGCACTTAGCATGATGCCCCAGAACACTTTAATAAATATGGTTCAGAGATCAGACATACATATAGCACAACCAGCCGATATGGGACTCCTCTTGCACAGGTGGGCCATTGGCTTAAGACTGTAATAACTTTTTATCAGTATTTATTTTAGATTTGCATTTACAGCATATTCATCTAAGAAAAATACATTTTGGTCCCAGAAGGACCTGCAGTCCCATGAAAATCTACAGATAACTAAATACATGGTGATATCAGGTGATATGAAATATTGAGCTTAACTCTACTTCATCTGTGATAAAGACTTACAGAGGATCCATCTCCTCTCCTGGTGATCGCAGCGCAACTTTGAAAAACACTGCAAACTTTTGTGCAAAAACAGGCATGCACCAAAATGTAGGGCTTTTTTTCCACCACAAAACTGGTATACTGAGGTTAATAAATCTTCCCTGTGGACATTTGTGTTATTATCACATTAGTACAGATCTTATAAGTGAACATAGAAACTATTGTAAGTTTTGTCTCTACTTTCCAAAAATTCTCATTCCAGCTGAATCCGAATCTTTTGCGACCAAATTTATACAAATCTTTTAAAATGGTAACCATTTTACAGAGAAGAAGGCACCTGCCACCAAAAAGGGATCATTTTTGGACCATGTTTTAATTTAAAAGTAAAATACAACTGTTATCGGGTACTGTAAGACCTATATGTCTACATTAATAATGCCGTATTGGAATTAAAAGCTTAACGGGGGTTGGATACAGTCCTAGAAGAGTGTCATACTCAAATTTTCAGGGCAATTTCGGCACTTTTGATTCAGTTGATGAAGGCTGGACGGGCCGATACGTGTCCTTAATGTGTATCTGTATTGATGAAATAAAGAAAGAGATGTTTTGAAGACGAAGAGCGTCCACTGGGATTTTTTGCTATATTTCCATTGGAGTGATTCCTTTCCCGTGCCGACAAACTGGAAGTCAGGTGCTGACCATTTTTGCAATTTGCCGATTCAAAAACAGCATTGGGGGAAAAAAAAGAAGCGACCTATCCATTCTTGATGCAGAATCTGCATCCAAAGTTCCCATCGAAAAAAAGGCAAGATGAAAAAACATGTCAAAACCGCATAAAAAACATGTCAAAACTGCGTCTGAAAAAAACTGAATCCTGAAGCAGATTCCACATCAGTTGTTTTTCAGCAAACAAAAAACTCAGTGTGAACATAACCAAGGATTACACATACTGAAGTACTAGTCAGCACCGATGTTTCGCCCAACATTTCAAATCGGCAATTTCTCTAGTCATAAGACCATTGAGCTTGGCTGAATGTGCAAAACAACCATAGGAAAAATACAATCAGACCATTTTACATTCCTCTTTAAAAGTGGAGGTCTAATGCCCCAATAGATATTGATAAATAAAAGCAACAAACTAAGGCCTGTTTCACACTTCCGTTGTGGCCTCATGCACACGGCCGTTGCCTGGCCTGGCCGTATTGAGGCCCGCATACAGCGGGTCCGCAATACACGGGCACCGGC
Organism: Bufo bufo; assembly: GCF_905171765.1. Lineage (NCBI taxonomy): Eukaryota > Metazoa > Chordata > Amphibia > Anura > Bufonidae > Bufo > Bufo bufo. The sequence continues at coordinate 130,515,698 of NC_053396.1, forward strand.
CGTGTGCACCCCGCACCACGGAAGCAGACCCATTCACTATGGCGTGCTTCCGTGGTGTTCCTGTCCGTGCCTCCGCACCGCAAAAAAATTGAACTTTTTTTTTTTTACGGTGCGGATAGATCACGGACCCATTCAAGTTGAATTGGCCTGGATCTATCAAGGCTGCTGCACAGATGGGGCCTGTGCATTGGGGACCGCAAATTGCTGTGTGCATGAGGCCTGTGGCTTTTCGGTTTTGAGATCCGGCAGAATTAAATAGATTTGTGCCATTTAATACATCTGGATGCATCCGTTTCAGCCAGATACGTTTGTATTAAATCTGAACTGAATCGGATCCAGTATGAAAATTACTGTAAGTCAATGGGCGCCGGATCCTCTGTTTTCATTAACCAGACAAACGTATCCGGCACCATTGAATTACGTTGATTTTTATGCTGGATCTGGTTTGTTCCGTTTCGCAGACCGGACACAAAACTGCAGCTTCCACAACATAATGGTACGGAATGCATCCTGATCAGTTTTGTCCACATTAACAATGAATAGGGACAAAATTGATCCGTTCTCGCCCAGTTTTGAGATCCTCGTCCGGATCTCAAAATCGGAAAGCCACAATGCAAGTGTAAAACAGACCTAATGCCCATGGTATATAGATAGTCATCTCTTGTGTATATCTGGGAAAACAAACAAACAGGTTCTCTGTGACTATAACATTCATGGCCTATCATTAGGACAGCCATCTACAGTCATTGGAGTGTCCGACTTCCAGGAAGCTTTTTTTGTGCTCATGCTGCTGTACAAGCCTCTATGCCTATGTGAACATGATGGGAGCAGGAGTCCCTTGTTCCTTCATTATACTCATCACTGGTATCTTGGTGGTTGGACCCTTACTCACCAAACATTGATGATCTATCCTAAGTATAGACTATCCTTGGTATAGAGAACCTCTTCCCATTGTTCAACCATATCCAGATGTTCTTTATTACTTACATGGTGAGCGCCTTGAACCAAAATGGCAAGTTTCCCAGTTATTTCTCATTTCAATCAATGTCTTACAATAGATTTTAAAAATTCAACAGGTGGAACTTACCTAGAACCCATGGTAATATCATCCACTCAACTACAGTGGGGGGAGGTCCTTGCATATGCAAGTCAGTCCTAACTATGTGTTGGGATGCCAAAAGCAAGAAGAATAGGAAGGTGAGATATGAGGCTGTGTGGCAGATAAACTTGATGAATGGCTTTTTAATGAACAGTCCCAGCCTGCTCTTAGGTGCGATCATATATGCTATAGAAAGCACAGGAAAAAGCAGTCCAATGGTGATGCAGGTCAACAGCTTCACTGCCCAGTGCTTCCGGCGCCAACCTGGGAATCCATCGTACCACAATGTAGCCAGTAACTGCTGACAGTTTGGCTGCGCCACAAACTGGAAAAAGAAAAAGAAACACATTAGAACAGATCCATCAGGGACACTAGAATTAAATATCACATCACTTCATACTAATGTTATAGTTTTACATGTAGATGTAGTAAGACGAAGAACAAGTAAACACCTGACAGCAATCATCATCTGCCTCTATAAGCAGTAGAAGGCCTTAGGCTACTTTCACACTAGCGTTTTTGCTGGATCCGGCAGGGTACAGCAAAAATGCTTCCGTTACTGATAATAGAACCATCTGCATCCGTTATGAACAGATCTGGTTGTATTATCTTTAACATACCCAACGGATCCGTCATGAACTCCATTGAAAGTCAATGGGAGACGGATCCGTTTTCTATTGTGGCAGAGAAAACGGATCCGTCCCCATTGACTTGCATTGGGGGTCATGCCTCTTGCTCCGCATCCCAGGACGGAAAGCAAACTACAACATGTTGCGGTTTGCTCTCCGGTCTGGGAACGCAACTAAACGGAACGGAATGCATTTTGGAGCATTTCGTTCTGTACAGTTCATTTTTTCCCCCCATTGGTAATGAATGGGGACAAAACGGAAACGTTTTTTTACCAGTATTGAGCCCCCTATTACGGATCTCAATACCGGAAAACTAAAACACTAGTGTGAAAGTAGCCTTAAAAGGGTTGTCAAGGGTATAATATTTTTCTTTCAAAAGTCAAGGAATGGTTTAAAATAAAAATAAAAATAAATTAAAAAACCAATACTCACACTCTGCCAATCCAATAGTCTTCGCTGGTCTCTGGATACTTCTGTGCAGCTGATCATGTGCCATTCAATCATTGGCATCAATGATCTAGTGTTGATGAGACCACTATGGCCAGTGATCAGCTGAGGCAATCATGTGGTTAGATGGCATGGGATCAGCTACATAGATGTATACAAAGACCAGTGGGGACCGTTAAATTGGTGGGGTTGGATTGGCGGGTAATAAAGCGGGTGAGTATTGTTTTTTTTAAAGCATTCTTTTCATTTTGACAACCCCTTTTTTTTTTATATATTGTAACATCATCCACCATATTGATGCAATACTGGTGCCAGGTAATTTTGTATTACATAATGTAACCCATTATTAATCTTCTTAAAACTAAAAATGAATCATCTACCACTGAGTCGGACAGGAGTTCCTTGGGCACACCAGAAAAAAATTATTCTCAGGCCCAACCCCCATGTCACCAGTAAAATCAAATTTTTGATTCAATGAAATAGACCCTAGTGGCAAGTTATTGGCTCCAAAGGCAGTTCCAAATGTTTTTTCCTGAACTTCTGGGTCCCACTATGATATCACAGCCTGGGCCTGCCAGAGGACTCTCTATTACTCGGGTGAGCCAGTCCAACACTGATCTACCATGCATTTGCCCTTATGATACAGGTTGCCCCTTTGCTCAGGAGCCTAAGGGTGCCCCAAAAGGTCCCTGCACCACCTATGATGAAAACTGTACTCACTATAAATGACATGTCATAGTTGGGGCCCTGTTAGATATTTTGTAACTGCGTATCTAACCCAGCCATATTACCTTGTAGGTTTGTCTTATATGGAACTAATTCCAATGGAAATGAGAATTGTCGGAATGTTTGGATTTGGTTACTCATTTTCAACATTTGGATCTGCAAGGCTGATATCAATGAGCTGGTCACAAAAGTATTTCTTAAGGCTGAAATCTTTCAGCATGTGTTTGTCTGATTCAGTGTTTGGACTATTTAGATGTCAAAGTTAAAGTAATTTGTAGGAAAACGTGTGGCTGCCACCTCTGCGGTAATGTGACTTGAGATCACACATTGAGGAGGATATGTTCACAGGAGCTCTCTATCCTGTTTAGTCACAGCTTTTCACACCTTGCGCAGACGCAGCATTTTACTCAAGAGTAAACCATTTACCGAGTGTTAAGCATATGAGATAGATGAATACATTAACCACTTTACTGCCAATAAATTAAAGCCTGAACCTACAGTAGGTTGTTTTTTATTACATATTCCCTAAAGCACAATTTAAATAATTCACTTTATTGATTTAGTTTACAACGACACAGCACTATGGTGTTGCGCTTCGGTGTTGGTCGGGTACCTCGTGGCAATGCAAGTGCTGTGCGACTATTAAACAATGCAGATCGGCTAAATAGTCTCATTAGTTTAATTAGGGCCCGCTGCAGTCTGCATGGTCACATGGTACCAGACCGCAGCGTGGCCACAAGGCAACTGCAACACGACTGCACTGTGTGGTCATACCGCTTATGTGGTTGTGTGACTAGCTGTCGACTTTGTTAACCTATGTATCTTTGGCTAATCTGTCTACATACAGAGCATCTAAAAATGACAGGTAGTCTCACTGATGAAGGCTTGAGTAGATACAATATGGAAGTATTTCCTATAGGAACTAATCAAATGACAGCTCTCCTCTCAAAAACAGTGATGTGATTGGTTGATATAGCAACCCATTGGGGCACTGGTGTACATAAAGGATCGGAAGAGGGTCATGGCAAAAACAAAACTTAGACCATTCTGAGATGCTGCTTGACACCACCACACCTCTAACCACCTATGATTTGAGGTCAATGCTGGCTCCATTTCCATTACTTGTTTGATAACATTACAGCTTCTATGGAGATCACATTCTTGTGCCCATGTTTACACCTATGAAAATGGGAAGAAGATCAACATAGTATGGACAACTTCTCTCCTGATGCCCCACAGCAACCACATGGGCTAACTATATGGTACATATTCCCTTGTCTTCAGCCATCAGTTTCTTCTGTGTCATATTTCTCCAAGTCTATTAAAGTTCATGCACATGACCATGATCCGCCCTGGAAACATGGGCCATGTGTTGGCCACATCTGCCGGACTGTCTTCCACTCCCCTGACCTGAACTGACTTTTTTGTATCATAGTAATTTATCGTACAGCCAGTTTCTGAAAATATCCTCATGTTAGTACCTTGCAATAGCCCCTCGATCAGATATGAACTGACTAAATTACTACGATACAGTAAAGGTGGGTTCACAAGGGCCAAGGAGCAGCCGATTGTTTGGAAGTAAGCTTTCCTTCCTGACAGTTGGCTGCTCCTTCAGTGAAGTAGAAAGCTGCACTTACATGCAGCGATCTCCTTCACAGTAATGAGAACGAGGGATCGCTAATGCGATTGTTCATCCTTATAGAGCTGCATTGATTCTGGGCAGCAGATCGCTGTTTAGACCACACAATCTGCTGCCTAGAAAAGATAATTTACATGCCTGCACGAACAACAGGATCATCAGATGAACGAACATTTTGCTCAATTATCTGGTGATCGGCGGAACATTTAGACGGGCAGATTGTTGGGAACGAGCATTTGCATGAGCGTTCGTTCCCGAGAATCTACCCAAATATCGGGCCAAGTAAATCCACCTTAAATTCAGGTCAGGGGAGCTGTAGTTGGTCCGTGAGATTGGGCAGACATACGGACCATGTTTCCCAGGCTGATCAAGGTCAGCCCTTATATATGGTACTGTTTCCCTAATTACTCTACAAAAAAAACTATCTTTTAGCTGGATGAGCCTGTAATTTTAATCCCTTGCAAATGCACAAGTTTCTTTATTCTTAACAGGTAGGAAAAAGGAGCCTTGTCTGTCCACTTCATATCGATTTATACAAAAAATAGCAAAAAAGAATTGAATAGTCAAGTCTGCCCATGAAGCAATAATTGAGACAAAAGAATACATGGAAATAAAAAGGTATGATCGGATACAGTAATAGCTCAGTCTGCGGGGAAGTTTATTTGTACTTTTCTCCATATGTATTTCCAGCTATGTGTGGCATTTAAAACTAGTTATGCTGTTCTTTACTGAAATTCAGCATCTAGTCAGATGTACATATAAAAAAAACGGTGACAACGCCGGTAGTTCATAGGACCAAGGAACTGGACTTCACCCAATGCAACCATCTTTCCTACATATGTGCAAACAATTTATCTTGGTACTTAAATATGCCTAGGACTTCTAGTAGGCCTAAACAATCAGATGGTCACAACCGATATGAAACATGTATCAACACTGGCAGATGATGATGTACTGGATTGAACTCACTGATAGATGATGATAGCCACGGATGGTGGAGCTGGGAGTCTGGCAGAGGAGTGGGTGAGAGACGTAATGGCAATGGTTAAGAATGGATGAATGACAGTAAACAGAAATAAAGATATTATAAAAAAAAACTTTAAAAAAAAACAATATCACAACATTTTTTACAGTTTTACAGTTTGCATATCAACCTCTTTAATATTTCACCCAATAAGGCATGCCGCAATTTATTTGTCTGCCAGATTCTTACAGGAAGTGTAGTCAATACCAAGAACTGGTTAAATGATTTACTCATCGCACCTGACTTGCTTTCTGTTCCTTTCTGTCTTTTTCACCAGATAGAATAGCACAGTCTACTATGTTATTCTGTCTGACGAAAATTCCTAGAAAGAAAACAGGTCAAATGGAGTCCAAAGATGATTTCTTTGAAATCATTAAAGTCAATGTACCCATCGCGGCATATATTTAAATAAAATTTTCTAGTATTCAGATCATTTTCGAGTATTCAGATGGAACCCCCTGCAGAGGGCTAAAACTCAATGTGAATGCAGCATTATATATTAACTAGACATTAAGCCCGTTACAATAACGGGCGCTAGAACAGTAGGAACAGTCTATATTAGGCCTCTTTCACACAACTGTTTTTTTTTTTTCATTTGCAGGCTGTTTTTTGCGTTCCGTATACGGTCATTCATTCCAATGGTTACGCCAAAATAACGGAATGTACTCCGTATGCATTCTGTATTTCTGTTTTTCCGTTCCGTTGAAACATAGAACATTATTGCCCGCAAATCACGTTCCGTGGCTCCATTGAAGTCAATGGGTCCGCAAAAAAAAACGGAACACATACGGAATGTACTTCGTATGTGTTCCGTATCCGTTCCGTTTTTGCGGAACCATGCATTGAAAATGTTATGCCCAGCCCATTTTTTTCTATGTAATTACTGCATACTGTATATGCCATACGGAAAAATGGAACAGAGACGTAACGGAACAAAAAAAATGGAACAACGGATCCGTGAAAAACGGACCGCAAAATACTGAAAAAGCCATACGGTCGTTTGAAAGAGGCCTTAAATGGCACTGACTGGTGGCTGAGACGGCTGGCACTGACTGGTGGTGCTAAGACTGCTGGCAGCAACTGGTGGCTGAGACTGCTAGCAGCGACTGGTGGCTGAGACTGCTGGCATTAACTGGTGGCTGAGACTGCTGGCATTAACTGGTGGCTGAGACTGCTGGCACTAACTAGTGACTGAGACTGCTGGCACTAACTGGTGGCTGAGACTGCTGGCACTAACTGGTGACTGAGACTGCTGGCACTAACTGGTGGCTGAGACTGCTGGCACTGTTACTGGTGATGAGGCTGGTGGCACTGACTGATGGCTGAGACGGCTGGCACTGACTGGTGACTGAGACTGGTGGCTGAGACTGCTAGCACTGTGACTGGTGATGAGGCTGGTGGCACTAACTGATGGCTGAGACGGCTGGCACTGACTGGTGGCTGAGACTGCTGGAACTAACTGGTGGCTGAGACTGCTGGCACTGTGACTGGTGCCTGTGGCTGGTGGCACTGACTGATGGCTGAGACGGCTGGCATTGACTGTGGCTGAGACTGCTGGCACTGTGACTGGTGCCTGTGACTGATGGCACTGTGACTGGTGCCTGTGACTGATGGCTGAGACTGCTGGTACTGTGACTGGAGGCTGTGGCTGGTGGCACTGAGTGATAGCTGAGACTGCTGGCAGCGGCTGCTGTCTGTGGCTGAGAGTGCTGGGACTGTGCGGCTGTGTGATGCATGAACAGTAATGGCGGCGCTCCGACGTGGAGATCACACCATAACCTGCGAGCGGCGGCGATTTGCCTGGCCGGCACGCAGGTGCGTGCAGAGCGTCGTGTGATGATTAGTCGGTGCGCCGTGCATGCTGGTGTGGGCGGCGCGATTGGGCGGCACGTGCACAGTTCAATTATCGCCACACACGCACGGACACGCACCTGTGAGCATGCACACAGGGCTTTTATTATAGTAGATATATATCCTCTATAATAAAGTCCCTGTGTGCGTGTGCGATCGTGCGTGTGTGACGATTAGTTAAGTGCGCATGCGCGGCGGCCAATCAACACACGGCAGTCTGCACGCACCGCCCACCCCTGCGCATCGACCCGCTGCTGTGTCCAGCTCCACCGTGCCTCCTCCTACCCCTCCGGCTTCCTCTGCAGCTGACTGACACCTCGGGATCTGGGCCCAACAACCGCCGCCTGCCACAACGTATCCTACACCGACACCCTTACGCACTGCCCACACCTGCGCACCGGGCAGAGAGTCGCCTGTACCTGCTGCAGCATTGCATCCTGGAGTTCATAGAACTCCCACAGAGCCTGGGAGGACAAAGCTGGGAGCACTGGGGATGGGGACCTCCGATTCTGGACCCCGGGTATCTGTCAGCACAGGGGGCACATGTTAGTCCCCGCAGCGGTCGCATCCTACTCGCTCCTATCTCCCCCTAACCCCGCGCACCAAAGTCAGGAAATGGCGGCACAGTAGCAAGTGAGGGAAGCTATCACAGGCAGAGAGCATTACACATGTATTACACTCCAACCCCCATCATTGTACACATATTACACTCCAACCCCCATCATTACACTACAGCCCTCATTGGAGTGTAATGATGGGGATTGGAGTGTAATATGTGTGTAATGATGGGGGTTGGAGTGTAATATGTATGTAATGATGGGGATTGGAGTGTAATATGTGTGTAATGATGGGGGTTGGAGTGTAATATGTGTGTAATGATGGGGGTTGGAGTGTACTATGTGTATAATAATGGGGATCCTGGGGTGTAATATGTGTGTAATGATGGGGGTTGGAGTGTAATATGTGTGTAATAATGGGGGTTGGAGTGTACTATGTGTATAATGATGGGGATCCTGGGGTGTAATATGTGTGTAATGATGGGGGTTGGAGTGTACTATGTGTATAATAATGGGGATCCTGGGGTGTAATATGTGTGTAATGATGGGGGTTGGAGTGTAATATGTGTGTAATGATGGGGGTTGGAGTGTACTATGTGTATAATGATGGGGATCCTGGGGTGTAAGGCGTCTGCAGATGAAGCTGGAGGGGGAGGAGGAGTCATGGCGGGGCTGGGCGCAGGTGAGGGCGGCGTGTGGAGCACTGTGTGCTGATAGGTCCCCGCACCACGCATGCCCAGTATAACAAACGGTACACACACACACGGACAAAGGGCACTCACACAGGGATTTTATTATGTAGGATTACACTCCAGCCCCCATCACATAAAATCACTGTGCGAGTGCCCTGCGTATGTGTGCCATTTGTTATAGTGGGCCTGCATGGCGCAGGGACCCATCAGCATCATTATACCCCATCATTATACACTCCAACCCCCATCATTACACACATATTACACTCCAATGAGGGCTGTAGTGTAATGATGGGGGTTGGAGTGTAATATGTGTACAATGATGGGGGTTGGAGTATAATATGATGGAGGTTGGAGTGTAATATGTATACAGTACAATGTATTTCCTCATGCATCCCCCTCTATCTCTACAATATATTCCCTGTAGCCCCCTCCCTAACTCTCTCTAATGTCATGGCCGGAGTGTACAGATGTAGTCAGAGTAATAGGGGGAGGAAGGGGGCAGGGAAGTTTCCCCGCGTCAGCTGCCTGAAGCTCGGGATGACGGGGGACGGCACATAGGGATGGATGTGGCCTCTCACCTCCACTCACAGAGACTGCCGCCGGATGCCCATGTATGGGCTCTGCAGGCGGTGTCCGTACGTGCGTGCTGATTGGCCAGCGCGCCGCGCATTCGCACTTAACAAATCGGCACACACGCACGGACGTGCACGTACATAGGGCTTTTATTATATAGGATAGGATTGGTTCTTGACGTTACTGTTATAGTCAAAATATGGAATGACCAACCCAAAGAGGTAGTAAAGGCAGATAGTATGGCATCATATAAAAAGGGATAAGATGCTTATTTTAGGGCTGTGATGGCTAATCTCCGTTAAAACTACGACTCTCAAGATGCTTGGCTGTTCTCAGAACTCCATAGAAATGAATGGAGCATGCTAGGAGTCGTAGTTTCACCACAGCTGGAGTGCCGGAGGTTAGCCATTACTGTTTTAGGGCATTGAGGGCTATAAGTAATGACTAATATATATTTAATTTGCCTCTGTTCATTTATGGGATTAAGGGGCCGAAGACTGGGACCCCAATCAATTCCAAAAACAGGGGTCCTGCGCCCCCAACCTAAAGGAGTGGCAGGTTGAGCATGCATACTAGAGATTAGAGAAGTTCTCTAAAATTTTATTTGGCTGCTTTACCGAATTGCTCCACCACCTGTCATTGAACCCCTCAGATGCCGCATTCATAGCTGATTGCGGCATCAGAGATCCACATTAAAGCATTTTAAGGTTTATTAATAAAAAATAAAAGAAAAAATTTATTAGCGTCTTAGAGGCAGCGCAAAATCTCGTCACCTCCATACGTCACCACGCACAATATTTTACGAGGGATCTTTAAGCAAGATGAAATGGATGAGGTAAGTACGTTTTTTTATTTTTACCGCCATTTCAGGGAAAATCGATTCATTACCACAAAGCACGAGGAAATTTGGCTTCACGGCAAATCGAATTTTTCTTGAAATTCGGATGGAAGTCCATTTTGTGAACTTCGATTCGCTCAACACTCATGCATACTGCTGCTCTATGATATTCTATGTGACTTCCGGAGATAGTTGAGCACTTTACTGGTACCATCTACCAAAGAGTCTGACAACTGATAACTATTGACTCTCTAATGGTAAGCCAACAAGATATGCGGATTGCAGCCACAAATTGGAAGTTTGGATTTTACTGGGACCTTACGTAAACCATTTTGTCCTTGTGGCAGGTCTTCTTCATAAACCTTTTAGAGAAAAAAAAACAAAAAAACAACTGATGTAAGAGTGTCCTTCAGAGACCAACGTGTGTAGCAAAACTGCAAAGAGCTGATTCTCCTGGCACCGAATGGAAAATTCATTGGTCAGCGCATATAAATAACTTCACCTCCTTCCACTCACTTTATCTGCAGTGTGTGCATTTGTCCTCGGACCTTGAGAAAAATATCCGAAATCAGCAGCGTGGCAAGAATGCAGAGTGATGTTGGCTTTATTAATGTATTCCGTTATTGCTATTCAATACGCATTACCTTAAATCTGTACTGCTATCAGCTTCCATGTGCCGCATCGTCAGTTTAAACCTCGGTTTCTGCCAGCGCTCAGGACTGAAAGCAGCAGGCTCCGCAATATCATTTTCTAATAAGTTCCAGACACAAATCATCCATCATTTTAATTGTCCTTTTTTCTATTTTGCTTCTGCAGCTATTAATTTCAGAACTGGGACTCATCTATTCTATTTTTAATTTACTATTAATTTATAGCATTTACGAGCCGCAAAATGGATATTTTAGGGTCTGGTGATAATGTGGATGTGAGGTGCTCCAGTATGGGAACATGCATGGGAAAACGTGAAGGAAAGATTGGGATATTTCTCAAGCTTCAATTTCAATCAGTGAGTGCCCTTCTAGATCATGACAGCAGGGAGCAAGGTGACACGTAGGGCTCTTACACACATGAATTTGGATCTGGCATTTTTTTTAACCATTTAAAGAAAACACTAGAATATGTGCATGTTTTTTTTTATTTATTTTTTTGGGTACCTGTGTTGTTTTTTGCTGTTGTTTTTGTAGCATTTTTTTCACACAGTGGGTATAATTTACCATGCTCTATGCCAGAAAACTGGCATTACGAAGTAGCAAAACTCAGGTTTGTGACTTTTTAAATGTTGTTTGTGCAAATATATTTTCATGCATTATACACTGCTCGTTTCCCTGGTTACGACCACCCTGCAATCCATCAGTGGTGGCCGTGCTTCCACACTATAGGAAAAAGTAATGGCCTCTCTTGGTGGCCCAGACCGCGGGAGTGCACATAGGCTGGCGATTTTTCCCATGGTGTGCAAGCACGACCACCAATGTTGGATTGCAGGATGGTTGTAACCATGGAAGCGAGACATGTATAATGTGATGGAAAATTTAATCCGGCCAGCGAAGGAGGCAATATGGAGAATCACAATACATTAGTAAGTTCCTTGTATTAACTTTCTCTACATGATCAATACCATGTACTGAAATGAGACAACCCCTTTAAGTTTACTTCCGTGGGTATAATAACAGCGTGTGGGAAGCCCATTGCCACTGTGGTGCCTCACCATTTTTCCTAATATAGGGAATCGGGATCGTAGAGCGGAGGTACCAGAAGGAAGGAGAAGCAGATGAGATCAGCTGTGGTTGGACTTAGCAGTGCAGAGCCTTGTTCACATTGAGAGTCTACCAATGGATATTAAAATCTGTATTGCAGGTCAGTCTCTGTGCTGAAAATTTCTGCACTGCATACGTGAGATCTTTAAAGGATATGGACACCTTTATATAAAAAAAATAAAAAAATTACACTAATTTATTTTGTGGAGAAAATCATTTCTCCTATTGGTTCTATTTATCTATCTTTTTTTGTTTTTGCTCTACAGCCTGCTGTGCTTCCTATGCACAGCAGGCTGCTCTCAGTGAGTTTACAGAGAATCCGTCATCTGACTGATTTTCTGTAACTCGTGTGCACACGGGAACGCGCACTCCGCCTTCTCCCTCCTGTGCGCCCCCCTTAGTCTGGAGCGCTGTATGTATCAGAAGCTGCCAGGTCTGGCACACATGAAGCCACGCCCCTCTACCGATAAGCCCCGCCCCACATGAACATCTCTCTCACCAGGAGCAGCTCCAGACTACAATGTGGTTCGAGGACCTGTGGTGATGTCACAGTCATGTGATCAGCCATGTGTATGGGAGGAGTTAGGGGAACACAGGCTCCCTGTAGGAGGAGAATGCAGAGATACTTTATGTATGGAAGGTGTATAAAGCAGGCCTATGTCAGTGTAACCAGTCTATTCTACAGTTTTCTGTGTGTAATGTGCACACAGTAGTTCTATCTGTGTAATGGACATGTAACAGAGCTGTGTATGCAATGTGCATATAGTAAACTATCTGTGTAATGGCGATGTGGTAGAGCTGTGTATGTAACAGGGGCCTGGGCCCATGATGTTTTGTCCCAGGCCCCGAAAATACTGCTTGCCAAGCAGATACAACTGTATTGCCGTCCTCATGACTGTGGTGATGTCTGTATATGAGGAGAGATAAGTGAAGGGAGAGGCAGAGCAATGCTGGGAGTTGTGGTTATTTAACTGGGACTGTATGTTAGGGCTGAAGGGAGGGATGTTATCATGGGACTAAATGTTCAGAAGTGATGTTATTTACATGGGGCTGTATGTTGGAGGTGGCTGGGGAGAGAGTGATGTTATTTACATGGGACTGTATATTGATGCTGGCTGGGGGAGGGAGTGATGTTATTTACATGGGACTCTATATTGATGGTGAATGGGGGAGGGAGTGATGTTATTTACATGGAACTGTATGTTGAATAGGGCTTTCGGAGGAGGTGATGTTATTTACATGGGACTGTATATTGGAGGTGGCTGTGGGAGGGAGTGATGTTATTTACATGGGACTGTATGTTGTTGGTGGTTGTGGGAGGGAGTAATGGTTTTTACATGGGACTGTATATTGATGGTGGCTGGGGGAGGGGGGTGATGTTATTCACATGGGACTGTATGTTGAAGGTGGCTGTGGGAGGGAGTGATGTTATTTACATGCGACTGTATATTGATGGTGGCTGGGGGAGGGAGTGATGTTATTTACATGGGACTGTATGTTGATGGTGGCTGTGTGAGGGAGTGATGTTATTTACATGGGACTGTATGTTGGAGGAGACTGGGGAGGGGGGTTATGTTATTTACATGGGACTGTATTTTGGAGGGGGCTGTAGACAAAGAGGGATGGTATTTACATGGGACTGTATATTGGAGGGGGCTGTAGACAGAGAGGGATGTTATTTACATGGGACTGTATATTGTAGGAGGCTGGAGAGATTGTGTGATGTTATTTACATGGGACTCTATGGCGGAGGGAGGCAATAGTGTTATCTACATGGGACTGTATGGTGGAGGGGCTAAGGAATTATAATTTGTGAGGACACTAAGAGGAGGAATATAACTACAGGGGGCACTTCAGGGGAGAGCATTATAACAGGAGGGGCATTTTAAATCCAGGGGACATTAGGCATTCTTATTACTACTGGGGGCTCTATAGAAGGGACCTATACATCCGCCTTATTTCTACAAAGAGCACTATGGGGGGCCTTATTACTACTGAGGGCTCTGTGAGGGCATTATTAATACTGGAGGGCTCTTCTACTAATGGAGGCACTCTTGGGGAGCATTATCACTGTTGGGGGCACTGTAGGGGGCAATATTACTAAGGAGGGCATTCTAGAAGGGAATTACTATTGGTGGAACTACGAGGAACACTATTACTATGGGAGGGGGGTATCTGTACAGCACTCATTCTTATTCAGGATAGTATTTTGGGGTATTGGGGAGCACATTGAGCAGCAAGATAATACTGTGGGGACTCCAGGTTGGGAGATGATGATAGAAAAGTGAGGAAGCTAAGATGTCCGTGTGTCACACTCTGCAGAGATGAGGCGGCTGAGAGAAGTTGTCTAGACCGAATGAAGAAGATGATGACAGAGAAGATCTACATCAGAAGAGATGTCACCTAAGAGGCCCTGGATGTGAAAGGTACGTGGTGCAGTATAGCAAGTAGGGTTGTTTCGGGTATCGAATTTTCGATACCCAATCTATACTTTTAGCCCGGTATCGATACGATACCGGGATTTGTCTTTTACCAATACAAGGCTGCTCTACTGCACAGCCCGGTATCAGAGAACAAGGATCGCGCTGCTCTCAGCGTGGCCATGTTCCCTCAGCAGCACGGGGAGAAAGAAGCAGTCTCTCCTTCCCCCCCTAAAATATTTTAAAAATCTCCTATGTGGTGAACGCCGTAAAAGAAAAAAAGCAAAACGCTCGATTCGCCATTTTTTTTTTTGTCACCTTTTCCCCCCAAAAAATAGGATAGGACTGTTCGATTTAGGGCCGGACGTTCCATGAAATGCAGAATGCACGCAGCTTTTTTTGGCGTTTTATTTTTTTGCGTGGTATCGAATGGTATTGAGTATCGCAATACTTTTTGATGGTATCGAAACTGAATAAAAATGTTGCTATCGACACAACCCTAATAGCAAGTACAGCAAAATGCGGTGTGCGCGGGGATGGTCGACTTCCCGGGGAGTACGGCAAACATGCCGAGAGGTGGGCTGAAAAAAACTACAGCATGCTGCAGTTTTATTCCAACCGCCTCTCAGCATGTTTGCCGTGCTGCGGCCAGACCTTATAGTGAATGGGACTGGAGCAGACTTCTGGGGGCACGGTGCACTAGCGGTAGCACGCACCTGGCAGGCTGTTACCCTGCCAAAACAGCCTGAAGAAGAAAGCTACTGCAAGTGTAAAAATAGCCTTAGAGAATTGGGCCATATTTACTGGGGCTTTAGCCCCGGATCCTTTGAGACCCTAGCAACGCCCCTGGTATGTAATAGTATATAGTGGCATCAGGTGGGCGCTGTGCATGGCAGAGTCAGGTGGGCGCTGTGCATGGCAGCATCAGGTGGGCGTGGTGCATGGCAGCATCAGGTGGGCGTGGTGCATGGCAGCGTCAGGTGGGCGCTGTTCATGGCAGCATCAGGTGGGCGCTGTTCATGGCAGCATCAGGTGGGCGCAGTGTATGGCAGCGTCAGGTGGGCGCTGTGTATGGCAGCGTCAGAAGGGCGCTGTGCATGGCAGCGTCAGGTGGGCGCTGTGCATGGCAGCGTCAGGTGGGCGCTGTTCATGGCAGCGTCAGGTGGGCGCTGTGGATGGCAGCGTCAGGTGGGCTCCGTGTATGGCAGCATCAGGTAGGCGCTGTGTATGTCAGCGTCAGGTGGGCGCTGTGTATGGCAGCGTCAGGTGGGTGCTCTGTATGGCAGAAATGGTCTTATGTTTAGTATATGATGTTGGATAAATGTTAAATTGTCTACATTTATTTCTGCATGGGAGACTAGCAATGGTTTCCCAGCAGAAATATCAGCCTCATAACGTTAGGTGGGCCTATGCATTATATATAAGAATTACTGCAAAATTTGTACTCCTCCTTGGCTAAAAATACTCCTCAAAATTGTTACTCTTCTGGAAAAACATACAGCTGACAGTCTGCTTCAAACTGCAGACATAACCCCTTCCATGCCATGGTCCTTAGGGACCGGTGTATGGAAGGGGCTAGCCATCGGGCCGCTGCTCTGCTGTGGCAGCGGCCCGATGCTGTCCCTCCCCCCCTTCTTCCCCCACCGTGTAGGATGGCCGTACTCCTCTCCATACAAGCTTTCACCCCCCTCCCCTGCAGGATGGCCGATGCTTCAACAAGTCCCCCCCTTCCTTCAGGATGGCTGGCGAGGCAATAACTCCCCCGGTCCCCTCTTCAGGATGGCCGACACTGCAACAAGCCCCCCCGCCCCCCCTCCCTTCAGGATGGCCGGCGACGCAACAAGCCCTCACCCCCCTCAATTCAAGGTTTGCAGATTGGCAGCGGGGCAGAGTGTTAGCTGTAACATACAGCTGACACTCTGCTTGAAACGGCTGACATCGGTGCTGGCACCGATGTCGGCCGTTTAACCCCTTCATGCTGCAGTCTTTAGTAACCGCTGCATGGAGGGGATAACCATCGGCCGCAGCTCTGTTGTGGCAGCGGCCCGATGCTTGAAGGGTGAACTGAGGGAGAGAGCTCCCTCCCCCATTGGGCCGCTGCACTGCTGTGGCAGCGGCCTGGTGGTTACCATGGCAACTGTACGCCTTCACAGGCATCCGGATTGCCATGGTATGGCTGAGCCTGATCAGGCTTACTGTGAATGACAATACACAGCAGTACACTATACAGTGTACTGCAGTGTATTGTAGAGGCATCAGACCCACTGGATCTTCAAGAAACCAAGTGGGTCTGAGTCACAAAGTGTAAAAAAAAGTGAAAAAAGGAAAAAAAAATCTAACTTCTTCCTATATCCACACATATAATTAGTTAAAAATGTAAAAAATAAAAAACACTAAACATGTTTGGTATTACCGAGTCCGTAACGACCTGATCTATAAAAGGATCACGTACTTTTACCGCACTGTGAATGGCATAAAAAAAAAAAAAGAGAAGAAAAATTATGATGGAATTGCAATTTTGCCCACCGCACTTCCCCCAAAATGGTATAAAAAGTGATCAAAAGAGTCATATGTACCCCAAAATACTACCAATCAAACTGTCATCTCCTCTCGCAAAAATGAGCCCTTATCTAAGACAATCAGCCAAAAAGTTTAAATGATATGGCTTTCAGAAAATGGAGACACTGAAACATGATTTTTTTTTGTTTCAAAAAATGATTGGGTAAAACCAAAAAATATAAAATAAAAAAAAACAGACATATTAGGTATCGCCGCATCCGTAACAACCTGCTGTATAAAAATATCTAACCCGTCTGGTGTGGTGAACGTCGTAAAAAAATAGAATAAAAACCAACTGCAAAAAGGCAATTTTTTATCACCTTACAACACAAAAAGTGTAATACCAAGCGATCAAAAAGTCATATGTGCCCCAAAATGGTACCAATCGAACCGTCATCTCATTCCGCAAAAATGAGCCCCTACATAAGACAGTCGTCCAAAAATAATAATAATAACATGGCTTTCAGAAAATGGAGACACTAAAACATGATTTTTTTGTTTACATTTTTTTTTTTATTGTGTAAAATAAAATTTTACCACTTCCAGACTAGGCCATTTGCCCGCTTCCTGACCAGGCCTAATTTTGTAAATCTGACAATTGTCACTTTATGTGGCAATAGATTTGGAACACTTTTATTCAGCTAAGCCATTCTGAGATTGTTTTCTCGTGACACATTGTACTTCATGACAGTCATAAATTTGAGTCAATATATTTCACCTTTATTTATGCAAAAAATTCCAAATTTACCAAAAATTTTGAAAAATTCACAATTTTTAAAATTTACATTTCTCTACTTTTAAAATAGAAAGTGATACCTCATAAAATACTCATTACTTAACATTCCCTATATGCTTACTTTATGTTGGCATCATTTTGTAAATGTCATTTTATTTTTTTAAGACGTTAGAAGGCTTAGAATTTTAGAAGCAATTCTTAAACATTTTCAGAAAATTTCCAAAACCCACTTTTTAAGGACCAGTTCAAGTCACTTTGTGGGGCTTACACAGTGGAAACCCCCCATAAATGACCCCATTGTAGAAACTACACCCCTCAAGTTACTCAAAACTGATTTTACTAACTTTTTTAACCCTTGAGGTGTGCATGGCACACAAGAATTAAAGGGTTTCTGTCACCCCACAAAACTCATATATTTTTTTTGAAAAGTTAGATTCCTCATAGCGCGATATAGGAGGAGGAGATCACGGCTGGCTGGCCGGAGGAGGAGATCACGGCTGGCCCTGTCAATCAACACGGCGAGGGGGCGGATTTCTGCTGCGGCTACCAGCAAGTAGACGCCCTACTTGCTGGTAGAGCCCTGATTTGCATATTATAAAACTTCGTTTTATAAAGAATCGGCCGCATGAAAGTAAGTAAGACTATTATATTCTCCTATATCGCGCTATGAGGAATCTAACTATCCAAAAAAAAAAAAAAAAGAGTTTTGTGGGGTGACAGAAACCCTTTAAAGGCAAATGGAGATAACATTTCTAAATTTCACTTTTTTGGCAGATTTTCCATTTTAATCCATTTTTTCTTTAACACATCGGGGGTTAACAGCCAAACAAAACGTAATATTTACTACCCTGATTCTGCGGTTTACAGAAACACCCCACATGTGGTCGTAAACTGCTGTAAGGGCACACTGCATGGAGCAGAAGAAAACGATTGTTTTTGGAAGGCAGATTTTGCTGAACTGGTTTTTAGATACCATGTCCCATTTGAAGCCCCCCTGATGCACCTTTACAGTAGAAACTCCCAAAAGTTGACCCCATTTTAGAAACTAGGGGATAAGGTGCCAGTTTTATTGGTACTATTTTGGGGTACATATGATTTTTAATTGCTCTATATTACGTTTTTTGTGAGGCAAGGTAGCCAAAAAATGGCTGTTTTGGCACTGTTTTTATTTTTAATTCTTTACAACATTCATCTGACAGGGTAGATCATGTGCTTATTTTATAGAGCAGGTTGTTACGGATGCAATGATATCAAATATGTCTACTTTCTTTGTTTGTTTCAGTTTTACATAATAAAGCGTTTTTGAAAAAAATATATGTTTTTGTGTGCCAATTTTTGCAGGATGAGTTGATGTTTTTATTGGTACCATTTTTGGGTACATATGATTTTTTGATCATTCATTATTACACTTTATGGGGCAAGGTGACCAAAAAATTGGTTCTTTTAGCACGGTTTTTATTTATTTATATTTAGAGCGTACACCTGAGGGGTTAAGTTGTGTGATATTTTTATAGAGCAGGTTGTTACAGACGCGGCAATAGCTAATATGTATACTTTTTCTTATTTATTAAAGTTTTACTCAATAATAGCATTTATGAAACAAAAAAAAATGATGTTTTAGTGTCCCCATAGTCTTAGAGCCCTAGCTTTTTTATTTTTTGATCGATTTTCTTAGTTAGGATCGAATTTTTTGCAGGATGAGGTGACGGTTTGATTGGTACTGTTTCAGGGGGTATACGCCTTTTTGATCGCTTGGTGTTGCACTTTATGTCATGTTAGGTGACAAAAAAATTGCTTTTTTGGAACTGTTTTTATTTTATTTTTATTACAGTGTTCACGTGAGTGGTTAGGTAATGTGATATTTTTCTGGCAATCGTCTTGTGCAGGGGCTCGTTTTTTGCAGGAGGAGTTGATGTTTTTATTGGTACCATTTTTGGGTACATATGATTTTTTGATCATTCATTATTACACTTTGTTGGGCAAGGTGACTAAAAAATTGGTTGTTTTAGCAGTTTTTATTTATTTATTTTTACAGTGTTCACCTGAGGGGTTAAGTCATGTGATATTTTTATAGAGCTGGTTTTTACATACGCGGCGATACTTAATATATATATTACTAAATTAGGTCTTATCTTTAGGAGTACTCCAGTTGTTTAGGTTTGTGCGAGAGCTCCGCACTTATATACCTATTTTACACATTTATGTATGTATGCTGATATGCTGACACCAAATCAGTTTTGTTTGATTTAGTGCATTAATAAAACTTTATGCAAAAATACTGTGAGCCAGCCTATATTACTATTGACTTAATATATATACTTTTTTTTATTTTATTTCACTTTAACACAATAATAGAATTTTTGAAACAAAAAATAATGTTTTAATGTCTCCATGTTCTGAGAGCTATATTTTTTTTCATTTTTGAAGCAATTTTCTTATGTAGGGGCTCATTTTTTGTGGGATGAGGTTTTATTAGTACCATTTTGTGGGACATACGCCTTTTTGATCACCTAGTGTTGCACTTTTTGTGATGTGAGGTGATGTAAGGTGATGTGATGTAATGGCTTTTTTTGCCAACATTTTTATTTTTTATGGTGTTTATTGGACGGGGTGGATCATGTGATATATTTATAGAGCCGGCCGTCATGGACGCAGCAATACCAGATATGTCTGTCTATTTATTTTTTTCTAGTTTTAACCTTTTTTAAAATTACTTAATTGGGGAATTTTTTTTTTACATGTGACCTTTTTTTAATTATTTTTTTCATTTTACACTTTGCGTCCCCCATAAGGTCATACAAGACATTCACATTTATTTTATTTTTTTCACTATTGATTTCTTCTGTAACTGGGGCTGACACAACCGTATGGCTTTTTCAGTGTTTTGCGGTCCATTTTTCATGGATCCGTTGTTCCGTTTTTTGTTTCTGTTGTGTTTTCGTTTCTGTTCCGTTTTTCCATATGGCATATACAGTATACAGTAATTACATAGAAAAAATTGGGCTGGGCATAAAATTTTTAATAGATGGTTTCGCAAAAAATGGAATGGATACGGAAGACATACGGATGCATTTCCGTATGTGTTCCTTTTTTTTGCGGACCCATTGACTTAAATGGAGCCACGGAACATGATTTGCGGGCAATAATAGGACATGTTCTATCTTTCAACAAAATGGAAAAATGGAAATACGGAAACGGAATGCATACGGAGTACATTTTTTTGCGGAACCATTGAAATTAATGGTTCCGTATACGGACCGTATAGGGAACGCAAAAAACAGCCCGTAAATGGAAAAATAAAACGGTCATGTGCAGGAGGCCTAATACAGTGCTGTACCGCCTCAGTGCAGGGCTGATTGAGGTCTGTGAAAGACCCGACAGCTCTTGCACTCTCCCGGCCCTGGCGTTTCCTGATCTGTATACACAGCGCTTGTTGAGCCAGAAGGCAGGGAAGCCCCCCGCTCGGCAGCTGCACGATTAGCATGCAGCTGCCATCTCTGAATGGAAGTTTTAGAACGTGCATTTAGAGATAAACAACCACCCATAGGATGTTTATATCCTATGGGACGGTCAGGAATTGGTTAAAAAATGCACATATTAGGCATCACTGTGTCCATAACAACCTGCTCTATAAAAATAGCATGTGATCCAACCCATCTGGTGAATGGTTATAAGGGAAAATAATAGCATTCTGAATACAGAATGCATATTACAATAAAGCTGGAGGGGTTAAAAAAAAGTAAAAAAACCTTAATCCATTCGCGCAGCCGGCATCTCTTCTGTCTTCATCTGTGAGCAATAGGACCTTTGATGACGTCACTGGGTTCATCACATGGTCCATCACATGATCCATCACCATGGTGATGGATCATGTGATGAGAGTAGTGACGTCATCAAAGGTCCTATTGCTCACAGATGAAGACAGAAGAGATGCCGGCTGCGCGAACAAGTGGATTAAAGTGAGAATTTTTTATTTATTTTTTTAACCCCTCCAGCCCTATTTTACTATGCATTCTGTATTCAGAATGCTATTATTTTACCTTATAACCATGTTATAAGGGGAAATAATAATGATCGGGTCCCCATCCCGATCGTCACCTAGCAACCGTGCCTGAAAATCGCACCGCATCCGCACTTGCTTGCGGTTGCTTGCGATTTTCACGCAACCCCATTCATTTCTATGGGGCCTGCGTTACGTGAAAAACGAACAAAGAGGAGCATGCTGCGATTTTCACGCAACGCACAAGTGATGCGTGAAAATCACCGCTCGTGTGCACAGCCCCATAGAAATGAATGGGTCAGGATTCAGTGCGGGTGCAATGCGTTCACCTCACGCATTGCATCCGCGCGGAATACTCGCCCGTGTGAAAGGGGCCTAATACCAATCGATCAAAAATTCATATGTGCCCCAAAATGGTACCAATCAAACTGTCATCTCTTCCAGCAAAAAATGAGACCCTACCTAAGACAATTGCCCAAAAAATACAAAAATATGGCTTTCAGAAAATGGAAACACAAAAACATGATTTGTTTTTCAAAAATGTTTTATTGCGTAAATCCAAAATAACATTTTAAAAATAGACATATTAGATATCGCCGCGTCGTTTCTACCGGCTCTATAAAAATATCCCATTATCTACTCTGTCAGGTGAACATTGTAAAAAGCAAAAAATAAAAGCTGTGCCAGAACAGACATTTTTTGGTTACCTTGCCTCACAAAAAGAGTAATATACAGGTGAAAGTCCATTTATTTCAGTAATGCAAATTAAAAGGAATTGCATTAATGCAGCTTAAAATTAGAATTTTGTGATAAGGTTCCATATTCTAGGCTCAAAGTGTCACACTCTAGTCAGCTAATTAATCCATACCCCCTGAGCAAAGGGGACCTCAAAATTGTGACTTCGGGGTTTCATAAGCTGTAAGCCGTAATCATCCAAATTATAACAAATAAAGGCTTGAAATATCTCGCTTTGCATGTAATGAGTCTATCTCATATATTAGTTTCACCTTTTAAGTTGCATTACTGAAATAAATGACCTTGGCACGATATTCTAATTTTTCGAGTTTCACCTGTGTGTGTGTATATATATATACACAAACATACTGCACAATTACCTCTAGCAAAAGATTTATATACTGCAGGAATAACCCAAATATATATATATATATATATATAAAACAATGGCAACACATCAGGCCAAATATCAATATGGAGGTGCAGGCCAATGGATCCGGCAACAAATCCAGGACAATATAAGAATTTAAAAAATGGCAGCACTCTCACAAAAAAATTGTGAAAAGAAAAACACTTTATTCACCCCTGTGGTCGCAACTAGGGATGAGCGAACTTGTGTTTCAAGTTTGGCGTACAAGGTTCAGGGTCGGGTTATGTAATAATTCCGTTATCGATTCTGTTACCACGGACCATAACTAAGGGTCCATTCACACGTCCGCATAATGGCTGCGCATCCCTTACACTATTTTGCGGAAGGGTTGCGGACTCGTTCATTTTCAATGGGGCCGCAAAAGATGCGGACAGCACCACCATGTGCTGCCCGCATCCGCACTTCTGTTCCACAGCCCCGCAAAAACAATAGAGCCTGTCCTATTCTTGTCCGCAGCCACGGACAAGAATATGCATCTCTATCATAGTGCCGGCTTAACGCACACGGCCGGTGTCCGTGTTTTGCCGGCCGCAAAACAGTTGCGGACGTGTGAATGGACCCTTATGGTCGGTGGTAGCGGAATCCATAACAGAATTCTTAGATAACCTGAACCTTGTACACCGAACTTGAAACACAAGTTCACTCAACACTAGTCGCAACGTTTTAGCTCATAGCTTGAAAAAAGACTGTGAATGAGCTGAAAATATTGCGACCACAGGGGTGAATAAAGTGTTTGAGAGTGCGGACATTTTTTTCTTTTATATGTATATGTCATTTATCAAACTGGTGTAAAGTACAACTGGCTTAGTTGCCCCTGGCAACCAATCAGATTTCACCTTTTATTCTTCACAGCTTCATTGAAAAATGAAAGGAGGAATCTGATTGGTTGCTATGGGCAATTAAGTCAGTTCTACTTTACACCAGTTTTGATAAATCTCGCCCTCACTATGTACTTCTATGTGTACATAGCCAGGGCCGCTGATAGAAATCATGGGGCCCCGTACAGCATACATGACGGGGCCCCCTTCAGCTCCACCCCCTGATCCCTCCTTCAGCCACACCCCTGGCCCCGCCCTTGGCCCCTCCCCAGACGCCGCCTTCTGTAAGCCCTGTAAGGCTTCATTCAGACGTCCGGATGCGTTTTGCGGATCCGATCCATCTATCAGTGGATCCGTAAAAATCATGCGGACGTCTGAATGGAGCTTTACAGGGGGTTGATCAATGACAGGGGGGTAATCAATGACAGGGGGGTGATCAGGGAGTCTATATGGGGTGATCACCACAGTCATTGATCACGCCCCTGTAAGGCTTCATTCAGACGTCCAGGTGCGTTTTGCGGATCCGATCCATCTATCAGTGGATCCGTAAAAATCATGCGGACGTCTGAATGGAGCTTTACAGGGGGTTGATCAATGACAGGGGTGTAATCAATGACAGGGGGTGATCAGGGAGTCTATATGGGGTGATCACCACAGTCATTGATCACGCCCCTGTAAGGCTTCATTCAGACGTCCGGATGCGTTTTGCGGATCCGATCCATCTATCAGTGGATCCGTAAAAATCATGCGGACATCTGAATGGAGCTTTACAGGGGGGTGATCAATGACAGGGGGGTAATCAATGACAGGGGGGTGATCAGGGAATCTATATGGGGTGATCAGGGGTGATCAGGGGCTAATAAGGGGTTAATAAGTGACGGGGGGGGGAGTGTAGTGTAGTGTAGTGGTGCTTGGTGCTACTTTACAGAGCTACCTGTGTCCTCTGGTGGTCGATCCAAACAAAGGGGACCACCAGAGGACCAGGTAGCAGGTATATTAGACGCTGTTATCAAAACAGCGTCTAATATACCTGTTAGGGGTTAAAAAAAACACATCTCCAGCCTGCCAGCGAACGATCGCCGCTGGCAGGCTGGAGATCAACTCTCTTACCTTCCGTTCCTGTGAGCGCGCGCGCCTGTGTGCGCGCGTTCACAGGAAATCCCGGCTCACGCGAGATGACGCGTATATGCGCCGCTGAGCGCAGGGCTGCCACCTCCGGAACGCGAATCTGCGTACAGCGGTCCGGAGGTGGTTTGGTTATGTCGAGGCTGCCCGGGCCCCCCTGCCAGCCGGGCCCGGTACAACTGGGCCAGCTGTACTGGCCTATCAGCGGCCCTGTACATAGCATTGTGTGTTGTCACACTGTACTAATCTATGTGGGACAAGTGAGCGCTCACTGTGCGGACTGCACACAATACTGTATTCAGAAGAGAGCGCAGGTAGTGAGAGCTGTCAGTAATGAGATCTATATCCTGCTTATAATGCCATGGTTCTGACTGTAGATCGCTGTACTAACGTTACCAGCAGAAATATCTATTGTCTCTGCAAATAATGGACTTTCTACAGAATGGAAAGTGAAAAATAGATCTGCTGATTACAGGCTGTAGCATGCTGTAAGACAATAATATGTGAGAATGTAGAATCTACGCTCTTTTCCCTCCTGGTATCAGCACTCCTCCCCATTCGGCCCAGGTGCTTTTAATTAGCAGGAGTCTGCATAAGGCCTCATGCACACGACCGTTGTGTGTTTTGCGATCCGCAAACTGCGGATCAGCAAAACATGGGTGGCGTCCGTGTGCGTTCTGCAATTTGCGGAACGGCACGGATAGCCTTTAATATAACTGCATATTCTTGTCCGCAAAGCACGGACAAGAATAGGACATGTTATATTTTTTTGGCGGACCACGGAACGGAGCAACGGATGCGGACAGCACACGGAGTGCTGTCCACATCTTTTGCGGCCCCATTGAAGTGAATGGGTCTGCATCTGAGCTGCCAAAACTGCGGCTCGGGTGCGGACCAAAACAATGTCCGTGTGCATGAGGCCTAAGGGTATAAATTCCTACCTCTCAGTTGGAGTTCCTGAGAGTATGTGATAAGGTGAGTTCCATACCTGTTCACATGGTGCAGTACTGCACAGCAGCCATTGTTGCTTTGTTGCTGTACGGGTGGGTTGGTGAGGCCCAGTGCCAGGGTGGCTTTGCCAGACAGCGAGGGCGCTGTTTGACTGCTGGGTCCCTCTGCCTGCGTCGGTGGTCGCCGTGCAGTGCTGTGCCAAATTTAGAATAGGGTCCCATTCAAAGAGGCAACCTTGTCACGGTGAGTGGGCCTATGCTTTTTGATCGAATTGTATACTAATGCCTCATGTACAGCATGCAACATTGGGGTAGGTATATGATCAATTGTGCTGAGAAGCAGTTATTAGATAAAAGCATAGCATTGAGGATGTGCGATCCAGTTCTTTTTCTTATATTTTACATTACTGTAGAATCTATGCTCTTTTCCCTCCTGGTAGCAGCACTCCTCCCTATTCGGCCCAGGTGCTTTTAATTAGCAGGAGTCTGCATAAGGGCTCGTTCACACGACCGTATGTCTTTTTCAGTTTTATGCGGGCCATTTTTCCCAGATCAGTTTCTAAGTTTCTCAAACAGCTGATCGGCGGCGGTCCCATGTGTCGGACCCCCGCCGATCAGATGCTGATGATCTACCCAGAGGATAGATCATCAGTTTAAGGCCTCCTGCACACGGACGTTTTTTTTTGCGGTCTGCAAAACGGATTTCCGTTGTTCCGTGATCCGTGACCGTTTTTTCGTCCGTGGGTCTTCCTTGATTTTTGGAGGATCCACGGACATGAAAAAAAAAGTCGTTTTGGTGTCCGCCTGGCCGTGCGGAGCCAAACGGATCCGTCCTGACTTACAATGCAAGTCAATGGGGACGGATCCGTTTGACGTTGACACAATATGGTGCAATTGCAAACGGATCCGTCCCCCATTGACTTTCAATGTAAAGTCAGGAGTCCCTATTATACCATCGGATCGGAGTTTTCTCCAATCCGATGGTATATTTTAACTTGAAGCGTCCCCATCACCATGGGAACACCTCTATGTTAGAATATACCATCGGATTTGAGTTAGATCGTGAAACTCAGATCCGACAGTATATTCTAACACAGAGGCGTTCCCATTTTGATGAGAACGCTTCAGGTTAGAATATACTAAAAGAACTGTGTACATGACTGGCCCCTGCTGTCTGGCAGGTGCTGCCAGGCAGCAGGGGGCAGACCCCCCCTCCCCCCCCTGTATTTAACTCATTGGTGGCCAGTGCGGCCCCCCCTCCCTCCCCTGTATTTAACTCATTGGTGGCCAGTGCGGCCGGCCCCCCCTCCCTCCCTACCTTGAATTTAACATATTGGTGGCCAGTGCGGCCGGCCCCCCCTCCCTCCCTCCCTTGTATTTAACACATTGGTGGCCAGTGCGGCCGCCCCCCCCCCCTCTCTCCCCCCCCTAATTAAAATGACCAACCCCCCGTCATTGGTGGCAGCGGAGAGTTCCGATCGGAGTCCAAGTTTAATCGCTGGGACTCCGATCGGTAACCATGGCAACCAGGACGCTACTGGCCGCACTGGCTACCAATGTGTTAAATACAAGGGAGGGAGGGGGGGGGGCCGGCCGCACTGGCCACCAATGTGTTAAATACAAGGGAGGGAGGGGGGGCCGGCCGCACTGGCCACCAATGTGTTAAATACAAGGGAGGGAGGGGGGGCCGGCCGCACTGGCCACCCATGTGTTAAATACAAGGGGGGGAGGGGGGGTCTGCCCCCTGCTGCCTGGCAGCACCTGCCAGGCAGCAGGGGCCAGTCATGTACACAGTTCTTTTAGTATATTCTAACCTGAAGCGTCCTCATCACCATGGGAACGCCTCTGTGTTAGAATATACTGTCGGATCTGAGTTTCACGATCTAACTCAAATCCGATGGTATATTCTAACATAGAGGTGTTCCCATGGTGATGGGGACGCTTCAAGTTAAAATATACCATCGGATTGGAGAAAACTCTGATCCAATGGTATAATAGGGACTCCTGACTTTACATTGAAAGTCAATGGGGGACGGATCTGTTTGCAATTGCACCATATTGTGTCAACGTCAAACGGATCCGTCCCCATTGACTTGCATTGTAAGTCAGGACAGATCCGTTTGGCTCCGCACGGCCAGGCGGACACCAAAACGACTTTTTTTTCATGTCCGTGGATCCTCCAGCTCTGGCTCTGTTAAGCCACGCCCCTGATCCAGTTAGGCCATGCCCCCTCCTACTCCACAGCAGATGGGGTAAAATGAACCTCAGGTCAGCTGCAGGGGTGGGAGGGAGGGTGACTTTCTTCCTGCAGCTCAGTGCTGCTATCTGAGTGTAAGGGTGGGTTCACATCTGCGTTATGGATTCGGTTATGGCTTTCTATAACATGGATTCCGTTATGGCTGTTATAACATGGTTATAATGGAAAATAACTGATTCCATAAGACGGAAGGACGGATCTGTTACACTGCCCATAGTCTTGTAATATGACGGAATGCAAAATGGAAGCCTTTGAAAGGCATTCCGTCTTAATAGAAGTTTATGGGAATCATAACGGATTCTTCTGGTTCCCGTTATGCAAGACGGAAAAAAAAGTCCTGTCGACAGGACTTTTTTCTCCGTTCTGCATAACGGAAAAAGGACGGATCTTGTGTCTTTATTTTCCAAAAAATGGTCCTCAAATGACCATTTGAGGACCATTTTTTGGAAAATAAAGACACAAGATTGAAGCAAGTAAGGCTGCTGGGAATTATTTGGTTTGGACTTTGTGGTGGGGTTCCCCCTTTCCCTTGCAGCCAAGACAGGATCGGGAGCTGTTGATTTTGATTACTATCCAAAGGATTGGTCATCAGTAAAAATATCTTGGAAAACCTTTTTAAGTCTAGTGCAGACATTTGGTCTAAAATGTACTAGATATACTCTTGAAATACAGGCCTACCCATAGTGTCTCTGTGACAATCTAAACCTGGAGATAGATTTATGTGATTTAGTGTTTGTAGTCAGAGACCTATATGTACATGTATTGTAATGTAAATTTCACACAGAATTTTTCATACACTTGGCAGACATACTTTCGGTAACCAGCGCCAATCAACTTTAATGACCTGGGGAAGTTGTGATCAGTCATACATTTCCTCTTCAAAAGAAATCTAATATTATGTATTGGCTATGCAAAGAGTTTTGGCTTTTTAACCCCTTAAGGACTCAGCCCTATTTCACCTTAAGGACTTGGCCATTTTTTGCAAATCTGACCAGTGTCACTTTAAGTGCTGATAACTTTAAAACGCTTTTACTTACCCAGGCCGTTCTGAGATAGTTTTTTTGTCACATATTGTACTTCATGACACTGCTAAAATTGGGTCAAAAAAGTATTTTTTTTTGCATAATAAAATACCAAATTTACCAAAAATTTTGAAAAATTTGAAAATTTCCAAGTTTCAATTTCTCTACTTCTATAATACATAGTAATACCTCCAAAAATAGTTATTACTTTACATTCCCCATATGTCTACTTCATGTTTGGATCATTTTGGGAATGATATTTTATTTTTTGGGGATGTTACAAGGCTTAGAAGTTTAGAAGCAAATCTTGAAATTTTTCAGAAAATTTTAAAAACCCAATTTTTAGGGACCAGTTCAGGTCTGAAGTCACTTTGCGAGGCTTACATAATAGAAACCACCCAAAAATGACCCCATTCTATAAACTACACCCCTCAAGGTATTCAAAGCAGATTTTACAAACTTTGTTAACCCTTTAGGTGTTCCACAAGAATTTATGGAACATAGACATACAATTTCAAAATTTCACTTTTTTGGCTGATTTTCCATTTTAATAATTTTTTTCCAGTTACAAAGCAAGGGTTAACAGCCAAACCAAACTCAATATTTATGGCCCTGATTCTGTAGTTTACAGAAACACCCCATATGTGGTCGTAAACTACTGTACGGGCACACGGCAGGGCGCAGAAGGAAAAGAATGCCATACGGTTTTTGGAAGGCAGATTTTGCTGGACTGTTTTTTTGACACCATGTCCCATTTGAAGCCCCCCTGATGCAACCCTAGAGTGGAAACTCCATAAAAGTGACCCCATCTAAGAAACTACACCCCTCAAAGTATTCAAAACAGATTTTACAAACGTCGTTAACCCTTTAGGTGTTCCACAAGAGTTATTGGCAAATGGAGATGAAATTTCAGAATTTAAATTTTTGGGCAAATTTTCCATTTTAATCCATTTTTCCCAGTAACAAAGCAAGAGTCAAGAGCCAAACAAAACTCAATATTTATGGCCCTGATTCTGTAGTTTACAGAAACACTCCATATGTGGTCGTAAACAGCTGTACGGGCACACGGCAGGGCGCAGAAGTAAAGGAATGCCATACGGTTTTTGGAAGGCAGATTTTGCTGGACTGGTTTTTTTGACACCATGTCCCATTTGAAGCCCCCCTGATACACCCCTAGAGTAGAAACTCCAAAAAAATGGCCCCATTTTAGAAACTACGGGATAGGGTGGCAGTATTGTTGGTACTAGTTTAGGGTACATATGATTTTTGGTTGCTCTATATTACACTTTTTGTGAGGCAAGATAACAAGAAATAGCTGTTTTGGCACCGTTTTTATTTTTTGTTATTTACAACATTCATCTGAGGGGTTAGGTCATGTGATATTTTTATAGAGCCGGTTGATACGGATGCGGCGATACCTAATATGTATACTTTTTTTTTATTTATGTAAGTTTTACACAATAATATCGTTTTTGAAACCAAAAAAGAATCATGTTTTAGTGTCTCCATATTCTGAGAGCCATAGTTTTTTCAGTTTTTGGGCGATTATCTTAGTTAGGGTCTCATTTTTTGTGGGATGAGATGACGATTTGATTGGCACTATTTTGGGGTGCATATGACCTTTTGATCGCTTGCTATTACACTTTTTGTGATGTAAGGTGACAAAAAATGGTTTATTTAGCACAGTTTTTATTTTTTATTTTTTACGGTGTTCATCTGAGGAGTTAGGTCATGTGATATTTTTATAGAGCCGGTCGATACGAACGCGGCGATACCATACGTATATATACCATATGTATACTTTTTTTATATTTATGTAAGTTTTACACAATAACAGCTTTTTTAAAACAAAAAAAATGATGTTTTAGTGTCTCCATATTCAGAGCCATAGTTTTTTTTATTTTTTAGGCGATTGTCTCAGGTAGGGGCTCATTTTTTGCGGGATGAGGTGACGGTTAGATTTGTACTATTTTGGTGGGCAAACGCCTTTTTGATCGCTTGCTGTTGTACTTTTTGTGTTGTAAGGTGACAAAAAAATGGTTTATTTAGCACAGTTTTTATTTTTTATTTTTTACGGTGTTCATCTGAGTTAGGTCATGTGATATGTTTATAGAGCCAGTCGATACGGACGTGGCGATACCTAATATGAATACTTTTTTTTTTTTTTCTATTTTTTACCAATTTTTTTTAACTTTATTTGGGGAAAATAAAGTTTTCGTTTATTTTTACTTGAAACTCTTAATTTTTTGGGGGGAAAACTTTATTTTTTCAACTTTTTTTCACTTTATTTTTTGTCCCACTTTGGGACTTGAACTTTTGGGGGTCTAATCCTTTACAATGCATTCCAATACTTCTGTATTGGAATGCATTGGCTGTATGAGTAATAGTGTTTGTATTACTCATACAGCTTCTGGCCTGTGAGATCCAGGGGGCTGGATCTCACAGGCTCTTCACCGGAAGGCAGCGCGATGCCTTCCTTAAGCATCACGCTGCCTTCCATGCCATCGGGTCCCCCCCCACAGCCCCATGGGGACCCGATGGCACCACCGACTACCGCCGCCCGCACAATAAAAAGCCGCAAACCGCAGGTCTGAATTGACCTGCGGTTTGCGGCGATCACCGACACCGGGGGGTCACGGGACTCCCCCGCACATTTAGCCGCTGTGCCTGCTCAATGATTTGAGCAGGCACCGTGTTCCGATCACCGCCCGCTGGGCGGCGGTGATCGGAACAACACATGACAAACTGGTACGTGATGGGTCCTTAAGGACTCTGGAAACATGCCGTACCGGTACGTCATGCGTCCCATAGGGGTTAAAGGGTTGTCCAGTTGAGAAAACCCATTTTAATATAAGGCTTCTTTCACACTCAAGGTATAGTTCCGGAAGGCTGTTCCAAACTGGCCTAATTCAGAGGTAATAGAGGGCGATCCTCTTTTTAGGATCCTCATCTCTTGTCAGAGGTCATAGAGAGATCATTAAGATCTAGCATCTCTATTGCTCTGGAGGACCTTTCCTGTATTACATAGACAATCCATTGAGTAATGTGTCATTTCTCCTGTGCTGAAGCTTAAGAGAAACACTTACTGACAGATTTCTTTACAAATTACAGCTGATTAGCATGGATCCTATCGGGGGGCACCTTGTGACCAGAATATTGCCAACAGACCCTTCTATCAATCAGGGATTGTCCATAACTAGATGTCCATGTAATGCGTAAACTGGCTAGGTGGGTTCAGCCCCTGTAAAGGAAATAATAATGGAGCGGTCAAAATTATTATTACTATTATTATCATTAGCACCAGTAGAGCTGTTCTGAGATTTGATTGGTCCCCCACCTAGTTTTCATACCTCTTACACACTAGGATCTATGTACAGTATTTCACACAGTGAAGGTAGACATTAAATAATCCATTGCTATAGCTTATTCTTTGCCATCAGTTTGGTTTGTGATGGAGATTGATTGGACATCATTTACAGTCATCCCTGTGATTACCCAAATAACCCCCCGCGTAGTCTCAATTTTCTCTGTTTTATGACGCTACAGTGTCCTTCTACATCAGACAACATTGTTATGTCGACTAGTCCCATTGGAGTAAGCGGATAACATTGTCAGAATCAGACAGGCATTCATAAAATGTCATATAAATGCAATGGACCAGTAAAAGATGGTAATCAAATCTGTCTGTTAACACAACACCATTTTCATGATGATTCTCCAACTCTACAACCCAACCATTTTCCTTTTTCCCCTATGATAACTCTCAACCTATTTTCCGGTTCCATCAGGAGAAATGGATCCAGCTGGGCAGGAAATACTTGGATTTTTTTTTCTTTACTGTATTACAAGGCTGAGTAGGCCATACCACAGCAGTTATAATATAACTGGGAACAGTTCAAATAAGCTGATCACAAAGCCAGTCGTATGTGAAGTCCCAGATATATATGTTGTGATCCATCAGTCAACCCTAAATGTCAGGCAGAAACATTACTTATGAGGTCTATGAAGGTTTTTCGGATTGCCGTGGTAATAAGCAGCTGATGCCCTCCGGGTCATTTTGGGGCTCATTAAGATGTTGATACTTGGGATTTGTATTAGTTCTATATTGAGAAGATCCCCGACACAAATACTTGGAACAATTCACATGGCTATATTTGTTATGTAGTCCACATTAAATATGTCAAATGCTATATTATGACTTTATTCTCTCTGTATGGAGCCTAAAATATAGGTCAGTAATAAGGATGTATATTTAGTGCATCTGCATTTGTACAAGTGGACTGTGTAACAAGTCTTCTGGACCAGGATCGAGTAATCAATTAATTGTAGCACTGTCTAGAGTTTTAAATAGTATTTTATGTTTCTTTTTACTAATACTAATAGTATTAGATCCAAATTAAAAATATGCAGGTGGTCATTTACTATGCTGAAATATGCCTAAATTAAGGCTACTTTAACACTAGCGTTGTTTAAGTCCGGCGTTCAATTCCGACACCGGAACTGCCCGCCGGATCCGGAAAAACGTGTGAAAACGGATTACATTTGAATCCTGATCAGGATTTTAATCACAATGAAAAAATGCATTGGAAAAAACGTATCCGCCATTTTTCGGGTTTAACATGCAAAAGCCGAATCCGGTTTGACTAAACACACGGCGCCAGGTCCGGCGTTAATGCAAGTGAATAGGAAAAAGACCAGATCCGGCGTTCAGTCAAAGTGTTCAGGATTTTTGGCCGGAGGTAAAAATACAACATGCTACTGTTTTCTGAAAAGCCTGATCAGTCAAAAAGACTGAACTGAAGACATCCTGATGCATCCTGAACGGATTGCTCTCCATTCAGAATGCATTAGGATAAAACTGATCAGTTCTTTTCCGGATTTGAGCCCCTAGGACGGAACTCAGCGCCGGAAAAGAAAAAACGCTAGTGTGAAAGTACCCTTAGGCATATTTCAGGCAGAGATTCCACCTCTATCTGCAATTTCACCCCGCTCACGCCAGGTGTAAAATTGTGGGCGTGGAGCAGGCAGGGAAGGGCACAGGCCGGCAGGCCCGTTTCATTCATCATTGAAAGGTCTAAATGTAAGACAGCTCAGAAGCTGTCTTACATTTTGAACTGGCACTGGATGCGCCAAAGTTATGGAGAGGCCGGTGCCTCTTCATAACTTCGGCGGATCCACCACCAGCGCCGATCTTAATAAATGTGCCCCATAGTGTACACAATAGTAGTATAATTGTATATGTGGGACACTTGCTCCTCTAAATGGAGCAGGACTTGTGATCCCAGCATGATGACATCATCACTTTGGGAGTACAGGTCCTGCTGCATTCAATGAGGAGCGAGTGCCCCACACATGCAAGTGGATGAGGCATTTTTCTTTATAACCCCTGAAAGTCCTATTTTTACCCAGTGCACTCCTGTCTAAACGGACATTAAAAATACAGGCTCATTAAGTTCAATGGGGTCCATCTGGCTGTGAAAATGGGACATGACCTATTTTTTGATGGCTGCTATTCACGGCCATGTGAATAGTGCGTTGACTTCATTTGGTTCTAAATGGTAAACGTCCATTTTTCCTATTCGTGTGAATGTAGCCTAACCTTGTCAATAAGATTGCAGGGGTAAGGCATGTCTGCCTCTTAATTTCTACTACAGCTGTTACTGTAAAGTCAAAGCGGCTCTGTCACCTGTATTAACCCTACCAGGCATATATATATATATATATATATATATATATATATATATATTTATATTGATAAAGCTAACAAAAACAGTACCTTTCTTTCTGCTGTCAGTAGTCCGGTGGTTGAGAAAAATTAACTTATGCAAATGAAGTATTCGAGCACCAGGAGATGGGCTTATGCGGTTCAATCACTGCTCCAGCGATGCCCCTGGTGCTCCATAATGACACCCCTCTGCTGTAGTTCACACCCCCTGCCTTTATATTTACAGCGCTAGACCATCCTCAGGATAGTTCATTAATATCAGATCGGAGGGGGTCTGATACCAGACCAACACCCCTGCCAATCAGCTGTTTGAAAAGGAAGCGGTGCTCCATGCAGGCGCTACTTCCTCCTCATCTCCCCTGTAGAGTGGGTGCAGTGTAATTACAAGTATTATTATTTAATTTATTAAATTTATTTATTAATGATATTGAGGACGGGATTAATAGCACCATATCTATTTTTGCAGATAACACTAAGGCTACTTTCACACCTGCGTTCAGGTGTCCGCTCGTGAGCTCCGTTTGAAGGGGCTTACGAGCGGTCCTGAACGCAGCCGTTCAGCTCTAATGCATTCTCAGTGGAGGCGGATCCACTGAGAATACATCCGCCTGCCAGCGCTCAGCCTCCGCTCCGCTCAGTGAGCGGACACCTGAACGCTGCTTGCAGCGTTCGGGTGTCCGCCTGGCCGTGCGGAGGCGAGCGGATCCGTCCAGACTTATAATGGAAGTCAATGGGGACGGATCCGCTTGAAGATGACACCATATGGCTCAATCTTCAAGCGGATCCGTACCCCATTGACTTTCACTGTAAAGTCTGAACGGATCCGCTCAGGCTACTTTCAGACTTAGAAAATTTTCTAAGTTATAATGCAGACTGATCCGTTCTGAACGGATGCAAACGTCTGCATTATAGGAGCGGATCCGTCTGATGAAACATCAGACGGACCCGCTCCGAACGCTAGTGTGAAAGTAGCCTAAGCTGTGTAGAACTGTACGGTCTATGGAAGATGTCCATAAAATACAAGCTGACTTGAACGCTCTGAGTGATTGGGCATCAACTTGGAAAATGAGTTTCAATGTGGACAAATGCAAAGTTCTGCATCTTGGTAGTAATAATCTCTGTGCTTCATATGTCCTAGGTGATGTAGCCCTGGGAGAGTCACTTATAGAGAAGGATTTGGGTGTCCTTGTACATGGTAGATTAAATAACAGCATACAATGTCAATCAGCTGCTTCTAAGGCCACTAGGATAATGTCATGCATTAAACGAGGCATGGACTCGCGGGGCAGGGATGTAATATTACCACTTTACAAAGCGCTGGTGCGGCCTCATCTGGAAAATGCAGTCCAGTTCTGGGCACCAGTACATAGAAAGGACACACTGCAGCTGGAAAAAGTACAGAGGAGAGCGACTAAAATGATAAGGGGCATGGAGGGTCTTAGTTATGAAGAAAGATTAAAAGAATAGAATTTATTTAGTCTTGAGAAGAGACGTCTAAGGGGGGACATGATTAACCTATACAAATATATAAATGGGCCATACAAAAAATACGGCGAAAAGCTGTTCCATGTAAAATGTGCTCAAAAGACAAGGGGGCGCTGCCTCCGACTGAAGAAGAAAAAGTTCAGTCTCCAGAAGCGTCAAAGCTTCTTTACTGTAAGAACTGTGAATCTGTGGAATAGACTTCCTCAGGACGTGGTCACAGCAGGAACAGTGGACAGTTTCAAAAAGGGTTTAGACGAATTCTTAAAAGTAAAAAACATTAATGCTTATGAAAATGTGTAGAAATCTGAGTCTCACTTCCTTCTAGGATTAACGTCCCCACCTATCACTTGGTTAAACTTGATGTACATATGTCTTATTTCAACCATATTAACTATGTAACTATGTAAGTACTCCCATCACTCAAGTGAATGGAGGGAGCACTTGTTATTAAGCTGCACTTCCGAGACGATGGCCAGTGTAATGTAGAGGAAACAGCGCTTGCATGGAGCCATCGCCTCCTCTTCAAACAGCTGATTGCCAGGTGTTGGACCCCCACCGATCTGATATTGATGATCTATCCTGAGGATAGGTTGTCAATATAAAACCTTTCCACAGCTCCATTTTCTAAGAGTGCACAGCATAAGGTGTTTAAAATTATAACCCAATAATTAATACATACAACCACCTTAATGCAATTTTGCCTCAAACAGCTGTTATTTCAATAATTGGATGAAAATTCTAATTTGCGACTAAAATGCTTACTCCAGCAAAGTCCTTATGATAAATAAAATATTTTAAACAAAAAAACTGTAAGGTGTGAGGAGTTCATACATACCGCACATTTACGATCAATGCTGCATGTGTTAAAGAAATGCAGAAACTACAGGTGTTCACCAACCAACGTTTGCATGCAAGTATTGGGAATTATATAGTATGTAATTTTACACCCCCTATAAAATAGTAATCTTAATGATAAATTCCTAAATGGAATACAATGTGTTATGTAAGGCCGCTTTCAGATGGATATAATATGGGTGCACCAGAACCTCCTGTAGATCATCAGAAAATTAGTTGGAGTGCCACAAGTCTGGATCTGATAAACCGTGGGAGGTCCAAGTGTTGCATCCAAAATGTGCCCAAAAAAGCCCCAGTATTACACCCATCTGAAAAGGGGCTGAATACAGTTTTTTTTCGACTATGTTCATTGAAACTATTATTTATGCTGACAGTAAGCGAAAATGTATTTTCTGACTGATGAGAATCTTTTATATTAGATGTTCCTGTCTAGTGATAATCGTTATCACTATTACTGTAGCGTGTAACGGGTATCACTAGAGAAGCTGCCTGAATATTTTACTCTATAGATCAGGTATGGAAAAGTTAGAGAAAATGTAAAATTTTAACTTTATTGATGCTTATTTGTTTGTGGTGCGACTTATTTGGTGCTGTGGTCCGCACACTGGTGCTCATTTTCTGGGAAAAAAAATACCCCCCGTATGTGACAGAGAGCAAGCATGCCCTCTGATGGATAGGGGAAGGGGTATTGATAACATGCGCAGTCCATATTATCCTCCCCCTGTGTTCACTTTCAGTTACATAGGAAGAGAAAATATGTCTCTCTTGAGATCACAGCCGACTACGGGTGGAGGGCTGCTTTATCTGGGCATATTTCAGGCTGTGTAGCAGCTGCAGATGTGAGCCTGGTCTTACTTTAAAACTGTCAGCCTAGCTGCTCTAGCCGCTCTACATCGAGAGATTGAGTCTTTAGAAATTGGGGGGCTTGTATATTCAAAACAGCCAAAGATCCATCTATCAGTAGCAAGGATGTATGGGATATGTCCTTGGCTACTGACTTGCCACCTTGCAAGTATTTATGAGATATGTCCTAGGCAGAGAAAGGTTTAAAGGTATATTCACATAAGCAGATTTGT
This sequence comes from Bufo bufo, assembly GCF_905171765.1. Lineage (NCBI taxonomy): Eukaryota > Metazoa > Chordata > Amphibia > Anura > Bufonidae > Bufo > Bufo bufo. The sequence continues at coordinate 130,553,723 of NC_053396.1, forward strand.
TGCAGAAATTTTTTGTGACTGTCCCTTTTATATGAATGAACCTTGTCATAATGTGCCTTCTACATAAAAATAATTTTTGATATAACAGATTTTTAGCCACAGACATCTATGCAACAAACCTCCCAAACAATGTAAACATACCCTAAGATGTTGACCTCAAACATGTAGAACGAGGAACTTGCGTGTATGGGAGGATGATCACATTTTGTTGTGAATGATCAATTTCAATCTTTATTCTTCCATCATTCCTTTTCGCTTGACCTTTACAAGTAATTGTTACATGTAATTACACTGTAACAGCAGGTACGAATCTGCAAACAACTGTTTCAGATCATTATCATAGCAAAGAACCGGCTCATCCTTTCCTTCCGGCGGCTGCTCAATAAAGATGTTTTCAGGTGGTGGTGTTGACTTATCATACTACATGACACTGAGCAAACTATTCTGAAGCATGAGACGTCTTTATTAGAAAGAGTTCTGTAATGAGGCTGTTTCAAGTGAATTATGCAAGCAAGGAATAGATAGAAATCGCGCAGTCAGAGGACTGAGTGGGTGTACAAATCATGTAAACATAGAGAACTCCCAGCATCCACTAATACTTTGTATCATACAGGTTACATCATTACTTACCCTGTGGTTAAGCTTTACAGACTACAGATGGCAATCTAGGGCAGACACAGTTGGCTGCAGTCATTTATTTATCACCCGTCTGTAGAGATGATGTTACACACTTAAGATCAAGGCAGAAAACAGAGATTGCTAATGCAGAAGACGATGACTTCAAGTCATCAGGCAATATGCTATAGATTTTTTATAAGGATTACTAAGTATAAAGGGCAAATGCAGGGGGTGCTCACTTGGACCTCTATCACAAAGTCAGTGTTTGGTCAGTGATTTTCATCAGTGAAAAACCAGGTGCGGGTCAAAAACACAGAAGAGGTGCAAATCTTACCATTATACCTTATCTTTGAGTAGGCCTTGTGGCACACCGAGCATGAGTGCTTGGCTTGTGTTCTGGGGACTCGGAGCTCCCCCTTATTCAAGCAAATAACTGTCCCTTTCCTCCCTCTCCATCTTCCCCCACATCTTAAACCAGACCACCGCCATAAACTTCTTAGTCCCTGACCCAGAGGTGACAACGATCACTGGCCTCCAGGACACTTTATTTAAACATGCCTGTATAGTGGACAGCTTCAAAGGGGTTTATTACTTTATGATAGCGGAACGCTTCCGGAGGGTGGGGGCAAGCTGCTCTCCATACCTCGCTGTCATTGGGAAAATCCCAAAATCTTACTCCAGTCATAACTCGAAAATACAGCTCAAAGGAGATTATTGAGGTACGCCATTTTAACGGTCAGGAGGTGACGGTGCCACACATACCAAAAACCACCCACTTATGTTAAATCCTGGCTCAGAAAATCCGTTCTTCTGATTGGGGTCACGTGGACACCCCGTGTTTGGTACCCCTGTGACCCCAATACTGAGAGCTGAAAAATGAGCCCACAATTATCGGGCGGGCATTCTCCTGTGTAGAGTTACGGGCAGAAATCCATTTTAGACCAGATTTCAGCATGACTGACCGGTCATAAAATTCACAGACAAACCATATGTCACGCTCTAAAGGCGGGTTTGCAGACTGCCTGGACCAATTCTTATAAATTGGACAGAGCAGATTGTTCTGAGTTCCCCATTTTTTAGGCCAATCTGATTGAATGAGGATCCGTGTCTTTCTGTCTTGCCTCAGGACCTCATAGCTGCAAGTCTCTGTGTGAGTAAAGTAGGCGTCAGTTTTCTTTCATCCCTTTTATTTTAAAAACTGTTCTGTGTATATTTGTATGCTTCTGTTTTTTACATCTTTCAATTTTTATTAAAACCAATTATTTAACCTAGCACGGGCAATATTTTTTAAGGCAATTAGAGTTCCTAATTTTCAGCTACCTGTGTGCTTTAAAATGCGAATCTCAGAAGTTTAGTAGTTGTTAGAAGGAACCGGCAACAATTTGATCTCCGGTGCAATCTGGTAGATTGTAGGAAGCAGAGTGATCAAAGTCGATAGTGTGTGTAGTGTCAGTACTTGTCCCGATTGACCGCTGGTACCTGATCCTGGTCTGATCAGGTACTGCGACCTGGGGAATCGGGCAAGATCCTGACAGTCCTCACTCCTGGTTTTGGCTCACAATCACTGATGGAAATCACTGACCGAACACTGTGTGAAAACGGTCTTATGGGAGCAGCGTTAAAGGTACTCTTCATGCTCTTCCTTACTAAGGGTTATTTGGCTCAGTATACATTCACCTAAAGAATTATTAGGAACACCTGTTCTATTTCTCATTAATGCAATTATCTAGTCAACCAATCACATGGCAGTTCCTTAAATGCATTTAGGGGTGTGGTCCTGGTCAAGACAATCTCCTGAACTCCAAACTGAATGTCAGAATGGGAAAGAAAGGTGATTTAAGTAATTTTGAGTGTGGCATGGTTGTTAGTGCCAGACGGGCCGGTCTGAGTATTTCACAATATGCTCAGTTACTGGAATTTTCACGCACAACCATTTCTAGGGTTTACAAAGAATGGTGTGAAAAGGGAAAAACATCCAGTATGCGTCAGTCCTGTGGGCGAAAATGCCTTGTTTATGCTAGAGGTCAGAGGAGAATGGGCCAACTCATTCAAGCTGATAGAAGAGCAACGTTGACTGAAATAACCACTCGTTACAACCGAGGTATGCAGCAAAGCATTTGTGAAGCCACAACACGCACAACCTTGAGGCGGATGGGCTACAACAGCAGAAGACCCCACCGGGTACCACTCATCTCCACTACAAATAGGAAAAAGAGGCTACAATTTGCACGAGCTCACCAAAATTGGACTGTTGAAGACTGGAAAAATGTTGCCTGGTCTGATGAGTCTCGATTTCTGTTCAGACATTCAAATGGTAGAGTCAGAATTTGGCGTAAACAGAATGAGGACATGTATCCATCCTCTGATGGCTACTTCCAGGAGGATAATGCACCATGTCACAAAGCTCGAATCATTTCAAATTGGTTTCTTGAAGATGACAATGAGTTCACTGTACTAAAATGGCCCCCACAGTCACCAGATCTCAACCCAATAGAGCATCTTTGAAATGTGGTGGAACGGGAGCTTCGTGCCCTGGATGTGCATCCCTCAAATCTCCATCAACTGCAAGATGCTATCCTATCAATATGGGCCAACATTTCTAAAGAATGCTATCAGCACCTTGTTGAATCAATGCCACGTAGAATTAAGGCAGTTCTGAAGGCAAAAGGGGGTCCAACACCGTATTAGTATGGTGTTCCTAATAATTCTTTAGGTGAGTGTATGTTTGGCAACGACATGATATTCATCTTGTTCTCACTGCTGATTTTATAGTTTGTACTTTGTAATAATTATGTCCTGGCCTTAATAGCAATCATCTCTCCAGGCACTGACTCTCTGCTGAGCGTGTAATGGGTTAATACACAGCACCAATCTGAGGAGACACAGCTGAAGAGTGAGGGCAGCGGTCTGAGCCAATGATGGGGGGGTCTTAGACTCCCTGTGTACATTGTAGCTAAACTATAGTCACAAATTGTACCTCAGTTAAAGGGGTTATCCCATGAATAATGTAAAAAATGAAGGCGTAGGTCTCTCCATAACTTCGGCGCATCCAGCGCCAGTTCTGAATGTAAGACAGCTTCCGAGCGGTCTTACATTTAGACCTTTTTCTATGCCTAAAACAGGTGTAGAAAATGGTGAATGAGACGGGCCTACTGGCCCTTCCCCGCCCACAATTTTAGATCTGACGTGAGCGGGGCAAAGTGGCAGATAGCTGTGCAACTAACCGTTGCGCCACCATTTGCACCTGATATACGCCTAATTTAGGTGTATTTTAGCATAGTAAATGACTCCTATAGGTATTCTGTCAGCAGTTTTGACTATGCTAAACTGCTGACAGCACAAAGTAGGGGCTGGGGAGAGCAGTAAAAACATTCCTTTTGTTGATCTTTTATTATCAGTAGTAGTGTGAATATGAAGTTTTATTCTGTCACAATGATCTTGGACTATTATCTGATGTAATATATGAGTAGAAGTGCTGATAAGAAGTCCAGATTGTCCATTTTTATTTTCCAACTGGTCCCCATACCTCCACTGTCACTGTTTAAAGCTGCACTAAAATATGTTAGGGTACTTTCACACTAGCGTTTTTCTTTTCCGGCGCTGAGTTCCGTCCTAGGGGCTCAAATCCGGAAAAGAACTGATCAGTTTTATCCTAATGCATTCTGAATGGAGAGTAATCCGTTCAGGATGCATCAGGATGTCTTCACTTCAGTCTTTTTGACTGATCAGGCTTTTCAGAAAAAATCCTGAACACTTTGACTGAACGCCGGATCCGGTCTTTTTCCCATTGACTTGCATTAACGCCGGATCCGGCGCTGTGTGTTCAGTCAAACCGGATCCGGCTTTTGCATGTTAAACCCGAAAAATGTAAAAAAAAAGTTAAAGTCCATAAATGGCGGATCCGTTTTTTCCAATGCATTTTTTCATTGTGATCAAAATCCTGATCAGGATTCAAATGTCATCCGTTTTCACACGTTTTTCCGGATCCGGCGGGCAGTTCCGGTGTCGGAATTGAACGCCGGAATAAAACAACGCTAGTGGGAAAGTAGCCTTAGAAAAGTACATGATGTAATTTGTAGTGAATGTAATCTTCTTATCAGTCACTGTATTTGTGAGCTAGCCCCTCCCTACTAATTTTTAGCTGTGACATGTGACCAACTCTCTGATCTACAACTGGCACAGGACAGGAAGTCAGTTACTTCTCAATTCATCCCTATGAGACTGAGAGTGAGGCTCCCATAGGAATACATAGAGAAACGGACTTCCTGTCCACACATATGATGCTGTGTTATTTGTAAAGTCTGATTGCTGTTCTCTGGTAAGAAAATTACATTCACTACAGATGACATCATGTACCTTTCTAACAGGTCAAAGAATAACATTTTTTGTGGGAGTTCTTCTTTAAAGAATAAAACATAATATTTACATTACTCCTGATGATAAAAGCTGAACAAAAGCTATGTTTGTACTGCTCTCTCTGGCCCCTAACTGGTGCTTAGCAGTTTAGTATGGTCAAAACTGCTGAGAGATTCCCTTTAAATGAGTAAATGATGGCTGCCTTCAGCTACCACTAGAGGGATCTTCACAGTTTGCTGCCTACTCTTTATACATTAAAGGGGTTATCAGGGCATTAATATTGATGACCTACCCTCAGAATAAATCATCGACACCCGGGAACCCCAGCTGATCAGCTGTTAGAAGAGGCCAGGTACTCCGTGAGCGGCACAAACTTTTCCTAGGCCATGTGACGTCAAAGTTCTTCGGTCACATGGACAAGTTGCAGCGCAGTCCCATTCAAGTCAATGGGAATGAGTTTCAATACCAAGCACAATGTAGCGAAGCACAGCCGCTATGCAATGTATGATGCTATGCTTGGTAAGCGCCTGGGAGACCACTGTCTCTCTCTTGAGCTTCGATGAGTGCTGGAGCTTCTCGAAACAGCTGATTGGCAGGGGTGCCAGGACTCGGACCCCCGCTGATGTGATAATGATTCCAATTTTTCCAGGATAACCCCATTAAACTCAATGTTAACACAGTAAGTAGTAAGCTCTTGCACATTAACTTAACCAACAAATGACTTTCTCTATCGTAGTAATACTGTTAAATAACTGGGTTGGTTTTTGGTGAATTTTTTTTCCCCCCATCAAATTAGCCCAATTTGTATGCTACATGTGCAAAGTTCACAGAAATCACTGTGTTGAACTGTATATGATTTGCCACTTATCCTTCAGCTAATTAACTTTTTACTTTGGGCTTCCTTGATTATCCGTGATGCTTTTTCTATAAAGTGAGCTGTCTGCTCTATGCTGGCGTCTTTCTAAGTGCCATCAGTGGAGGTGTGCGGTTTTTAATTGATAATAAGGCTTTTCATATTTAGTATTTGTTTCATTTGTAATAAAAGTTAAAGGGGTTCTCGAGGTCACATATGTTGATAACCTATCCTTAGGATAGGTGATCACTATCAGATTGGTGGGGAGTTGACACCTGAAGCCCCCGATGATCAGTTGTTTTGGGCTGCTTTGGAACTAACAGTCACACTGCGAAGTGAACTGAAGCTCAGATCCCATTGACTTTAATGGCATGGCCACTACTCAGTGTACAAGGCGTCAGAACCCCACAGATACAGTATAATATTGATGACCAATCTTGAGGATAGGTTATCAATAGCTGTAGCCTGGAGAACTAACCTGCCACCATGAAAATGCAATGTAAGCTACAGGCAGTAGATTATAGAGCAGGAGGAGCTGAGCACACTGATATATAGTTCTGTGGGAAAAGGTTCAGTATTTGTATTTTATACATTTAAAGGGATTCTGTCATGAGATTTTACCCCTATAACCTAAACATATGCCCATGTCCGTACTAATAACATGAATCCTAAGCTGGCCTTACTAAACCTGCTTGTGGCTCTATTAGCCCAAAAAACTTTTTTATAACCTGTCAATCACCTACCTAAGGTGCCCAAGGGGATGTCCGTTAATACAGGGTGCCCGGCCGCACCCATCGCCGTCTGGTGCCCAGCGCCGCCTTCCCTGTCTTAATCGCCGCCCTCCCTGTCTACAGTGCCGCCTTCCTCACCTCAGCACCGCCTCCGCAATCCTCTCGTCCCTCTGCCAGATACCGCGTGTGTGCACTAGGCTCAGCCTGATGCGCCCGTGCGGACTCCTGGCAGCGGTTTCGTTGAGCGAAGTGCGCATGCGCATCAGGCCGGCGCATGCACACTTCGCTTAATGAAGCCGCTGCCAGGAGTCCGCACGGGCGCATTAGGCTGAGCCTAGTGTGCGCCCGCGGTATCTGGCAGAGGGACGGGAGGATTGCGGAGGCGGCGCTGAGGTGAGGAAGGCGGCACTGTAGACAGGGAGGGAGGCGATTAAGACAAGGAAGGCGGCGATGGGTGCGGCCGGGCACCCTGTATTAACGAACATCTCCTTGGGCACCTTAGGTAGGTGATTGACAGGTTATAAAAAACTGTTTTTTGGGCTAATAGAGCCACAAGCAGATTTATTAAGGCCAGCTTAGGATTCATGTTATTAATTCGGACATGGGCATCTGTTTAGGTTATAGGGGTAAAATCTCATCACAGAATCCCTTTAACTTCCTGCTCATTCTGGGTTTTGAAGTCCAGGAGGCGGTCCTATCAGTGATTGACAGGTATCTCTGTATACACAGTCATAGAGGGAAGGCTGTCAATCACTGATAGGACCGCCTCCTCGAATTCAAAGCCCGGAATGAGCCGAAATTTTAATGAATGATATACAAGTTTTACTCAATCTTTTCCCACAAAACTGTAGATCTGCTCAGCTCCTCCTGCTCTATAACCTGGTGCCCGCAGCTTAGACACTATGTTCAATGTGACAGGTTCCCTTTAAGTCATGTGTGATAAATGGGAATTTCTTTTCCTCAGTCGCATATTGCATTGATTTATAGAATAATAGAATTATTATTCTGTGCCACTCATCAATAGTTCACAAAAATCTCACGTGGAAGAGATAAGTTGGAGAAAATTTGGGACCATTGGTTTCATTTATAAGTAATGATGATTTAAGAACATTTTATGTAATATGATTATGAGGAGGGGAAAACGAGGGACAAAATTGTCAATTACAAAAATTGTAATTGTCAGTAAAGTAGAACTGACGACCATATTTCTCGATATATTCACGCCAGACAATTGGCATAAATACATAGATAAATCTCCTGCTTCCCATCTATTACAGAGCTGAAGTTCAGAGCCTGGCCCTACCTCTCCCAGCCCTCATAGCAGTTTGTTGATCTGCCTCTATTGAAGATACGCCCCCAAGAGGAAGCGAGGTGAAACACATGTCGGGGTTGGTGTTCCCTCCAGGTCTTTGGTCTGTATTTGTTCTCCCTGCTATTTTGCACAACTGTCTACAATTTTTGCAGTACTCGGACCCATTAATTTCTATGGGGCCGCACGATGTGCTGCCCGGATACGAAATTGCGGAACCGCACTTCCGGGTCCGCAATTCTGTTCCTGAAAAAAATAGAACATGTCCTATTCTTGTCCGCAATTGCGGACAAGAATAGGCGTATTCTATTAATGCCGGCAATGTGCGGTCCGCACATTGCCGGTGTCTGTGTTTTGCGGAACGCACATTGCTGGTGTCTGTGTTTTGCGGATCCACGGATCCGCAAAACACGCTATGGACGTGTGAATGGACCCTTAGCAGGGTTTGGAAGACTAATTGCAACTTTAACTAAACTAAGGACAATGTTTGTCAAATTCTGTATATAGTATATTGCACATCCTTTGAAGATTTAGAAATGACTGATCTTGTGTACCTGTGGGGGGTAGTTTTGTCACAGCATTTCATGCACTGCTGCTATTTTAATTATGATATTTATTAAGTGCTGTATGAATTTCTATTAATAAACTATGACTTTACATGATATGTGTGTCTTCAAATGTTTGGTGAGTCTATTGAAGATACGCCATGATCAAAGGGACCTCCCACAGATGAAACATCTCACTTCTGTGGATAGGTGATATGTCATTCTGGGAATTGAAAAAAAGCTGCACCAAAGATGCTGGTGGTTACCAATACCACCACAATGAGATCCCCCCCCCCCCCCCCCCCAATTAATCTTTACATTTGTCAGGCAGCAACTCCTCTTCTACTAGTTTGTCTGAGATGGCAGAAAGAGGGCAAAAAGGCATAAGGCTTCTTTTACATGCCAGTGAATCACGGACATGTGCTCTCCATGGTCTTCACGGACACCGCACCTACCAACTGACTTTAATGTGTTTATTTACTCAACGGTAGTTTTCCACGGACCTTGGGTCCATGGTGACAACACGGAACCATGCGCTATTTTGTTCATGACTGCAGACCCCTCACACACTTTAAAGGGAATGTGTCATCATAAAATGACCTAATGTTTAAATGACGTTTTTTGTGTTATACATATTTTTTTATTATTTTAGAATTTTTAATTGCAGTCTATATTTAAAAATTGTATATAATCCTGCAATACTCACACTGGCCACTAGGTCTAATAATAGATTATGATTTCCTTTTCTGTACAGGTAACTAGTTAGTAGCTATTATCATCATTACTACCACAGGCAGGATTACAATGATAAGTAACACCTGGAAGGCTACTTTCACATTAGCGTTTTCAATTCCGCTATTGAGATCTGTCATAGGATCTCAATAGCGGAAGAAAACGCTTCAGTTTTGTCCCTATTCCCTGTCAATGGGGACAACACTGAACGAAACGGAATGCACCAAAATGGATTCCCTTCCGTTTGGTTGCGCTCCCATAGCGGACAGAATAATGCTGCAAGCAGCGTTTTTCTATCCGCGATGTGGTGTGCGGAGCAAGATGGATCCGTCCTGACACACAATGTAAGTCAATGGGGACGGATCCGTTTTCTCTATAGAAAAAACACAATAGAAAACTGATCCTTCCCCCATTGACTTTCAGTGGTGTTCAAGACGGATCCGTCATGGCTATACAGGGAGTGCAGAATTATTAGGCAAGTTGTATTTTTGAGGATTAATTTTATTATTGAACAACAACCATGTTCTCAATGAACCCAAAAAAACTCATTAATATCAAAGCTGAATATTTTTGGAAGTAGTTTTTAGTTTGTTTTTAGTTTTAGCTATTTTAGGGGGATATCTGTGTGTGCAGGTGACTATTACTGTGCATAATTATTAGGCAACTTAACAAAAAACAAATATATACCCATTTCAATTATTTATTTTTACCAGTGAAACCAATATAACATCTCAACATTCACAAATATACATTTCTGACATTCAAAAACAAAACAAAAACAAATCAGTGACCAATATAGCCACCTTTCTTTGCAAGGACACTCAAAAGCCTGCCATCCATGGATTTTGTCAGTGTTTTGATCTGTTCACCATAAACATTGCGTGCAGCAGCAACCACAGCCTCCCAGACACTGTTCAGAGATGTGTACTGTTTTCCCTCCTTGTAAATCTCACATTTGATGATGGACCACAGGTTCTCAATGGGGTTCAGATCAGGTGAACAAGGAGGCCATGTCATTAGATTTTCTTCTTTTATACCCTTTCTTGCCAGCCACGCTGTGGAGTACTTGGACGTGTGTGATGGAGCATTGTCCTGCATGAAAATCATGTTTTTCTTGAAGGATGCAGACTTCTTCCTGTACCACTGCTTGAAGAAGGTGTCTTCCAGAAACTGGCAGTAGGACTGGGAGTTGAGCTTGACTCCATCCTCAACCCGTAAAGGCCCCACAAGCTCATCTTTGATGATACCAGCCCAAACCAGTACTCCACCTCCACCTTGCTGGCGTCTGAGTCGGACTGGAGCTCTCTGCCCTTTACCAATCCAGCCACGGGCCCATCCATCTGGCCCATCAAGACTCACTCTCATTTCATCAGTCCATAAAACCTTAGAAAAATCAGTCTTGAGATATTTCTTGGCCCAGTCTTGACGTTTCAGCTTGTGTGTCTTGTTCAGTGGTGGTCGTCTTTCAGCCTTTCTTACCTTGGCTATGTCTCTGAGTATTGCACAGCTTGTGCTTTTGGGCACTCCAGTGATGTTGCAGCTCTGAAATATGGCCAAACTGGTGGCAAGTGGCATCTTGGCAGCTGCACGCTTGACTTTTCTCAGTTCATGGGCAGTTATTTTGCGCCTTGGTTTTTCCACACGCTTCTTGCGACCCTGTTGACTATTTTGAAAGAAACGCTTGATTGTTCGATGATCACGCTTCAGAAGCTTTGCAATTTTAAGAGTGCTGCATCCCTCTGCAAGATATCTCACTATTTTTGACTTTTCTGAGCCTGTCAAGTCCTTCTTTTGACCCATTTTGCCAAAGGAAAGGAAGTTGCCTAATAATTATGCACACCTAATATAGGGTGTTGATGTCATTAGACCACACCCCTTCTCATTACAGAGATGCACATCACCTAATATGCTTAATTGGTAGTAGGCTTTCGAGCCTATACAGCTTGGAGTAAGACAACATGCATAAAGAGGATGATGTGGTCAAAATACTCATTTGCCTAATAATTCTGCACGCAGTGTAGAAGACATAATACAACCAGATCCGTACATGACGGATGCATGCAGTTGTATTATTGTAACATCCATGACGGATCCGCAAAAAATGCTAATGTGAAAGCAGCTTAAAGGGACTCTGTCACCACTTTCTAACCCCCCCTTTTAAAAGTATTGTTATCTCCATGGCGCCCCTGTGATTACAAAGGTGTTGTTAGAAGATAAATTCGCCGTCTCCTTTTGATAAAAAGAGCTTTTATCTAACCTGTCAATCTTCTTGATAAGGTGCCCAGGGCGTTTCTGTTGGTCTCAAGCTGCCGCCCGCCGCCGCCGCTGTTGGTGCCCAGCTCCTCCCCTGATGCTTTCAGCGCCGCCTGAATGTAATGAAATACGCCTCCGGCTCTCGCTCAGTGCCCCCTCCTCCTTTTCAAAGATCCCGCGCGTGCGCACAGGCCTGTGCCTGATGCGCCCGTGCGGACATTTACAATCAGCCTCATTGAGCGAAGTGCGCATGCGCGCACTTCGCTCAACCTCCTCATCAGACGAGCACTGCAGCCGGCCGGCTGCAGTGCTCGTCTGATGAGGAGGTTGAGCGAAGTGCGCGCATGCGCACTTCGCTCAATGAGGCTGATTGTAAATGTCCGCACGGGCGCATCAGGCACAGGCCTGTGCGCACGCGCGGGATCTTTGAAAAGGAGGAGGGGGCACTGAGCGAGAGCCGGAGGCGTATTTCATTACATTCAGGCGGCGCTGAAAGCATCAGGGGAGGAGCTGGGCACCAACAGCGGCGGCGGCGGGCGGCAGCTTGAGACCAACAGAAACGCCCTGGGCACCTTATCAAGAAGATTGACAGGTTAGATAAAAGCTCTTTTTATCAAAAGGAGACGGCGAATTTATCTTCTAACAACACCTTTGTAATCACAGGGGCGCCATGGAGATAACAATACTTTTAAAAGGGGGGGTTAGAAAGTGGTGACAGAGTCCCTTTAAGTGTACAGACCAGGCTCTTCTTTTGGACTTCTAGGTTACTGTAAATATTTCAGGGGAAAACCTGGACATAAATTAGAGAAATAACCATACCCAATACGACTGATTTAGGTAGGAACTAATTACTTGTGGTTTGCTCTTGATTTAAAATGCTCTCATAAAAAAAATTTATAATGAAAATTTATTAAATATTATGACAGTAATATGCCACAGGAAAATTCCTGATTTACTTTAAGTGCGTCATAACATAAGAGTTTTCACACTCGTTAATTAACTCCTAAATTATTGTTTCAAGGCCTGTATTCCTCCTGAGGTATCTGTAGCCATGCCATGTTGTATATCATAGAAGAATAAAAAATGTCTCCTTACTGTATAATCTATGGCCCAGACAAGATCTGACTAGTGTTCCAATGTTAACTATCAGTTCTATTATCTGTGTGTCTATGGCAGCCTTATATATGTATAGCTAAACAGATTTATTACACCTAGAGAATATTAGTGGCTCAAACTATTATAACCGAAGATGGGACGGTGCACTCCCCAGAACACACCCTTTGTCGTATATGTCAAAATTCTGGGAAAAAATAGGAGAGAGGTCACTCGATTATCTGGTTCTAGATGGATCCATACAATATAGCTAAGTGAGGTAGATGTGGCAGATTTATTAAAAATATATTAAAAGCATATAAATTATCTAGTCACTTATCAGCAATATCCCCTATAGTTAACAATACCAATAAGGATAAGGATACAACCACAGAAATAGGAACATAAAATAGGCGTAAGTAGTGAATGGTCTATATACGACTTATGAAACTCAGCATAAAGTTCAATATAGTGGCTGTTTGAATACTTGTATATTTATCAAAAGAAATTACACATTTGGTTAGTAGTCATTTGATGTGGTACCAGCTGGTCTAAAGTCCACCATACATGTTCCACGGAACAATCGTGGAGCATTAATGTCCAATTGAGAGGAGAGAGAGGGGCAATAGTATTCAGCAGTTAATTTCACTTATCCTGCGGTATCTCAAAGATTGGCTATTACACCATTACACCACCTGATGTATCAAATAACAACTTAGACAATCGGGTACTTTACCGCTCCTGTGGCCCGTCCGCTTTGTTTGATAGTTGGAATGGGTGTGTCCCACGTGTTCCTGGCGTCCTACGTGGCGTCCCACGTGATCCTGGGATGGATCGCTATTCAGGCTATTTAGAAAAGCCAGGAAGATGGCTACTTAATTCTTGTACGCTGGTATGCATTCCAGAAATGATCGTAGTACCAAATACTACTATGTACTACGATAATTTTTGGTACGCATACCAGCTTACAACAATTAAGTAGCCGTCTTCCTGGATTGTCTGAATAGCCTGCTTCCATGGAACCAATAGCAATCCATCCCGGCATAGGACGCCAGGAACACGTGGGACACCATGTGGGACACACACATTCAGCAGCCAACTATCAAACAAAGCAGACGGGCCACAAGAGCGGAAAAGTACTCGATTGTCTAAGTTGTTATTTGATACATCAGGTGGTGTAATGGTGCAATAGCCAATCTTTGAGATACCGCAGGATAAGTGAAATTAACTGCTGAATACTATTGCCCCTCTCACTCCTCTCAATTGGACATTAGTGCTCCACGATTTTTCTGTGGAACATGTATGGTGGACTTTAGACCAGCTGGTACCACATCAAATGACTACTAACCAAATGTGTAATTTCTTTTGATAAATATACAAGTATTCAAGCAGCCACTATATTGAACTTTATGCTGAGTTTCATAAGTCGTATATAGACCATTCACTACTTACGCCTATTTTATGTTCCTATTTCTGTGGTTGTATCCTTATCCTTATTGGTATTGTTAACTATAGGGGATATTGCTGATAAGTGACTAGATAATTTATATGCTTTTAATATATTTTTAATAAATTTGCCGCATCTACCTCACTTACTTATATTGTATGGATCCATCTAGAACCAGATAATCGAGTTCCCCTCTCTCCTATTTTTTCCCCAAGATTTATTACACCCTTAGGCCTCTTTCACACTACTGTTTCTTTTTCAGTTCTTCTGGCCATTTTTTGCGTTCCGTATACGGTCCGTATACGGAACCATTCATTTCAATGGTTCCGCAAAAAAAAAAAGGAATGTACTCAGTATGCATTCCGTTTCCGTATTTCCGTTTTTCCGTTCCGTTGAAAGATAGAACATGTCCTATTATTGCCAGCAAATCACGTTCCGTGGCTCCATTCAAGTCAGTGGGTCCACCAAAAAAACGGAACACATACGAAAATGCATCCGTATATCTTCCATATCCGTTCCGTTTTTGCGGAACCATCTATTGAAAATGTTATGCCCAGCCCAATTTTTTTCTATGTAATTACTGTACACTGTATATGCCATATGGAAAAACGGAACGGAAACGGAAACACAACGGAAACAAAAAAAAAGGAACAACGGATTCGTGAAAAACGGACCGCAAAACACTCAAATAGCTATACGGTAGTGTGAAAGAGGCCTTAAAGGGAATCTGTCTTGGACTATTATCTACAGAAAGAAAGATGAGTAGTACTGCAGATAATAGTCCAAGATTGTGGTGACCGATTCTCTTCAAATTATTGGGCTTGATGTTTGATATACACAGTAAACACTTTGCGGGTCATTTATGAAAAATATATGTCACTTTTTGGCTTTTTTAAGGGCAGATTTTGTTGCAAAGGTGTTTTGCGGCAAAATCTGTGCCTTTTTCCCAATGTACGCCACTTAAGCCTCTTTTATGGAGTTCCGAGTAGCTGGTGTAGCTTTAATCTTGTTGAACGGCGACCGAATCATGCTCCTAAGTTACGGCGCCTCTACATAACTTAGGGGTATCAAGCTGTAGTGGACATGGACTAAGACCGGTGTCTAAATTAAATGTCCCCCTTTGTACTCCAGAATTCCTGGAAGGAAAATAAAAAAAAATTTGATTCTTCTGCTAATGTCTGAGCTGCTATTGAATTCAACTATGCTAAAACAATCTGTTTTTAATTTTGGATCTTGTACAGGGTATAAATAGGTTGATAGTCATCCCCTGAGGAAGCTTAAGGCGAAACTTACGTCGGGGCTGGAGCTACAGTGGTGCGTATCTATATATATATTCTATATGTTCCCCTTCTGGACCTATGCTTTGTTTATTATAGTATATTGATTTATACTTATAGACTACTCTGTTTTATACTGTCATTTATTTATGATTTGCACTATGCACTTTACTTTGGTGGTATACACTCACCTAAAGAATTATTAGGAACACCTGTTCTATTTCTCATTAATGCAATTATCTAGTCAACCAATCACATGGCAGTTGCTTCAATGCATTTAGGGGGGTGGTCCTGGTCAAGACAATCTCCTGAACTCCAAACTGAATGTCAGAATGGGAAAGAAAGGTGATTTAAGCAATTTTGAGCGTGGCATGGTTGTTGGTGCCAGACGGGCCAGTCTGAGTATTTCACAATCTGCTCAGTTACTGGGATTTTCACGCACAACCATTTCTAGGGTTTACAAAGAATGGTGTGAAAAGGGAAAAACATCCAGTATGCGGCAGTCCTGTGGGCAAAAATGCCTTGTGGATGCTAGAGGTCAGAGGAGAATGGGCCGATTGATTCAAGCTGATAGAAGAGCAACGTTGACTGAAATAACCACTCGTTACAACCGAGGTATGCAGCAAAGTATTTGTGAAGCCACAACACGCACAACCTTGAGGCGGATGGGCTACAGCAGCAGAAGACCCCACCGGGTACCACTCATCTCCACTACAAATAGGAAAAAGAGGCTACAATTTGCACAAGCTCACCAAAATTGGACTGTTGAAGACTGGAAAAATGTTGCCTGGTCTGATGAGTCTCGATTTCTGTTGAGACATTCAAATGGTAGAGTCCGAATTTGGCGTAAACAGAATGAGAACATGTATCCATCCTCTGATGGCTACTTCCAGCAGGATAATGCATCATGTCACAAAGCTCGAATCATTTCAAATTGGTTTCTTGAAGATGACAATGAGTTCACTGTACTAAAATGGCCCCCACAGTCACCAGATCTCAACCCAATAGAGCATCTTTGGGATGTGGTGGAACGGGAGCTTCGTGCCCTGGATGTGCATCCCTCAAATCTCCATCAACTGCAAGATGCTATCCTATCAATATGGGCCAACATTTCTAAAGAATGCTATCAGCACCTTGTTGAATCAATGCCACGTAGAATTAAGGCAGTTCTGAAGGCAAAAGGGGGTCCAACACCGTATTAGTATGGTGTTCCTAATAATTCTTTAGGTGAGTGTATATATATACGAAGCGAGGTGCTATATTGCCATGCACCGGGCCCAGTAGTGGGGTCTAAGGATTGTTGCCATAGCTTTAGTGTTCTCCGTTTTTTCTGTATATGTATGCCATCACCAATTATCTGATTTTATCATTAATTTAATATGTAATAAAGTTATTTGTAAGTATAAATACTGTGTTGTATTGTATTTTCATATTGGGATGCTAAATCCATTTGAGACAAGAGTGACGAAAGCCTGATTGTCTTAAAGGGCATCTGTCAGCAGATTTGTTCCTATGAAACTGGCTGATCTGTTACATGTGCGCTTGGCAGCTGAAGGCATCTGTGTTGGTCCTATGTTTATATGTGCCCCCAGGTTATGGAGTCTGAAAGGCTCTGATCACGAAGGAATCATGACAAGAAGAAGTCGTCATTCTAGTTGCTCTGTAGAGATGCGTAGTATGGTAGAATCAGCCCAAAAAATGATGCACCCATACACAAAAGTTGGCTATTTTTTTAGAATATTGGGGTATGGTTGGGGGTGAATCATGGGTCATATGTAGATTGTCCTATATTATTGATAAGTATGCATTAGTTCTACAAGGTGAACTCAATTTAAATACCCCTTAGGATACAGACACACAGTCAGGTTTCCTGATGCAGTTTTGGAAGCGAAAGCCAGGAGTGAATTAAAAAAGTTCTTTCTCTCCTTTTATGATCCACTCCTGGTTTTGGCTTCCAAAAATGCATGCAGAAACCTGACCATGTGGCCATAACCTTAAATAAAAAAAATAAAAAAGTACCTAAAATAAATTGCACGTAATTTGCAGATTATTTTTTGGCAAAACTTTTTCTGTGGATCATTTCAATAGAAATAGTGGTAACTTACATGGCAGTTAATTGTGGCACCGTATGTTAGCAAAACTGGCAGGTGATTTCTACTGCCCTTTTCTGAGTACAGAGTATGATAGACGCATAGAATCTAAGCTCTATGATATATAGGTTTATATTATGTGGAGCAGTATATTCTGACAGGACTCCTAGGAGAAACAGTGAGTCCTCATTATCCCACCCACACATAGTGATTGTCAGCCTTCTCTGATATAGGGAGAGCTATCAATCATCATGTGTGGGCAGAGTAATCAGGACTTTCACCATCTTTACTAGGAGTCCTATCAGGATTTACTCAGAAATCCCGCTCCACATCATATAAATATACATATTACAGCTTAGCATCTTTCCCTCTATCATTTCTTGCTCTCAGATAGGGCACGAGAAGGCAGCAGAGTCGTCCTAATGATCACTATTTTGAAAGAATGGGGAAACTTCAGCTATGCCATGGGTGTCTTCCGTCCTCAATGTACTTTCCCACTAACTGTAGATTGCTGTAAACTGATATATTGCAAAATCCAAAGAACAATATAGCAAAAAATATAAAATAATTGTAAGTTTTGCATACGTGTCTTTTTATGACATGTATTGTCCATTTCTGTTATTGGAGCAAATAAAATATCCTTGTCTCCACCATGGAGCTTTCTTGTGTGTATCTGTTTTTGACAAGATCGATGGAGTCTGAAAACAACCTAAGTTATGTAAAATATCATAGCAGTTCCTTTTGTGTGAGACCACATCCACATTGCCCATCTCTTGATGTTTTAGTTGCATCTTACATATCTGAGTAACTATGTTACTATGGTCTCTGACATCTAAAATGAGATCATGTCAGACATAAAAATTTAGCTCTAAACTATGCACTTAGAATGCTTTGATGTATTATACTCTTGGGAAAAGGACTTGACTTTGAGAAAACAAGCAAACAAACATCACCATCAAACACCATAAAGAACTTGTCCTGATTTACACAAGTTATGCATACATAAGTTGACTTCCATGTGGTTGTGTATGTCACGCCACAACTATCCATCTTCATATGGATATGAGTCTCAAGAACAAAGTACGAGGATAAAATCCAACCCTGTTCTCCAAGCTTATAGGAGGCAGTTCTCTATGTACAATTTGTAAAAGTAGTAGCAATACGCTGTGATCATTTGTTTCCTCCTTCTTCTATGCACGTGTCTAGAGGTGTTCAACTCTTCTAGAGATTGTTTTCTCATACTGTACTTTTGGAGAGGTGTGGACAAAGAAAGTCCACAAATTTTGATACTTCTAGGAGCAAAACCACAACCCCAATGTATTGAAGACAATTCCTTTTATTAAGTGGGTGACAACGCGGCGCGGTTTTCCCCATCTGCACAAGGGGGCACAGACCTACAGACTTAAAATAGGAGTGTATCTACTCCGAAACGCATTGTCACCCACTTAAAAGGAATTGTCTTCAATGAATTGTCTTCAAGAGGGGCCTGGATGTACAGGGAGTGCAGGATTATTAGGCAAGTTGTATTTTTGAGGATTAATTTTATTATTGAACAACAACCATGTTCTCAATGAACCCAAAAAACTCATTAATATCAAAGCTGAATATTTTTGGAAGTAGTTTTTAGTTTGTTTTTAGTTTTAGCTATTTTAGGGGGATATCTGTGTGTGCAGGTGACTATTACTGTGCATAATTATTAGGCAACTTAACAAAAAACAAATATATACCCATTTCAATTATTTATTTTACCAGTGAAACCAATATAACATCTCAACATTCACAAATGTATATTTCTGACATTCAAAAATAAAACAAAAACAAATCAGTGACCAATATAGCCACCTTTCTTTGCAAGGACACTCAAAAGCCTGCCATCCATAGATTATGTCAGTGTTTTGATCTGTTCACCATCAACATTGCGTGCAGCAGCAACCACAGCCTCCCAGACACTGTTCAGAGAGGTGTACTGTTTTCCCTCCTTGTAAATCTCACATTTGATGATGGACCACAGGTTCTCAATGGGGTTCAGATCAGGTGAACAAGGAGGCCATGTCATTAGATTTTCTTCTTTTATACCCTTTCTTGCCAGCCACGCTGTGGAGTACTTGGACGTGTGTGATGGAGCATTGTCCTGCATGAAAATCATGTTTTTCTTGAAGGATGCAGACTTCTTCCTGTACCACTGCTTGAAGAAGGTGTCTTCCAGAATCTGGCAGTAGGACTGGGAGTTGAGCTTGACTCCATCCTCAACCCGAAAAGGCCCCACAAGCTCATCTTTGATGATACCAGTACTCCACCTCCACCTTGCTGGCGTCTGAGTCGGACTGGAGCTCTCTGCCCTTTACCAATCCAGCCACGGGCCCATCCATCTGGCCCATCAAGACTCACTCTCATTTCATCAGTCCATAAAACCTTAGAAAAATCAGTCTTGAGATATTTCTTGGCCCAGTCTTGACGTTTCAGCTTGTGTGTCTTGTTCAGTGGTGGTCGTCTTCAGCCTTTCTTACCTGGCCATGTCTCTGAGTATTGCACAGCTTGTGCTTTTGGGCACTCCAGTGATGTTGCAGCTCTGAAATATGGCCAAACTGGTGGCAAGTGGCATCTTGGCAGCTGCACGCTTGACTTTTCTCAGTTTATGGGCAGTTATTTTGCGCCTTGGTTTTTCCACACGCTTCTTGCGACCCTGTTGACTATTTTGAATGAAACGCTTGATTGTTCGATGATCACGCTTCAGAAGCTTTGCAATTTTAAGAGTGCTGCATCCCTCTGCAAGATATCTCACTATTTTTGACTTATAATATTACAGGCTATAGCTACTAGAGAGGGGTCGTTGATCCAGGGAGTTATTCTAATTGCCTGATTGGAGTCAGGAAGGAATTTTTTATTCCCCTAAAGTGAGGAAAATTGGCTTCTACCTCACAGGTTTTTTTTTGCCTTCCTCTGGATCAACTTGCAGGATGACAGGCCGAACTGCATGGACAAATGTCTTTTTTCGGCCTTATGTACTATGTTACTATGTTACTATGTTAAATTGGGGTCATGGTAGGTGGAAGTGAGGTTCAGCACTGACACTTTAGCCACCCCTGAGCCAAGGTACCAGCCAGGGAGAAGCCTGAAGGAGCAAACAAACAACTACCAAAAGCAGACCAGATGTAGTAGAGAGGTGTAGTGGAAGTCCAGTAGAGATAATGTGGCTAAAAGGACTTATTAACTCTATAGCATGTTCAGGTTCAGTTGTCTCCAGTGCCTGAGCATACCAAATTACATTATGGCCCACTTTAAGATTCTCCACATCCTAAGGTAGATTTTCTGGAAGTGTACTGTAAGTACCACAACCTGTTCAAAGAATGGAGCAGAAGAGTTTGCCTGCCATTAGGGAGAATCGCTCTCTGGTTGCATTGCATTGCCTAAAGTAAAGTATACACCCCGTCCCTTGATGCTTGTGTGTACAGGTAAGAGAAGTGCAGCAATAGGAGAGGTGCTTCCAAGAGACAACTTTGCCTGTTAACTCAGATCGCAGCTGTGAAAACTGTAAAATCTTTGGAAATGATGCTTTGCTGCATTTGCTGTTAACTTAGACTCATTATTTCTGCACTACATTTTCACCACAAGGTGCTGGCATCTCGACAACAAGGACCCTGTCTTTCACCGTAAAACCGTAACATCAAGGAAACCTCAACCGCCATCAGGCAGGAGAACCACAGACCCAGAGTGTGGCCGAAGGGAAGAATCATGCATGTGCCTCTGGTATAGCGCTGTCAATCTAGGGGGAGGGGGGCATGTTTTGAAGGAAAGAGGCATCAGTTTTGAGCGGCAGTGCTCAAACCACATAAGCCCTCCTCCTGGTTCTCCAATAGCTCATTTGCATATTAATATAAGTTCAAATTTCTCAAGAACGCAGTTTCCTACAGAGAAATGAAAGGTATCATTTTACTCAGCTTAATCAAGCCTACCAGGTTATATGCCTGGTTGTATAGGGTTGATACTGGTGACAGAGCCACTTTAAGCCATATAAGGTAAAGGAGGATATAAGATTGATACAGATGGCAAACTAATTTCCACCGTATTTTGCCCTCATTGCAACTATTAACAGTTACATATTCCTAACATCAAAGGGTTCATTAGAACTGAGCAGCAGGGCATGGCCTTTGATTAGTTTATTATATTATTATCCATTATTTGTTATTTTCAAATAAAAAGAACATTATTTATTTATCTGGACACATGTGAGGGAACCATCAATTTTATCTTCCTGATTAAAATAATGCTGCAAAACAAATCTTTGAAAATTTGAAATGGTATGAATAAAACCATTCTGTGTGCATCCTTCATATAAGATAGGGCCGGGGGCTATCCATAGTATTCAGTATATTGGGCAGACTAGATGGGCCAAATGGTTCTTATCTGCCGACACATTCTATGTTTCTATGTTTCTATGTTTCTGCAGAGTATTCTGTCAAATGAGTACTGTACATCTAATAAAAAATAAATAAAAATGTTGTCTTGAGGGAGGACTGCAGAGCTGAGCTGGAGAATGCAGAGGCCGAGGAACGTTCCCTGGCCAGGGAATCGGCCTATCTGCCCTTCAGCTCACACATTGTGCCTGCTGATGGGGAGAGAAAGATGTTCTTCATTCATCGTGGGACATGCATATATTTTTTTACCTTGTTAACACTACTGTAAGAGGGGCACTAAGGGTGCATAACTACTGTGTGTGAATACTAAGGGACATAACTATTGTGTTGGAGCACTATGGGGAGAAAAATACTG
The DNA here is from genome assembly GCF_905171765.1 of Bufo bufo. NCBI lineage: Eukaryota > Metazoa > Chordata > Amphibia > Anura > Bufonidae > Bufo > Bufo bufo. The sequence continues at coordinate 130,575,796 of NC_053396.1, forward strand.
TGTGGGGGCATTCTACTGTGAAAGGGGCACTAATGGGGCATAACTACTTTGTGTGAGTACTAAGGGGCCTAACTACTGTGTGGGTGGCACTAAGGTGGCATACCTACTGTGCTGAGGCACAAAAGGGGCATAATACTGTGCAAGGGCACAAAGGGTGACTGTCCTAATGTGCATGCTAGCACAGAATCAGTTGAGAAGACTTACTAATCAGAATGTGCCAGAGTTGTAGCCCAGTTTTCACCCAAACAACGGAACCGCATGTATTGTTTTAGATACTTTTTTTCCCCACCTTGTCCGACATGGGACCATGGCTTAAAGGGACATGAAGCTGAGCTTAGTGGAAACGGGCATGGCTAAAGCAGCATCAGCGTGCACAAAAATTTGACGCAAACTTTTGACACCAATTGGTATAAACTTGAAATAGGCATTCTAAAGATGCACTTAATATTGCATCCAATATCAACCACTTTATAAAAGGGTTGTACAAGATAATTAAAAATCTCAGACAAGCCCCCAGTTGCCAAAAATAAAATAAGTCTTGTAATAACCCCCCCCCCCCTTTCTCTAGTACTATTCTCTGCTGCTGCTTGTTTACAAACTGCAGCAGTGATGTGTAGGTGTTCGGCATGTGACTGCTGCAGCCAATCGCTATCCTCAGTACTAGACTGCTGGGGACAGTGATTGGCTGCAGAATTCATATGCAGTATACTGACACATCATCGCTGCAGCTTGCAATCCAGCAGCAGCAGAAGGACTGGACCAGTGGCCCCAAGAATGGCACTGGAGAAAGGGATGAGTATTACATGATTTTTTTTAGCAACCGAATACTTCTGTACATACGACATCTGATATGACAATCATTATTTTTTTCAGATTCATGTAGAATCATGTGGAACAGAAGATGGCTTGTGCAACTGTATAGCATCCTTATTATTATTGTACAGATAGGAGCCCTAAAGAATCTACTGTATAAAAGAATACAAGAACTGTATATAAGAACTGTTACAGCTGCTAATAGTTGTCGTTCTGCATCTTTTTCAAAGGACCAATTTCACTAAGAAAGAGCTGGATGGAATATTTATGATGTCATGCAAAAGGAAAACGTACAAGATAATTTATTTATTTTTTTACAAGGAAAAACTAAATTGAAGTTGTTCCTCAGTACAATGAGTCAAATGCCGTAGTTATATACCGATCCCTTATTATCACATACTGTGACCCTTATCTGTACGATGTGATCATGTCATGTGCTATGACTGTAGGCGTGTGGTCAGCAATGTCACACATAGCACAGAGGTTACCTATTATGTTGCCGTCCAAACACTTTCCTTTCTCATCTGTATTATCATTAGTGTTGATCGCGAATATTCTAATCGCAAATTTTTATCTCGAATATTGGCACTTTGAGAATTTGCGAATATCTAGAATATAGTGCTGTATCTTCGTAATCGCAAATAGTCTAGATTTTTTTCATCAGTACCCATGATCCCTCACTGCTTCTTGCTTGTGGGCCAATGATAAGGCTGCAATATCTTTGACTTTAGGAGTAGTGTTAATCGCGAATTTTTATCGCAAATTTTCCGGTTGCTGAATTCGCGAATATATGACGAATATTTGCCCAAATATTCGCAAAATATCGTGAATTTGAATATTGCCCCTGCCTCTCATCACTGATTATCATAGGAAATGAAGGGGTTACCTAATAAGTAGTGAGAAAATGAGTATGCATTTTATGAAATAAGAGATTTTCAGTCGCCTAAATTAATCTTTCATGCGTGCCATGCATAAATGTATAACAATTATGTCCCTTCTGTCTGCTAAATAAATAATTAGCCACTAGTAGTGTTGTGAAATTCATAGCATGCTTTTATTTGACATATATCAGCTCCCGATTTCTGCCGAGGTTCAAGAGCTACCTGATCTTCCACTAGAGAATTAAACAGCCAGGAAGGGAGCAGACGTACATGGAAAATAAAAATTGTTTATGAAAATTAAAAACTTCTTCATAGATGTATCATTTAAAGGGAGGCTCAAGCCACTTTGACCTTTGGGGAATTGCAATGTGAACAATTTTCTAATATACCATTAGTAGTAGAAGGCATAGCTTACTAGTTACGGCTCTGTATGCTGGCACACGTAGTCCCTACAGATCCATATTGCTTATAAAATCAGAGGCACACTGAGGTACAGAATTCCGATAATTACACAGACCCTCACTGACTTGAAGGGGTTGTCTCATCTCAGGCATTGGTGGCATAGCTCTAGAATAGGCTACCAATGTCCCAGAGGTGGGACCCGCACCTAGCTCTAGAATGGGGCCCCCAAAGTGAAGCGCAGTCACCCTCCATTCATCGCTATGGGAGTTCCAAAAATAGCTGCGTGCGCTGGCTCGGCTACTTTCAGAACTCCCACAAAAGTGAATGGATAGCACGCAGCACATGTGGTGCTCTCACCTTTGCTTTAGGGGCCCTGTTCTGGATATAGAAGTGGTTCCCACAGGTGCGAACTGCACCCATCTAACAGTCGTGGCAAATTCTAGCGTATGCAACTAATAACTGAGATGAAACCTCTTTAACTCCTTAATGTATAATGCTGTACATGTACAGCATTATGTGCCTGAAATTGTATGGAGTCGGCTGCTGCGGTGAGCCCACTCCATACGCGGCGGGTGCTGGCTGTATCATACAGCAGGCCTCCAGCCGCAATAATGTGGAATGGTGATCCCAATGAACCTCGCTATTTAACCCCTCAGATACTGCCGTGAAATTGTAGGGTTCCGATCGGTTAGCCTGGCAGCCTGGACGCTTCTGAAGCCTTCCAGGCCTGCCATGTTAATCTTCCTGCTGAACCATGCACAAGGCATAGATCAGCAAAGACAGTGTACAAATCCTATTCACCCTAGATCTTTATTAGGGTGAAAAAGACAAGGGATCAAAGATCCCAGGTTCTAGCCCCCTTAGGGGGGTCTAATGGTCAATAAACAAAAAGGTTAAAAAAAAAACACACCACAATCTTAAAAGTTTAAATCACCTCCCATTCCCAATATTACAAATTAAAATATATAAACAATAAAAAAAACATATCAGGTATCCAAAAATGTCAACTAATAAAATAAAAAAATTAAAAAATCCTGTGTGGTAAACGCTATAACGGAAAAGAAAACATGCGATTCGAAAAATTTTTGTCATCTTGTTCCCTCCAAAAATTTGAATAACAGTGATTCAAAAGTCGTACATACCACAAAAATAGTACCAATAAAAGCTACAGTTCGTTATACAAAAAACAAGCTCTGATACAGTTCTGTCGACTGAAGTCTTAAGGGGTTAAGGGTGCCTTCACATGTGGTTAATTTTGTTGAAAAAGAAATTCTGCGACTGAAAAACATTTCCATTTATCTGAATGGGGCTTGTAGAATTGCATGTCCTTGCTGCCAAAACCACTCCATTTAGATGAATGAAACCGATTTTAGCAGAAATCTGCCACGTGTGAGGGCATTCTTATACTGTGGTATGTTGAGATTTGGTCTAGATTTTCATCAGAATAGCACAAACGCAGGTTACACTATTATTACTGTCAAATGTGATAGAGCCCTGCAATGGACTCCCTAAGCGGAGGCTCCTAACACCTATGTGAACCATTTATCCTTTCTTTATAACCAAGCTTTGCATACAGTGTAAATGCTGGAATCCTCTTACGCCACAATAGTTAAAGTGGATAAATGTGTTTCATGGAGCCCGGATCTACACTGACAGAAAAGTGCAGGCATAAATACATGCTGGATTACTGAAGCAGCAAAATACTGGGGGAGGAAAGTGCCTGTCTGACACCATCCGGGCTGTATTTAATGTTGCTGTGCCCAAGGCACTGTGCATGAGCACACTATAAATTGGCTTATGCTGATCATCCCTTCATCTAATTCTTTATTACTTTTATGTAAAAAGAACAAGATGGTTGGTAACACTGAGGACCCCCTACAGATTTGCTTTGCATCAGTTTGTGTATTAGGCCAAGGCAAACGAGTCCTGATTGACATGTTTAGCGTTGATCGGGCGCTCGTCCTATCCGAACATTAGGTGGTCTAATAGAGCCCTAAGACTCCTCTGTCAGTTGAGCTGTCACATATTTCAATGCATGTCAGTTTTGTATTGGACATTTTGTTTACAGTGTCTTTGTAAGAAATATATGGACCCAATGAAAACAAAACATACATCCTCTATAAGCCAGTTTTTTTCATTACAGTAAGAATCTAGACTCAAATGTAACCAGAAGGTTTAAAGGGTCACAGTACTTTTGATGTAAAAAATCTTTCGAGACCACACTCCCAGATCAATATGGTTAGAATTCCAAGAAATTAAATTGCAGGCTGACTTGGTGTAAGGAGGATGTCCTATGTCACTGCACATCGACCTTTACACCTAGGGATCAGGTTAGCCTTCAAACAATACAATGAACATTTTCTCCATTCATGCAACATCTAAAGTAGAGATTGGTGGTGGAGGCCACATTCCAAAAGATGCTTAGTTGGGGTGGATCAATATATAAATGTAAAAAAGATAAGAAAAAAAACAGCGCTCAAAGACAGCAGAAAGCTAGGATTCCATAAAGTGTAGTTTTTGGACCAATATGAAGAATGACTTATTCCAAGAGAAACGTAACCTCAGGGTAATAAGTGATCCAGGAAAAGGGGTAAGTCAACATGTCATCTTCTACCCCCCCTTAAGTGGACTAAATCTCCCTTATATTGGTCCGATAACTGCAGTTCTTAGCGATCCTACCTTTCTGCTTTCTCTTTTTTTCTTTTTTACAGTTGTACATTAAAAACTTTTGATCTGTGTAGGCCTGAGTGCTGAGCCCCATACCGTTTGTGAGCACAAGGAGAGAGAAGCTCCCTCATAGCACGCTCTCTACTCACTGAAGGAGATGGAAGCTAGAGGAGCCCATAGGTTTTCAGTTGAGTCTACATCGCTTCCTCCCCTGCAGTGAAGAGAGAGCGTGCTATGCGACCACTCCCCTCTCCTCGTGATCAGTGGGGGTCTCAGCACTCAGATCCCCACCAATCCAAACTTTTGATATGGTGCTATGACATATCAAAACTTTGTGGAAAGCTCAGTGACCCTTTAAAGCTTGTGTAATATCGCCAGTATCTCTAAAATCAAATGCATGGAACGGACTGGTAGGCACAACCAATACAGCAAAAAATCCAGCACTTGAGATAAAAGATAAACTTTATACCAACATGTTAAACTCCAACAGCATATAGGTCAGTAGCTTTTCTGTTTTACACCTTGAGGTCTTTAACCACAGCCATTATGTCTGATCCTTACTAATGGAGTGAAATACATTTTACAAGAACATTATGTCATGGTAATAATCAAAAGAAAATCTAAGACACCTAATATATATTTTTTAATATAGTCTGGAAAGTGATACATTTCTAAGGATCAATGGCTCCATCAAAATAAACCGATGCTGCAGTATAATTGGGCTCTACAGCAGGATAATGAATGGAAAAAAAACTTCTACAAAAAGTCTACATCCGAATGGAGCAGAAAAAAGAAATAACATTATGGACTGGCCTCTTCCAAAATTCTGGCTGCCATATTGCAGCCCCCACAGTGATCAGCTGATTCATGCAGATCTGTCTCCTTAAAGGAGTTATACAACCCCTAAAATGCCTCACCATACCGCTGGGCCCCTCACACGGATAGTACTTACCCTACTCCCTGGCACCCGCTTCTGATGCCCGCACGGCTGCCGCTGCATCTCTCCGTTGCACAGATGAAAACATCCGGTGTCGAGGGGTAGCCAATAGCAGGCCTCGATAGGGACGAGCCACCTAGTGTCACCCGGCATGGGAAGATGCCGCGACGGCCGTGCAGGGACCAGGAGTGATGCGGGTGCTGGGGAGAGAGGTAGGTACTATCTGTGTGAGGGGCCCGGGCATATGGGGAGACATTTCAGGAGTTGGATAACCCCTTTAACACTGCCCGAACATTGGGCAGATCATTGCTAACAAGTATTTGTAGAAATGTTCATTAGAGATTATCTGCCGGTGTAAAGGTGCCGTCTATCACCCGACGAATGAGCGAAACGTTCGTGTCATCGGGTTATTGGGTGAATCATTGCTTTTGGCAGCAGATCATCGTGTCTGTATGGGACGAGCAATCCTTCACCCTACACTTTGGATGAGATAGCTATATGTAAATACAGCGTCTCCTTCACTGACGAGCAGGCGATTGTTGATAAGGAATGGACCTTTTCTGTCAATCATCTGCTCAATTGAGCAGTGTAAAGGGGCCTTTAGCCAGGTAGAGCCTTTTTGGTCAGAAACATCCCCTGCAGGAGCATATGGATGGATGGCTCAAGTCCACCAGCTAGAACCTGTTCTTAGGCCTCTTTCACACAGGCGTCATGTTTTTGGCCTGGATAAGATGGCGGGTGTGTCGCGGGAAAATGCGCGATTTTTCAGCGCGAGTCCAAAATATTGTAATGCATGTGCGTGAGAAAAATCGCCATGTTTGGTACCCAAAACCCGAACTTCTTCACAGAAGTTCGGGTTTGGGTTAGGTGTTGTGTAGACTGTATTATATCCCTTATAACATGGTTATAAGGGAAAATATTAGCATTCTTAATACAGAATGCATAGTACAATAGCGCTGGAGGGGTTAAAAAACTCACCTTAATCCACTTGTTCGCGCAGTGTATTTAACTCACCTTAATCCACTTGTTCGCGCAGCCCGGCTTCTCTTTTGTCTTCATCTTTGCTGTGCACAAGAAAAGGACCTGTGGTGACGTCACTGCGCTCATCACATGGTCCGTCAAATGACCCATCACCATGGCAAAAGATCATGTGATGTACCATGTGATGAGCGCAGTGACGTCATCAAAGGTCCTATTCCTTAAAGATGAAGACAGAAGAGAAGCCGGGCTGCGCGAACAAGTGGATTAAGGTGAGTTTAAATTATTTTTAAATTTTTTTAACCCCTCCAGCCCTATTGTGCTAAGCATTCTGAATGCTATTATTTTCCCTTATAACCATGTTATAAGGGAAAATAATAATGATTGTCCCCATCCCGATCGTCTCCTAGCAACCATGCGTGAAAATCGTACCGCATCCGCACTTGCTTGCGGATGCCTTGCGATTTTCACGCAGCCCCATTCACTTCTATGGGGCCTGAGTTGCGTGAAAAACGCACAAAGAGGAGCATGCTGCTATTTTCACGCAACGCACAAGTGATGCTGAAAATCACCTCTCTTGTGCACAGCCCCATAGAAGTGAATGGGGTCCGGATTCGGTTCGGGTGCAATGCGTTCACCTCACGCATTGCACCCGCACGGAAATCTCGCTCGTGTGAAAGGGGCCTTATAGACAAAAACCCTATGATGACCAGTTACCTAATATGTCATATGGACAGGTTTATTAATTTAACTGTTCTTGAATGTGTCTATGCATTTGGCACAGGGATGCTATTACATGTACTTTGAATTTCAGTTTACTTAAGATGTGTAATGATTGTGCTCTAATATGTAAAAATAGGGAAGGGAATAAACACTTATAGATAGCAATTATGCATCATTTAATTTTACTTAATAAGGAAGTTCATCACTGAATACAATTCTACAAGTAACCGGTAGGGGATAATTTACATATGACGTTGAGTTTCTTGGCACATGCTTTCTTTAGACATCTTGCACTGATCCAGAACTGCATCCATAATTCTGTATGGTGTTAAACTAACAAGCGGTCATCATCTACAGGTTTGATGTCTGTACTACCATGGTCTGTTTGATTTGAATTCTTGAGATGTATTCTTTACATCAGACCTGGACAGCAGCCTGGCATTAAAAAAATGAAGTCCCATGTTCTGGTAACAGTGTGTGTTGTATTATAGGGAGCTCATATATAAAAAAGTCGCTGTACTTTCACACAATTTCATTTCATTTTCATAGAGAATGGTATACTTAGCAAATTTCTGAACCACTACATTTAAAAAAATATGCCTGCATCCACCTGAAAATAGCTGTAAAGTCATGGCCGCTACAGGTATCACTTCCTCCTAATTTGCCGTCCACTGCCTTTTTGTCAGGCAGATCTGTTCCTGCTGACAGAGACTCAGAAGATGACTAATAGGTAAGTGGGGACATGTCTGAGCTAGCTCAGCTTGTGAGTCTGGTAAAACAACTCCTTCTGCACTGCTTTTTGAGCAACACAGGAGCCTCCTGACTTTCTTAGGTGTGATTTATCCATCCTTATCTATTTTGTGAGCTCTGGAGCTGAAAACAAACATAATGGAAGTAAGGGAAAAGATTTCACAGTAGCACAGTGTGGGGCAAAAGGAAGATGCCACTTGCTTTTGAGAGAAATGCATCCAGCTGTGGCAGATGAAACAGGGAATAATAGGTTGAAAAAAAAAATATTAGGGAAGTCCAAATATAACAGTTTTCTTCACAGTTATGATTGTACAAAGAAGCACAGCCAATTTTGAAAACTGAAAACTCAGGTACATTTTAAGGGTTAATCTGGTGATATAGTGTCAGGGTTATTCTAGTAGCAACATGCAGAATGAAGAATGCAGCTCTAGCTGACAATGCAAATTCTAGTACAAGATCATTACAAAAATTAAGCAAAGTATTTGTAACGTAACTGAACTATGTGTAGATGATATCTAGATGAACAATGTAAAATTATGCTGACAGGTGAACTTAGAGGTGGCTGAGGCAATTTTTGACCATTTATTAACATTAATGCACTGAAAATATGAAATAACTGTGTGAACAATATAAGTTCACCTCACCTCTTTCTGATGATACTTTATTGCTACCTTTAGCTTTGCCAGGTCATGACACTTCTGAGGATCCAGCTCCTCGCTCTGGTCATCCCTATGGTTAAGTATAATTTCCAGTTCTCGAGAGCTCCTTGCTTGGTCAAGCAGATCCTGGCAAACCTCTTACATTGCTGAGAGCAGTTCTTCGTATTCAGCCTTGAACTCATTTTCCACCTTGCTGAGCTCTTTCCAGCTCCCACCCAAGGCGGAAAGCTGTCAGTATAGGGTCCTCGCTGATAAGGCAATCAAAGATGGGCTAGCCAGAGCTTTGTAGATGTTTAGTCTAGACCTGGAGTGTCTGAGCTGTCAACTTCTGAGCTGGAGACACATTCCACACAGTTGCAACGTATCTGGTGTGGGCGAGGTATTGTCACCCTTCTTTGGACTAAAAGTTTTATAATTTCATAGTTATTAGTGTGAGCTGCCAACATAATGGGCGTAATGTCTGGAGTGAATTCTGAAAATTGTGTGTCCATCATTAATGTTGGTACCTAGAAAGAAAAAGAAGAATCAATAACGTAAATCTGTTTTTAAAGCCATATCACATTCGATAATGTTGCAAAGGTATGTAGGTAAAACATTTGTATTAGCAGATTACATAAACATAGAGATAAAAAAAGAGACCCTCTGAAGATAGGGACTGATGTAAATACTGATATAGTAAGATTAATTAAACATAATCAAATCTTGTTATCTGTTCTCTTTAGGCACCGAGTCATATATTCTACAGGATTTATAAGAATATATCTAGTCTGCAATATCTGGTATATACTATATGTAGAGGTTCTCATGTATGCAAAACAAATCTTTGGCTTCCCTTGCAGAGCAACCTTAATTGCTTCCAGATGGTATGTTGTAAAGACATATAGATCTGTGTGGTATAATACCATTGGTTAATTTAAAATTATAGTGTTAGGGGGTGGAGGGTAACTCCTGGGAATTTATTATTATAATAAAGGAATCTTTGGCAGCTTGGATCAGAAGAGGAAGACTCAAAACCACCACTAGTCATGTCTTCTCATTCTTTTTGGAGCATTGCAGACAACATGGTTAGAGCTCTTGTGTAGGGATCATACAAACATTTTACCATGGTGATATATACTATGTATAGCACTTCAAATGCATTGGTAATACATGCATATTCTATAACTGTTTGGGGGGGATTCCTTGAGATTATGAGATATATGATCTAGCTGTACATGGTGCAGACTGAGACTAGTAGATAGGAAACTATTTGATCCAAATTCATCTTTAAGAGTTATAAATATTTCCAAGGGTATTGACTGGAATTTTTATGGGCCATAATGAGTCCTGTGAACTTATGGTGGAAGTACTCACTGGTATGCAAATCACAGGTGGATGAACTTAAAGGCTATGGACACCCTTGGGAATTTTTAAAAATTATTATTATTATTAAATTCTACTTATTTTGGGCTACAATTATAATATATTTTATTATCAAACTGAAAAGCTATAAGGAGTGCTCATAAGCTGTTAGAAAAGTAAAGATATGAGCTACAGATCCAGCTGACAGAGCCTACTAGTCTGCAAATGCACTGCAACTGAAAGCTATAGAACAACACCTGTTGATTATGTCTAACAAATAACAATTAAAAAATATTTTTAGTCCAGAATGAGAAGAACGCAATAATAATAATAATTTAAAAAAATTGCCACCCAAAGGTGTCCATAGCCTGTAATACTATACAGTTTGGTGAACATTTTATGCAGCCATTCGGTTCTTCATAAAGTTCAATGAATCCTATATGTAGAACTATTTCAGAAGATACCACTTGTTTATTTATGGACTAAATAGTATTCCTCAACATATTGACATCTAGATACAAGAACAATTATCAATGTCTACTTTTAATGGAGTAATGGAGACACAGTACATTTTCACTACTTGCTGCCCTTTAGTAGGAGATATGCTTGGGTGCATAATAGACTTGATAGCATGGCTCTATCCTGCCTGCCTTGTACTGTGTAAGATACATCATTCAGACAGTCGCCTTGTATTTTTTATTGAAGTAATAGATTACAAAGATCTCATTTCCTAGTCCCAGTCATTTATGAAAGGTTTTCTAAAGCTTGCAGACTGAAACTCAGAAAATACATTTCAGCCTCTTGCTTTACAGCTAAATATGTAATGACATAGTTAGACATCTGTGCGCAATATATTAACGGACATGTAATGATCTGAGACTTAATCCATATTGTATTAACTGTGTTTCCTGGCATAAACAAATCAACAACCTGCTCTGTACCAGAAAAGTCATTACAGAATGTTACAAAGCAAAAAGGCTCATCATGACAGTATAGGGACGGGTGGTCAAAATATTATAGTCTAAAAATGGTAACCTATTCTGAAAATTGTTTCTCACTAATTCAAGGAGTTTCCACCAAAAACTGTTAACAAATATTTAACAATTATTGTCTCACGCACACAGTGAAGCATGCAGAGTCCCACGAAGAGATGAGCAATTTTCCTGAAAGACGATTCGGATCCAATTCTAATGAATCGGTTGATAGATTTAATCTGGGTGCAAATAAATTCTACCTGAATCCAAAGTGATCAGGTTGCCCTGAAAGTCGCATATGACACACTGAGGACTAGGACTATATCCAACCCCTTTCAAGCTCTTTAATACCAAGACAGCATTAGTAACGTCAAAGTGACAGCAACATACAGTATATGGCTATGGGTAAATGAATGGAAGCTGGTGGTAACAAACAGCCTTTTTAATAACACACTGCACTGTCTTTTTTTGTTGTTAAAATAGCCCAAAAATTCTCTCTCTTTTATGGCAGATGCCTTCTTCTGTGTCTTCTGACCTATTAAATAGTGGCCACCCTTTGGAGACATTTGTCAGAATCAAATTGCAAAATATAGGGACTTGGTTGCAATACAAATTTTTGCGAAATTCTAAATGAATTTGATTAGTTAGGAATGGATTTGCTCATCTGTAGTCCAATACCTCTATATTATTTAGTTGTAGGCACTCTTTGCCTGCTGTTTTATGCTTTCATATTATGATCTACAAGCAATACCTCAGTATGTGATGGGACTTGCTGGTATTTAAAAAAAAATTTTTTTCACAAAGATGTACAGTGTGGGCCCATAGATTTCTCTGAGGACTGTAAACCTAGTTGTATAATATGGTCAGTGTCTGACAGGAGTTCCTTGGGCCCACCAGTGGAACACATTATCTGGGCCCAAACCCCATATCATCAATAAAGTGTAATAGGTTTTTATTCAAAAAAGTAGACCCTAGTGGCAAGTGATTGGCTTCAAAGGCAGCTCCGAACGTTTTTTTTTCTCCTGGACCTTAGGTCCCACCAGATCCTCTGGTACTATGAAAGGCCAGTTTGACACTGAATACAATCATGTGCAAGAGTTCTAAGGCACATTTATTTTAATGGAGAAGGCATAAGCAGAGAACTTCTTAAAAAGCAGCTTCTTCTAGACTCGCAACATTCTTGCATTCTAGTTATCTCCAAAGTGAGAGAAGTCCTTTAATACTTGCTACAGATTTCACTGGGACCCTCTTCAGTTAATATATATTTTTTAATGAAAGGGCAAACACAAATCCATAGAAACACACAATCCACACAAACTTCCAATCCATAGAAGCACTATGTCCTGCATCTTGACATGATTTCCCTCGAGAAGCTTGTCATTGATTGTATTTGTTCCTTGCATCAGGTTAGCAGGTGATAATCAATCTGGTGCAATGTCATATGTGAATCAAAAGAAGTCATATATTCAGGGCAGGGTGTCAGGACTGGAATAGTGGATCAGGTATGGAATCCTTTGGCAGGGACGAAATAATCCCAAAAATTAGCGTAGTACAAAAAAGGTCAATCCAATCGGGTAGTCGGTTCCAGTTCCAGGTCGTGGCGGGCAGCAGAATTCGTAATCGAGGAAACAGGCAAGGAGTCGGTAGCTGGGAAGTTAGATTAAACAACAGGTTCACAGGAGGGAGCTGGGTGTTCACCATAAGGTTGAATAACTCAGCAATGAGTCAAGGCTCTGACTGGCTTTAAGTACACAGTGAACCCAGGACCGCCCCCCTGGTTGCCGGGCAACCAGGAGGCTTCCTTAGTCAGAAGCCAATCATAAGGCTGAGGGCGGTGACGGAGGCTGAAGCCCTCCCCCAGCCTGAGTAGCACCGGTGGTCTGAAGTGGAGCATGTGCACTACGCTTGTATCCCTGCGCACGCGGCTTGTGTACCGCGTACGTGCACCCAGCGTCCGACTCGCGCAGGCGCACTGGCCACATTGACGTCAGGTGTCCTGTCAGGAGGAAGAGGAGGAGCTATCTGCGCCCGCCGCCCCCGCCTGCGAACCCGATGCGAAACGGCCCCCTTGGTTCCCTGACAGAGCCCCCCACCAAGGAGCGGCTGCCGGACGCGAACCTGGGATGGCCGATCAGGATGAGCCCTGTGGAATGCGCGGACCTTGGCGTCTGCATGAAGGTTACCTGCTGGTTCCCAGAAACGCTCCTCTGGCCCATATCCCTTCCAGTGGACAAGGTATTCCAAGACTCCACGGCGTCTGCGGGAGTCCAAGATCCCCTGGACTTCATATTCATCATTGTTATCCACCTGAATGGGAGCGGGTGGCACCGGCACTCTGCCCACAAGGGTGTTGGCACGGTAGGGTTTCAGTAGTGATACATGAAACACCGGATGGATGGTAAATGAAGTAGGCAGGTTTAGTCTCGCCGCGACGTCGTTGACCATTGAGGCGATGGTGAATGGTCCCAAATAGCGAGGGCCCAATTTTTTGGACGGGCAGGTCAGTTTAAGGTGCTGAGAAGATAACCATACCCTATCCCCACTTCTGTACTTGGGGCTCTCGGTGCGTCTCCGATCGGCCTGAGTCTTTTGCTGTTGCTGGGTAGTGCGGAGCTTCCGCACTAGGGTACGTAGCAAACCCCGGAGACGACGGAGGCGCTGGGCCACTTCAGGTACGGGAATGTCCACCGGAAGGTCTGGAAGAGTCAAGGGATGGTACCCGTAATTCGCATAAAAGGGCGAGAGTCCCGTAGAGGTATGCTGCTGTTGATTGTATGCATATTCTGCCAGAGGGAGAAGGTCCACCCAGTCGTCTTGTAGGTATGACGAATAGCAGCGGAGATATTGCTCCAAGGTTTGGTTCGTCCTCTCTGTCTGGCCGTTGGACTGGGGATGATAAGCAGAGGACAGGTTGCGGGTGATGTGGAGGCAGCGGCAAAATTGGCTCCAGAAACGGGAGGTGAACTGCGAACCCCGATCAGATACAATAGAGGAGGGGAGTCCATGTAGGCGGAACACGTGCTGTAAAAACAATTTTGAGGTATGTTGGGCTGTTGGAAGGCCGGTCGTTGGAATAAAGTGGGCCATCTTGGTGCATCTATCTATTACAACCAAGATCGTAGTGTGGCCCTGTGAAGGAGGTAAGTCCACCACGAAATCCATGGTGTCACGGAAGCATGAACCAGACGTACAACAAGAGATAAGTGAAAATAAGAAGGCTTTATTGAAAATAAAGCTGTAAAGCAAAAGTCCAAACGGATGGTGAAACCGAAGCAGAGTCTTTGAGAGGCCAGAGGTCAGGAACCAGAAGGGTAGTCAGACGAAACCAGGATCAGGAACCAGCAGGGTAGTCAGACGAAGCCAGGATCAGGAACCAGCAGGGTAGTCAGACGAAGCCAGGATCAGGAACCAGCAGGGTAGTCAGACGAAGCCAGGATCAGGAACCAGAAGCAGCAGCAGTCTTAGAAGCATGTGAACACAGGAGGACCAAGCAAGGAACTGAAGCCACAGACCTCCTATATATATGAGCTAGGCATCCAGCTCCTCCCAGTGGGAAGGAGGAGCGGCAGGGTGGAAGGCTACAAGAAACCCAGAAACCAAGATGGCCGCCAGCACATGTCAAACGAATGAGAACAGCAAGAAGGTAAGACCATGACAGTACCTCCCCCTCAAGGGCCCCTCCTCCGCGGAGCAAAAAACGGTTTCTGAGGGAAGCGTGCGTGGAAGGCTCGGAGCAAGGCAGGAGCATGGACATCTGCGGAGGGAACCCAGGAACGCTCCTCTGGACCATAACCACGCCAATGGACCAAAAACTGCACCCGACCGCGGACCAGGCGTGAGTCCAGGATATTGCTCACCTCATACTCCTCACGATTGCCCACTCGGACCGGACGAGGCCGAGGAACCGAGGAAGTGAAACGATTACACACCAGTGGCTTCAACAGGGAGACATGAAACACGTTAGAGATCTGCATGCCAGGAGGAAGCGCAAGGGCATAGGCTACCGGGTTTACCCTGCGAAGCACTCGGAAGGGACCAACAAAGTGAGGCGCCAGCTTGGGAGTGGGCACTCGAAGGTTGAGGTTGCGGGTGGACAACCATACACGGTCTCCGACCTGGTAGGAAGGAGCAGGCGCTCGTCTGCGATCAGCCTGGAGTCTCTGGCGCTGCGCAGAGGCCTCAAGGGACTTCTGGATCTGTACCCAAGAAGCACGTAGGACGGAAAGGTGATCCTCCACAGCCGGAATATCCTGGGGAGAGAATACCTCCGGTAACACGGCAGGTTGGAACCCATAATTGGCCATGAAGGGAGACATCCCAGAGAAAGAGTTCACCGCCGTGTTCCTGGCAAACTCAGCCCAAGGCAGGAGGTCAACCCAATTGTCTTGGTGATCGGAGACATAGCAACGAAGGAATTGCTCCAAGGCCTGATTGGATCGTTCTGCGGCCCCATTGGACTGAGGGTGGTAGGCCGAGGAGAAGGAGAGATGAATCCCCAACTGGGAGCAAAAGGCGCGCCAGAACCTGGACACAAACTGACTCCCCCGATCCGACACAATCTCCTTGGGCAAACCGTGCAACCGTAAGACCTCCCTGGCAAAAATCGTGGCCAACTCTTGTGCAGAGGGTAACTTCTTGAGAGGAACACAGTGGCACATTTTGGAAAACCGATCCACAATCATGAGAATGACCGTATGGCCTCGGGATGCAGGGAGGTCCACAATGAAATCCATCCCCAGGTGTGACCATGGGCGCTCCCCGGTGGCTATGGGTTGCAGAAGGCCCAACGGAAGGTGCCGAGGGGACTTACTCTGGGCACAAACGGAGCATGCCGCTACATATGCGGCGATGTCGGATCGTAGGGAAGGCCACCAGAACAGACGTGAAACAGCCCAGGACAGCTGATTCTTTCCAGGATGCCCCGCGGTCTTGGAGTTATGGTAGGTTCGCAACAACCGAGTGCGCAACTCCTCAGGCACAAAACATCTGCCGTTGGGTCTCCCAGAGGGAGCACCAGATTGAGCCGCCAAAATCTGCTCACCCAGGGGAGAGGTCAGGCTGGTGCGAATGGCGGCCAGGATCTGATTCGGAGGTATGACCGAAGTCGGAATCGACTCCTCCCTGGACAGCTCGGAGTACTGCCGTGATAGGGCATCCGCCCTGATGTTCTTGGAACCGGGTAGGTAGGAGACCACGTAATTAAAACGTGACAAGAACAGAGCCCATCTGGCCTGACGTGGTGTCAATCTCTTGGCCTCAGAAAGGTAGGTCAGATTCTTATGGTCCGTCAGGATGAGAACCGGAACCACCGAACCCTCGAGCAAGTGCCTCCATTCTTTAAGGGCCTGCACGATGGCCAATAACTCCCTGTCACCAATCTGATAGTTGCACTCCGCGGAAGACAGTTTCCGGGAGTAAAACCCACAAGGAAGCAGAGGACCCTCTGGTGTTCTACGCTGAGACAGAAGGGCGCCTACTCCCGTCTCAGACGCGTCCACCTCGAGGACAAAGGGCAACCCAGGGTTGGGATGCGACAGAATCGGAGCCGACACAAAAGCGGACTTTAGGGCCTCAAAAGCTCGGATGGCCTCGAGCGGCCAGACCTGGGAATTACTGCCCTTCCTGGTCATATCCGTGAGAGGCTTGGCCAGCATGGAAAAGTCCCTGATGAACTTCCGATAATAATTGGCGAAGCCCAAAAAGCGCTGCAGGGAACGAAGACCACTGGGCTGGGGCCACTGTAAGACAGCCGAAACCTTCTCAGGATCCATGGAGAACCCCTCAGCGGAAATGATGTAACCTAAGAAGCTTACCGAACAGCTTGTTCTCTCGTAACCGTTGCAACACTCGTCTGACATCCAGAATGTGGGCCTCCATGGATTCAGAATATACCAATATGTCATCCAAATAGACCACCACACACTGCTGCAACAGGTCACGGAAAACATCGTTGATGAATTCCTGAAAGACTGCGGGCGCATTGCACAACCCAAAGGGCATAACCAAGGATTCATAATGACCGGTCCTGGTGTTAAACGCGGTCTTCCACTCATCGCCCGCCTTGATCCTTACCAGGTTATATGCCGCCCTCAGGTCGAGTTTGGTAAAGACCGTGGCCCCTTTAAGGCGATCGAACAGCTCGGAAATCAATTCTTGATCGTGATGCGATTGAGACCCCTGTAATCGATGCAAGGCCTCAACTCACCGCCCTTCTTTTCCACAAAGAAAAATCCTGCCGGGGACGAGGATTTGCGAATGTGTCCGCGTGAAAGCGCCTCCCTCACGTACTCCTCCATGGCCTCATTCTCCGCTACCGACAGTGGATAGACTTTGCCACGAGGAGGAACGGCACCAGGTTGTAACTCTATGGCACAATCGTATGGGCGGTGCGGAGGTAGGGCAACCGCGCGCACCTTATCGAATACATCCCGGTACTCCTCGTATTCAGGAGGCAACAGAGAGTCCGAGGAAGTACACAGCAACTTGACAGACCCATGGATGCAACTAGCCCCACACTGCGGTGACCACGAGAGGATCTCGGCCGATCTCCAATCGAAAGTCGGATTATGCTTCTGGAGCCAGGGGTACCCCAAGACCACCGAGTAGTGTGGAGACGAAATAACCTGGAGGCAGACCGACTCTCTGTGAACGGCACCAATGGCTTGGTCCTAATGTCACGGAACCATGAACCAGACGTACAACAAGAGATAAGTGAAAATAAGAAGGCTTTATTGAAAATAAAGCTGTAAAGCAAAAGTCCAAACGGATGGTGAAACCGAAGCAGAGTCTTTGAGAGGCCAGAGGTCAGGAACCAGAAGGGTAGTCAGACGAAACCAGGATCAGGAACCAGCAGGGTAGTCAGACGAAGCCAGGATCAGGAACCAGCAGGGTAGTCAGACGAAGCCAGGATCAGGAACCAGAAGCAGCAGCAGTCTTAGAAGCATGTGAACACAGGAGGACCAAGCAAGGAACTGAAGCCACAGACCTCCTATATATATGAGCTAGGCATCCAGCTCCTCCCAGTGGGAAGGAGGAGCCGCAGGGTGGAAGGCTACAAGAAACCCAGAAACCAAGATGGCCGCCAGCACATGTCAAACGAAGGAGAACAGCAAGAAGGTAAGACCATGACACATGGCGAGGTCCCTCCAGGGCACTGTTGCCACGGGTAGAGGTTGTAGTGGGCCGACTGGCCGGGTGTGCGGTCTCTTGTGCATGGCACAGATGGTGCATGAGCCCACAAAGGAACGTACATCCGCCGCTAGGGAAGGCCACCAGAACTGCCTTTGCACGTACTCTAAGGTATTGCGTATTCCCCTGTGACCTGCGGTTGGGTGGTCTGGTGATGTTGCAGGATCGGCACCCGATGGGAAGTAGGCACGTAGATCTTTCCCTGATGGTAACGTAGACCCTGCCTTTGTGGCAGGTGTGCTGCTTCTGATGGTACGGTCACGCTGGCTTGTCGGATCTCTTCGAGTAATGAATGTTGTGTGGCCAAAAAGTAGGTGCTTGGAAGGATGGTTTCTGGAGGTGAAAACACGGCATCAGTGTCGTGAAGACGAGAGAGGGTATCGGCCTTCCCATTCTTTGATCCAGGACGATATGTTATCTGGAGGGTGAAGCGGGAAAAGAAGAGGGCCCACCTGGCTTGCCGGGGCCGTAACCTCTTAGCAGTACGAAGGTATTCTAGGTTACGGTGATCAGTATAGACAGTTACCGGGTGCTTGGCTCCCTCCAGCAGATGCCGCCACTCCTCCAGCGCATTTTTTATGGCCAGTAGTTCCCTCTCGCCCACATCGTAGTTTTGTTCCGCCTTGGTTAACTTGCGGGAGTAGAACGCCACTGGGTGTAGGAGTTGTTTCTCCCCTTGTCTTTGGGAGAGAACTGCCCCGACAGCTTTCTCTGAGGCATCTGTCTCCAGGTAGAAAGGGAGAGCAGTGTCAGGCTGCGCCAGTACCGGAGCTTGTGTGAAAAGCCTTTGGAGGGTTTGGAAGGCCTTATGAGCGGCAGGGGTCCATACAAATGGAACGTTGTTCCCGGTTAGGACCGTAATAGGAGCGCATATGGCCGAGAAATTTCGGATGAAGCCACGGTAAATATTCGCGAAACCGATGAACTGTTGGACCATTCGTTGGTTTCGTGGGATAGGCCATTCTAGGACGGCCTGAACCTTCTTTGGGTCCATCTCCACTTTTCCGGGGGACAGTATGTATCCCAAGATTTCAATAGAAGGAACCTCAAAAATGCTCTTCTCCAGCTTCCTATAGAGTCGGTGTGTCCGAAGGCGCTGGAGGACTACCTTCACATGTCTCTCATGCTGCTGGAGTGTGTGGGAAAAAATAAGGATGTCATCCAGATACACTACCACATATGTGTCCAGAAGTTCACGGAAGACATCGTTGATAAAGCTTTGGAAGGTAGCTGGGGCGTTGCAAAGCCCAAAGGGCATCACCAGATACTCATAATGGCCGAATCTGGAACGAAAAGCCGTCTTCCATTCATCACCCTCACGGATCCGCACAAGATTATAGGCCCCCCAGAGGTCGATCTTGGAGAAGACTTTGGCATCCTTCACTCGGTCCAGGAGATCAGGGATGAGAGGGAGAGGGTATTTATTTTTCCTGGTGATGTTGTTAAGGGCCCGGTAGTCCACACAGGGCCGAAGACCCCCGTCCTTCTTCCCCACAAAAAAGATACCTGCACCGACTGGGGAGGTGGACGGGCGGATGAAGCCTTTCGCTAGGCTTTCTTCAATGTAATCCCTCAGCGCCTGGGTCTCGGGCTCAGACAAGTTGTATAACCGTCCGTACGGCAGCGGGGCCCCGGGGAGTAGATCAATGGGGCAGTCATAAGGTCTGTGGGGAGGTAAGGTGTCTGCCCTGCTTTCTCAAAGATATCCGCATATTCTTCGAATTTAGCAGGTAATACCCGGGGAAGATGAGGCCAGGACCAGCAGAGAGCCAGAGCGGGAGGAGATGCAGTGAGGAGATGCAATAAGAGGACTGAAATGTGACACGTCCCAGGGCCCAGTCTATTTGGGGGTTGTGCTTTCTAAGCCATGGGATGCCCAAGATAACAGGAAATAAAGGAGAGGGTACGATGTCCCACACGATCTCTTCACGGTGGTGGCGACCAATGGAAAAGGGTAAGAGGGTGTGATTCCAAAGAGACAGGTCCGGTTTTTAATGTACTGCCGTCCACCATGTGGAGTCGGGATGGGTGTTCCTTGGGCACAAGGGTATTCCTAGCTGCGTGGCAAGTTTGGAATAAAAAAAACAGCTGCTTGCGCCCGAATCGATTAAGGGCCGTGGAGTTCATGGCCAGTTCCGTTCAGCTGCAGAGAAAACACATAGAGTTAGATGTGAAGAACCATGGTATACAGGTATGTTCAAGAACCACAGCGGAAATGACAGTCCTACCTGTAGGTGGTTTGACAGGGACAGTCTCTCAACATATGCCCGGATTTGGCACAGTAGAGGCAGAGATTGAGAGTCCGCCTTCTGGACCTCTCAACTGCTGAGAGTGGACCCCTGACTACTCCGACCTGCAATTGGTTCGTCCGGGGTGAGGTCTCCCACTGTGGAGGATTGCCCAAGGACTGAAACGGAAGAGGATTGGATCGCCGTGTGCCGGGGAGGCAAAGTGAGCTGTCTCTCCGCCTTGTTCCCGGGAAACGGCGGTCCAGTTGGGTAACCGTGCTCATCAGCCCTTCCAGGACCTCCGGGACCCCGATACGGGCGAGTTCATCTTTTAATTGGTCCGACAGTCCGATCCGGAACTGGTCGATAAGGGCCACTTCATTGAGTCCGGTCATCTGGTGCGATCTCCCGGAACTCCGTAATGTAGTCCCTCCACTGGACGCCTTCCTTGTCGCAGGAACGGAGAGTGTCCCTAGAGGTGGAAGCACGCAGGGGGTCGTCAAAGAGTGCCTGCATGGCGGAAACAAAGGAGCCCCAAGAGGACAGCACTGGGCTATCAGTTTGCAGGAGCTGATGGGCCCAGGTCTGTGGGGGTCCCGTGAGCAGGGAGATAGCTGTCCGTACTTTGAAGTAGACCAGAGGAGTAAGTACGGGGTTTTCAAGGAGAACAGTAGCTCACAGGAAATAATAAAACGAACGGCATTTCTTCCTGTCTCCAGAAAAGCGTTCTGGTAAGAGCTACGGCTGGTTCACTGTTCACCACTTCTATTGAGGTGCGTGAGCGGGAGGAGGTGAGGGTGGTAGTGCAGTGAACTGGGCCTGGCGCAGCTCCTGAGCACGCATTCTCCCTAATAGGTGTGCATGTCTGGCCTGCATGTCCTGAAGGGCTTGCGCCATCATCGTCAGTGGTTCGGACAAAGAAGGGGCACCGTCTGCAGGTCCCGCGGATTCCATGGTTTGGCTGAGTTATTATGTCAGGACTGGAATAGTGGATCAGGTATGGAATCCTTTGGCAGGGACGAAATAATCCCAAAATTAGCGTAGTACAAAAAAGGCCAATCAATCGGGTAGTCGGTTCCAGTTCCAGGTCGTGGCGGGCAACAGAATTCGTAATCGAGGAAACAGGCAAGGAGTCGGTAGCTGGGAAGTTAGATTAAACAACAGGTTCACAGGAGGGAGCTGGGTGTTCACCATAAGGTTGAATAACTCAGCAATGAGTCAAGGCTCTGACTGGCTTTAGTACACAGTGAACCCAGGACCGCCCCCTGGTTGCAGGCGCCACTGGCCACATTGACGGCAGGTGTCCTGTCAGGAGGAAGAGGAGGAGCTATCTGCGCCCGCCGCCCGCGCCTGCGAACCCGATGCGAAACGGCCCCCCCTGGTTCTCTGACACAGGGTTCTTTAGTCTCAATTATTTTTCTGAAACTCTGAAACTGGTGAGTATTCAGTGGAGGATTTCGCTTAAATTTTTAAGTGGAGGTAAAAGTTCCTAATGTCTTGCATTCGTAAGAATGTATTCCCTTATTTAATATATCTTTATGATATCATTTATCAGGTTAACAAACTGTAATACAGAGGTCCCTTAAGTTACAATGAACTCAGGATACATTTCCAACAGACAATGTTTTTTTCTGGGCCATCGTATGTTGAACTAGACTCAGGATACAATTCCTCAGACTCAGATCCAACCGATCAACATTGCCATTTCACTAGTAAAACACCTTTACTGGTTGCAACAGGCAGCACTCCTAGGCAATTGAAAAAGTAAAAATGTATTCACCCATGTGAATGCAACGTTTCGGCTCAACATTAGAGCCTTTCTCAAGTACAGTATATATATTGTATAATTACACTCACCTAAAGAATTATTAGGAACACCTGTTCTATTTCTCATTAATGCAATTATCTAGTCAACTAATCACATGGCAGTTGCTTCAATGCATTTAGGGGGTGGTCCTGGTCAAGACAATCTCCTGAACTCCAAACTGAATGTCAGAATGGGAAAGAAAGTGAATTTAAGCAATTTTGAGTGTGGCATGGTTATTGGTGCCAGACGGCCGGTCTGTGTATTTCACAATCTGCTCAGTTACTGGGATTTTCACGCACAACCATTTCTAGGGTTTACAAAGAATGGTGTGAAAAGGGAAAAACATCCAGTATGCGGCAGTCCTTGTGGGCAAAAATGCCTTGTGGATGCTAGAGGTCAGAGGTGAATGGGCCGACTGATTCAAGCTGATAGAAGAGCAACGTTGACTGAAATAACCACTCGTTACAACCGAGGTATGCAGCAAAGCATTTGTGAAGCCACAACACGCACAACCTTGAGGCGGGTGGGCTACAACAGCAGAAAGACCCCACCGGGTCCCCCCCGGGACTCATCCTCCACTACAAATAGGAAAAAGAGGCCACAATTTGCACGAGCTCACCAAAATTGGACTGTTGAAGACTGGAAAAATGTTGCCTGGTCTGATGAGTCTCGATTTCAGTTTGAGAAATTCAAATAGTAGAGTCCGATTTGGCGTAAACAGAATGAGAACATGTATCCATTCTCTGATGGCTACTTCCAGCAGGATAATGCACCATGTCACAAAGCTCGAATCATTTCAAATTGGTTTCTTGAACATGACAATGAGTTCACTGTACTAAAATGGCCCCCACAGTCACCAGATCTCAACCAATAGAGCATCTTTGGGATGTGGTGGAACAGGAGCTTCGTGACCTGATGTGCATCCCTCAAGTCTCCATCAACTGCAAGATTGCTATCCTATCAATATGGCCAACATTTCTAAAGAATGCTATCAGCACCTTGTTGAATCAATGCCACATCGAATTAAGGCAGTTCATAAAGCAAAAGGGGGTCCAACACTGTATTAGTATGGTGTTCCTAATAATTCTTTAGGAGAGTGTATATATACTGTCATATCGGCAGTCCTGCAAACAGGCAGCGACGTTTCGGCTCATACATGAGCCTTGAGAAAGGCTCATGTATGAGCCGAAACATCGCTCTGTGCCACTTTATGGTGAATAAAGCATATTGACTCATTGGAAAGTCCTTTGGAGTGCAGTCCAATTTTTGTCCTACACAAATGGTAAAGCACCTATTGCCATACTTGGGCTTGCACCCTCCCTTTTTTCCTTTTTTCTCTTGGATGGTGCTGCTGGTGGTTTTTCTTTTATATATATATATATATATATATATATATATATATATATATATAGAGAGAGAGAGAGAGAGCAACTGGAGAGCATACATTTATTCTGAATTCCCAAGAGGATCATCCCAAATATACAAGCAAAAAATTAGGTTAAAGACATAAACACAAAGCTTAAGCCGTATTCTTTGCAGAATGGCCAACGAATGCAGGACAGCACATGGATGCATTTCTGTACTGTCAGTTTTTTTGCGGACCTCATAGAAATGAATAGAACAGTGTCCGACCTGTTAAAAATGCAGATTGGACATGAATCCGAAATATGGTTGTGTGCATGAGGCATAATACAGATAATGAACTCCTTACAACTTCAAGTCAGAAATTACTGCAGGAAGCTGTAAAGCACTTTTTATGTCGAAACAATTAAAAAATGATAATAAAGAAATAATAACGGAGGTGCCAAACCTGGCATCCACAGCAGTGTCATCCTGGACAGGTAGTACTGTACTTTACTGTAGATAGGTGCTACTAGACAGCCTGTCAGTTTGTTATACTGATGTTATACCACTGAAATGTCCATACAGATTGGTTTAATCTTCCACCTGCCACAGATTGGCATTGTTAGAAAAATTTAACTTTAGGTGATTCTGTTGTTTCCCATGGCAGCCTGTAGTCTGTCAATACAGTGGGTACTACAGGCTGTCATAAAACGTAAAACATCCTGGAGGACATTAGCGGGAGATGAATGCAGTACAGTACGTGTTTACACATGCCGGGTCAGACACACACGGTTTTGGCAACAGTTAATTTCCACTGAACAACAATATTTTTGGCATCAGTCATTCCTTCCCAAAAATATTTTGTCTGCAGAATTTAAAATGACCTCTCAAAGTCACAGAAATCAGGCAAAAATTGGATTGCCATGACAACCAACAATCATAGTAAACTAGAAATTCAGGACAGTCTGAGGAAAGAAATAGACAGAAGCAAAAGTTGATCAAAGCGCACGCTGTCACTGTTTGGCTACTACTACGGGTACTGGATAATAGTTTCTTAAAAATTGCTTAAGCTTTTTTTTTTGTTAATAATGTTGGCTGGTGATTAAACTGAGTTAATGATTAATGGAATATTCCATCACACATCTGTTTAGAATATGGTTTCTCATACAAAAAACATGCTTTGTTTTATAGGAAAAAATTAAGTAACTAGGGCATCCTAAAATCAGCAAATGCAGGACTAGATATAGAAGGTGCAGAGGTAACAGCCGCATTTGGGGCCCTGGGCCTAATGAGGCTCAGAGGTCCCCAGTGGTCTCATAACCCTGCAGTAGCAGGGGCAGACTGAGAACTTAAAGTGGCCCTGGAAAAAAAACTAAAAGTGGCCTCCATGTTGTAGGCAGATGAAAATTGACAAGGGTGGGGCAACACAAGTAGGCAGGGTCAGCAATACCAGTACAAAATTACCACCCCACCAGAACCATTATACCACAGACAGCTCAATATACTACCCCAGAAGCTGCCCTTCTGTAGTGTCCAGCTCCAGCTACCATGTTGTTTCCTTCTCTCCTCCAGTTGTCTCTAATTAAAATATGGAGCATTAGGATATGATATGTGGGCCACAGCAACAACCCAGCCTTACCCTCAGAATCCTGCTTGGACTTCCTTAGTAGTGACCCTTAGGGTCCATTCACACGACCGTATTTCTGGGTCTGCATCCGTTCTGCCAAAAAATTCATTTCAAAGGGACCACAAAAGATGCGGACAGCACACTGTGTGCTGTCCGCATCTGTAGTTCTTTTCCACGACCCTGCAAAAAAAGATAGAGTATGTCCTATTCTTGTCCGCAAGCAAGGACAAGGATAGGCATTTCTATGATAGGGCTGGCCGCGGACTGCAAAATATTTAGTCGTGTGAATGCACCCGGTAGTACGCTCCCAAGTGGCGAAGGATAAAAAAAAATCTGAGCACCATTCCAAGTCCTCAGCTGTGGTGCAGGCCACAAGCCTCTTTCAGCCTGTTTCCTGAAATTCCACAGTCCTGTGGCTTATGAGGGTGAACAGTGGGGCAGAGAGTCATAGGCTCCTGTTCACTGTTTTAGTATTCAATTGAACAATTAAATTTAGAAGGCATCTTCAGCCACCGGCCAGGTACATTAGGCCCTTATGCTCGATAGTGTAACACGGAGAGCATCAAATCATTATGTACCCGGCCAGCAGGAGGGCTAAGGCATCCCCCTCGGCATCAGCCCATTAGGAAATTTCTCTGGAAGTTCAAGGGCCAGTTCACCCCTGTGCAATAGTGTTACATATGGCACTCATCCAGGATATAGGGGGCCCTGTTGGATTTTTGCCTTACATCTCTGGCCAATTGACAGAATATCATGATAATTTCTGATTAACTTTACAATATGTTCAATACAGGAGTCAGTGAATTTTTGGTCGGTTGTTCTATGAAGTACAGTACATTTGAGAATCTAAGCTTACACTCTGTGTGCCTCCAATTTCTGCAGTTTGTAGCCTGCACTAAAACAATGATAGCTAAAAATATATGTTGTTTGTCCAAAAAAATCTGAGGAATTAGTATGTTAAGTATGGAACCAGGAGTTATTTATTCAGTCTCTACATCAATATTTTCTATTAATGATATCACTAAAGATGAGCGAAGTTTTGAAAATTCAATTTAGCTGCTTTGCTGAATTTTACAAAAAAAGTAGATAGCGCCGCTCCCCATCATTGTGCCCCTCAGATGACTCGTTTATATATGATCGCGGCATCTAAGAGTGATAATACAGTGTATCCTGCGGGCATCCTCACTGTATGCATTTTTGCTGGGGATCGTCATTAGCAACGGGCACAAGTGCAGGAATTGCTCCCCTATATATATGCACAACTGCATGTGGGTTTGAGCACTTCCTGCTTGTTTAATACCACGCCATTCTTTTCAGTTTGTATACACGGACATTCCAGTACATAAATGACATGAGTTGAGTTGCAGTCAAATTTCGCCGAGATCGGATAGGAGGTCCCATCACTCATGTTCAGAAAAGATGCTGTTTGGCAGATCATTGGGCAGCATAGGCATCTTAATTGCCTACATCTCCAAATGCCATTTTGTCGTTTGTTGCTGGCATTGTCCTTATTGCTTCTGGCTTCCCTGAGTTTACTCGGAGCCAATATATTTTTTAGGGTGCGTGCTTCTATATGTTAATATAGGTGCCGTCGGTATTATTTTATTGAGGATGGATTCTTCTTCAGGATATGCCAGTGGTTTGTTTAAAATAGATCTGACCGTATTATGTCTCTGATTATAGGTGGTGATAAAGTTTGCAGTGGTAGTTCTCAATTTTGCTGTCTTGTTTTTGCTTCGGCTCGAGCATTCCAGCTGTGTTAGACTAGCCCGCCTTCACCTGTGCAGCAGTAATGAACCTCAAACCCTTTGAGAAAAATGCTTTTGAAAAAACTCCAATCCAACAAAAACATCATCATCCGTAACGCGGATTAAAGGGGGTGCAATAGTTATCCAGGACAGAGAGGACTACATCAAAGAGGCCACAAGTATCCTATATGACAAGGAATATTACATTCCACTCCATATGACCCCTCCATACAGGACAAAGAGAATTCCTCACACAAATAAAAACACAAGCCATTTACTAGATAAAAAAGAAAAGGAGTACATTCTAATAAAAGAATGAACCCTTTCCACTTTCGAGAAATAAAATGTAAAAACAGCCTTTAGTACGTGCCTTTCTTTTGGTGCGTAGCGAGTTCCAATAGTGAAGTGGGTAATGTTCACATCTATAAAAGCGTTTCTGTAAATGGACCGCGCTGCTCCAGGACAAAGCTGACAATCCTCCCTTCCAGATCTCACAGAACTTTTATGGATATGGGTAAGCAGTCAGTTCACTAGATTCACCTTTGCTTTGGGAACCTTATGAGAAATCAAGGTTGCCACACATAGTGAAGTACAATCACAAAAGTTCCAACTGCAAGGTTTTATTGTACTTAAAAGATAGATATGGTAACAAATCATTCACCCGACCAGGTTTCGCTTTAGAAAGCTTTGTCAGGGGTATTCAACCCTGACGGAAGCTTTCTAAAGCGAAACCCGGGTCGGAGTGTATGATCTGTTACATATCTATCTTATAAGTATAATAAAACCTTGCAGTTGGAACTTTTGTGATTGTACTTCACTATGTGTGGCAACCTTGATTTCTCATAAGGTTCCCAAAGCAAAGGTGAATCTGAAGTGAACTGACTGCTTACCATATCCATAAAGGTTCTGTGAGATCTGGGAAGGGAGGATTGTTCAGCTTTGTCCTGGAGCAACGCGGTCCATTTACAGAAACCCTTTCCACTTTCTACCATATCACAAGATTCGTAAAGATCTAAATCTGAAGAAGGATCCCATCCTCAATAAAATAATACAGACTGCACCTAAATTAACATATAAAAGAGCACCCACCTGAAAAATATATTGGCTCGAGTAAACTCAGGGAAGCCAGAAGCCATAAGGACAATGCCAGCAACGAACGACAAAATGGCAGTTGGAGATGTAGGCAATCAAGATGCCTATGCTGCCCAATGATCTGCCAAACAGCATCTTTTCTGGACAAGAGTGATGGGACCTCCTATCCGATCTCTGCGAAACTTGACTGCAACTCAACTCATGTCATTTGCGTACTGGAATGTCCGTGCAATTTAATTTATGTTGGACGTACTATACAGACATTCAGAAACAGACTAAATAAGCACAGATCCAACATAAAGAAACAATATCTCAAACACAACGTCTCAAGATACGCCACAGATTACCACGGAGAGAGCCCAGTATGGTTTAAGATTACCCCGATAGAACCAATTCCAACACATCAAACCGAAGAAGACAGGAAATGTATTGGATCTTCAAACTTTAAAGTTTAAATCCGTATGGTTTCAATCAACGAGGCATTCGAAATCAACTTCTAAACCCCTTGGTCTACCTGTAATAACATTCAAGTTAATACCGAAAACGTACATACATGTTCCCTAATCAAATAAATACGAAACACACTTGGTGAATAACTAGTATTTATTCATTCATTTTATAGTGAGAAGACCAGCAACATATAATGAATTTATTCACGATCATATTGTTTATAACGGGATTGTTTTTATTTACATTTTATTTTCATTTAACCACTTCCCGCAACTGTAACGCCGAAAGACGTCATTGCGGCGTCTCCCCCAGGCTACGCTAACGCCAATTGGCGTCATCTCGCGTGAGCCGAGATTTCCTGTGAACGCGCGCACACAGGCGCGCGCGCTACAGGAACGGAAGGTAAGAGAGTTGATCTCAGCCTGCCAGCGGGATCGTTCGCTGGCAGGCTGGAGATGTGATTTTTTTAACCCTAACAGGTATATTAGACGCTGTTTTGATAACAGCGCTATTATACCTGCTACCTGGTCCTCTGGTGGTCCCCTTTGTTTGGATCGACACCAGATGCACAGGTGGCCTCAGTAAAGTAGCACCAAGCACCCACCTACACTACAACTACACCCCCCCCCCCCGTCACTTATTAACCCCTTATTAGCCCCTGATCACCCCATATAGACTCCCTGATCACCCCCCTGTCATTGATTACCCCCCTGTCATTGATCACACCCCTGTAAAGCTCCATTCAGACGTCCGCATGATTTTTACGGATCCACTGATAGATGGATCGGATCCGCAAAACGCACACGGACGTCTGAATGGAGCCTTACAGGGGCGTGATCAATGACTGTGGTGATCACCCCATATAGACTCCCTGATCACCCCCCTGTCATTGATTACCCCCCTGTCATTGATCACACCCCTGTAAAGCTCCATTCAGACGTCCGCATGATTTTTACGGATCCACTGATAGATGGATCGGATCCGCAAAACGCATACGAACGTCTGAATGGAGCCTTACAGGGGCGTGATCAATGACTGTGGTGATCACCCCATATAGACTCCCTCATCACCCCCCTGTCATTGATCACACCCCTGTAAAGCTCCATTCAGACGTCCGCATGATTTTTACGGATCCACTGATAGATGGATCGGATCCGCAAAATGCACACGGACGTCTGAATGGAGCCTTACAGGGGCGTGATCAATGACTGTGGTGATCACCCCATATAGACTCCCTGATCACCCCCCTGTCATTGATTACCCCCCTGTCATTGATCACACCCCTGTAAAGCTCCATTCAGACGTCCGCATGATTTTTACGGATCCACTAATAGATGGATCGGATCCGCAAAACGCATACGAACGTCTGAATGGAGCCTTACAGGCGCATGATCAATGACTGTGGTGATCACCCCATATAGACTCCCTCATCACCCCCCTGTCATTGATCACACCCCTGTAAAGCTCCATTCAGACGTCCGCATGATTTTTACGGATCCACTGATAGATGGATCGGATCCGCAAAACGCACACGGACGTCTGAATGGAGCCTTACAGGGGCGTGATCAATGACTGTGGTGATCACCCCATATAGACTCCCTGATCACCCCCCTGTCATTGATTACCCCCCTGTCATTGATCACACCCCTATAAAGCTCCATTCAGACGTCCGCATGATTTTTACGGATCCACTGATAGATGGATCGGATCCGCAAAACGCATACGGATGTCTGAATGGAGCCTTACAGGGGCATGATCAATGACTGTGGTGATCACCCCATATAGACTCCCTCATCACCCCCCTGTCATTGATCACCCCCCCTGTCATTGATCACACCCCTGTAAAGCTCCATTCAGACGTCCGCATGATTTTTACGGATCCACTGATAGATGGATCGGATCCGCAAAACACATACGGACATCTGAATGGAGCCTTATAGGGGGTGATCAATGACAGGGGGGGTGATCACCCCATATAGACTCCCTGATCACCCCCCTGTCATTGATCACCCCCCCTGTCATTGATCACCCCCCTGTCATTGATTACCCCCCTGTCATTGATCACCCCCCTGTAAAGCTCCATTCAGACGTCCGCATGATTTTTACGGATACACTGATAGATGGATCGGATCCGCAAAACGCATACGGACGTCTGAATGGAGCCTTACAGGGGCGTGATCAATGACTGTGGTGATCACCCCATATAGACTCCCTGATCACCCCCCTGTCATTGATTACCCCCCTGTCATTGATAACCCCCTGTAAAGCTCCATTCAGACGTCCGCATGATTTTTAAGGATTTACTGATAGATGGATCGGATCCGCAAAACGCATACGGACGTCTGAATGGAGCCTTACAGGGGCATGATCAATGACTGTGGTGATCACCCCATATAGACTCCCTGATCACCCCCCTGTCATTGATCACCCCCCCTGTCATTGATCACCCCCCTGTCATTGATCACACCCCTGTCATTGATCACCCCTCTGTAAGGCTCCATTCAGACATTTTTTTGGCCCAAGTTAGCGGAAATTATTATTTTTTTCTTACAAAGTCTCATATTCCACTAACTTGTGTCAAAAAATTAAATCTCACATGAACTCACCATACCCCTCACGGAATCCAAATGCGTAAAATTTTTTAGACATTTATATTCCAGACTTCTTCTCACGCTTTAGGGCCACTAGAATGCCAAGGCAGTACAAATACCCCACATGTGACGCCATTTCGGAAAGAAGACATCCCCAGGTATTCCGTGAGGGGCATATTGAGTCCATGAAAGATTGAATTTTTTGTCCCAAGTTAGCGGAAAGGGAGACTTTGTAAGAAAAAAAAAAAAAATATAAATTTCCGCTAACTTGTGCCAAAAAAAAAATTTCTATGAACTCGCCATGCCCCTCATTGAATACCTTGGGGTGTCTTCTTTCCAAAATGGGGTCACATGTGGGGTATTTATACTGCCCTGGCATTCTAGGGGCCCCAAAGCGTGAGAAGAAGTCTGGTATCCAAATGTCTAAAAATGCCCTCCTAAAAGGAATTTGGGCACCTTTGCGCATCTAGGCTGCAAAAAAAGTGTCACACATCTGGTATCGCCGTACTCAGGAGAAGTTGGGGAATGTGTTTTGGGGTGTCATTTTACATATACCCATGCTGGGTGAGAGAAATATCTTGGTCAAATGCCAACTTTGTATAAAAAAATGGGAAAAGTTGTCTTTTGCCAAGATATTTAACTCACCCAGCATGGGTATATGTAAAATGACACCCCAAAACACATTCCCCAACTTCTCCTGAATACGGCGATACCACATGTGTGACACTTTTTTGCAGCCTAGGTGGGCAAAGGGGCCCATATTCCAAAGAGCACCTTTAGGATTTCACAGGTCATTTACCTACTTACCACAAATTAGGGCCCCTAGAATGCCAGGGCAGTATAACTACCCAACAAGTGACCCCATTTTGGAAAGAAGACATCCCAAGGTATTCGCTGATGGGCATAGTGAGTTCATGGAAGTTTTTATTTTTTGTCACAAGTTAGTGGAAAATGATGATTTTATTTTTATTTATTTTTCTTACAAAGTCTTATATTCCACTAACTTGTGACAATAAATATAAAAACTTCCATGAACTCACTATGCCCATCAGCGAATACCTTGGGGTGTCTTCTTTCCAAAATGGGGTCACTTGTGGGGTAGTTATACTGCCCTGGCATTCTAGGGACCCAAATGTGTGGTAAGGAGTTTGAAATCAAATTCTGTAAAAAAATGACCAGTGAAATCCGAAAGGTGCTCTTTGGAATATGGGCCCCTTTGCCCACCTAGGCTGCAAAAAAGTGTCACACATGTGGTATCTCCGTATTCAGGAGAAGTTGGGGAATGTGTTTTGGGGTGTCATTTTACATATACCCATGCTGGGTGAGAGAAATATCTTGGCAAAAGACAACTTTTACCATTTTTTTATACAAAGTTGTCTTTTGCCAAGATATTTCTCTCACCCAGCATCCAAAGAGCACCTTTCGGATTTCACCGGCCATTTTTTACAGAATTTGATTTCAAACTCCTTACCACACATTTGGGCCCCTAGAATGCCAGGGCAGTATAACTACCCCACAAGTGACCCCATTTTGGAAAGAAGACATCCCAAGGTATTCGCTGATGGGCATAGTGAGTTCATGGAAGCTTTTATTTTTTGTCACAAGTTAGTGGAATATGAGACTTTGTAAGAAAAAAAAAAAATCATCATTTTCCGCTAACTTGTGACAAAAAATAAAAAGTTCTATGAACTCACTATGCCCATCAGCGAATACCTTAGGGTGTGTACTTTCCGAAATGGGGTCATTTGTGGGGTGTTTGTACTGTCTGGCCATTGTAGAACCTCAGGAAACATGACAGGTGCTCAGAAAGTCAGAGCTGCTTCAAAAAGCGGAAATTCACATTTTTGTACCATAGTTTGTAAACGCTATAACTTTTACCCAAACCATTTTTTCTTTACCCAAACATTTTTTTTTTATCAAAGACATGTAGAACAATAAATTTAGAGCAAAATTTATATATGGATCTCGTTTTTTTTTGCAAAATTTTACAACTGAAAGTGAAAAATGTCATTGTTTTGCAAAAAAATAGTTAAATTTCGATTAATAACAAAAAAAGTAAAAATGTCAGCAGCAATGAAATACCACCAAATGAAAGCTCTATTAGTGAGAAGAAAAGGAGGTAAAATTCATTTGGGTGGTAAGTTGCATGACCGAGCAATAAACCGCTAAAGTTGTGGAGTGCCGATTTGTAAAAAAGGGCCTGGTCTTTAGGGGGGTATAAACCTGTGGTCCTTAAGTGGTTAAAGAGGTTTTTAATCACCATTGAAAATATGATATACCTCTTCTTATCCATACATAAGTCCTCTAACCTTATTACCACCATTTTTAAGACCTCCCCCTTTCTTTTTATATACTGTAAGGGATTAGCTCTATCTCTGGGGGTTTCGGTCACAGATATCTCGCTAAAAACCGGGTTGCAGTACAAACAGTGAATTTATTTTGGCACACGAGCAATACCAGACCAATTAAACAATAAACAAACACCTGCCCGCTGGGCTCTAACTAAACATACGATACAATCCCTGACTCACCTATACAGTGTTGTTCAGATACAGTGTCAGATCTGGCTTTCTATGCCAAGCGACTGCCAGTTTCCAGGCTGTAACACGGTCAGTCCAGGCTATTTCCCAGCCTCATGGTTTCACAGCCAAACCCAGCTGAAAACACATGTCCAGACCCTCACCTGTCCTCTGGTTGTAACCACACCCCCAAATGACAGTCTGGGATGGGCTTTTACCCAGTAACGATTGTGGCACCTGGTGCTGCCTCAGACCAGCTGATTGACGGGAAGAGATGGAAAAATCTGCCACACACCTCTCCTAATAGCCATGAGGCCTGTCACTGCCTCACATACCCCCCTCTTTGTTTCCCCCTTGTTCTAGCCCGTAGGGTTGAGCACTAGCATCACACCCAGATGCTCGTGAGAGGGCATCCACCTGGCTTACAGTCTTCCCTTTATTCTGCCAGACCCAGTAAAACAGCGCTTAGTTTGTCACAAACATGAATTTATTACGAAGCAGATAAGACCTACGGGATTTCCTTGCCCAACTTATGACCAAGTAGTCTCTTTCGTGAGCGGGGATAATGCATTTTAGCATCTGTGGCCTCTCTCTTCTCTTTTTTCTTTTTCTCTCCACTTTTTGCATTCAGCCTCTGGACCTTTTCACAGAAGATATACGTTCGGCAGGCTCTCTTTTTAGACTCTCTGGCTTCTGACCTTTCTTGGACTGCTGCAGCTCTTGACTGAACTATTCCCTGTCCTGGTCGGGTCCCGACCCTTTCTCATTTGCTTTGCAGG
Source organism: Bufo bufo (assembly GCF_905171765.1). Taxonomy (NCBI): domain Eukaryota; kingdom Metazoa; phylum Chordata; class Amphibia; order Anura; family Bufonidae; genus Bufo; species Bufo bufo. The sequence goes on from NC_053396.1 coordinate 130,610,294, forward strand.
GCTCCTTCTGCAGAGCATGCTTGTCCCCTCTCACTACTTTTCCGTGGATCCGGTTCACTTCTTTCTTCTTTTCAGCGGTGGTTTCCCCAGCTTTGGCAACAGTTTAGAGACTTGTTGTTGCAGCACCTGAGGACCTCCCGTCTTCCACCACATCGCCCTTAACTTCTTCAGCCTTTGTCTTCTTGGGCCCGGCATCATATACTTGCCCTCTTAAGTCCCTTTCTTCTTTCTCTCTGAGGTAGGAGTCATCGGGTACAGCGGGGTCTTCAGCAGACTCTTCGTCTTCTGACATCCAGGACACTGTTCTCTTTTCGAGGAGGAGTCAGGAGAGCCAGCCCCTCGTAAGTGACAGTGTCCGAAAACTGATTGTTCACCTCCTCGTACTTCTTCCCCAGCAGGCTGCTGGCTATTTGGAAGTCCTTGTAGATGGAGGGGACGTCTTTCAGGCCCAGGCTATACTCTACCATGGGTCTTTGGGCTTCAGCATCCACATCAGCCCCATCAACTGGTTCAGCAGAAGCATCTTCCATCTTCTCTACCTCTGCCAGCCCCGCAGTGCCATCATCTCCAGACCCATTCTTAACAGGCTCTTACTTCTTGGCATCTTTCAGAGGATTCTCCTCTTCAGAGTGATCATTTTCCTTTGACTGAGCCAACCTGTCATCTCGAGAAGCTCTTGCCTCTAACTCTTCAAGCTTAGTCCTCATTTCTTCTACCTGCTGCTCGAGAGCACGTTTAGACTTTTTCAACTCATAGACGTTCTTCCCGATGTCATCCTCGGAACTCATGGAATCCACCATCTCTGCTCTGAGTTGCTTGTTCAGCCTCTCAAATTCATCTTGCTCCTCAAGTGCTTCTTCAAGAGCTCTAGTCAAGGAGAGGGCCTTGGTCTTTTTCTCTCGCGCATCAGCCTTCGCTCGGTCATGTTCTTCGGCATATCGGGCCCAGATCACTTTTTCTTCCACCCGGGGCTGGACAAGCTTCTTGTTTCTTTTTAGTTTTTCACACAAGTTTGTTAGAAGCGCCCCGTACTTGGGCCTCCTGTTCCAGCTGCTCCTTGCTGTGCTCTGCTGGAGCAGATATAGGAGTATTACCATTCTCCTTTGGACACCTGGTGGGGGTTCCACCCAGGGTTCCTTTAAACACTTTATCTGTGTCTACCGCATATTTCTGTGCTTCTTTGGAGCCTTTGCTCTCCAGCTGGATATCAGGCCCTTCAGCTCACGCATTTCTGTCTGAGTCTCCTCCTTTGACTCTTCTGCTGCCTTCTTCCATTGTTCTGGGAAGACTGCTAGTCCCTTTTCTAGCGGCTCTAGGGACCTTGTGGAGAGAGAAAGATCATCTTCCTGTTTGCAGCTGTACCGACAAGTCAGGTCATCTACCACTGCCTGGGTATGGGTCTCAGACACTAGGTGGACGTCTCCCCACTCAACTCTCGTCACATCAGGTATCAGTCATTATTTTATAATCATGATATAGTTGTTTTTATAATCATGTTTATAATGACGATATAATCGTATTTACAAATCAAGTGTACCATCTAGAATTTCCTTATCAAATTTATTTCATCTTCGTATTACCATGCTTACACCTCCATTTAATTTATTTCACATTTATTTCATCACATCTTCATCTCACCATGATCATACTTCATAATAATTTTAATGGTCATTATATATTGTATTCATGTTTATTATGTCTCAGGATTTACTTATACTTATATTTACCTTTTTTTATATCTCATGATTGTTTTTATACTAAATATTTCCCTCATGTATTTTAATCATCACCATGTATTATATAACTATTTACTTCTTCATTAGGTACTCCCCCTAATCTAGGTGCCCCCGTGTTTGCATCCATCCACTCTGGGTATCCACATCCATTTAGGATATTTCCAGTTTCCCCCTATGTCTCTTTCACTATTATCCAAATCTTAGCAAACGGTGCCAGCGCAAGCCGTAGACTCGGCGATGCGCCACGTGACAAATCCGAGTCACGTGCCTGTGGGGCTGCTGGCCGCCTCTCAGCCCAGCGTCCAGGAGGCACCATGGCAACAATCACGGGATTGGAACTACAGCAATCACGTGATTCAGGCCAGTCCTACTTCAAAGAGCACCGCTCTTCCACCCAACATTCAGGGTCTCTATAGAAATGGTCACGTGATTGGGAACACCGCGATCATGTAACCCAGGCCTGCTCTTCACTGCCCCTTAGTAAAATATTCATGAATGGACACATGAAAACGGTCACATGATCGAGAACCCCGCGATCACGGGACCCAGGCTCGCTCTCCACTGCCCCTTATTAAAATATTCATTAGAATATTCAATAAAACATCCATTTGAAGCGCATCTAATAAACAATGAATATCCACACCAGGAACTTTAATAAATTATTTATTTTCAACATACATGTAAATGAGAATACTTTGATGTGTATACATACTTTTAACAGATGTTTATGCTAATGTGACAACACCTGTGGGTGGTCCCACAAGACAGAAACCACTCACAGATGATTTTTTGGGGTGTTTTTTTTTTACTGTTGATATACCTGCACCATATGATCATTTATACAAGCTAACCTGATGAAGGGGATCATAATTCCCCGAAATGCGTTGTTTTTTTTTACCTTGTATGATTTTGAAAGATTCTATAACACAAGACTGTCTTGACCGGGTTTTGAAGCGCCGAAGCAGGATTTTAATTTCTTCATTATATAACTATAACTTGAATATGTTTTAGTAAACAGGTAATAAAAACTGAATTTGTGTCAGTGTCCAAATATATATACCTAACTGTATGTGCCATGTCATAACTTTGTCCACTATTTCCATGGCATCACTTGGTGCAGTTCCTCTTTACTTGTAAAATCATAGGTAATAAATCATAGGTATTAAGACTTAGAGCAAACTGTTCCCTATGCCGTAAGTACATCACTCAAATAAGTGAACACCATATGATACTACAGCAGTAACGTGGGGATTAAGAAAAATTGTTGCATGTTGAATTGAATTTAGAGATGAGCGAATTTTACATGATCGCAGCATCTGAGTGTAAAAACAGTGTGAAATGAACATTTAAAAAAATTTAATCAAACTTACTGCGTCCATTTGCTTGCGACGGGCCGGCCGCCACCATCTCGCTTGAAGATCTGGCGCGAAATCTTGCGCAGCGCGAGATTATGTCATCACGCCAGCCGACATTGTGACATCATACGTCACCATGCACAGGATTTCGGCCGAGATCTTCAATCAAGATGGCGGCTGACAGGCAAATGGAGGAGGTAAGAATGAATTTTTTTGTTTTATACTATTTCAGGTTAAATCGATTCGCTTACATGAAGCACGAGGACATTCGGCTTTGAGGTGAATCGAATTTATCCTGAAATTCGGATCGAATTTCACTTCGTGGTATTCGATTCGCTCATCTCTAATTGCATTCAAGGGATTTTCTAGATGTTTAATATTGATGACCAATCCTCAGGAAAGGTCATCAATATCAGAATAGCAGGGGTCCCACTCCCAGCACCCTCCGCCGATCAGCTGTTTGAAGAGAAGGCTGCGCTTGTACGAGCACTGCCTTCTTTTCATTGTTTACTTGTTCACTGTCGCAACCACAGCGGTGAACAGGTTTAATTACAAGTAAGCCATCCCATTTACTTCAATGGGACAGCTCCTGCTGTGGTTGCGACGGCGAGCAGGTCAACAGTGAAGAGTAGGTAGCACTAGTATGAGCACAGCCTTCTCTTCAAACAGCTGACTGGTAGGGGTGCCGGACCCCGCCAATCTGATATTGATGACCTATCCTGAGAATGGGTCATCAATATAAATAAAGTGGACAACCCCTTTAAGTGCTTGTTTGGTTCTTTTGAATACAGATTTATATGGAATGAGTTATTGTTAATTATATATAATGTATATTAAATTTGTTGTAAGTTTTAGGCAAGCATGAATCTGTATTTCTGGATTTGCTCTTTTTGATGTTAACCCAATGTTTAAATGGGTAATCGTATGAAAAATATTGTTTGTAGTTAAATCCAGCCCAACATTATAAACCTTTTTGTATTGGCATATTAAAAAATGCCAATACTCCTAGACATTCCAAGATTAATGTTAGAATAGCGCCCCCTGCTGTATTGAACAGCCATCCTGTGTCCACCTCAGCAATTACAGTAACACTGTCTTGCTCTTTTTTCACTTGCTCTGAGCAGACATCTCCACAAATCTAAGGGAGTACGAGAGGGCATGTGCGTCCACTTCTCTACATTTACTGAGGTGGACACAATAAGGTTTTTCATTCAGGAGGCTCCGCTCTAATATTATTCCTGGAATATCTAGGAATATAAATCATTTTATTAATAAGTGTAAAAACTTTTCTTTTTTCTTTTTAAAACAACAGGCATAAAAGAAACAGTAATATTGGCAAGCCTACATCACTACTGCACAGTTGACTTTGAAGTGAGCAGTGAGCATATATAGCTCTTTTATGATGTGAGGTTCTTTATGTTCCTTTCTGCTGGGTTTGTATCCTTCCTTGAGCTAGAAATGACTGAGAAGAGGCAGAAGAAGTTGATCTGTTATGACAATGTATTCTATGGCATCACGCTAAATGGAAAAGAAACACTGAATAAATAAGCCGATATCCCTGGTACTTTTCAGTGTGAAGCTGGCCAAGTGCAGTCCAATTAATCCCTCTGTTGATGGAAAGTTCAGAAGCGCATCGATATAAGGATGCTACAACATAAGCTTTTTCTTGTGGCTACTTGGAAACAATACAAAGGCTCTACCTTAAGACTGCAGTTTGGTTGCAATCAGCGGAAGAAATGCTGATGGCCACCAGGGTGCCTAATTTATTCTTTATTCTGTCTTCTCTTTACAAAATGACTGGGAGTAAAGGGGGAATTGCTGCAGACATTATCAAGCGTTATTTCTGTATTGAACACTAGGGAAACGCTGTTTTATAGATGTAGGATTGTTAGATATACTCTACAGTTAAAAATATTTTTACTCAAGTGAGAATTCCCACAGCATGCCATTTCGTGTGTTAAGATTAGAGGTGAGTAAAAACATTAGGGCACATTTTCTAAAATCTGCCAAATTTATCACAGTGCTGTATACTCATGCTGTATGATAAATGTAGTGAATCTTTAGATACTTTTGGAGGCGATTTATCAAACTGGTGTAAAGGAAAACTGGCTTAGTTGCCCAGGAGCTTTAAAAAATGAAAAGTGGAATCTGACTGGTTGTTATGGGCAACTAAGCCAGTTTTCCTTTACTCCAGTTCTGATAAATCTACCCCTTTTCATTTACACCATCTATTGGTTCGTTTACATTTTTTGGGGAAAAATGATTCACCAAATGTTGGCACATGTTATTATTAACTTAAGCTACTCCCTCTTCCAATAAGTCACGCCCAATTGTTAAACAAGTTGGTAAAAGTGTCTAAAAAACTTTAAAGGGGTCTCTATGCTGCAGATATTGACACCCAGTACCCCCACCAGTCAGCCTTCTCATTACAGAATAGAGATCTGACTGGTAAGGGTGTGTTGTTATGACCAAGGACATGTAACTTGTCTGAAATGCGTCAACTTTGTACCAGGTGCTGTCTCCCCATATGTGTGTATTGCTGTGAGTATGTTATAAAGATATATTTGGATTTTAAATCTGTGCTGGATCTACTCCTTGGTTGTTCCTGTGTTAACATCTGCATTCGAAGCTCAGGAGTCTCCATCATTGGAGTCTCAGCTACAGGCCTCCATCATTGAAAACAACAGGACAAAATAGAACAGAATTCTTAATGGACTGCGCGCCAATGGTGTCACTTGTGTTCCGGGTCCGGTACTTCCACCGTACACCATATTCTGCTAGAATAGAGCTGAATAACTGAAATCAGTAGTAGAGATGTGAACAGAGTCTAACAGCTTACCTACTGGTCATGTTTTAAAGCTCTTTATATGGTTGGATACCAACTCACAGGGTGGCCACCTACCCTTGGTACCTAACAGATAATTATTTAATGAAAAGCAGATCATTGGAATTTGCTGCAAAGAGATCCTACGATTTCTGTTTTATATATATTTGACAAATGTTTAAAACAGAAAGAACTAGACATGTCCTACCTTTTTTTTTTTCAAATATATATTTTTTTTCAATTTCGACTTTCCTAACCTGTTTTCACCATGTAAACAAATAACTCTGGTTTGTTTCTATCCTATATTATTATTATTATTATTATTATTTATTTTAAAGCGCAATTTAGTTTATGGCGATATACACATACATAATATAAAATTACAAATACAATAAATTATTAACAGACTGATACAGAGGGTAAGAGGACCCTGCCCACAAGAGCTTGCAATCTACAAGGGATGGAGGGAGAACACAGTGGGTGAGCTGCTCACCTGGCTGTGTGGTGGCAGCATGCCTAGGTGGTAGGCCTTCCTGAAGAGGTTGGTTTTCAGGTAACTTTTGAAAGTTTGAATGTTGGGGGAGAGTCTAATGTGCTCGGGAAGTGAGTTCCAGAGTAGGGGAGAGGCACGTGAGAAATATTTTAGTTGACTGTGTGAAGAACAGACGAGAGAAGAACAAAGAAAAAGATCCTGTGAAGATCCGAGATTATGTGTTGGGATGTATCTTGAAAGCAGGTCAGGGATGTAAGGAGGGGACAGATTGTGGATGGCCTTATATGTAGTTGTTAGTGTTTTAAACTTAATTCTTGGGCAATGAGGAGCCAGTGAAAGGATTGGATGAGGTCAGAGGCAGCAGAGAAACAAGGGGAGAGGTGGATTAACTGGGCAGCAGAGTTTAGAATAGATTGGAGGGGTGCTAGAGTTCTAGATGGGAGGCTACAGAAGAGAATGTTGCAGTAGTCCAGGCAGGAGATGCTGAGGTCATGCACTAGCATTTCAATTGAGTCAGGGGTGAGGAAGTAGCAAATACGAGAGATGTTCTTGAGTTGAAACTGGCAATTCGAGGTAAGGGTTTGGATGTGTGGCAGAATCAAATTTTATACCCAGTCAGTGGACCTATAAGACTGGAGAAGGCATGGTGCTGTTAACTGTAATGGATAGGTCTGGTATGGGTACTGAGTGACATGGGGGAAAGATGATGAATTCAGTTTTCTCCATGTTGAGTTTTAGGAAGCGGGAGGATAAGAATGAAGATATAGTTGACAGACATGCTGGGATTCTGGACATCTGGACTAGAGAGGTACATTTAGGTGTCATCAGCATAGAGGTGGTATTGGAAGCCATGGGACTCTATGAGCTGTCAGGCTGAATGTATACATGAGTGAAAGTAGGGGACCCAGGACAGAGCCTTAAGGGACATTCAACTGAAAGGGGGCATGAAGAGGAGGTGGTGTATGAATGGGAAACTCTGAAAGTTGGGAGGTAAGAGGAGATCCAGGAGAGGTTTAGGTCTTTGATGCTGAGGGGAGAGAGCGTTTCTAACAGGAGAGAATGGTCAACAGTGTTAAAAGCAGAGGACGTGTCAAGGAGGAGGAGTACAGAGTTATGATGTTTAGTTCTGGAAGGTAGCAGATTTGGTTAAGGCAGTTTCAGTGGAGTGATTAGGTCTAAAGCTAGATTGCAGCTGATATAAAAGTGAGTTGGATAATAGGTGGACATGTTGCTCTAGGAGTTTTGATGCAAATGGGAGAAGTGAGATGGGGTAATAGCTGGATAAAGAGGATGGGTTCAAGGAGGGCTTCTTAAGTATGGGAGTGATGGTTCAAAGTTTTAAAGAGGAGGAAAGAAACTAGTGTTTGCAATAGTTTGAAGAGGTGGGTTATGGCAGGGATAGCTATAGCGGTAAGGTTGGTGATGAGGTGGGAGAACATGGGTCAAGGGCACAGGTGGTGAGGTGGGAGTTGGATGTTGCACTTCCTGTTGCTGTATCCAACCAATCCATGATGCACTTCTCCTATCTCTGCCACAGTTCCAATACTGCCCAGCTAGTTACATAGACTCTACCCTAGCACTGCTCCTAACAATGCCCAGCTAATTTATAGCTCCTCCCCCAGCTAGTTACATAGACACTCTCATATCACTACACTGCCATGGACATAGTATCAAGTAGTCTACAACTGGAGTGGGCGGAGTAACTGGGTGGAGTGGCTTTGAGTAACTGTTGTGTGGTTGGAGTGGCTGGAGAAACTGTGGAAAGGTTGGACTGGGCAGAGTAACTTTATGGAGTGGGCAGAGTAACTGTGTGGAGTGTTTGGAGTGAATAAAGATAGTAAACATTACACTAACCAATTGATTGATCAAATTTAAAAAGTGCACATGGCAAGCTTGATAGAGTGAGAAATGCATTTCAACTTTTATTTCTTTATTTAGCACATTTATTGCAATGTTGTTGCCCAAAGTGCTTCACAGTTACATAAAACATACATTTATAAAAAACATTAGCAGCCATTTGTGTAGGTGGGCTTGAAAATGAGGGAGTGGTGGCAGTTTAAGAAAATCATGTCCTGATTTTTCAGCTCACACTCTAGCTTTTGTCACTCTGCTGGCTGCTCACACACCTGGGTTCCTTTGGCAACTCACTCTACAGCAAGGCACAGAAGAGCGGTTAAAACAAACTGCTCCAACTTGCTCACTTCACTGGCAGTTGCCATCTTCAAAACGGTCGTAGTTTAAAAATTATAAATCATACAGCAAAGCAAAGAGCTTTATATTGTGAGAATCACAAGACCCAGACCTACATTTTGATGCATAGCATGTCTCTGAAATATTAAAAAAGAAGGCACAGTTGTAGTTTAGAAATTGCCCTTCAAATTTGAGGTGGCTTGAGTGAGTTTCAATGATGTCAATGGGCGGCGTAAATTGCAAACAAATGGTCATATTGTGAAAACTATCAGGACTATGGCTTAGTCGTGGACATTTTTAGTGGCAGCAGGGATAGCTGAACGTTTTGTACAAGATTTGTGTAGGTGGGCTTGAAAATTAGGGAATGGTGGCACTTTAGAAATCATATCCTTATTTTTTAGCTCACACACTAACTTTTGCTAGCTCCCACTCTAGTTTTGAACATTCCGCCATTCATTCCTATGGGTCCAATTTTGCCACAAAAACCACTGATATTTCGTGAACTATTCTGCGAAACGTTCCACAAAGTAATAGCACACCAATCGGAAACAATCCGCACGTTGTGGTATATAACTGTCTATGTAGTGTGAAACCTGTGGGTTTGGGTGGTAAATTTGGCTATAATAATAAGAATATACTGTATATGTGAGGATAACAGTAAGTGGTCTTGCCATGCAAGAACACTTAATATGAAAGAGCTGTGTGGACAGCCCAGAACAGAAGATAGGAGTAATAAAAGAATACATTGCAAAATTACAACTTCCTTCATAAATGATTACTTTAAAGGATGTTGATGCAAATCGGAAACTTCTTTATGCCTTCAGAAGAATGTGCTAAGAAACTGAATAGGCGATCCTTCTCAGCCTATCAAACAAGTGAGGTGATCTTTCACATACAACTAATTTTCCTTCATTGCTGTCCTATTGGAAGTTTGTTTTTAAAGGGGTTTGCAAGTTTTTAAGTTATCACCTGCCGGAGTCAGCTATCTCTGATAGTCCCATAGAAAATAAATGCAGTGGAGGGGTGAATGTCTGACCATCCGTACCACTTATTGGTGGAACAGAACTCCCATTGTCAAGACTGGTGGGGGTCACAGTGGTTGGAACTTCCAATAATCAGTATCCTCTACCCTGTGGCACTTGGCACAACCCCTTTAAGGTATGAGACAGATGCCTAATTTCAATATATCTACCTCTTTGAGAGAAACAGGGAATTACTTTCTATGATGTGGCCTAGGCTCTAAAAGAGAGTTTGTGCTACTTACATATACAGTACATGAAGACAATATACTCTAGGTGCCTAAGTAACTGATCTTATTTATAGAAAATACAGTTTTTCTTGCAGAATACTGGCAAAAAAAATCCTGCATTTTTTTGGTATTCTATATAAAAATGTATCCTGACTAAAGTGACATGTGACATTCTGCATCAGTTTTCTTTCTGTAGAAATACAGTAATTGGGATCTATCAAGTCATCTGTTTTTTTTTTTTTTTAATCCAGAGATCTACACAGCAAGGAGCATTTTCTAGAGCAAGAGTCTCCCAAGTATGCACTGAAATTATATGAGCACCATACACCAGTCAGCTTTACTAATAAGAGTGGTGACAGAAACAATAGTCTTTAATACACTCACGCCAGAGTGTTTATAGCTTTTTTGTGATTTGGCTGAATGCATTTACCATACAGGTCATGTTAAAAGCATTGGAAGGCATTTTGTGAATGATGAGCAGCACTTCGGTTTATTTTTAATATAATTTAGGGAGAGGAATGTTTAAACATTTTTGCCAATATACTTTATTAGAGAGAGATGTATCTTTGTACTAGGAAACATGTGTAAAGAGTCTTCTTAGCAAAGATTTAAAGAGGACCTTTCACCGATCTTACCTATGAACTAACTAAACAGACATGTGGAGCAGCACCCGGGGATATCACTGCACTTACTATTATCCCCGGGCGCCGCTCCGTTCTCCCGTTATGCCCTCCGGTATCTCCGCTCACTAAGTTATAGTAGGCGGAGATTCCAGTCCCTAAGTTATGGTAGGCGGAGTCTGCTCTAGCGCTGGCCAACCGCAGCGCAGAGCTTACAGCCTGGGAGGTTATTTTCTCCCAGGCTGTGAGCTCTGCAATGCGATTGGCCAGCGATACAGAAGAACAAGGGCAGACTCCGCCTACCATAACTTAGGGAACGGAGATACCGGAGGACATAGCAGGAGAACGGAGCAGCACCCGGGGATAATAGTAAGTGCAGTGAGATCCCCGGGTGCCGCTCCACATGTCTGTATAGTTAGTTCATAGGGTAAGAATCGGTGAAAGGTCCTCTTTAACTGAGCATTTTTAAAGGGGTTTTTGTCATCACAGACAATGGAGGCATATCGCTAGGATATGCCCCCATTGTCTGATAGGTGCAGGTCCCACCTCTGGGACCCTCACCTACACGGAGAACGGAGCGGGCAAAGTATTGTAGGGCGCACTGCGCCTGCACTGCCGCCCTCCATTCATTTCTATGGGGCCGTGGAAAATAGACAAGAGCTAGCTTGGCAATTTCCATCAGACTCATAGAAATAAATGGGAGAGGGGGCCACGCATGCGTGGTGCGCTCCCATTCACTTGTATGGGAGCAGCGGGGAGCAGCGCTTGGTGGTGGCCGGACCTCTGGAAACCCAGGGTCCTCCAACCACAACTCTCCCCGCTTCGTTCTCATTGTAGGTGCGGGTCCCAGAGGTGGGACTCGCACCTAGCAGACAATGGGGGTATATCCTAGTGATATGCCCCCATTGTCTGCGATGGGAATACCCCTTTAACGAGAATCTGTCTTTGGTTCTACTGAGCGCCGAAGATGCCTATGTGTAACATGCAGAGGCTTGTCACTAGCCCAGTCCCTGACTATGCACATTTGCCATAACTATTACTGCCCATCAGCCTGCCTATCTGACTTGTTACCCAAGGAAGACTTCAGTGCTCAGTAGAATGCTGAAGACTGAACACAGACTCTCATTAGCAACACTCAGAACTTTGCTAAGAAGGCTCTTTATACCCGTTTTTTTTCATACAAAGAAACATCTTAATAAAGTATATTATAAAAATGTTTAACATCCTGTGCATATGCAATACTAAAAATAAACTAAAATTACAGCTACACTTTAACTGGTGTTTCTGACTTTCAGTCTGTGCCCCAACATGTCTGTTCTGGGGTTCTGTTATTAGCAAATATGATTCATAATATACTGTAATATAAAATATTTACGTAATTTCAGATGCATTAACTTTGAAGAGTAGACAAATTGACAGGTTACAGCTGGCGGGCAGTTCTATGGTTGAACAGTTTCCTGAGTAATTGGATGTTACATGGATATATGGCTTTCATGACAAGGCATCTACTGTATAGTCAATCACAGATGTATATAACTATTTAGATAACTTTTTTTTAAGAATAACTAAAGCTGCAATAAAGCCTCACATTGAAGTTTATATTACCAAGAAATAAAGTGCTGTTTTTTATACCATTGGTATCTATGGATGACATAAACAATATAGACAAAATAATTGGGACAACTACACGCTTTTTTGACATCCGGTTCTAAATCCATAGACCTTAAAATGGAGTTGGGGGACTCCTTTGTAGCTAAACCAACTTCTGGGAAAAATTTCGAAAAGATTTTGGAGTGTGACTGTGGAAATTTTTGCCCATTTATCCAAAAGAGCATTTGTGAGGTCAGACATTGATGTTGGACCAGAGCACCTGGTTCTCAATCTCCATTCCAGTTTATCCCAAAGCTGTTCGATGGGGTTGAGATCAGGGCTCTGTGTGAGACAGTCAAGTTCTTCTACACAAAACTCACCCAACCATTCCTTTATGGACCTCTCTTTGTGTACTGGGGCAAAGTCACGCAGGAACAGAAAATGCCAATCTCCAAACTGTTTTCACAATATTGGTAGCATACAATTTTTCTAAATGTTTTGGTATGCTGAACTTTATGTGGGTGTGATGAATATGGATTATCATTTATTGGCAGCCCTGATTGTCATTTGATTCACCTTTTGGCATGTACACAGTCTGTGTACATGCAAAATATGTTCTCACCCCCAGCCATCTGCTGTCAGCTAGCAAGGGAGGAAGCCCAAGGGGTCCAGGCTTCAAGGAGGCCCCAAGTGGATAAAGTCACACCTCAACCAGCCAGGTTGGAGGCAAGCTACTCCTGCAGGAAAACTCCCAGCAGGAGGTCTCAGCCCTTGCCCAGGATCAATGATACCTCCCAGACATGTTGGCACCTTCATTTGATAAGGAATTATGAATCGTCCGTCCATCCCAGGCATAATTTGGTTATCTTTTTGCGATCCTGGGGCAAAGCCAAACATCCACGTGGTCCTGGCTTGATGCTAGGATGCCCGGGAGGGGAGATATACATATCTCCCCACAGAAACCAAATAACGGTACCATGCTTGGACTCTAGTTGTAGCCGGAACCCAGGCAGATCAATTGGACCCAGAACCATCCTCCTGCGACATTCTAGTCTGGGGCTATGAGCCCTATGGGGTTTTATGGGTCATTTTCTGCCAGCACAAGAGAAGGAGGAATGGACCCTACCCATAGGTGGGGAGGGAAGCGGCCGGCTACAGGTCATAAGCCCATGCAAGCCAGCGGGCAGTGTCTTTTTCTGAAGGGGGTCACATCGTGCCAATGTGTTTGGAGAGACCGGGAACCAGCTGACATCACTGCCCCACGTGACTGCAGCCAAGGACTATTACACCCTCATAACCCAAAGGAACTTTCATCTACCCGGTAACTGACTTTTACTCTGCTTAACCCTGTTGTACCTATATCACCTGTATCTGTAACCGCAGACCACTATACACTCACCTAAAGAATTATTAGGAACACCTGTTTTATTTCTCATTAATGCAATTATCTAGTCAACCAATCACATGGCAGTTGCTTCAATGCATTTAGGGGTGTTGTCCTGGTCAAGACAATCTCCTGAACTCCAAACTGAATGTCAGAATGGGAAAGAAAGGTGATTTAAGCAATTTTGAGCGTGGCATGGTTGTTGGTGCCAGACGGGCCGGTCTGAGTATTTCACAATCTGCTAAGGCTACTTTCACACTTGCGGCAGAGAGATCCGGCAAGCAGTTCCGTCGCCGGAACTGCCTGCCGGATCAGGCAAAATGTATGCTAACTGATGGCATTAGTAAGACTGATCAGGATCCTGATCAGTCTTAAAAATGCCTGATCAGTCGAAAAAATGCATTGAAATGCCGGATCCGTCTTTCCGGTGTCATCCGGCAAAAACGGATCCGGCATTTATTTTTTCACCTTTTTTTCAGTCTGCGCATGCGCATACCGGAAGGACGGATCCGGCATTCCGGTATTCTGAATGTCGGATCCGGCACTAATACATTCCTATGGGAAAAAATGCCTGATCCGGCATTCAGGCAAGTCTTCAGTTTTTTTAGCCGGAGATAAAACCGTAGCATGCTACGGTTTTCTCTTTTGCCTGATCAGTCAAAACGACTGAACTGAAGACATACTGATGCAAACTGAACGGATTACTCTCCATTCAGAATGCATGGGGACATACCTGATCAGTTCTTTTCCGGTATAGAGCCCCTGTGACGGAACTCTATGCCGGAAAAGAACAACGCAAGTGTGAAAGTAGCCTTAGTTACTCGGATTTTCACGCACAACCATTTCTAGGGTTTACAAAGAATGGTGTGAAAAGGGAAAAACATCCAGTATGCGGCAGTCCTGTGGGCAAAAATGCCTTGTGGATGCTAGAGGTCAGAGGAGAATGGGCCGACTGATTCAAGCTGATAGAAGAGCAATGTTGACTGAAATAACCACTCGTTACAACCGAGGTATGCAGCAAAGCATTTGTGAAGCCACAACACGCACAACCTTGAGGCGGATGGGCTACAACAGCAGAAGACCCCACCGGGTACCACTCATCTCCACTACAAATAGGAAAAAGAGGCTACAATTTGCATGAGCTCACCAAAATTGGACTGTTGAAGACTGGAAAAATGTTGTAAAAAAGAAAGATATCTAATCACCAGTCCGCAAAAATGTTGCGCTGCAGGTCTGAGGAGTGTTGTGGGGTCAATCACACTTTCATGGAGTATATATATATAAGGTTCGGACCGCGCATGTCATAAACAGAGGGTATACAAACAGTTTTTTTCTTTTCTCCTTCTCCTTTTAGAAAAAAACCGAGGGCTGCAAATGTCCTATTTGTGGATATCCTGCAACTGAAAAAACTAAAATAGTGTAAATCCGTATGCTTGTTTTGCCCTGAAGTGCACAGGTTGTACTTACACGGCACTCCACCAACAAAAAGCGTGCATGCGATATCCTCCGTGGCTAATTGGATTTTTTGCGGCGAAGATCCACGTTCATACACGGCCAAAACAGGGTTCAACCACGGACTTATCATAGAATGTATCATAGAATGTGTCATAGAATGTGTCGGCAGATAAGAAACATTTGGCCCATCTAGTCTGCCCAATATACTGAATACCTATGGATAGCCCCGGCCCCTATCTTATATGAAGGATGGCCTTATGCCTATCCAATGCATGCTTAAACACCTTCACTGTATTTGCAGCTACCACTTCTGCAGGAAGGCTATTCCATGCATCCACTACTCTCTCAGTAAAGTAATAAATCCTTATATTACTTTTAAACCTATGCCCCTCTAATTTAAAACTGTGTCCTCTTGTGGTAGTTTTTCTTCTTTTAAATATGCTCTCCTCCTTTACCGAGTTGATTCCCTTTATGTATTTAAAAGTTTCTATCATATCCCATCTGTCTCTTCTTTCTTCCAAGCTATACATATTAAGGTCCTTTAACCTTTCCTGGTAAGTTTTATCCTGCAATCCATGTACTAGTTTAGTAGCTCTTCTCTGAACTCTCTCTAGAGTATCTATATCCTTCTGGAGATATGGCCTCCAGTACTGCGCACAATACTCCAAGTGAGGTCTCACCAGTGTTCTGTACAGCGGCATAAGCACTTCACTCTTTCTACTGCTTATACCTCTCCCTATACATCCAAGCATTCTGCTGGCATTTCGTGCTGCCCTATTACATTGTCTTCCCACCTTTAAGTCTTCTGAAATAATTACTCCTAAATCCCTTTCCTCAGATACTGAGGTCAGGACTGTGTCAAATATTCTATATTCTGCCCTTGGGTTTTTACGCCCCAGGTGCATTATTTTGCACTTATCCACATTAAATTTCAGTTGCCAGAGTTCTGACCATTCTTCTAGTTTTCCTAAATCCTTTTCCATTTGGCGTTTCCCTCCAGGAACATCAACCCTGTTACATATCTTTGTGTCATCAGCAAAAAGACAAACCTTACCATCGAGGCCTTTTGCAATATCACTTATGAAGAAATTAAACAAAATTGGTCCCAGTACAGATCCCTGTGGAACCCCACTGGTAACATGACCTTGTTTTGAATGTTCTCCATTGACTACAACCCTCTGCTGTCTGTCACTCAGCCACTGCCTAATCCACTCAACAATATGGGAGTCCATGCTCAATGACTGCAGTTTATTGATAAGTCTTCTATGTGGGACAGTGTCAAAAGCCTTACTAAAATCTAGATATGCGATGTCTACTGCACCTCCACCGTCTATTATTTTAGTCACCCAGTCAAAAAAATCTATAAGATTTGTTTGACATGATCTCCCTGAAGTAAACCCATGTTGTTTTTCATCTTGCAATCCATGGGATTTTAGATGTTCCACAATCCTATCCTTTAATAGGGTTTCCATTAATTTGCCTGCTATTGATGTCAGACTCACTGGTCTATAGTTGCTCGATTCCTCCCTACTACCTTTCTTGTGAATGGGCACGACATTTGCCAATTTCCAATCTTCCGGGACGACTCCTGTTACTAATGATTGGTTAAATAAATCTGTTAACGGTTTTGCCAGCTCACCACTAAGCTCTTTTAATAATTTTGGGTGTATCTCATCAGGCCCCTGTGACTTATTTGTCTTCACTTTAGACAGCAAACTTAGAACATCTTCCTCTGTAAAGACACATGCATCAAACGATTTATTAGTCATCCTTTCTAGTGGAGGTCCTTCTCCTTCTTTTTCTTTTGTAAAAACTGAACAGAAGTATTCATTAAGGCAGTCGGCTAGCCCTTTATTCTCTTCTACATACCTTCCGTCCTTTGTTTTTAATTTAGTTATTCCTCGTTTTAATTTCCTTTTTTCATTTATATATCTGAAGAATGTCTTATCCCCTTTTTTCATAGACTGAGCTAGTTTTGGTTCCAGTACACACCAGATGAGTCTGCTAATATTCCCAATTTCTTTTCCTAAAAGTTTCTGTGGATACAAGTGGCTCCTACCATAGTGAAGCTCCGGTGACTGTTTTTAAAATGTTTATTAGTACATACTTACAAACATGCACTTTAAAATTTGCATTAAAAATCCCAGCGTCTTAGTCTTTGCCCAACCCAGGTTTCGCTCCTAAAGCTTCGTCAGGGGCACAATTCATCTCTCCCTCCCCCTTCTTTTTATTTGGTAGGCTAGAGTTAATCAAGCACCTGATGTGCTACTCCAGACACCTTCTCTTTTTCCTTCACTTTAACCCTATACTTGTATCTTCTAGTTCTCAAGGGAAAAAAACGCAGATCTTTAGGTCCCAATTCACATGGGGATAAATGTTCTATCAATTTATTAGTCTAATTTAGGACGGCTTGCAGGTCAAAATCTACATTCAGACCCCCTGGTTGTAGTGTGCGTAATTCGTATATCCACCTACTTTCTTTTTTATTAATATTCTCTAGAAAACTTCCTCCCCTCCAGTGTTTTTGTACTAATTCAACCCCCATGAACTTTAATCCCTCTGGGTTTTTTTGGTGACATTTTTTATAATGAGCCGAAACACCATGACTTTCAAGCCCCTTTTTGATATTTCTTATATGCTCCTGCACTCGGACCTTGATGGGTCTAATGGTCCGTCCTACATACTGGAGGCCACAGGGGCACTCCAGTATGTATACGACCCCTTTGCTGTGGCATGTCATCTCTCCCACTACTTCCAATTGTTTGCCTTTTGCAGTGCTATTTACTATAGTACTATTTTGTGATCTTTCAGTTTTTTTTCTATTTTTACAGGCAATGCAAAAACCACACCAATTGAAACAGTTTTTTCTTTTTTTCTTTTTCTTTTTATCTTCTGGTTGGTTGGCACTATGTACTAGTTTGTTTTGTAAATTGGGTGCTCTTTTATAGATGACAAGTGGTTGTTCAGGAATTGCAGGTCCGAGCACTGGGTCATTTTTCAAGATGGACCAGTTTTTTTTTATTGCGTTTTTTAGTTCCCCAGAACATTGTGTGAACTGGGTTATGAACGAAAAACGAAAGTCGGTTGTCTTTTTTGGTATTTTTGGGTTATTTGGGGTCTCCTCTCGTTGTTTTATTGTATCTTTTATACATCTCTCCAGATTCTCATTCTCATATCCTTTTTCTAGGAAGCGTTCTTTTATTATTTTACTTTGCTCTTTAAAAATAGCTGTGTCATTGCAGTTGCGGTGGATTCTCTGGACCTGTCCCTTGGGTATATTTTGAAGCCAGGGGGCATAATGACAGCTGGTTAGATCTATATACCCATTGACATCTGTGGGTTTAAAAAAGGTCTTAGTTTTGAGCTGTCTCTCTTCCACATATATGGTCAGGTCCAAAAAGTCAACCGAAACCGCACTGACAGTACTGGTGAAACTTAAGTTCCATTCCTTATTTTCTAATCCTATAATAAAGGCCTCCAGCTTATTTTTTTCTCCTTCCCATATCACCAGGCAGTCGTCTATATACCTTTTCCAGGTTTTTAATGTCCCACTTTTTTTAGGTCGGTTCACCTCGGGGTCAATATATTGTTTTTCCCACATGGACATAAAAATATTTGCAAAACTGGGGGCGAATTTCGCCCCCATCGCCGTTCCGACCTTCTGCAAATAATATTCGCCCTTGAACCAAAAATAGTTGTGCTCTAGGCAGAATTCCACACAGCGTACTATATATAGCACTTTATAGTACGCTGTATTGGAATTCTGCCTAGAGGACAACTATTTTTGGTTCAAGGGCGAATATTATTTGCAGAAGGTCGGAACGCGTCCTGGAGGTGGTTGATTCATTCCGCCTGGACGCGCCGGCGCGTCCTCTCGCGAGACGGGAGATTTCCTGTGAACGCGCGCACACAGGCGCGCGCGTTCACAGGATTGGAAGGTAAGCGAGTGGATCTCCAGCCTGCCAGCGGCGATCGTTCGCTGGCAGGCTGGAGATGTGATTTTTTTAACCCCTAACAGGTATATTAGACACTGTTTTGATAACAGCGTCTAATATACCTGCTACCTGGTCCTCTGGTGGTCCCTTTTGTTTGGATCGACCACCAGAGGACACAGATAGCTCAGCAATATGTAGCACCAAGCACCACACTACACTACACCCCCCCTGTCACTTATTAACCCCTTATTAGCCCCTGATCACCCCTGATCACCCCATATAGACTCCCTGATCACCCCCCTGTCATTGATTACCCCCCTGTCATTGATCACCCCCCTGTAAAGCTCCATTCAGACGTCCGCATGATTTTTACGGATCCACTAATAGATGGATCGGATCCGCAAAACGCATACGGACGTCTGAATGGAGCCTTACAGGGGCGTGATCAATGACTGTGGTGATCACCCCATATAGACTCCCTGATCACCCCCCTGTCATTGATTACCCCCCTGTCATTGATCACCCCCCTGTAAAGCTCCATTCAGACGTCCGCATGATTTTTACGGATCCACTAATAGATGGATCGGATCCGCAAAACGCATACGGACGTCTGAATGGAGCTTTACAGGGGCGTGATCAATGACTGTGGTGATCACCCCATATAGACTCCCTGATCACCCCCCTGTCATTGATTACCCCCCTGTCATTGATCACCCCCCTGTAAAGCTCCATTCAGATGTCCGCATGATTTTTACGGATCCACTGATAGAAGGATCGGATCCGCAAAACGCATACGGACGTCTGAATGGAGCCTTACAGGGGCGTGATCAATGACTGTGAAGATCACCCCATATAGACTCCCTGATCACCCCCCTGTCATTGATTACCCCCCTGTCATTGATCACCCCCTGTAAAGCTCCATTCAGACGTCCGCATGATTTTTACGGATCCACTGATAGATGGATCGGATCCGCAAAACGCATACGGACGTCTGAATGGAGCCTTACAGGGGCGTGATCAATGACTGTGGTGATCACCCCATATAGACTCCCTGATCACCCCCCTGTCATTGATTACCCCCCTGTCATTGATTACCCCCCTGTCATTGATCACCCCCCTGTAAAGCTCCATTCAGACGTCCGCATGATTTTTACGGATCCACTAATAGATGGATCGGATCCGCAAAACGCATACGGACGTCTGAATGGAGCCTTACAGAGGCGTAATCAATGACTGTGGTGATCACCCCATATAGACTCCCTGATCACCCCCCTGTCATTGATTACCCCCTGTCATTGATCACCCCCCTGTAAAGCTCCATTCAGACGTCCGCATGATTTTTACGGATCCACTGATAGATGGATCGGATCCGCAAAATGCATAAGGACGTCTGAATGGAGCCTTACAGGGGCGTGATCAATGACTGTGGTGATCACCCCATATAGACTCCCTGATTACCCCCCTGTCATTGATCACCCCCCTGTAAAGCTCCATTCAGACGTCCGCATGATTTTTACGGATCCACTGATAGATGGATCGGATCCGCAAAAGACATACAGGTGTCTGAATGGAGCCTTACAGGGGGGGTGATCACCCCATATAGACTCCCTGATCACCCCCCTGTCATTGATCACCCCTCTGTCATTAATCACCCCCCTGTCATTGATCACCCCCCTGTAAGGCTGCATTCAGATGTCCGTATGATTTTTACGGATCCACGGATACATGGATCGGATCCGCAAAACACATACGGACATCTGAATGGAGCCTTATAGGGGGCTGATCAATGACAGGGGGGTGATCACCCCATATAGACTCCCTGATCACCCCCCTGTCATTGATCACCCCCCTGTAAGGCTCCATTCAGACATTTTTTTGGCCCAAGTTAGCGGAAATTATTTTTTTTTTTCTTACAAAGTCTCATATTCCACTAACTTGTGTAAAAAAATAAAATCTCACATGAAGTCACCATACCCCTCACGGAATCCAAATGCGTAAAAATTTTTAGACATTTATATTCCAGACTTCTTCTCACGCTTTAGGGCCCCTAGAATGCCAGGGCAGTATAAATACCCTACATGTGACCCCATTTCGGAAAGAAGACACCCCCAGGTATTCCGTGAGGGGCATATTGAGTCCATGAAAGATTGAAATTTTTGTCCCAAGTTAGCGGAAAGGGAGACTTTGTGAGAAAAAAATAAATAAAATCAATTTGCGCTAACTTGTGCCAAAAAAAAAAAATTCTATGAACTCGCCATGCCCCTCATTGAATACCTTGGGGTGTCTTCTTTCCAAAATGGGGTCACATGTGGGGTATTTATACTGCCCTGGCATTCTAGGGGCCCTAAAGCGTAAGAAGAAGTCTGGGATCCAAATGTCTAAAAATGCCCTCATAAAAGGAATGTGGGCCCCTTTGCGCATCTAGGCTGCAAAAAAGTGTCACACATCTGGTATCGCCGTACTCAGGAGAAGTTGGGCAATGTGTTTTGGGGTGTCATTTTATATATACCCATGCTGGGTGAGATAAATATCTTGGTCAAATGCCAACTTTGTATAAAAAAATGGGAAAAGTTGTCTTTTGCCGAGATATTTCTCTCACCCAGCATGAGTATATGTAAAAAGACACCCCAAAACACATTGCCCAACTTCTCCTGAATACGGCGATACCACATGTGTGACACTTTTTTGCAGCCTAGGTGGGCAAAGGGGCCCACATTCCAAAGAGCACCTTTCGGATTTCACAGGTCATTAACCTACTTACCACACATTAGGGCCCCTGGAAAATGCCAGGGCAGTATAACTACCCCACAAGTGACCTCATTTTGGAAAGAAGACACCCCAAGGTATTCCGTGAGGGGCATGGAGAGTTCCTAGAATTTTATATTTTTTGTCACAAGTTAGTGGAAAATGATGATTTATTTATTTATTTATTTTTTTCTTACAAAGTCTCATATTCCACTAACTTGTGACAAAAAATAAAAACTTCCATGAACTCACTATGCCCATCAGCGAATACCTGGGGGTGTCTTCTTTCCAAAATGGGGTCACTTGTGGGGTAGTTATACTGCCCTGGCATTCTAGGGGCCCAAATGTGTGGTAAGTAGTTTGAAATCTAAATCTGTAAAAAATGAAATCCGAAAGGTGCTCTTTGGAATGTGGGCCCCTTTGCCCACCTAGGCTGCAAAAAAGTGTCACACATGTGGTATCTCCGTACTCAGGAGAAGTTGGGCAATGTGTTTTGGGGTGTCATTTTACATATACCCATGCTGGGTGAGATAAATATCTTGGTCAAATGCCAACTTTGTATAAAATAATGGGAAAAGTTGTCTTTTGCCGAGATATTTCTCTCACCCAGCATGGGTATATGTAAAATGACACCCCAAAACACATTGCCCAACTTCTCCTGAGTACGGAGATACCACATGTGTGACACTTTTTTGCAGCCTAGGTGGGCAAAGGGGCCCACATTCCAAAGAGCACCTTTTGGATTTCAACGGCCATTTTTTACAGATTTTGATTTCAAACTACTTACCACACATTTGGGCCCCTAGAATGCCACGGCAGTATAACTACCCCACAAGTGACCCCATTTTGGAAAGAAGACACCCCAAGGTATTCGCTGATGGGCATAGTGAGTTCATAGAAGTTTTAATTTTTTGTCACAAGTTAGTGGAATATGAGACTTTGTAAGAAAAAAAAAAATCATCATTTTCCGCTAACTTGTGACAAAAAATAAAAAGTTCTTTGAACTCACTATGCCCATCAGCGAATACCTTAGGGTGTTTACTTTCCGAAATGGGGTCATTTGTGGGGTGTTTGTACTGTCTGGCCATTGTAGAACCTCAGGAAACATGACAGGTGCTCAGAAAGTCAGAGCTGCTTCAAAAAGCGGAAATTCACATTTTTGTACCATAGTTTGTAAACGCTATAACCTTT
Source organism: Bufo bufo (assembly GCF_905171765.1). NCBI lineage: Eukaryota > Metazoa > Chordata > Amphibia > Anura > Bufonidae > Bufo > Bufo bufo. Next base: position 130,633,061 of record NC_053396.1, read on the forward strand.
ACCCAAACATTTTTTTTTTAATCAAAGACATGTAGAACAATAAATGTAGAGAAAAAAATATATATGGATGTCGTTTTTTTTGCAAAATTTTACAACTGAAAGTGAAAAATGTTATTTTTTTGCAAAAAAATCGTTAAATTTCGATTAATAACAAAAAAAAGTAAAAATGTCAGCAGCAATGAAATACCACCAAATGAAAGCTCTATTAGTGAGAAGAAAAGGAGGTAAAATTCATTTGGGTGGTAAGTTGCATGACCGAGCAATAAACGGTGAAAGTATGGTAGGTCAGAAGTGTAAAAAGTGGCCTGGTCTTTAAGGGTGTTTAAGCTATGGGGGCTGAGGTGGTTAAAGAGCAAAGTAAAATAATAAAAGAACGCTTCCTAGAAAAAGGATATGAGAATGAGAATCTGGAGTGATGTATAAAAGATACAATAAAACAATGAGAGGAGACCCCAAATAACCCAAAAATACCAAAAAAGACAACCGACTTTCGTTTTTCGTTCATAACCCAGTTCACACAATGTTCTGGGGAACTAAAAAACGCAAAAAAAAAAAACTGGTCCATCTTGAAAAATGACCCAGTACTGCAATTCCTGAACAACCACTTGTCATCTATAAAAGAGCACCCAATTTACAAAACAAACTAGTACATAGTGCCAACTGACCAGAAGATAAAAAGAAAAAGAAAAACAAAAAAAGAAAAAACTGTTTCAATTGGTGTGGTTTTTGCATTGCCTGTAAAAATTGAAAAAAAAACCCAGAAAGATCACAAAATAGTACTATTGTAAATAGCACTGCAAAAGGCAAACAATTGGAAGTAGTGGGAGAGATGACATGCCACAGCAAAGGGGTCGTATACGTACTGGAGTGCCCCTGTGGCCTCCAGTATGTAGGACGGACCATTAGACCCCTCAAGGTCCGAGTGCAGGAGCATATAAGAAATATCAAAAAGGGGCTTGAAAGTCATGGTGTTTCGGCTCATTATAAAAAATGTCACCAAAAAAAACCCAGAGGGATTAAAGTTCATGGGGGTTGAATTAGTACAAAAACACTGGAGGGGTGGAAGTTTTCTAGAGAAAATTAATAAAAAAGAAAGTAGGTGGATATACGAATTACGCACGCTGCAACCAGGGGGTCTGAATGTAGATTTTGACCTGCAAGCCGTCCTAAATTAGACTAATAAATTGATAGAACATTTATCCCCATGTGAATTGGGACCTAAAGATCTGCGTTTTTTTCCCTTGAGAACTAGAAGATACAAGTATAGGGTTAAAGTGAAGGAAAAAGAGAAGGTGTCTGGAATAGCACATCAGGTGCTTGATTAACTCTAGCCTACCAAATAAAAAGAAGGGGGAGGGAGAGATGAATTGTGCCCCTGACGAAGCTTTAGGAGCGAAACCTGGGTCGGGCAAAGACTAAGACGGTGGGATTTTTAATGCGAATTTTAAAGTGCATGTTTGTAAGTATGTACTAATAAACATTTTAAAAACAGTCACCGGAGCTTCACTATGGTAGGAGCCACTTGTATCCACAGAAACTTTTAGGAAAAGAAATTGGGAATATTAGCAGACTCATCTGGTGTGTACTGGAACCAAGTCCGTGGAAAAATGTTGCCTGGTCTGATGAGTCTCGATTTCTGTTGAGACATTCAAATGGTAGAGTCTGAATTTGGCGTAAACAGAATGAGAACATGCCTCCATCCTCTGATGGATAGTTCCAGCAGGATAATGCACCATGTCACAAAGCTCGAATCATTTCAAATTGGTTTCTTGAAGATGACAATGAGTTCACTGTACTAAAATGGCCCCCACAGTCACCAGATCTCAACCCAATAGAGCATCTTTGGGATGTGGTGGAACGGGAGCTTCGTGCCCTGGATGTGCATCCCTCAAATATCCATCAACTGCAAGATGCTATCCTATCAATATGGGCCAACATTTCTAAAGAATGCTATCAGCACCTTGTTGGATCAATGCCACGTAGAATTAAGGCAATTCTGAAGGCAAAAGGGGGTCCAACACCGTATTAGTATGGTGTTCCTAATAATTCTTTAGGTGAGTGTATATCTTCTCTGTGTATATTGTGTTACATCTAGTGTGCCCTTAAGGTGATTAAATATATAATTTCATCTTGTGCTATCTTGTATCTCGATTACGAATCCCCACGTCCGTGTTTCGGCCTAGTTATAAGCTACCGCGGGTTGGTTTCTCACCCTATATAATCCCGTTAGCGGACTGGGCTTATATCAAACGAGAAGCTGGTGGCAGATCTCCCGGGCTGAGAACGCGCTGTTTCACTGCGGCAGTGAAAAGGCTCTCTCAGCCTGTTGCCTCTCTGTACCCGCGTGGACAAGAGGTGTCTGTGTAAACGGTACCAAGCTGACCTTACCTGCTCCTCTGGAGGGCGTAACATCACGCTTTGGTAACAAGTGACCATACTGCGCCTCGTGAGCTCGACGTAGGTGACGTTAAGCGGGCACCAGGCGTGGTATCCTTCACAGTGGGATGCAGTGTTCTTGTGATTCCTAAACCCTTCCAATTTGTAATAATACCACTCATAGTTGATGGTGGCAGGGGCGTAGCTATAGGTTTTGCAGAGACAGCAGTCGCTACAAGCCCAGGAGCCTGATGGTACCCAAAGACCCTTGTGGTGCATAAGAAGACACCAGTATTATAGAAAGTGACTGCTGGTCAAGTTACACCTCTGCCTGGAGCGAAGGGGTTAAGTTGAAAATTTAGCATGGGGGGGAAGGTGCTGTTTCAATTTTTGCCTCAGGCAGCACAAAGGCTATGTGCTTCCCTGACCACAAAGCACCGAGGGGAGGGGGGTCCAAGCTTAACTCTTACACCAGCGCCCATGAGTCTTTAACTACTACTCCTCTGGATGGTGGAATATCTAGGAGGGAAAAATTTCACAAACTCACAAACTTATCAAGAAAACATTTCCAGTATAAATTCATTTTTGAAGTTATTATGCGAAGTCTCGCGAGACTTCGTGAAGTAATAACTTCAGCTCCTCAGAGCGAAGACATTCTAATACTGTACGGAGCTCCTGCCCGTCACGTGGATCAAAACATACGGGGACAGGTAAGCAATAGCAGAGCTATCAGAGCTGATAACCTGTTATGTCAATAGCAGGCTGCGACGGAAACAAGCCTCCCTAGCATCGCCGGTGACACTAGGGAGGCTCCTTCTCATTGCGACCTGCTATTGCTTGCCCGTCCCCGTATGTTTTGATCCATGTGACGGCCAGATGCAGTGGTGGCCGTGTGGGCATCAGGAGTGACGCAGGTGTCGGGGAGCGGGGTAAGTATTACCTGTATCCGATACCGGGGCATTTTGGGGGGCTTTATAGGGGTTGGATAACCCTTTTAAGGAGCCTGCATCAGGTTCCAGTACAACTTCTACATATGAGGCTTCAAGTATAGTGCCAGGACAGTGTTTTCCAAATGAAATTTCTCCCACCACAAAAAAGAGCAAGTCACTTCAACGTTGTTGTGTGTGTTACACAAATGGCACCAGAAAGGAAACCAGCTATCAAGAAACATGTCCATCTAAACCTAGCCTCTGCATGAAAAGGTGCTTCAAAATTTACCATGCCACTTTTGATGTATAATGTTATACATTTATTTTCATAAAAACTCTTTCATGTTGCCCAGTGAGAATGTATATTTTGTAAAAAATTTAGCCCAATTATTCCAATTAAAACTAAATTTGCCCCGATTATTGTGAAAATGATAATGAAACATAAAATTCATCATACTCCTAGAAGATTACTTTAGAGGGTGTAATTTTGAAAATGGGATCACATCCTAGGCAGCTCAGATGCCCTTCAGGTTTAAAATGGGGCTTCAAGAAAAGTTTTGAACTGAAAGTCACAGGGTTCCCATTTCCTTTAGGACCCTGCCTTGAGGCAAGGAATCGGATTACGGCCAGAGCAGAAGTATATCTGAACAAAGGAGAAACATGACAATAAATATTTGGGTATTCTTCCTCACTTTCATGTACTTGTTACGTAAAATACATCCTATAAATGATCCATCTGTGAATAAATATAAATGTTAATATTTCACACCAGCTTTCCATTTTTCCATAAAACAGCTCAAATACATTAAGGGGTGTAGTTTTCAAAATGGGGTCACTTTTGGGTTGCAGCATTTGTTCTACCAGCTCAAATCCTATTGAAATGAAAAATAGGGCATACCATTCATTCAAGCCAACAAATGTGTGCCCTGAAAGCCATAGGGTGCTCCTATCTATTTGGACCTTGCCATGTGTTCAGGCACCTGGTTATGGCCAAAGTGAGGTATTTCTGAAAGCATATGAAACATGCAAGGCAATAAATATTTTAATACTTGTCTTCAGTTACATTTACTGTGTACAAAACATATTCCTAGAAATGATGCATTGATGCTTGATATTCATTCATGAGCAGAACGTGAGCTCAAAGTACTCACTACTTTCCCCAGATTAATACTTTTTTGAGGTGTAATTTTTAAAATAATGCCCCCTTCTAAAATTTTGAAACCTCTGAGCCTCTGTAATCATAGCAAAATGCAGTAAATATTACCAAAGTAGGCCTCAAATGTCACAAGATGTAGCTTATTTCCCTTCTGAGTCATACCATGTGCCCAGGCAGAACATTGCGGCCACATGTGGGGTATTGCCATATTCAGGACAAATGTCACAAGATGTAGCCTATTTCCCTTCTGAGTCATACCATGTGCCCAGGCAGAATATTGCGGCCACATGTGGGGTATTGCCATATTCAGGAGAACCTGCATAACACCTTATGGAGAGTATGTCTGGTGACACATGCTAGTTATAACACATATGGCACTGAAATGGCATATATGCAAACAAATTATAATTTTCACTCTGCACCGTCCAGTGGCCAATAAATTTGGGCAAACACTTGTGGGATCAAAATGCTCAATATGAAAGAGGACCGAGGGCTAGGCCCACAGATTCAGAGGGTACACGATGCCACACAGACACAGACAGCAGTTCTGTTACAACACTTACGACTCCAGAATTATCTGTCGTGGGGTGACTCTCTGAGAGACAAGGTCTGAGCATGTTACGGTGTAATCTTCGAGTCGGCCCATCAAAGTCTTCCCTTTGGACATTGTAGACTGAGCCTTCTGGAAACACTTGATGTTTCACAATATATGGCTGCGGTTTCCAGCGGTCATCCAATTTGTAGGTCGTTTAGCACGAACCAATACTTTGTCACCCGGCAACAAGGGTGTAGTCTGCACCGGTTGATGATCCCTAGGGGTTTGTTGTTGCAACTTCTCATTGACCAACCGTTGAACAGTCCTCAGTTTGTCTTGGTGCTCCTGCACCCATGAGTAAGCTGTCCTAGAGAACTCTTCTGAAAGAGGTCCAAGGTTAATTTCGGCAACTTCTTATACTGGACGACCGAACAGCAGCATGTGTGGAGTATAGCCGGTGGTGTTATGAACACGATTATTATACCACCAGATTAGTTCAGGCAAGTATTTGGGCCAGCGCAACTTGCGTTCTTTCTCCAGAGCATCTGTAGAAGGGACCCAGCTTCGCATTCTGCAGGTGAGCCAATGGGTTATTGTCTGTCCTTACTAGGACCTGTGCTCTGGTGAGATACCCTGAGAACTTTTCAGTCATTGCCCCTGACCACGCCAACAACTCAAGTTTTGAAGGAGCTATAATTTTCTGATTGCACTCAGAGTCCCATAGGGATCGACTAGCATACGCAATGACTAGTTGCCTGGTCCCGTCTTGTTCTTGGGCTAGTACTGCTCCCAATCCTTGCAGACTTCCAATCCTTGTAGAGTGTGAATGGTCTGTCAAACTGAGCATATGCCAGGATGGGGGCACTAATCAGGGCTTTCAAACGCTTGCTGCTGAAGCAGTCCCCATGATTATGGGTCAGTCTTCAGACCCTGGGCGGTCCCTCTCAAGAGTTTGTGTAATGGTCTGGCGATCTTTGCAAAGCCTTTTATAAATCTTCGATATACCCAGCCAATCCTAGAAATGCTTTCACTCCTCGAAGTGCCTTAGGTTGTGGCCACTTACTCACTGCCTCTATCTTACTCTTCGCAGGACGAACTCCCTCAGCTGATATGACGTGTCCCCAGATACTCTAGACTTGTTTGAAAGAGATGTGAGTATAAAGAAAGAACATCCCTCGGCACAAGAAACCAACCAGGTGCGTATGTCGTATCTTCAGAAATATTATTGCAAGCTCACTACGCGTTTCGGGACAAATTCCCATCATCAGGTGAATAATGTTGCATAACAGATTAGACAAACTACCTGGGTATATATACACATGTGAACACATGCAAACAACAGGTCAAAAGCAGAGGTGGGCGGTATCCCACAATGACCCCAAGGTTAAATCATAATAATAAATGCGCAAAACAAATAGAATGAAACTTAAATATGATACCACAAGGGTTAATAACCATAAAATCATACTATACTATTTAGAGGAAGGACAAAAAACATGCCGCTCACATAGGAGGAATGCTGGCATCACTCAGGATCACATGATCGCAATTCTGACCATGTGACTTGAGCAGGCTGTTGCCAAGCGTTTGTGATGCTCCCAGGCCGGCATATGAGAACGCTCGGCACTCGGGGAGAATGAGCGTCACGTGCCACCCCGGGGCTGTCTGCAGAGCTACAGAATGCGCACAGAAAAACACTCTGCAAGAAAGAAAGGTGGCACAAGAGTCCCACAATATGATAAAGAGGGGTACACAGAACAATAAAGCTCAAGGGGGGAGGATTACAACCCCAAAAGAGGATACAAAAATGCAGCTATGGAAAATTAGAAAATATAAATAGATTGCACATGAATAAAAGAATATAATGTGTACTGCATACAAAAAGATAATTCACGACCGTTGATGGGGATGAAATTTGCGCCCAGCTTTGAAAATCTATGCATGGGGCGATTTAAGGAGTCGGTGCATCTATGGATCTAGGTATTGGATAAACAATATCATCTTTTTACTGTAGATACATAGATGATCTGATTCTCATCTGGAATGGGGATGTCATCTCCATCACCTCGTTTTTGAAGAGTTGAATGATACAGATTGGGGAATCAATCTGCTGGGGACCACAATCCTTCAAAGATTGAGTACCTTGATTTAGAATTAGAATCTGTGGGTAAGGAAATCATTTCACGGCACCTTTTTAAAAAAAGGTGGATTGTAATAGTTATTTGGATTTTTCCAGTACAAAAATAGAAGGTCATATTCCGTTTAGCCAATTAAAAAGAGCGAGACGTAATTGTTCCCTTGATAAGGATTTCTTCCGTCAGAGTGAAATCATTTGTGATAGAATCCTACAGAAGGGATACCCTCTAAGATTATAGAAAGCCGCATATGAAAAGGCCAAGAGGCCTATCCAAGATATATGCCTCACCAAGAGCATAGGTAGTGGATAAAAAAATGAATGCTTCAATATTAATTTTTTGACGACATTTGGTAATTATCATAATGCCGTCAAGAAACAGATTATCTCAGCACTGGTATATATTGAAGAGGGATCCCCATCTGAAGAAATTATTACCAGCACAACCCCTTTTAAACTTTTAGGAGGCCCAAAACCTCAAGAATATTTTGGCACCCAGCAGACTTAGACCTGCCTCTTCACACAAAATTGAAACTGACTATAAGTGGCCTAGTTTCACGCCCCACAGGGAGCTATAAATGCAATCTTTCCAGATGTTTGTGTTGCACCACCATTAGCACCTCATCTTCCTTCTGCAGCAACTCCACTGGGGATTCTTTTTCCATAAAAAATCACCTCAGCTGTGGTTCCCAGAATGTTATTTACCTGCTTGTATGTCCATGGCGCCAACAATATGTAGGCCGCACTACCCAGACGCTACGAAATAGGCTCAATAAACATAGGTTTTAATGTAAAAGGAAATTCCTACAACATAGTGTTTCACGTCATGTGGCAGAGCAACATGATGGGGGTTTTCTCTGGTTTTAAGATTATACCCATTGAACAAATAAAATAAAGACAGCCATAATGTCATTAGATCCTCAGGAATGTGAAATGTTTTAGATTATTTAAGCTCAATTGTCTTAACCGAACGGCTTGAATGAAGTGTACGAAATACATTTTTAGGCCTCATGGCATATCATTGGTTTTAAACATAATACACTGCTCAAAAAAATAAAGGGAACACTTAAACAACACAATGTAACTCCAAGTCAATCACACTTCTGTGAAATCAAACTGTCCACTTAGGAAGCAACACTGAGTGACAATCAATTTCACATGCTGTTGTGCAAATGGGATAGACAACAGGTGGAAATTATAGGCAATTAGCAAGACACTCCAATAAGGAGTGGTTCTGCAGGTAGTGACCTGACCACTTCTCAGTTCCTATGCTTCCCTGGCTGATGTTTTGTCACTTTGAATGCCTGGCGGTGCTTTCACTCTAGTGGTAGCATTAGACAGAGTCTACAACCCACACAAGTGGCTCAGGTAGTGCAGCTTATCCAGGATGGCACATCAATGCGAGCTGTGGCAAGAAGATTTGCTGTGTCTGTCAGCGTAGGAGGCGCTACCAGGAGACAGGCCAGTACATCAGGAGACGTGGAGGAGGCCGTAGGAGGGCAACAACCCAGCAGCAGGACCGCTACCTCCGCCTTTGTGCAAGGAGGAACAGGAGGAGCACTGCCAGAGCCCTGCAAAATGATCTCCAGCAGGCCACAAATGTGCATGTGTCTGCTCAAACGGTCAGAAACAGACTCCATGAGGGTGATATGAGGGCCCGACGTCCACAGGTGGGGGTTGTGCTTACAGCCCAACACCGTGCAGGACGTTTGGCATTTGCCAGAAAACACCAAGATTGGCAAATTCGCCACTGGTGCCCTGTGCTCTTCACAGATGAAAGCAGGTTCACACTGAGCACATGTGACAGACGTGACAGAGTCTGGAGACGCCGTGGAGAACGTTCTGCTGCCTGCAACATCCTCCATCATGACCGGTTTGGCATTAGGTCAGTAATGGTGTGGGGTGGCATTTCTTTGGAGGGCCGCACAGCCCTCCATGTGCTCGCCAGAGGTAGCCTGACTGCCATTAGGTACCGAGATGAGATCCTCAGACCCCTTGTGAGACCATATGCTGGTGCGGTTGGCCCTGGGTTCCTCCTAATGCAAGACAATGCTAGACCTCATGTGGCTGGAGTGTGTCAGCAGTTCCTGCAAGACGAAGGCATTGATGCTATGGACTGGCCCGCCCATTCCCCAGACCTGAATCCAATTGAGCACATCTGGGACATCACGTCTCGCTCTATTCACCAACGTCACGTTGCACCACAGACTGTCCAGGAGTTGGCAGATGCTTTAGTCCAGGTCTGGGAGGAGATCCCTCAGGAGACCGTCCGCCACCTCATCAGGAGCATGCACAGGCGTTGTAGGGAGGTCATACAGGCACGTGGAGGCCACACACACTACTGAGCCTCATTTTGACTGTTTTAAGGACATTACATCAAAGTTGGATCAGCCTGTAGTGTGTTTTCCACTTTAATTTTGAGGGTGACTCCAAATCCAGACCTCCATGGGTTAAAAAATTTGATTTCCATTTTTTTTTTTTGTGTGATTTTGTTGTCAGCACATTCAACTATGTAAAGAACAAAGTATTTCAGAAGAATATTTAATTAATTCAGATCTAGGATGTGTTATTTTTGTGTTCCCTTTATTTTTTTGAGCAGTGTATATAGGATTTATTATATTATGCAATACATATATTTTTATATATAATTTATTATATTATATTTATTTTTTAATATACATAATACATGCAACTTTTATTTATAATTCATTATAATACTCCTTCATATAGTAAAATACTTTTTATTTTATTTTATTTTTTTCAATTATACATTTTTATAATTAATTATTTTTAATTCATTATTTTCACATGATTAATTATTTTTATTTATTCACTTTGATACCTTGAAATATATTTATATATTTACATATGTATCAATGCATTTGAATTATCTTTTTTGTATGCAGTACACATTATATTCTTTTATTCAGGTGCAATCCATTTATCTTTTAAAATTTTCCATAGCTGCATTTTTGTATACCCCTTTTGGGGTTGTATTCATCCCCCTTGAGCTTTATTGTTCTGTGTACTTTATCGTATTGTGGGACTCTTGCCCACCTTTCTACTCTGTAGCGCTGCAGACAGCCTCTGGGTGACCTTGTGACGCTCGTTCTCCCGAGTGCTCGAGCGTTCTCATATGCCAGCCTGGGAGCGTCACGAAGCTTGGCAACGGCCTGCTCAAGTCACATGGTCGGAATTGCGATCATGTGATCCTGAGTGATGCCAGTGTTCCTCCTATGTGAGGTGCAGCATCAGAGCGGCATGTTTTGTCTTCCCCTAAATAGTATTAGTATGATTTTATGGTTTATAAGCCCTTGTGGTATCATATTTAAGTATAAGTTTCATTCTATTTGTTTTGTGCATTTATTATTATGATTTAACCTTGGGGTCATTGTGGGATACCGCCCACCTCCCCTTTGACCCTATTTGTTTGCATGTGTTCCATCTGTATATATACCCAGTATGTTTTGTCTAATCTTTTATACAACATTATTCACCTGAATGGGAATTGTCCCGAAACGCGTAGTGAGCTTGCAATAAATATTTCTGAAGATACGACATACGCACCTGGGTTGGTTCCTTGCGCCGAGAGATGTTCTTTCTTTCTACTTCACATTAATCCTCTGTGTGGGCCAAGGCATGCTCATCTGAGGACATCTGCATCCGTGGCTGCATACCTACCTATCCATTGGGGATTGGTTTCATCCCCGTTACAACTACATTAGTGTTGTGCCTACATTTGCACAACCACTCAAGGTGAGCCTCCGATTTTGGAGTGTTTTTCTATTTCCCATACGTTTACACCCTATGGTGCACCCTATATTTTTTAGTTTTTTTGTGCATGCAGTGAATATCACGCATATTCAATTGTTTGAAAGCGATGACACTTCCTCGGTTTGACCTTAAGACCATGAGCATAGAGCCTACTTAACATTTGCCATAATCTTCTCAAATGATTTTCAAACGTAGGGGCATGGACTACTACGTCATCCAGATAGATCAGAATCGACTCAAAGTTCAGTTCACCCAGGCAGTGTTTCCATTAGGCGTTGAAATGTACCCGGAGCATTCGTCAACCCAAAGGGAATTCTGTTGAACTCATACAGCCCCATAGGTAGGATAAAGGCTGGCTTCTGTCTATCTTTCTCTGCCACAGGTATTTGCCAGTAACCGCTCGCTAAGTCCAGAGTTGAGAAATACTTGGCCCGCTGTAATGTCGTCAATGACTCTTCAATCCTAGGCAGGGGAAAAGCGTCCTTTACTGTGGCAGCGTTTAAACTTCCGATAATCCACACAGAAACGCAAGGACCCATCCTTCTTCTTGCACAAGACCACTGGGGCGGCCCACAGGCTTTGGCTCTCCTTTACCACTCCACTGTCTAACATCTGTGACAGCATTGTTTTCGCTTCTTTGTAGAGAGTAGGCAGGATCTGCCGTATCTTTCTCGAATTGGGGGACTGTCCCAGTCGGTATTTCATGTTATATAGCCGTTGTGCACCCGAAGTCCTCTTCACATCGGAAAAAGGTAGATTGAAACTCCATAGTACTGCTTCAATCTTCTCCATTTGTTCAGCGGTGAATTGGTTCGCATCAATCTCCATTTGCTCCAAGATCCGCTGGCCATTCCACTCCGGAGTGATATCCTACATCGAGTTCTGGCCCACTGCCAGGGTCCAGTCATCATTTTCAACAGCCCGTAGGGCGAATAAGCTACCCACGAGTGGTTCTCCTTGCAGCACATATAACTTTTTTAGCAGCATGGAAGGTAACTTCATGATCGTGTATATTGACACACCGGACTAACACATGGCCGTCCATTACTATAACAATGGTCCTGGCGACCACTGGGCTCCGTCTGGCTTCTGACATGCCTAGAGGCTCTATCAGCACCCCTATCCCATTCACTTTCTGCCGGCTTCTGACAGACATCTGTATCATCTTCTCCTGTCGCGGAGGTACAGTACAGGCTCCTCCATATGGGGCATACACTGCTCCCACCGGCTTATCTTAAGGGGTGCTTTTGCAGATACCGCACGTCCGAATCAACCTCTGGAATGCCCTTTGGGTAGGCTTGTGGGAAGTCGTTTTATTCCAATTGCTCGGACGCTCCTTTGTAAACATGAGCTGGTCCAGTTCCCGCAGGATGTTCATCCCCAATACAACGGGAGCTCCACACCGAGCCAGTTTCTCTACAAGCACCACCCACTTCTTGCCGACATCTTGTCCTCATAGCTTCATCCTCATCAATGCCACTCCGAACATGGGCATAGCTGTCTGATTTACCGCCATCAGCTTGATCACAGTGCCCTTGTCTGGCCTCATCAGGTGGCCGAAGTGTTTTTCAAAGAACTCCACTGGCATTGTGGTTACTTCTGATCCTGTGTCTATAAGACATCAGACCATCTGCATATTTAGGTAAGGTCTTTCGGTCACCAGGTCCCAGGGGTCGTTAGGGGTACCCTGGCAACTGGCCTCACCCGCGGTGTGCCCCACTATCACAAGGGGTTCCTGTTTAACGACAGCTGTTCTGAATGCAGGACCCTTTGTGGGCATTGATGGGAGATATGTCCTCTTTCTCGGCAGATCCAGCACAACGGCCCCCTCGTCTTCTGGTCCCTTGAAGGACCACACAACTGTGCCTCTGTGGATGGTGCCAGACCAGCCTAGAGCATGGTCGAGTCTCTCACCCTAGCCCCTTGAGTTAATTGATATAGAGGGGGACCCATGGGGGCTGCACTTGTTTGCCAGTAATCAGGCTGAAGTGGGGCCATTGATGGAACCCGTAACTGTGCCATCTGTCTCTGAATTTCTCCCAGGGAAGCACTAAGTGCCTTTACTGTCTCTCGCAGATCCCCCCTCCCCATCAGAGGAATTACTTTGACTTCCTGCAGCCTGCTGTCACGGATGGTGTTGCAGAAAGCTGGAACTTATAAATAAACATCCGACTGCCTTGATCACAAACTAAGGAGCATATGGGTGAGCCCTACAAAACCCCTAGCGCTCTCCCTTACTGCTATGCCCATGCATTTATGGTAGACGATTGCATGCCCACGTACCTAATACTATGTGACACCTGAAAACCCTATAATAGTGAGGGGACACGACCACCGGCTCCTTGAAGTAAATACAGACAGAGTCAGGATCACCTAGAATCAAGCCAGAAAGGAAACACAAATAAAGGAAAAAGACTTATCTGAGGAATCAGCAGTAGCAGCCTCCAGCAGTGAACAACTCATCCAGGAAGAAGTATAAACCGCAAAGTGAGGCAGTATGGGAGGGACTATAAAGGGAAACAATTAGTGTAAATAGGTGACACCTGCATCCTCACGGTGTAAGCTCCATACGCTTCTTCTTTGTCTCGGGCCACAGCCTCAGCTTGTATCTTCTGAAACTGCAATGTAGCATCCACCAGGATACGCTCCCTGAGAGCCTGGTGAAGAGGAGGGCTGCACAATCCAAGAACAAACTGATCCCGGAGGATTTGATCTCCATTTCCAAGCATGTTAGCACCACTGGCCTCTTTCTTCTGTATATGGGCCCAGATCTCTTGGAGGGCGTTAGCAAACTGGGGAATAGTCTCATCTATATGCTGGAAGCGAGTGAAAAAGTGGGACCTAAGGGTGCCAGTACTGGCCGTCTCTCCGTAAATAGACTCGAGTATTGAGAATATAGAATCCAGTGTCTTCCTTTCCCCCTCCGGACGTAGCATTACAGTGCGTCTAGCATCCCATTCCAGGGTGTTCAGCACCACATCTGATTGTAGATCTGGAGCCAAATTGTACAACCTGAGGGTGCTTTTAAGATGTGCAGCCCAGTCTTCTAACAGCATATTTTGGCCATCAAACCGCACTAGCTGGTTCAATATTGCTCCTGCGGGCAAACACATGGTCGGAGCTACTCCCACAGCAGGAGGGGTGATGGGGAGCCGCCTCGGAACCGGTTGGGTTCTGTATGGCAATTAATGTACCCTGCTCGCAGCGCCAAATGAAAGAGGACCGAGGGCTAGGCCCAGATATACAGAGGGTACACGATGCCACACAAACACAGACAGTGGTTCTGTTACAACACTTACGTTTACTGAACAGTTATAGTGAACAATTAGCTGAGCATACATAAACAGAATGGTAACACAGCATAAACTCACAGTAAGGATAATACTAACACTAACCCAGTACTCGCGTAATTTTCCCCAATGTCCATAAAGCAGCCTGGCTGAGCCTGAATGTTCCTGAGGAAGCATTAACATTGGGGTGCAACCTAAGTATTGTGCAATACTATTTTTAATCCAAAGAAGGTGAAGTCTGTATTCTGCAGCTTTTACATATGTCCCAAAGTGTCCCTGGAACAGTGCAATGTGATGTGACGCGGCATATCCGCACTTACAGTTCTTAGCAGTCTCTTGGTGCTTTTTCCTTGATCCCCTGGTTAACTCCAGCATGAACAGGACCACGTGTTTCCTGGGGCCAACTCTACAAGTGTCTTGCTTGGTGCTCTCCCCTGTGAGCTGCAAATCCCTTTCTGGCTCCACAGGGGTTCTCTCCTGACATCCTCAGCATTCACCAGGCAGCCTCCGTCTGGTCTCTTCCTGCTCTGCCAGGAAACCCCTCCCCTTCACAGGGAGACTGTGATGCAGCAAGTAATTTGCAAAGTGCAGCCTCAAACCTGCATTTACAGTTCACTATCACCCTTCTTAGGGTCCTACTAAGTCTCAAAATTGTCATTATTTGAATTTTGAAAGTTAAAACATAAATAGACTTCTCTATATTTAACAACTGCATTGAAAACATTATATGTACTTTGTTGCCATCTACTAACAGAAGAGCGACATTGCATGCATAACACACTTTACATTCAATGGTATTAGTGAATAATGCGTGAACCCTTAAAAATATACCCATCAATGAGTTCTTTGAGGGTTGTAGTTTCCAAAATATGATCACTTAATGGTTATTTACACTGTATTGCAACTTAGCATTTCTGCAAATGCAACAGAGTGCCCAGAAACCATTCTAGTAAAGTTCGTGCTCCCAAAAAACCAAATGGCGCTCCATCTCTTCTGAGTCCTGCTGAGTGCCCATACAGCAATTTACAGCCACATATGGGGTAGTACCATATTACAAAAAAAAATTAACAAATTGTGGGGTGCTTACCCTTGTGAAAATGAAAAGTCTGGGACCAAAGCAACATTTTATTGGAAAAAATGTTTCTAAATTCTATTAAATGCCTGTGGGAACAAAGCGCTCACTACACCCGTTGATAAATTTCTTGAGGGGTATAGTTTCCAACATGTGGTTACTTTTTGGGGGTTTCCACTGTAGGGCAAAATCTGCCCTTCAAAAGCCATATGGTGCTCTGTCACTTCTGTGTGCACATGCAGCAGTTTTACAATCACTGCAGAATCAAGGCAATCAATATTGAAGATTGTTTGCTGTTAAGTTTTGCTTTATTACATCCTAAAAAAAAGAAAATTACATTTACAAAATATAAAGTAGACTTATTATTAAAGTCATTTAACAACTTTTTGGTCAGGTATCTAAAAAGCAAATTTTTACAAATTTCTGTGAAGTAAGATGTATCATAAAAACACAAGTTCAGAATCGCTTGGATAAGTAAAAGCATTTCAAAGTTATTAAAACATAAAATTACGCGTCAGATTAGCAAAACTAGACCGTGTCAGAAAAGTGAAAACTGGCTGTCTCTTGAAGGTGTTAAAAAGAAAATATCTAAGGTTTTATTTAGTGCTTTATACTTTCTACAATAACATTGTGACTTGTAATTTATTGAATGGGAAAGAGAAAGTGTTGTGTACCTGGCATGCTGCGCATCGCCTAAGTCAGCTCAGCCCCATTTACGCACATTGCTTTACAAGTAAATTGCTAATGTAATTATAGAGGGATTGAACATTTCTGTGTACGCAGAAAGCAAAAAAAAATCAGAATACGTGCAGCCCCATGAGTGCTTAGGAGTTGATTTTTTAGCATAAGTGATGTTTGTATTCTATTATCTAGTGATGACTGATTCGTTTTTTTTTTATAAACTGGATATTTAAATGTAATTTTGAAACGCAGTTGGGAATTTTCTCAAAGGATTTTTTTTTCTGTTTCGCACAGTTTTCATGATGCATACATAACCCTTTAATGCCTAACAAAAAAAACAATGGCAAAAATAAAATAAATGTGATGCGCAACATATGTTACAAGGTATATAGTGTGATGATTTTGTCAGTATTAAGGAAGGGAGGCAATTGTATACCTGCTGGTCTGTTTTATGCCCTACATTAATAGAATATTATATGGAAAGTAATGAATAACGGGTTAATGTATTACTAACACCTCTCAGTCTGGCAGTATTTTGGAGGCTCTGTTCATGTGTCTCCATAAAATGGGCCATCATTAAATATTAATATGTTATTATGCTTTCATAAGACGAAATATCAAAACTTGTAGTGGAAGAAAGAAGAGGTCCATAAAACAGCTGCTATGAATGTAATAAACATTAGGGGAATTACTGCAGCTAGGGCTTTGAACACAATTATGTTATTCTTCTTTAGATTTTTTGCAGGTGACATGTGAACATGCCAGACTTATATAATATAACTAGTGTTGAGCGAATAGAAGTATCTGAAGTGGAATTCGATCTGAAGTTTATGAAAAATTTGATTTGCCACGAATGTGAATTTTCTTGCACTTCACGGTAACAAATTATATATTTTTTTCTAAAATGCCTGTTGCACGTGTTACAAAGTAAAAGTAAGAAGCCCAGGAAAGTGAAATGACCCATGATGACATGCAGCCAGTCAATCGGCATGTAGTCTTCCCCTGTGATGTCACAACCCTATAAAACCCTCATCCCGCACAGTCTCCGCCATTTCACTGTGAGTTGACCTTAGGGAGAGATCGTGACAAAAGCTAATGCACTACGGACAGTGTTGCTTAAAACTATTAATAGAAGAATACTGGATAGGGGGAGTGCAAGGGCAGTGCAAGGACAGTGTAGGGAGATTGTAGGGAGAGTTTTTAGAGACTGTAGGAAGAGCATAGGGAGACAGCAGGGACAGTGCAGGTTGAGTGTCATTGCTGCATGCATCTAGTTGAACTGCTGCCACATTCCAGTTTAATTTGTTAATTCATACATAGAACTACTGTGCCTCAGTATTAAAGGGCAGTATAATATATATCGCTGTGTGCATCTTGTTGAACTACTGCCACATTCCCAGGTAATCTGTTATTTTATACATATAATTAATGTGCCTCAGTATTAAAGGCAGTCTAATACTGCCATATTCTTAGTTAATCTGTTACATTACTAATACAGTTACTGTACACTATGGCCAACAGAAAGTTACCTAGGCCCTCCACAAAAATGGGCAGTGGCAAAAATGTTGCTGTATCTGGCACAAGTAGCAGCAGAAGGGGGATGGTAGCAGCCCCGTCAACAGGCCAGAGCTGCCACTGTCATCCAGCGGTCGTGTTTTGACCAACAATCCAGCTATAATCGAATGGATGACTCGCTCTTCAACATCATCTCAAGTGACAACAAACACACACAGCCAGGAATCAGTGGGGTCATCTGACACCATGCTTAGTTGGCATGACCGAGGAACTTCCTCTGTGCCCTCACCTGTCCTAAACCTGCCTCTTGCTTTTGCTGCTCCTTTTGCTAGCCAGGTAATGATAGCCGCCGGTTGTGCTCCACTTTCCAGCAAGTATGAGCTTTGTGAGGACAGTAAGCAGTTACAAGCCAGCACAGACTTGGGAGGAGAGGTCTGCTGCGGACTCCTCTAGGCATGCAACTACCGATGATAACAGTCAGGTGGGAGCACATGTTGCGAGCGGACAGGAACATGCACAAGAGACAGGTGAGGGTGACACAAGTGACGACTAGAGATGAGCGAATCGAAGTTGACGAATTGGAATTCGATCTGAATTTCAGGAAAAACTTTTCCTGACGCTTCGTGGTAACGAATCACATTTTGTCCTAAAATAGCTTCTGCACGTGTTAGGACATGGAACAAAGAACTCTGGGAACAAGGTATCACCCACAATGCCATGCATGCAGCCAATCAATTCAACAGCCAGACAGCCCTGTGATAGAAACATAGAATGTGTCGGCAGATAAGAACCATTTGGCCCATCTAGTCTGCCCAATATATCTGAATCCTATGAATAGTCCCTGGCCCTATCTTATATGAAGGATAGCCTTATGCCTATCCCATGCATGCTTAAACTCCTTCACTGTATTTGCAGCTACCACTTCTGCAGGAAGGCTATTCCATGCATCCACTACTCTCTCAGTAAAGTAATACTTCCTGATTAGGGATGAGCGAACCGGAACTGTATAGTTCGGGTTCGTACCGAATTTTGGGGTGTTCGTGACACGGACCCGAACCCGAACATTTATGTAAAAATTCGGGTTCGGGTTCGTTGTTCGGCGATTTCTATGGCGCATTTTGAAAGCCTGCAAAGCAGCCAATCAACAAGCGTCATACTACTTGCCCCAAGAGGCCATCACAGCCATGCCTACTATTGGCATGGCTGTGATTGGCCAGTGCAGCATGTGACCCAGCCTCTATTTAAGCTGGAGTCACGTAGCGCTGCACGTCACTCTGCTCTGATTAGTGTAGGGAGAGGATGCAGCTGCTGTTAGGGCGAGATTAGGCAGGGATTAACTCAGCAAAAACACTTAATGAAGTGATCGATCTACAGCTGTGAATCATTCAACTTCTGCTAGTTAATTGCTCACTGTTTTTAGGCTGCCCAGAGCGTTTTTTTGTCACTTTTTTCTGGGGTGATCACTGGCCATTTTGTGTCTTGTGGTGCGCCAGCACAAGCTGCCACCAAGTCCATTTAACCATCAATAGTAGTTGTTTTTTTTTGCTATATATTTCAGGGGCTTGGCTGTGCTTATTGTCACCCCTAGAAACTCAGGATAGAATTTTCTATATTTTATTGAGGGGTGAAATTCACTTGCAAAAATAGCAATCCCCTAAATCTGGTGTTCCAGCTGTGGCTAGCCAAGTGTAATACTGTCTGCTGTCTGGCAAAGGATATATTTTTTTCTGGGGTGAAATTCTATTGCCAAAATAGCAATACCCTAAATCTGGTGTTCCAGCTGTGGCAGGACAAGTTTTATAGTGTCCGTCAAAGCATAGTTTTTGGTCTGGGTTGAAATTCAATTGCCAAAATAGCAATACCCTAAATCAGTGGTTTCTGCTGTTGCAGGCCAAGTTTAAATCTGTCCGTAAAAGGGTATATTACACTCAGCGTGCATCTCCAAGTGTATTTTTTTCCGTAAAAGGGTATATTACACAAAGTGTTAAATTACAATTGCTGAAAGCATAAGCCTTTAAATTTGCATGCACTATTGTGCATCTCATAGTTTATTTCTGTCTGTAAAAGGGAATATTACATTCAAGTTGCAAATTCAAGTGCTGATAGGGTCATCCTCAATAACTTCACACGCTACCGTGCATCTCCAAGTGTAATTCTGTCCGTAAAAGGATACCTTTCATCCAGGGCCTAAATACTAGGCCTACAATTTATATTCCCCTAAATCTGTCATTACTGCTGTGTACTGTGCTGTGTAGTGTAATATGGTACATAAATAGATAGCCAGATAGTGTTAGGTGCCTGTTAAAAAAGGCCTGAATTTGAATTCAAAACATTGGGCCAAATAATTTTTTTCTTATTGTGGTGAACGGTAACAATGAGGAAAACATCTAGTAAGGGACGCGGACATGGTCGTGGTGGTGTTAGTGGACCCTCTGGTGCTGGGAGAGGACGTGGCTGTTCTGCCACAGTCACACGTCCTAGTGAACCAACTACCTCAGGTCCCAGTAGCCGCGAGAATTTACAGCGATATTTGGTGGGGCCCAATGCCGTTCTAAGGATGGTAAGGCCTGAGCAGGTACAGGCATTAGTCAATTGGGTGGCCGACAGTGGATCCAGCACGTTCACATGATCTCCCACCCAGTCTTCTGCAGAAAGCGCACAGATGGCGCCTGAAAACCAAGCCCATCAGTCTGTCACATCACCCCCATGCATATCAGGGAAACTGTCTGAGCCTTAAGTTATGCAGCCGTCTCTTATGCTGTTTGAAGACTCTGCTGGCAGGGTTTCCCAAGGGCATCCACCTAGCCTTTCCCCAGCGGTGGAAGACATAGAATGCACCGCTGGGGAAGGGCTAGGTGGACGCACAACCACTTATGTTTCCTGATGATGAGGACATGGGAATACCACCTCAGCACGTCTATGATGATGACGAAACACAGGTGCCAACTGCTGCGTCTTTCTGCAGTGTGCAGACCGAACAGGTGGACAGGGAGGAAGACAGGGTGGAAGACGATGCAGGGGACGATGAGGTCATAGACCCCACATGGAATGAAGGTCGTGCCACTGACTTTCAGAGTTCAGAGGAAGAGGCAGTGGTGAGACCGAGGCAACAGCGTAGCAAAAGAGGGAGCAGGGGGCAAAAGCAGAACACCCGCCGCTAAGAGAGTTCGCCTGCTACTGGCCACCGCCACCTGGGACCAAGCACCCCAAAGGCAGCTTCAAGGAGTTCCCTGGCGTGGCAGTTCTTCAAACAATGTGCTGACGACAAGACCCGAGTGGTTTGCACGCTGTGTCATCAGAGCCTGAAGCGAGGCATTAACGTTCTGAACCTTAGCACAACCTGCATGACCAGGCATCTGCATGCAAAGCATGAACTGCAGTGGAGTAAACACCTTAAAAACAAGGAACTCACTCAGGCTCCCCCTGCTACCTCTTCTGCTGCTGCCTTGGCCTCTTCCTCCGCCTCGGGAGGAACGTTGGCACCTGCCGCCCAGCAAACAGAGGATGTAGCACCAACACCACCACCTCCGTCACCAAGCATCTCCACCATGTCACATGGCAGCGTTCAGCTCTCCATCTCACAAACATTTGTGAAAAAACAAATTCCCATCTAGCCACTCTCGATCCCTGGCCCTGAATGCCAGCATTTCTAAACTACTGGCCTATGAAATGCTGTCATTTAGGCTGGTGGACACAGACAGCTTCAAACAGCTCATGTCGCTTGCTGTCCCACAGTATGTTGTTCCCAGCCGGCACTACTTCTCCAAGAGAGCCGTGCCTTCCCTGCACAACCAAGTATCCGATAAAATCAAGTGTGCACTGCGCAACGCCATCTGTGGCAAGGTCCACCTAACCACAGATACGTGGACCAGTAAGCACGGCCAGGGACGCTATATCTCCCTAACTGCACACTGGGTAAATGTAGTGGCGGCTGGGCCCCAGACGGAGAGTTCTTTGGCGCACGTCCTTCCGCCGACATGGATCGCAGGGCAACATTCTTTGCCTCCTGTAGCCTCCTCCTCCTACTCGGCTTCCTCCTCCTCCTCTTCCACCTGCTCATCCAGTCAGCCACACACCTTCAGCACAGCCCGGGGTAAACGTCAGCAGGCCATTCTGAAAATCATATGTTTGGGGGACAGGCCCCACACTGCGCAGGAATTGTGGCGGGGTATTGAACAACAGACCAACGAGTGGTTGCTGCCGGTGAGCCTCAAGCCCGGCCCGATAATGGGCGAAATCTCGTCGCAGCTCTGGGACTAGCCGGTTTGACGCACATCCCTTGCCTGGCGCATGTGCTGAATTTGGTGGTGCAAAAGTTCATTCACAACTACCGCGACATGTCAGAGCTGCTGCATAAAGTGCGGGCCGTCTGTGCGCACTTCCGGCATTCACATCCTGCCACAGCTCGCCTGTCTGTGCTACAGTGTAACTTCGGCCTTCCCGCTCACCGCCTCATATGCGACATGCCCACCAGGTGGAACTCCACCTTGCACATGCTGGACAGATTGTGCGAGCAGCAGCAGGCCATAGTGGAGTTTCAGCTTCAGCACGCACGGGTCAGTCGCACTGCGGAACAGCACCACTTCACCACCAATGACTGGGCCTCCATGCGAGACCTGTGTGCCCTGTTGCGCTGTTTCGAGTACTCCACCAACATGGCCAGTGGCGATGACGCTGTTATCAGCGTTACAATACCACTTCTATGTCTCCTTGAGAAAACACTTAGGGCGATGATGGAAGAGGAGGTGGCCCAGGAGGAGGAGGAGGAAGAGGGGTCATTTTTAGCACTTTCAGGCCAGTCTCTTAGAAGTGACTCAGAGGGAGGTTTTTTGCAACAGCAGTGGCCAGGTACAAATGTGGCCAGCCAGGGCCCACTACAGGAGGATGAGGATGAAGCATGTTCACAGCGGGGTGGCACCCAACGCAGCTCGGGCCCATCACTGGTGCGTGGCTGGGGGGAAACGGAGGACGATGACGATACACCTCCCACAGAGGACAGCTTGTCCTTACCTCTGGGCAGCCTGGCACACATGAGCGATTACATGCTGCAGTGCCTGCGCAACGACAGCAGAGTTGCCCACATTTTAATGTGTGCGGACTACTGGGTTGCCACCCTGCTGGATCCCCGGTACAAAGACAATGTGCCCACCTTACTTCCTGCACTGGAGCGTGATAGGAAGATGCGTGAGTACAAGCGCACGTTGGTAGACGAGCTACTGAGAGCATTCCCAAATGTCACAGGGGAACAAGTGGAAGCCCAAGGCGAAGGCAGAGGAGGAGCAAGAGGTCGCCAGCGCAGTTATGTCACGGCCAGCTCCTCTGAGGGCAGGGTTAGCATGGCAGAGATGTGGAAAAGTTTTGTCACCACGCCACAGCTAACTGCACCACCACCTGATACGGAACGTGTTAGAAGGAGGCAACATTTCACTAACATAGTGGAACAGTACGTGTGCACACCGCTCCACATACTGACTGATGGTTCGGCCCCATTCAACTTCTGGGTCTCCAAATTGTCCACGTGGCCAGAGATAGCCTTTTATGCCTTGGAGGTGCTGGCCTGCCCGGCGGCCAGAGTTTTGTCTGAACGTGTATTCAGCACGGCAGGGGGCGTCATTACAGACAAACGCAGCCGCCTGTCCACAGCCAATGTGGACAAGCTGACGTTCATAAAAATGAACCAGGCATGGATCCCACAGGACTTGTCCATCCCTTGTGCAGATTAGACATTTATAACTACCTCCCCTTAACCATATATTCTTGTACTCCAGGGCACTTCTTCATTCAATCCTCTTTTTTAAATTTTACCATTATATTGCGGGGCAACCCAAAGTTGAAGGAACCTCTCCTCCGTCTGGGTGCCAGAGGCCTAAATATCGTAAACTGGCCTGTTCTAATGGTGTGTGACATGAAGCCTGATTCTCTGCTATGGGACCTCTCTCCTCTGTCTGGGTGCCGGGGCCTAAATATCTGACAGTGGCCTGTTCCAGTGGTGGGTGACATGAAGCCTGATTCTCTGCTATGGGACCTCTCTCCAATTGATATTGGTTAATTTTATTTTATTTTTTAATTCATTTCCCTATCCACATTTGTTTGCAGGGGATTTACCTACATTTTGCTGCCTTTTGCAGACCTCTAGCCCTTTCCTGGGCTATTTTACAGCCTTTTTAGTGCCGAAAAGTTTGGGTCCCCATTGACTTCAATGGCGTTCGAATTCGGGGCGAAGTTCGGGTCGAGTTCGGATCCCGAACGCGAACATTTTCGGGAAGTTCGGCCGAACTTCTCGAACCCGAACATCCAGGTGTTCACTCAACTCTATTCCTGATATTACTTTTAAACCTTTGCCCCTCTAATTTAAAACTATGTCCTCTTGTAGCAGTTTTTCTTCTTTTAAATATTCTCTCCTCTTTTACCTTGTTGATTCCCTTTATGTATTTAAAGGTTTCTATCATATCCCCTCTGTCTCGTCTTTTTTCCAAGCTATACATGTTAAGGTCCTTTAATCTTTCCTGGTAAGTTTTATCCTGCAATCCATGTACTAGTTTAGTAGCTCTTCTCTGAACTCTCTCCAAAGTATCAATATCCTTCTGGAGATATGGTCTCCAGTACTGAGCACAATACTCCAAATGAGGTCTCACTAGTGCTCTGTAGAGCGGCATGAGCACCTCCCTATTTCTACTGGTAATGCCTCTCCCTATAGACCCAAGCATTCTGCTAGCATTTCCTGTTGCTCTATGACATTATCTGCCTACCTTTAAAGGGAACCTGTCACTGGGATTTTGGGTATAGAGCTGATGACATGGGTTGCTAGATGGCCGCTAGTACATCCCCAATACCCAGTCCCCATAGCTCTGTGTGCTTTTATTGTGTAAAAAAAACGATTTAATACATATGCAAATTAACATAAAAGAGCCATATCTTACTTGTGTGAACAGAGAAGAGACATATTTTCAAGCTCTGACTCATCTCAGGTTGCTTTGCATATGTATCAAATCATTTTTTTACACAATAAAAGCACACAGAGCTATGGGGACTGGGTATTGCGGATGTGCTAGCGGCCATCTAGCAACCCATGTACTCAGCTCTATACCCAAAATCCCGGTGACAGGTTCCCTTTAATTCTTCTGAAATAATGACCCTTAAATCCCTTTCCTCAGATACTGAGGTTAGGACTGTATCACTGATTTTATATTCTGCTCTTGGGTTTTTACGCCCCAGGTGCATTATCTTGCACTTATCAACATTAAATTTTAGTTGCCAGATTTTTGACCATTACTCTAGTCTTCCTAAATCCTTTTCCATTTGGTGTATCCCTCCAGGAACATCAACCCTGTTACAAATCTTTGTGTCATCAGCAAAAAGACACACCTTACCATCGAGGCCTTCTACAATTTCGCTGATAAAGATATTAAACAATATGCGTCCCAGAACAGATCCCTGAGGTACCCCACTGGTAACAAGACCATGGTCTAAATATACTCCATTGACTACAACCCTCTGATGTCTGTCCCTCAGCCACTGCCTAATCCATTCAACAATATGGGAGTCCAAGCCCAATGACTGCAATTTATTGATAAGCCTTCTATGTGGGACAGTATCAAAAGCCTTACTAAAGTCTAGATAAGCGATGTCTACTGCACCTCCGCCATCTATTATTTTAGTCACCCAAACAAAAAAATCAATAAGATTAGTTTGGCATGATCTCCCTGAAGTAACCCCATGCTGTTTTTCATCTTTCAATTCATGGGATTTTAGATGGTCCACAATCCTCTCCTTAAGTATGGTTTCTATTAATTTCCCCACTTTTGATGTCAGGCTTACTGGCCTATAGTTGCCCTATTCCTCCCTACTACCTTTCTTGTGAATGGGCACAACATTTGCTAATTTCCAATCTTCTGGGACGACTCCTGTTGCCAGTGATTGGTTAAATAAATCTGTTAATGGTTTTGCTAGTTCACTGCTGAGCTCTTTTAATAGCTTTGGGTGTATCCTATCAGGCCCCTGTGACTTATTTGTATTCATTTTAGACAGCTGACTTGGAACCTCTTCCTCTGTAAAGACACATGCATCAAAACATTCATTAGTCTTCTTTCCTAACTGAGGTCCTTTTCCTTCATTTTCCTTTGTAAAGACTGAACAGAAGTATTCATTGAGGCAGTCAGCTAGTTCTTTATCTTCTTCCATATACCTTCCTTCTTTTGTTTTTAATTTTTAATTCCTTGTTTTAGTTTCCTTTTTTCATTTACTGCCACTACTGCTTCCCCCCCTCCCCACTCTGTCATGAGGTCACTATTGTCACTGGTGCTGCCAGTGCTGCTTCTGCCTCCCCCTTCTGTCATGGGGCCATGCACAGTAAATCTACTGTACAACTAACAGAAGGGATTAAAAAGCATGTGTTTTCTGACTGCCACAACATGCATTAAAATAAAAATAAAATTCTCAACTTCTTTATTGATGCTGCCTCCATTTCTTTATTTTGTTCCACTAAGGAGCCATTTAGACACAGCTCCTGCAGGGGCATGTACGGGTTTGGGGTTTTACTGAAGGGTGCTGTATGCTTTTCTTTTTGATTAACATAAAGGATTAGCTATGAATGTTGGTGCACTGCACAATGATGTAGAAGGCAATAAATTACACCTGCAATACTGACAGCACAGTACCTACAGAATGTATTAACTATAAACGTAATGCCCTTGGCGAGACACTCTCCCTGCAGTTTAACTTCCAAGCCATCACACTGAGATTTGGCCACCAAGTGGGATGAATATAATTAGGCAGAGTAACAAATCAAATTTATTGCTGAAGTTTAGCGAATTGGTTGAATTGAATTTTTCTCATCTCTAAGCATAACATATAGGGCCAGATTTATCATTACTCTGACAGCTCACTCCACTTTCACATATGGCTAAAGTCAGTTTTAGCCAAGTCAGATTTATGATCGGCCCTTTAAGACTGTAATAAATGTGGTTTGACGGTAGCAGTTTATCCGTCAGTAAGCAGCTTTACAAAAGTCGCACATCTTTACGAAAAAGTCGCACGTTTTTATGAAAAAGTCGCATGTTCTATTAAAAAGTCTCATAAGATAAGCATGGTCCTCACTGGAGTGAAATTGGGACTTTTTTGCGACTTTTTTGCGACTTTTTTAAATAGTCCCAATAGTAAATCTATCTAGAGATTCATTTACATAAGAAAACACGCCCACTTTCAGAAAACTGGCGAGCATAGTGCAGAGCAGAAAAAAGTCGCAAATTTGTGCGCAGTTTTAGCGTTTGGGACTTTTTGGGTCTTTTTCACTCCATTATTCTGACCTGAGCTAATGATAAATCTGGCCCATAATGTTGTTAACGTAAATTGTGTGAAATAAGGTAACCTACTTGAATAGCCCTACTGCATTAACCGGTATAAGATCAGCTCAAGGATATAGTGCATGGAACAAGGAAAAAATACAATGTTTAACCTTCAAGCGAACACACCAGCATGAAAATGCAGTGTACTGTGTATGAGGTTATAGAACAGACAAAGCTGATATATAGTTTTATAGGAATCATTCAGCAATACTTGTTATTTATTAATAAAAAATTCAGCTCATTCTGAGTTTAGGGATGAAAGCCTGGACCATTTCTAGGTGCATAGCAGAAGGAAATTAGGTATCACAGTGACTATTACATGTCCTGGGATTGACAGCCTGCCACTTTTGACTTCAGTGGCAGTGGTGTCATGAACAAGAAACCTGGACTGCTATGGACTAGAACCATATCATCTTTTGGATTCCACAAAGGTCGGGTATGAATATAGAGCCCCAGTGGTGACCACTTCAATCCTGCCTTTGCTGTAGAGCAACACACCACCCCAGCTGCTGATGTGATGATCTGGGGAGCCATCGCATACAACAGTCGGTCACCACTAGCAGTGATATGAGGGACACTAACAGCTTAGCGGTATGTGCAGGACACCCTGCAGCCACATGTGTTGTCTCTCATGGCAGGGCTTCCAATTGGCATTTTTCAGCAGGATAATGCTCGTCCTTACATCCCAGGAATGTCTCCTCCAGATTACAACACTCCCTTGGCTTTCCTGGTGGCCAGATTTATTGCCAATCAATCATTTATGGGACTATCTGGGATCTGACAAAGGCGGCAACGTTGTATTAATGAACCATCAGACATATAGGAATATGTGTTTGGACCTTTTGAGCGACAAAATTTGTTACCGTATCCTTACATCTTACATCTTGGAAAACAGATTAATTTCAGCCTATATTCACCTATATTTCATAGTTTTGTTTTTATGAGTGAGTGTTCATTATCATCATTCACCCAGGACTTGGCCCTTATTGCATTTCAGTCACCAGATGTCACGTGCTGCCTCTGGACGATATAGTATGGTCCGGATGCAGCCGAGGCAATACCTCACTTCTGGTTTGCGTTTCATCGTCCGGAAGTGATGTGTCTCGTTGATGCACGCCGGGCCCGGCATCACCAATGGAGCAAATTTTACACCGGGGAGCTTCATCTTGTAGCAGGTATTTATAGAGATGCTCTAGTTATTACAGAGCTGCCTATTCTATCTGGATGCCGTATCGTCCTTTACACCTATCACACAATGGTCCCCTGATGAACCAAATTTATCGATATACTGTACTGGGGAAACACATCGAGACAGAGAACATTAAAGGATATCAATTTCTCAACCTTCAGGGCTTTCTTAGGTAATAAAGAGGGTTTCGCCACTGATAAGTGGTGTCGCTCCTTTTGGGGCAGGTGCTCCGCTTTTAGGCAGGGGTAGTCCCATGGACATAACAGGGATAAATGTTTCCTTTAGTCCTGACCTCACTACTAAACCTTCTCTACCGTGTCACCTGTGGTCATCAAAACTGTAAGTCAGAAATTTTGACTCTTATTTATTGACACTGATAGCCATCTGGATATCTCTGTATACCAGTGTCAAGATACTCGGATTTATCAGTATTCTGATGATAAGCTCCTGAGGATGTGAAAAATTGCAATTATTTTATCTATTTTGCTTTCTATTATTTGGGATGAATTTTGCTTTCTTATTCAATTATAATTAAAAGTTAAAGGGAACCTGTCATCAACTTTATGCTGCCCATATTAACAGCAGAATAAAGTAGAGACAGGTGAGTTGATTTCAGAGGTCTGTCATTTATAAGTTTAAAATAAGTGGTTGCCGAGAACCAACATCACAATCATTGCAGACTGGGCCTAGAAAAGAGTCCCGGCCTCCTGAGAAGAGTCATGGTTATTCATGAATTCCTGCTCACCTGCTGATGGCTGACAGTCTTCTACCTAGTTTTCTCTGTTTCTCTCTAGCAGAGAACTGCCAATTATCAGCAGATGGGCGGGAGAGCAGGAGATTATGAATAAACATGACTCTTCTCAGGTAGATTTGACTCTTTTCAAGGCCTGGGCTGCAATGATTATGATGCTGGTTCTCAGCAATCACTTACTTTTAGCTCATGAGTGACACACCGCTGAAATCAGCATTTTTGTCACTAATTTATACTGCCCTCAGTGAGATCAGCATAAAGTTGATGACAGGTTTCCTTTAAGCTTTAGAGAAAGAAGGCCAGCTTGCAGTGATATTAGTGATTATATTTTTCTCCCAGTATCAATGCTTTTCAGTGATATATGACTAGCTGGGATGGCAGCTTCGGCAACTTACAAGTGGGCAGGATCTACAGGCCCAGTTGCAACATCGGTGGGCAAATGTGCTGCAGTATACTATTAGTGATGAGTGGCAGGGGTCATATTCGAATTTGTGATATTTTGCAAATATTTTGTAGAATATTTGTCAAATATTAGCGAATTCGAATATTCGGTATTTTCTACATTCTTTTTCTTTTACTCAAAAATCGGCAAGGTAATGATCGCGTAATATGCGAATATTAAGCAATCGATACAGGCGTTCCTGTATCGATTGCTCCCTGCTTCTTGCATGATTCCTCCCTGCTTCTTGCTTGTGGGCCAATGACTCATTGGCCCACAAGCAAGAAGCAGGGAGGAATCGTGTTCAGATGGAAAAAAATGACGAATATTCGATATAACGAATATATAGCACTATATTCTAAATATTCGCAAATTCTTCAAGTGGGGATATTCGAGATAAAAATTTGCTTTTCGAATATTCGTGCTCAACACTATCTACGGTACTATATGGAACTTGTATGCCTCCGTGCCCAACAGTATCTCATTGTATATCCAGGCTTGAGGCGCCCCAACAGGGTACTAGAGCCTCCATTCAGTTGTACAGTTTGTCCTAATAAATGTATCCTTTTGCTCTAATATTGTAATCACATATATCATCATTACATTTCATTCGATTCCAGAAGCTCCTTTTTGGTCATTTTCATAGTGACGGGTTAACTGCAAGTTTGTGTGCAAGTTTTAGCTATTGTGTACAGTATATACTTTAAAGACAACCTGTCATGTTGAACATGGTGTTTGAGCTGTAGGTACTAATATAGAGCAGCCTTCTATGACTGTGTATAGAGGGAAGGCTGTCAATCACTGATAGGAACACCTCCTGGACTTCAAAGCCCAGAATGAACAGGAATTGAAATTAATATTACTGAATCTTTTGCATAAAACTGTATAACAATCTGCTCAGCTCCTCCTGCTCTATAACAAAGTGCTTGTCGATTACATTGCATTTTCAAACTAACAGGTTCCCTTTAACAGCTATCCACACCTTCACAACCTATATTTTTGGTATTGCCTCAATTTATCTAAAATCACAAATGAAGCAATTTTGCAAATATGGTAGTTTCGAACAAGAAATTATTTCCATTTTTCATCGATAAGTCTAATTCTTCCACCTGCTCCCTACTTGCTATCGTACTAAATGTACACTCACAAGAAATGGATAGAATAATCATACCATGCAGAGATTTTTTGTGGCTATAGAGACATCCCCCTAGTTGCATCTGTATCATGAGGACTACAGTTGCAGGACACTTGGACGACCTCTTCACACTTTATGCTGTCAACCGCATCACATATCCACATGACTGCAGCTCACTGCAAAGTCCCTCTTCCTCACACACCTTACCGGGTCCTCACGCTAGCTGCGTCCTGTGGTCCTAATGAACTGAGCTCAGAGGGGAAGACTGAAGAGCGTCAGCACCAGAAACCCCTTTGGTTGCAGCTGCGGTTTTTCCATTTTTTTGCTTTGTATTGATTGATTTGCCACCAGTAGCGTACATAGAGAAGTAAGGGCCGCATAGCAAGGATCAAATCAGGCCGACAGAAGGATTTCTGCCTAAACCCTTTTCCATGACCCTTGGGCCATTTTCCACTGCCTCATTTGCTAAAAGTTGTTCCTTTAGAGGGTAGAGTCCTGACCAAGTTTTCACCTCCAGTAGAAGAGGAGATGATCCCAACTAAAACTGGGCCCCCTCTTGCCCTGAGCCCCATAGCAGTCGCATGGTCTTCCGCTATGGTAGTTACGCCCCCCTGTATGCCACTATTAAAACGCACTAAGCAACCTGGTGATAGATTTGCTTTACGCAACTCTTAACATGCTTCACATTTCTTTTCTCCATGGATGTAAAACTCTAGATTGCAATAATAATAGTTATTTAATGCAGACCGCTAATGAGAAAAACTATATGTAAGCTGCTCTTCATCCTCCCAGTGGAAATAAAAGTACTGCCTGAACATAAAATGTATAATTTTGCTTGATGGCAGTCTGAGATTCATAGGACAAATTACAAATGTCAAGAAGATAGGTTTAAGTTAAGCTTTCCCGAAGAGGCCAGGGTATTCTTATCCCGCTAATTCTTTTTTTCCGAACTGGGTTTTGAAAATCTGTTAGAACTATTTAATACAAAGTGTTAGAGTCTCTGTATTCAGAGACGTATAAAAGGCTCCCCTCATGAGGAAGATATGGAGCAGGCAGAAAAGCCTATCAGCAGAGAAGTATGGAATCCATCTTCCATTTTATCTTGTAAGCGCAGGGTCGGGATGTTCTCTATACATTGCTGCTTTCTTGCTGATGTGAAAATCCCCTCCAATCATTCTGGATTATTAGACATGGTTTATTGGTAGCATAAATTCTATTTTTAGTAAACTGCACCATAAAAATAGGATTAGCATTTGCTTGTACGTTCTGTAGCTGGTTTTGACTATCCTGTACTTGTCTCTGTAAGGTCTAGTGTAGAGAACTAAATGCTAGGGAGCTAACTGCCCCTCTGTACCAGTCTGTTAATAGTTTCATGTCTATCGTATTTGTATTTTTTATATTATGTGTAACCCATCTTGATGTAAAGCACCAGGGAATAAATGGTGCTTTCAAATCTAATATATAAAGCTGAGTGTATGTGTGTGTGTGTATGTCCGCTAAAGTAATCTGCACCGTCGCATTTACAATCACAAAATTTGGCACACAGGTACATCAGGTGTCCGGGAAGGTTTTAGACCAGGTCTCAGCTCTCCAGGACATACCATTCCTGAGATATTCCCCAAAAAAATGCAATAGCCAATAGAAGCTTGGTCACATGACTCTTATCAGCCAATAGAAGCTTACAGGTCCTCCAGTCTCCACATACACAGTTTTACTCCAGGTTTCCATAACAAGGAGGAAATCTGTCACCAGGATAATTGCTATTGAAGTAAAGCGATGGCCTAATAGCACTTAGTACCTTATTTCAAGATGTGCCTTTGTTCCAGCAATAGATGTTTTTATCCTCTGAAAATCCAGTTTATTTGGTATGCAAATGAGCCAGTAAGGTGCCCAGAGGGGCGTCACTCTTGCAGTAAGGATCATAGACATGCCCCCTGCCACAATGTGTCCACCCTCAAAAGACTTAAAACCACGCCCCCAGGTCCCACTAAGTCACGCCCTGATCTGGTTAGGCCATGCCCCCTGCCACTCCTGAGCCGACGGGGATTGAAAAAATGAAGGTAAAAATTTACTTCTGTCAGCTGCAGGGGTGGGAGGGAGGGTGACTTTCTCCCTGCAGCTTACACTCACAGTGCTGCTGTCTTAGAGTGATCTGGTTAGGCCACGCCCACTCACATTCCTCAGCCGGCTGAGATTGAAAAAATGAAGTTAAAAATCAACTTCTAGCTCCAGCTAATCCACGCCCCAATCTGGTCAGGCCTCGCCCCCTCCACTCCTCAGCAGACAGGGATTGACAAAATGAAGGTAAAAATCAGCTTCTGTCAGCTGCAAGGGTCGGAGGGAGGGTGACTTTCTCCCTGCAGCTCACACCCAGACAGCACAGTGCTGCTGTCTTAGAGTGAGCTGTTCAAAAGAACATGCCCCCATTCCAATAAAGGCCACTGTTAAGGGGGTGGGCCCCTGTGGAGGTCACTGTCAAGGGGGTGGTATACTGTGAAAGTCACTGTTAAAGGGGAAGGCTGCTGTAAAGGTCAAAGTTAAGGGGGTGGGCTGCTGTGGAGGTCCAATTTTAAGGGACGGGGCACTGTGGGGGGGTCAGTGTTAAGGGGTGGGGGCTGTGGAGGTCACTAATTTGGGGGTGGGGTGCTGTAGATGTCACTGTTATAGTGGATATTGTTGATATCTTTTAACGACACAGACAAACATTAAATGAATAGATTAAATATACCCGAGCGAAGCCGTGGCCTTCTGCTAGTTAATAATAATAATACTTTTCATTCAGGCTAAAGAAAACTGTCTTTGCAGGAACCTGGCCCTGTCAGTCAAAAAGGTGAGGAGCTGGTAGAGAAAGCAGTAGAAGCAAAAGGGTGCTCAGAGTGGCTTGGGCACACCCTCTGTGCACTTAACTACTCATTGGCTTATACAAACCGGATTCCAAAAAAGCTGGGACACTAAACAAATTGTGAATAAAAACTGAATGCAATGATGTGGAGATGGTAAATGTCAATATTTTATTTGTAATAGAACGTAGATGACAGATCAAACGTTTAATCCGAGTAAATGTATCATTT
The DNA here is from genome assembly GCF_905171765.1 of Bufo bufo. Lineage (NCBI taxonomy): Eukaryota > Metazoa > Chordata > Amphibia > Anura > Bufonidae > Bufo > Bufo bufo. Next base: position 130,666,452 of record NC_053396.1, read on the forward strand.
TAAAGGAAAAATACATTGATTCCAATTTTCACAGTGTCAACAAATCCCCAAAAAGTTGGGACAAGTAGCAATAAGAGGCTGGAAAAAGTAAATTTGAGCATAACTAAGAGCTGGAAGACCAATTAACACTAATTAGGTCAATTGGCAACATGATTGGGTATAAAAAGAGCTTCTCAGAGTGGCAGTGTCTCTCAGAAGCCAAGATGGGTAGAGGATAACCAATTCCCACAATGTTGCGCAGAAAGATAGTGGAGCAATATTAGAAAGGTGTTACCCAGTGAAAAATTGCAAAGACTTTGTATCTATCATCATCAACTGTGCATAACATCATCCGAAGATTCAGAGAATCTGGAACAATCTCTGTGCGTTAGGATCAAGGCCGTAAAACCATACTGGATGCCCGTGATCTCCGGGCCCTTAAATGACACTGCACCACAAACCAGGAATGCTACTGTAAAGGAAATCACAGAATGGGCTCAGGAATACTTCCAGAAACCATTGTCAGTGAACACAATCCACCGTGCCATCCGCCGTTGCCAGCTGAAACTCTACAGTGCAAAGAAGAAGCCATTTCTAAGCAAGATCCACAAGCTCAGGTGTTTTCACTGGGCCAGGGATCATTTAAAATGGAGTGTGGCAAAATGGAAGACTGTTCTGTGGTCAGACGAGTCACAATTCGAAGTTCTTTTTGGAAATCTGGGACGCCATGTCATCCGGACCAAAGAGGACAAGGACAACCCAAGTTGTTATCAACGCTCAGTTCAGAAGCCTGCATCTCTGATGGTATGGGGTTGCATGAGTGCGTGTGGCATGGGCAGCTTGCATGTCTGGAAAGGCACCATCAATGCAGAAAAATATATTCAGGTTCTAGAACAACATATGCTCCCATCCAGACGTCATCTCTTTCAGGGAAGACCCTGCATTTTTCAACAAGATAATGCCAGACCACATTCTGCATCAACACAACATCATGGCTGCGTAGGAGAAGGATCCGGGTACTGAAATGGCCAGTCTGCAGTCCAGATCTTTCACCTATAGAGAACATTTGGCGCATCATAAAGAGGAAGGTGCAACAAAGAAGGCCCAAGACGATTGAACAGTTAGAGGCCTGTATTAGACAAGAATGGGAGGAGCATTCCTATTTCTAAACTTGAGAAACTGGTCTCCTCGGTCCCCAGATGTCTGTTGAGTGTTGTAAGAAGAAGGGGAGATGCCACACAGTGGTGAAAATGGCCTTGTCCCAACTTTTGGGGGATTTGTTGACACCATGAAATTCTGATCCAACATATTTTTCCCTTAAAATTGTACATTTTCTCAGTTTAAACTTTTGTTCCGTGATTTATGTTCTATTCTGAATAAAATATTAGAAGTTGGCACCTCCACATCATTGCATTCAGTTTTTATTCACGATTTGTATCGTGTCCCAACTTTTTTAGAATCCGGTTTGTACATTAAAAGTACTTTTTTCTCCACAATGAAGTAATGGATGGCTAAGTGAAAGTTATTTATTACATTCACCTGAGCTATCCCTACAAGACACTGGGGGTCATTTACTAAAGACTGGCATTCCACAGACCAGGCTTAGTAAAAACCCAGCTGGCAGAAGATTTGAACAATTTATAAAGAGGCACATGATGTTAGGTCTGCAGTTCATGCCCACCACTCTCCTGCGGTCCCTTGTGGCTTGGATGCCTCACCACTCACCATGCCATCATGTCCTTTCAGTGTTGCAGCCTCCATCATCCTGCGTTAGGGAGCACACACTCCTGTCTAGCCTTTTAAAGGACCAGTGTATGCGCTTACTAAACCTTCTCCAGCCAATAGCTGAGGGAAGCTGAGGCCTGATCTGCTCTGCTGGGCTCCCTCGATGTCAATATTCGGTTTGACATTGCTTCAGCCAATCGCTGGCTGTGGCAGTGACAGTCAACCCCTTAGGTCATCACATTGCAGTCATGGCACTTTTGATTCAGGTCAACTTTATTTAGACACAAATTGAATCTAGCGACCAATTTGGGAGTGATATATCCAAAACGAATTTCAATACATTCACTCATTTCTAATTTTCACCACTTTTTTCATGGTGAGTAATTTTACAATGTATGGTCAAGCTTTAACCCCTTAAGGACATAGGACGTACCGGTACGCCCTATTTCCCGAGTCCTTAAGGACACAGGACGTACCGGTACGTCCTGACTTAAAATCGGCATTCCGGCGCCGCGGGGGTTAATCGGAACGGGATGCCGGCTGAAATCATTCAGCCGGCATCCCGTAACAATGCAGGGGGGGGTCATTTGACCCCCCCGTATCGACGATCGCAGAAAACCGCAGGTCAATTCAGACCTGCGGTTTTCTGCGTTTCCGGTCCATTCGGGTGTCCTGTGACCCGATGAACCGGAAAAAGACTGCGATCGGTGGCGTAATTATACACCACCTATCGCAGTCCGAGGATTTGGAGAGGCGTTGCTGGCCCTGGTGCTGAACGCCGCTGTCCAGGGTGCTGATTGGAGCAGGGGAGAGAGGCGCGAGATTCAAACTTCCTGCGCTCCTCTCTCCCCTCCTCTTCCTGTCCAGCACCCTGACCGTGCAGCACCGTTCGGCACCCGCTCCTGCGTCTCCCTAATCGCCATCCATCACCCTCCTGCACCCATCGCCACCCAGGTAGGTTAGGGTCAGTGAGGGAGAGGCACCGTTAGGCAGGGAAAGAAGGGAAAAGTTAGAAGAAAAAAAAAAGTTCTTTTATTTCAAAACTTTTTTTGATCCATCCCGGCCCACCAAATAAGTCCACCGGAGCCCCCTGCCGATGAACTTAGTTGGTGTCCCCCAGTGGACTTTGAGCCTGAGATTCCGGATTTTGCTGGCAATCCTGGAATCCAGATTCCCACAGTGGGGTTTACTGAAATTGACTATTTTAGTTTTTTTTTCAGTAACCCACTGGTGAATCTGATGGTGGAGCAGACGAATCTGTACGCCCAACAGTTTGTCGCTCAAAACCCAGGCTCATTTTTGGCTAGACCCGGTGGCTGGACGCCGGTCAGTGCAGCCGAGATGAGGACATTTTGGGGCCTCGTGCTGCATATGGGTCTAGTCCAAAAACCCAGTGTCAGGCAATACTGGAGTGGGGACGTCCTATACCAGACCCCACTGTACAGTATGGTCATGACACGCTCCCGGTTTGAGGCCGTCCGGAAATGTCTGCATTATTCCGATAATGCAGCATGTCCACCCCGAGGTGATCCTGCCTATGACCGGCTGTATAAGATACGGCCGGTCATCGATCACTTTGGGGCCAAATTCATGGAGGCCTACGTACCTGGAAGGGAGGTCGCGGTTGATGAGTCTCTCGTTGCGTTCAAGGGGAGACTCAGTTTCCGCCAATACATTCCCACAAAGCGGGCGAGGTATGGCGTGAAGCTATACAAAATTTGTGAGAGTACCTCAGGGTACACTTACAAATTTCGTGTGTACGAGGGGCGAGATTCCCGTATTCAACCCCCAGAATGTCCCCCCACTCTGGGTGTTACCGGGAAACTCGTGTGGGACCTTATGTACCCACTGCTGGATAACGGTTACCACTTGTACGTGGACAACTTTTATACCAGTATCCCCTTGTTCAGGTCCCTTGCCGCCAGATCCACGTTCGCTTGTGGGACCGTGCGGAAAAATCAACGCGGCCTCCCTGCCTACCCCCTCCAGGTACCTATCCCCAGGGGTGAGACCTGTGCCCTTACCAGTGGAAACCTGTTGCTGGTCAGGTATAAGGACAAGAGGGATGTCCTTATGCTGTCCACAATCCACAGTAACAGCACCACCCCAGTCCCTGTGCGAGGTACCGCGGCAACGGTCCTCAAGCCCGATTGTATCGTCGACTACAATCGGTATATGGGAGGAGTTGATCTCTCTGATCAAGTCCTCAAGCCATATAACGCCATGCGCAAAACCCGGGCATGGTACAAAAAAGTTGCGGTCTACTTGGTACAGGTTGCCATGTACAACTCTTTTGTACTATCCCGAAGCGCTGGCAGCACAGGGACATTCCTCCAATTCTATGAGGCAGTCCTCAAGGCCCTGATCTTTTCGGACCGGGAAAGAGCAGGCCGGAGTACCTCGGGAATTGGAGGCGCCCGGATCGTCCCTGGCCAACACTTTCCAGGTGTGGTCCCCCATACTGGAAAGAAGGGACGAACCCAAAAAAAGTGCAGAGTGTGTCACAAGAGGGGGATACGGAAGGACACCACCACTCAGTGTGACACGTGCCCCGATCATCCGGGCCTCTGCATTATCGATTGCTTCAGGGAGTATCACACTTCCATGGAGTACTAAATTTTTATAATCCCCAACAGTCCACTAGAGAACATAAAAAACTATGGCTCTCAGACTTTGGAGACACGGAAACATTTTTTTTTCCCCAAAAAAATATTAGTTTTAGTGCAGGCATCCTCAAACTGCGGCCCTCCAGATGTTGTAAAACTATAACTCCCAGCATGCCCAGACAACCTACAGCCATCAGCAGGGCATGGTGGGAATTGTAGTTTTACAACATCTGGAGGGCCGCAGTTTTTAGGATGCCTGCTTAGTGTCTCCAAAGTCTGAGAGCCATACATATTGGGCATCGTCGCGTGCGTAAAAGTCGTCGCTATAAAAATAACTTTTGCCCAAACGCCTCGGATGAACGGTGTTAAAAATATAAAATAAAAACGGTGCCAAAACACCCATTTTTGGGCAAAATTTCCATTTGAATCCTTTTTGCCGGTAATAAAGCTAGGGTTAACAGCCAAACAAAACTCAATATTTATGGCCCTGATTCTGTAGTTTGCAGAAACACCCCATATGTGGTCGTAAATGGCTATATAGCCGCACGGCAGGGCATAGAACGAAGGGAACTCCATATGGTTTCTGGAAGGCAGATTTTGATGGACAGGTTTTTTTTTGACACCATGTCCCATTAGAAGCCCCCCCTGATGTAGCCTAGACTAGAAACTCCAAAAAAGTGACCCCATCTAAGAAACTACACCCCTCAAGGTATTCAAAAGTTACTTTACAAACTACGTTAACCCTTTAGGTGTTCCACAAAACTAAATAGCGAATGTAGAAACAATTTTAGAATTTAATTTTTTTGTTACATTGCCTCAAAAAGAGTAATATAGAGCAACCAAAAATCTAATTTACCCCTAAAATAGTCCCAAAACAACAACCACCTTATCCCATAGTTTCCTAGATGGGGTCACTTTTATGGAGTTTCTACTCTAGGGGTGCATCAGGGGGCTTGAAAGGGTACATGGTGTCAATAAACCAGTCCAGCAAAATCTGCCTTCCAAAAACCATATGACATTCCCCTTCTTCTATGTCCTGCCGTTTAGCCAAACAGTAGTTTACGACCACATATGGGGTGTTTTTGCAAACTACAGAATCAGGGCAACCCATTTTGAGTGTTGTTTGGCAGTTAACCCTTGTTTTACTCCTGGAAAAAATGTATTATATTGGAAACTTTTCCAAAAAATAGAAATTTCAAAATTGTTTCTCCATCTGCCATTAACTCTTGTGGAACACCTAAAGGGTTAACAAAGTTTGTAAACCCAGTTTTGAATACCTTGAGGGGTGTACTTTCTTAGATGGAGTCACTTTTTTGAAATTTCTATTCTAGGGGTGCAACAGGGGGCTTCAAATGGGACATGGTATAAACAAAACCAGTCCTGCCAAATCTGCCTTCCAAAACCCATATGGCGTTCCCCTCCTTCTATGTGCTACCGTTCGGCCAAACAGTAGTTTACGACCACATATGGGGTGTTTTTGCAAACTACAGAATCAGGGCAACCCATTTTGAGTGTTGTTTGGCAGTTAACCCTTGTTTTACTCCTGGAAAAAATTGATTATATTGGAAACTTTTCCAAAAAATAGAAATTTCAAAATTGTTTCTCCATCTGCCATTAACTCTTGTGGAACACCTAAAGGGTTAACAAAGTTTGTAAACCCAGTTTTGAATACCTTGAGGGGTGTACTTTCTTAGATGGAGTCACTTTTTTGAAATTTCTATTCTAGGGGTGCAACAGGGGGCTTCAAATGGGACATGGTATAAACAAAACCAGTCCTGCCAAATCTGCCTTCCAAAACCCATATGGCGTTCCCCTCCTTCTATGTGCTACCGTTCGGCCAAACAGTAGTTTACGACCACATATGGGGTGTTTTTGCAAACTACAGAATCAGGGCAACCCATTTTGAGTGTTGTTTGGCAGTTAACCCTTGTTTTACTCCTGGAAAAAATTGATTATATTGGAAACTTTTCCAAAAAATAGAAATTTCAAAATTGTTTCTCCATCTGCCATTAACTCTTGTGGAACACCTAAAGGGTTAACAAAGTTTGTAAACCCAGTTTTGAATACCTTGAGGGGTGTACTTTCTTAGATGGAGTCACTTTTTTGAAATTTCTATTCTAGGGGTGCAACAGGGGGCTTCAAATGGGACATGGTATAAACAAAACCAGTCCTGCCAAATCTGCCTTCCAAAACCCATATGGCGTTCCCCTCCTTCTATGTGCTACCGTTCGGCCAAACAGTAGTTTACGACCACATATGGGGTGTTTTTGCAAACTACAGATTCAGGGCAACCCATTTTGAGTGTTGTTTGGCAGTTAACCCTTGTTTTACTCCTGGAAAAAATGTATTATATTGGAAACTTTTCCAAAAAATAGAAATTTCAAAATTGTTTCTCCATCTGCCATTAACTCTTGTGGAACACCTAAAGGGTTAACAAAGTTTGTAAACCCAGTTTTGAATACCTTGAGGGGTGTACTTTCTTAGATGGAGTCACTTTTTTGAAATTTCTATTCTAGGGGTGCAACAGGGGGCTTCAAATGGGACATGGTATAAACAAAACCAGTCCTGCCAAATCTGCCTTCCAAAACCCATATGGTGTTCCCCTCCTTCTATGTGCTACCGTTCGGCCAAACAGTAGTTTACGACCACATATGGGGTGTTTTTGCAAACTACAGAATCAGGGCAACCCATTTTGAGTGTTGTTTGGCAGTTAACCCTTGTTTTACTCCTGGAAAAAATTGATTATATTGAAAATTTTCCAAAAAATAGAAATTTCAAAATTGTTTCTCCATCTGCCATTAACTCTTGTGGAAGACCTAAAGGGTTAATAAAGTTTGAAAAAACAGTTTTGAATACCTTGAGGGGTGTAGTTTCTAGAATGGGGTCATTTTTGGGAGGTTTCTATTATCTAAGCCTCACAAAGTGACTTCAAACCTGAACTGGTCCATAAAAAGTGGGATTTTGAAGATTTCTGAAAATTTCAAAATTTGCTTCTAAACTTCTAAGCCTTGTAACATCCCCAAAAAATAAAATATCATTCCCAAAACAATTCAAACATGAAGTAGACATATGGGGAATGTAAAATCATCATAATTTTTGGGGGTATTACTATGTATTACAGAAGTAGAGAAACTGAAAGTTTGAAATTTGCTAATTTTTCAAAATTTTTGGTAAAAATTGTATTTTTTTATGCAAAAAAATTAAATTTTTTGACCCAATTTTAGCAGTGACATGAAGTACAATATGTGACGAAAAAACAATCTCAGAACGGCCTGGGTAAGTCAAAGCGTTTTAAAGTTATGAGCACTTAAAGTGACACTGGTCAGATTTCCAAAAAATGGCCTGGTCCTTAAGGTGAAAATGAGCCCGGTCCTTAAGGGGTTAAGCACCTCTCTGCAAGAAACATAAAGGTTATGAACACCTTTGGGCTCAATTTTTTAATGAATGCATTTTACTCATTTTGGGCTAAAAATCTTTTAACCGATGTTGGTCTATAGAGTTAAAGGAGTTTTCTGAGACTTAAATATTGATGACCTATCCTGAGCAGTGTACTGTGTAGGCCGTGGAGCTCACTGGAGTGCCTGTGCCTTCTCATAACGCTGATTGGCGGTGGTTCCGGGTGTCATCAGTTTTTAAAATATCGGAAAACTCGTTTCACACTGGACCCCTCAGGTTGCTGCTCTGACGGCTCGAAATGTAGCCTTTGTTGCTGAACTTCTGACAGCTCATAAACACTCATTATAGTTACAGTCTTATAGAACTGATAAAAATGCCTTAAATTAGTGTTTATGAGCTGCCAGGAATTCAGAGATAAGGACTATATAGCCAGCCATCAGAGCAGCACCCTGATGGGTTCAGTGTGAAATTGTAAACAATATTCTCAGCAGGTAGACCAAAATGTAACCCTGTGGAACAATTTTTTAATAAAGACCAATAGCAAAAAAATTATTTAGCCCAAAATAAAAAAAGCAATCATAAAAATATTGCTCTAATGGTGTTTATAGCCTTTAAAACTACTAACTAGAAATGTAAGAATTTCAAAGCACTGTGAACATTGCAGACGGCCGCCAAAGTGCCAAATATGTATCGTCTTTCCATGTGATAGCACATTCATGGAAAATTGCATATTTTTACATACCAGATGCTCACAATAGCAATGAATTTAAAATATTCTAATATTAATATTATGAAGTACAGAACACTTTAAACATGCTTGTGTGCACCTAGCACATTAAGTTTTTATTAACCCTCTGTATTCTATAGGTGCCACTTATTACTATTTCTTCGACCAGGGATTATTTATTTTTACTATAAGAACGTTGGCTGATATTTTATATTCTACTGCTTTTTGATAGGGTTGGAAGCTCAGAAGCCCGCAGAGCTAAAATTATTTTAAAAAATTGTCTTGTCCACTGCAACATATGGGTTGTGGGGCACTTTTATATGTCTTTATGTGATAAAATGCCTGATAGGTGCAGATCTCTCCTCTGAGACCATCAGTTATTGAGAAAACAGTGCTTGCATGACCTCCATTTGCTGATTTACACCGGCTGCTTTCCCCATTTAATTCAATAGAGAAGTTACCCACTTTCATGAAAGTCTGTCCCTTGAAGTCTATGCATGGGTGTAACTATAGCAATAGCACTAGCTATGGGGCCCAGACATTGGGGAGCCTTATCAAGTGCAAGAACATTGGGTAGATTAATCATCTCCCTTGTGCCTGAAAAGTAGCGTTAAAAAGTAGCAGATGCAACTTTTTTTTTAAATTGTCTCATATCTAACTTTCCCTAAAGGGGGAGTGGCAAGCAGCTCCGACAAATTTATCTTCATTTATGCCAGTTTTCTGGTGCAAATTAAGCCGGAAATCTATAAAAGTTCTGAGCTGTCATTGATTTCTGTTTAGGTGAACGGACTGCAGGAGGATGTGCCTAATTTATGATGAGGTGTTCTCTTCGTCATAAATTTGGCACATCCTCTAGCGGAGCAGAGAATATCAAGACAAGTGCAAAAAGTGCCTATCTTGATAAATCTGGCCCATCGTATCTCTCAGTGGGGAATAACAACATAGTGACATTTTGCTATAATATGGGTATTGTCAGGGGCAGATTGCACATAGATCTTACAGGGAAATTTCTTGGTGGGCCGATGCCCAGGAGGCCGCCCAAGCCATCCCCTCTGCCGCTGACAGACCGCACATACTCTCCTGAATTAAACTGCTGTGGTCTGCATCTCACCTCCAAATCCCCCTGCTCCATATCTTAATCAGAGACAACAGAAGGAGGAGACAGAAACTGGCAGCTATTAATGGCCACTACAAAGGGACAGCTTTTGGGGCAACATACTGTGCTGCACTGTACTACATGGGTCTGATGGGACAGTATTTTGCCCCACCTTCTGTCAATTTGGACCCCGCTACAACTTGGGCGGGGGCCACCTTTAGTTTTTTTTTCAGGGTCACTTTTAGTTCCCAGTCTGCCCCTGGGTATTCTGATATATGGTGTTAATATACATAGCTTTAATTATTGATACTCATGCTTCTGTTTTAATTTTCTTACACTAGGTGGCAGGGGCCCTATGGTATTTTGCTCTGGGGCCCTATGAATCATTGTTATGCCCCTCAGTCTATGTAAGTTAGGCTACATGTGTTTTGCGGTCCGCAAATTGTGGATCCGCAAAAAAAAATGCCATCCGTATGCCATCCGTTTTTTTTTTTTTTGCGGATCCATTGTAAGAATGCCTAAAATGGACAAGAATAGGACATGTTCTATTTTATTTATTTTTTTGCGGGGCTACGGAACGAACATACTGATGCGGACAACACCATTTTTTGCGGACCCATTGAAATAATTAGGTCCGCATCCTATCCGCAAAAAAAAAAAAACGGAACGGACACGGAAACAAACAACGTTTGTGTGCATGTAGCCTTATTGAAAGTGGTGAGCAGGAAGAACTCATCTTCAGTGGAGGAGAACCACATACAAGCACGGCCATCTTCAGGGCCAACCTTAGGTAATATGGCGGAACTGTGATTTAGTGTTCTCCAGATTAAAAAAAATATATATATAAATAAATAATTAGTGGACCTGATGCTTTGCTTCCAACATTGTTACAGAAATAACTGTGTTAGGGCACCCGTAGGTGCGTATGAGTCCTTGCTATTCTTCGCTCTGCTCTGATTTCATACTGAAAGAGAAATATTGGTGCAGATTCCAGCACATGCCATGTTATGGAGGTAGTGCCTCTAGGGGAGAACATCTCTGCATATGGCATATGCTGTGTAGTCTCTTTGTGCCTATGTGCAATGTGCCTCAGGAAAGATGCACTGCGCTGCATTGGTAAAACATTGTGTTAATTGTTGCAGTATTGTTATGGTTCTTGTTACAATTTTTCCTCTAAAGAATTTTCTCCCCACTGTTTTTATGTTTTCCTGTTTAAGTCAAGTGGGAAATAAATGAACAAGAGGTTAATGGTAAAATGTGAATGAAATGTAAACACTTTTACAAATCTAATTCACACTAACATCTAGCTGCCAGGACTTTTAACTGCATAAAATGGTAAGAATGCAAAAATAGTTTACTTACTTTCACACGGTCGTCCTGGATTTTCTCCGGATGCATCGCGTGTGCATTCAGTTTTGTCAGCACGAGTGCAATGCGTTTTGCACGCGCGTGAGAAAAAACTGAATGTGGTACCCAGACCCGAACCCGGACTTCTTCACTGAAGTTCTTGTTTGGGTTAGGTGTTCTATTCATTTTATTATTTTCCCTTATAACATGGTTATAAAAGAAAATAATAGCATTCTTAATACAGATATTAATGATTACTAAAATGTGGATTGAGGGGTTAAAAAAATATAAATTAACTCACCTCATCCAATTGATCGCGCAGCCGGCATCGTCTTCTTGCTACTTCTTTCAGGACCTGCAAAAGGACCTTTGATGACGTAATCGCACTCACCACGTGGTGAGGGAGGTGACGCCAGCGCAGGTCCTGCTGAATGAAAATAGAAGATTATGTCATAAAAGGTCCTTTTGCAGGTCCTGAAAGAAGTAGCAAGAAGACGATGCCGGCTGTGCGATCAATTGGATGAGGTGAGTTAATTTTATTTATTTTTTTAACTCCTCAATCCACATTTTACTATGCATTCTGTATTAAGAATGCTATTATTTTCCTTTATAACTATGCTATAAGGGAAAAAAATACAGTAAATTGACTTTTATCAATTTACTAACATCATCTCCTAGCAACCATGCGTGAAAATTGCGGATTTGTGGATGCTATGCGATTTTCACGCATCCCCATTCACTTCTATGGGGCCTGCGTTGTGTGAAAAACGCAGAATATAGAACATGCTGTGATTTTCACGCAACGCACAAGTGATGCGTGAAAATCACCGCTCATGTACACAGCCCCAATGAAGTGAATGGATCCGGATTCAGTGCGGGTGCAATGCGTCCACCTCACGCATTGCACCCGTGTGGAATTCTCGCCCGTGTGAAAGGGGCCTTAGGGAGGGAGAGGAGTTTTTTTTTTTTTTTCATTAAATGAGTTGTCTAGTTTCCTATCTTGATGACCTATCCTCAGGATATGTCATCAGTATCAGATCGTCAGGGGTCTGTGTCCTGGCACCCCCGACAATCAGCTGATTGAAGAGATGGCGGCGCTCATATGAGTGCTGTGTTTACATGCTTGCCGTCGACAGTGCAGCTTCTGTGCGGTGTAATTTTAACTGCTCCATCCCATTCAAATAGTCATTACACTGAACAGACGCTGCAACGTCGAATGGGATGGGGCAGTTATAATTACACTGCATGGCTGCTGCAATGCCGACGATGAGCAGGAAAACAGTGAAGAGAGCTCAGCACTCATTAAAGTGAGTCTGTCACCAAAATTTTAACTTCTGCACTGCTTACATAACGCTGTAGTGTAGCACAAAAATAAGGTTTTAATGATATGCAAATGAGGGCTCGCAAGTGCCTAGCGGCAGTGTTTGGGCAGTAAGTTCCCAGGCCCCTCTGCCTTCTGTGTGCATAACTCCTCCCTAATCCTTCGTCTGGCCCGCCCTGTAATCCCCTTGCTTCCTCCTGTTGAGTGGCCTGGGCACTTACTGCCCCTAGGCGCATGCGAGACCTAATTTGCATATATTTAAAACTACGTTTTTGCTGAAGAAAAGAACAAAAGTATCATTTAAATCATGTTTATTTGTGCTACGGCGTTATGTAAGCAGAGCAGAAGGCGACATTTTGGTGACAGACACCCTTTAAAGAGTTGATTCATGCAGGTACCAGGAGTCAGTCGGACCTCCACCAATCTGATATTGATGACCTATTCTGAGGATAGGTCATCAATATGGGAAACCAGACAACCCCTTTATGACATATTATACAAACTTATATAGGCACAAGAGCCCGAATAATAGTGTACAGTTCCCAAATTACACAAATTGTAATACAGGACTGACAGGCAGTACCGACATACTGTATCCAGAAAGCACTCCATACGTCATATACAAATAATATTCCATATACAGTTACAAGACAAGTCACAGTGCAGTGTCTTCCCAATAGCTGTATATAGGCAACCAGAAATAATGATGATGATAGGACTAGTAGTCCCTGATCTTCGTCTGAAGACTTTGCAACCTTTCCAAGATGATCACAGATGTGGAAAAGTCCCAAAAATTCCAGACTAGAAACCACCCACATGCAAAAAGTCTCACAATCAGCTCTGCAATTTCTGAACTGAGGAATGCATATCGTCCAACGTTCGGCCAAATCTGTGTGAAAGGTGCTGTAAACTGTTAATCCTTCCACAAGCATCGTCTATAGCCATAAACAGAGAATACCTTGCTAAAACTTCTGACCTTGTGATCCTGGACAGTGTATGAATGTCCCCTCAAGCTTCCCCTCAGGGATTGTTCTCTCAACAAGAATTATATTTCTCCTAGAGCTAAACTGGCATCTGTCCCTTTCACAGGCAGAGCTAAACTGTGCAGTGGTTGATGCAATACTCACTAAAATGCTCTTCCCTCAGAGGGGAAAGCTAATTCCCTCTGCAGGGTCAGGACATAATTAAACAGTGCCACCTACAGACAGCTTTTGGGAACACACAAAATGCCTAATACAAAATGTGAACAGATGAAATAACACAATATAGAGAGAGAAAAGTCCAGCTCACCAATAATCCACAGTGCAAGGACAAGCCAAGGCTGGCTCAATATCGACACTTGAAACAGAAGAAACGTCCAGCACGTAGTAGGTTAAAACGATGCATCATCTTTATGCCATCGTAGATACAATCAGTATACAGAGCAGTAGTCGTCACCTCCCATCACCTCCCGTCAGACTGACATGTTTCGAACCGTAAAGGTTCTTAATCATGATCACCTTTACGGTTCGAAACATGTCGGTCTGACGGGAGGTGATGGGAGGTGACGACTACTGCTCTGTATACTGATTGTATCTACGATGGCATAAAGATGATGCAGCGTTGTAACCTACTACGTGCTGGACGTTTCTTTTGTTTCAAGATCAAATAACATCAAATCAAGAACAATTTGCAAGTACCCTATTCTGGGGTACTGCAATTGTAATTTAGCCCTAAAGCAAATATGTTGAGCTATCATGAACTCCTATAGAAATTGTATGGAGCAGCTGCACTCCTTAGGCTACTTTCACACTGGCGTTTTGGTTTCCATTTGTGAGATCTGTTCAGGGCTCTCACAAGCGGTCCAAAACGGATCAGTTTGGCCCTAATGCATTCTGAATGGAAAAGGATCCGCTCGGAATGCATCAGTTTGCCTCCGTTACGTCTCCATTCCATTTTGGAGGGGGACACCATAACGCTGCTTGCAGCGTTTTGTTGTCCATCTGACGAAACTGAGCCAAACGGATCCGTCCTGACACACAATGTAAGTCAATGGGACGGATCCGTTTTCTATGACACAATAGAAAACGGGGAAAAAATAAATGGGGAAAAAATAAACGAACCAGCACCTCCACAATAAGTGAATATAAGAACGCAGGTGCACGCTACCTTGGCTAAAACACACCATGTGCTTTTAATTAGATAGCTTGTACAGCTGTATTCTACCCAGCCCATACTGCAGGCTCACAACCTGGGAGAGGCATGTGTAGGATGCAGCTTGGTACTACTTTGCCCAGATTGTAGGCTGTAAGCCCAGGAGAGGCATGTCAGAGTAGGACCCATCTGATTAGAAGCGACCTTGACGACCGGTAGATGGGCCCGAAATATTTTTGATCAATTATATTCGCAAAAAGCTTCTAGCTGCATTTGCAGTAAGTATGACCCCCAAGCATTTATTCTTTTAGTGTTTGCTTATATCTTTGCGCAATTGACTAGCAGAGTGCTGTTACCTGTAGTTCTACGTATCCAAGTGTGTTTTAGCCAAGGTAGCGTGCACCTGCGTTCTTATATTCACTTATTGTGGAGGTGCTGGTTCGTTTATTTTTTCCCCATTGTCACTGCCACTAGGGGAGTGGCTCCCCCTGGTGGTGAGATTGAACCGTGCACCACCAGCCCATTTACCATGTGCTTTTAATTAGATAGCTTGTACAGCTGTATTCTACCCAGCCCATACTGCAGGCTCACAACCTGGGAGAGGCATGTGTAGGATGCAGCTTGGTACTACTTTGCCCAGATTGTAGGCTGTAAGCCCAGGAGAGGCATGTCAGAGTAGGACCCATCTGATTAGAAGCGACCTTGACGACCGGTAGATGGGCCCGAAATATTTTTGATCAATTATATTCGCAAAAAGCTTCTAGCTGCATTTGCAGTAAGTATGACCCCCAAGCATTTATTCTTTTAGTGTTTGCTTATATCTTTGCGCAATTGACTAGCAGAGTGCTGTTACCTGTAGTTCTACGTATCCAAGTGTGTTTTAGCCAAGGTAGCGTGCACCTGCGTTCTTATATTCACTTATTGTGGAGGTGCTGGTTCGTTTATTTTTTCCCCATTGTCACTGCCACTAGGGGAGTGGCTCCCCCTGGTGGTGAGATTGAACCGTGCACCACCAGCCCATTTACCATGTGCTTTTAATTAGATAGCTTGTACAGCTGTATTCTACCCAGCCCATACTGCAGGCTCACAACCTGGGAGAGGCATGTGTAGGATGCAGCTTGGTACTACTTTGCCCAGATTGTAGGCTGTAAGCCCAGGAGAGGCATGTCAGAGTAGGACCCATCTGATTAGAAGCGACCTTGACGACCGGTAGATGGGCCCGAAATATTTTTGATCAATTATATTCGCAAAAAGCTTCTAGCTGCATTTGCAGTAAGTATGACCCCCAAGCATTTATTCTTTTAGTGTTTGCTTATATCTTTGCGCAATTGACTAGCAGAGTGCTGTTAACAATAGAAAACGGATCTGTTCTCCATTGACTTTTCATGGTGTTCAAGACGGATCCGTCTTGGCTATGTTAAAGATAATACAAACGGATCCGTTCTGAACGGATACAAACGGTTGTATTATCTGAACGGATCCATCTTGGCAATGTTAGAGATAATACAAACGGATCTGTTCTGAACGGATACAAACGCTTGTATTATCTGAACGGATCCGTCTGTGCAGATCCATGACGGATCCGCACCAAACGCGAGTGTGAAAGTAGCCTTACTATGCTTGTGTTGTGGAGGACTACAATGGACTGAGGACCCCAGTACTTGTGACTGGCAGGGGTCCCTAGCGATCTAACAATTATTATTTATCCATTAGATAGAAGAAACTGCGCTTGGTGGAAAATCCCTTTGAATAAACAGTGGTGTGTGGTTTGCTGCACTGCATTTTCAACTCCTTTACTCCATCCCTCATTCTCATTAACTAGAGATCAGACCATAGAACGCCATTATAATTAAGAATAATGGCAACATTCTCCTCTTTTGCATCTGGCAGTAGGTTTTATATTTATTGACTATGCATGAGACGTGTTTATATAGATCGAAGACTACGGTATGTCTATGCTCTGTAGATCTGTCTCATTGCTAATGTTTTAAGAAGCAAGCGTAATCTTATCGCTATCAGTGGAAAAATAACACATCATAAGTAATCAGCCTCTCCTGCAGCAGCTAACTTATTTATCTCATAGAGGATAGATATAATTGAATGACTCTGCTTCTAAATTATCCCCACAGACATAATCTCTGGATTCTCCTGCTATGCAATCCAAAAAATTAAAGTTGTTTTAATGCAATCTCTGAAATTAATTAGCATAACTTTCTAAATGCATAGGAAATATTAATTAACCTTATAAAAGAGGCCTTGCAAGGGATTTATCTGCTTTATTTATAGCTCTTGCAGCATACGGGTAGGTTACCCGACACTGCCAGAATGTAATGTATGTTTCCCTTTAAACCAGTTAGGCCTGGTGCAGGCAATCTTTATTCCAGCCAGCAGAGGGAGCCCCCAGTTCAGTATAAATAGGCTAGGGCCTAGCCAGGAAGTCAGTCAGAAGTTTCTAGAGTGTGCTGAAGTTTCTAGAGGCTGAGGAAGCTGAGAGAGAGACAGAGGCATGTCAAGAAAAGCAAGAGGTACTCAAGACTACAGAGGAGGTACTTGATAAAGATAAAACCAAGGATATACGCCAGAGCTAGGGCATTGGGCCTTGGAGAAGAGTTTATATGTTCCAGGATCAGTCAGGAATAGAGTGCAAGCTGCCTGTACTACAAGTCCTGTGTTTAACACTCTGAAGTCACCTTGCTATACATATATTGCCTGCATCAACTGTATTGAAAATCAACTGTCTGCAAAGGAACTGCGTTTCCGTTAATGTCCCTATATGATGACTACTAAAGTTTGAGTTCTGCTTTAACATCACGTGGTTCCTCAATTATTCCTGCTATCAGCAAACGGCGTGCCACCGTTTAATTGGCACTGGCGTCACGAACATTTCTCATCATCACCTGCCCTTGCAGAGAGTCAGCCGTCTCAGGTTAGTGTCTATTGCACTACAACACCCAGGAACATTTCTAAACATAACTTGAGTACGCTGCACCTCTCTTTTGGCGTCACGAACAGGATACGCACGCTTTCTAGTGCAAGAAGCGTGAACTTTGTGCCTTATACAGTTGCCCTGTGACCAAAGTGACAAATTGCCTGTTTTATTAAAGTGGACTTTGTGGACTGAAAATCCTACCCAAAGTGTACCTAAAACCTCCAAAAAGCGCTGTGCAGTGTTGCGCTATCAAGAGGAAAGAAATCGCCACACCGGAGTGTGGTTTTATGGACTTTTTACCATCCTGCTTGCTGTCAGTGAATAGACAGCGTTTCTTGCTAAAAGATGGCCACCGGCCGCCTGGAGTAAAGTTTCCCGCGCTGCTGAGGACCTTCGTGGGCGGATCCCTGCAAAGACACAGAAAATCCCGCCCCTCGTCATCATCGCACCGCCGCGGCCCGGTTTCTTCTACGTCATCGCGTACTCAGGACGTCCGGGATCTCTCGAGACTTGGCCTGCGCAAGCCCGGCGATACCGGTAAGAACTTGTAACCGGAGGGAAGGGGATTGTTCCGGCCCCTTTAGTCGCCAGCGGCCGCATCGCAATAAGCTAACATGTCAGAACCGGGAGTTCCCGAGCAGCCGGCCCCGGGAGAGCTTGCGGCTCCTAATCATTCTATGGCCCCCAGCATGATGCCCTTTACCATGCCTTACTATTTCGGGGCCCCATGGTTTCTCCGCTATAAAGGAGAGACCCATACCCTAAGAGACTTTAAAGAAAAGCTGCTGGCATTATTCAAACTGTACCCCATAAATGCCGACCAGCAAATGGAAATCCTGCTAGCGCAACTGGAGGGAGCTGCCCGCAGGGAGGTATTATCCTGGCCTGCTACTGAGCGGAGTACTCTAGAACAGATATTCACCCGCCTCAGGGCCACTTTTGAAACCAGGACTGCCTCAGGCAAGAAACAGAAGCCCGGTGAGTCCCTCCGTGACTATGCCCTATAACTTCAGGAGGCTTTAGGGGCTGTAATCCAGATAGATCCCAAAGAGGCTGATAATCAGGACCAGACCTTGAGGGAACAATTTATCAACGGGGTGTCTAGTGAGCAAATAAGGACCCAACTAAAGATGCTGTCCGCCCAGCACCCTAACAGTACCTTTCTGGACTTTAAAGAACTGGCTATAAAAATTCTGGGGTCCGCAGTATCTACGGAGTTGAGCACCCCACCTGAATCATCAGCCTGCAGGCCAAAACCGCTTATCACTAACCGAGCTGAGGCCGGCCAAGCTGTTCAAGTGTCAGCTACCGATACTATTGCCATGCTGACAGAGCAAGTAAATCACCTCACTAAAAGTCTAGAGAAAGTGTGCAGAAAAATAGAGGAATGGGAAAAACCCATAATGACAGAAGAAGAATTCCTGTCACCTCCTAGGCCGTTCCCACCTCCATACCAAGAGACTCACCCCAGGGATCCTGGGAGGCGTAATAGAGATCGCAAGCGGCCCGTGTGTACATACTGCAAAAAGCTGGGACACATAGAATCCACGTGCTGGCAGTTAAACGGGCAACCCCTGAGGCTGAGGACCACCCCTCGGGAGGTAGAACACTAGGTCCAGAGGATCCAAATTGGATGCCACGGTATGTAGGATCCCATCCTAAAATCAATATAGAGATCAACGGGGTCCCCTTTGAAGCCCTATTAGATACTGGGTCTCAGGTCACTACTATTCAGCTGCCCGCCTTTGAAAGATTCTGGGACACTAACCAATTGACCCAGCCGCCTAAATCCTGGGTGGAGATTATCGCCAGCAATGGCAAACCAGTAAAGGTTCATGGATACTGGGAACCCACCCTGCAGGTGGGAGAAGTAACCTTACCGCAACAGGGGGTGATAGTAGTACAGGCCGGCGACAGAGGAGGACATCCTGTCATTCTAGGCACCAATGTCTTCAAAAACTGTTATTCAGAAATACTTGCCGTATTACATCAGACTTTGCCCACTGCTTCCTCTGCATCCAAGAGGGTGATTCAGAAGACTATTACTGTGTTAAGTGCCCAGCAGAGGTTTGCTAATGGGAAAGGAGAAATTTGTACTGCCAGGATTAGTGATATTAAGCCTGTGACTTTGCCTCCTAATTCTCAAACTCTTTTATGGTGTCGTGCTGTCCTGGGAGTCCAAGGCCGAGATTATCCAGCCCTGGTAGAACCAATCCAGATGGAGGATTACCCTTATGTGAGAGCTGCCAAGTGCCTGGTGAACGTCTCCCAAGGTAAAGTACCTGTCCGTCTGATTAACCTGAGTGATCATCCTGTTGCGCTTACTAAGCATTGCCGTGTTGCCCAGCTGTCCCAGGTGTCCTTCCAAGACATCATTCGTCTTCCAGTGACAGAAAAGCCGCCAGCTGCAGTCAGCGGACGTCCGTCGGTGACCCAGCCACAAGTGCCCTGGTGGGAAGAGCTCCATGTGGGGGACGAGACTACCCCCCAACAACAACAAGAAGGGATTATACAGCTTGTCAAAGAGTACCACCAGGCCTTCAGTAAGCATGCTACTGATTATGGAGAGGTGAGTGCCATACAACACACCATACCTACTGGCTCTCATCCTCCTATCAAGGAGAGATACAGACCTTTACCACCTACTTCATATCAGACTGTAAAAGAAATGATCCAAGAGATGAAAGACTCTAATGAAATCCGGGACAGCCGTAGTCCGTGGGCTGCACCCCTGGTCCTTGTAAAGAAGAAGGACGGTGGTATCCGTTTCTGTGTGGATTTTAGGAAAATTAATCAAATAAACCACAAAGATGCATACCCACTGCCCCGCATTGAGGAGTCACTAACTGCTCTGGGCTCCTCTGCCTATTTCTCCACATTGGACTTGACCAGTGGCTACTGGCAAGTACCCATGGCCCCTGCAGATAGGGAAAAGACTGCTTTCACTACTCCCATGGGCCTGTTCGAATTCAATTGTATGCCGTTCGGGCTATGTAATGCCCCAGGAACTTTCCAGAGACTAATGGAACGGTGTTTGGGTCACAAAAACTTCGAAACAGTGCTGCTGTATCTAGATGACGTCATTGTGTACTCAAAAACATATGAAGACCATCTGAAACATTTGGCAGAAGTATTTGAAATCCTTATCAAATATGGCTTGAAGGTAAAGCCATCCAAGTGTCACCTGCTCAAACCTGCAGTAAGATACCTGGGGCATGTGGTCAGCGGAGAGGGCGTGCAACCTGACCCTGATAAGCTAGCGGCTGTCCGTAATTGGCCGGTTCCTACTACCGTCAAGGAAGTGAGGGGTTTCCTTGGTTTTGCCGGCTACTATAGACGTTTTATCCCCCATTTTGCTCAAATAGCTGATCCTATCCAGTAGCTCTTGAGGGGGCAACCCAAGAAAAGCCCTAGAACTCCGGTGCCCATTGAGTGGAATGAGGAAAGAGAGATAGCGTTCCAATTGCTAAAAAAGAAACTGACCGAGCCTCCTGTGTTAGGTTATCCAGACTACAGCAAGCCCTTCCATCTGTATACTGTTGCTAGCAAGCGAGGCCTGGGAGCTGTGTTAGCCCAGATCCAAGAGGGAAAAGAAAGAGTGATAGCTTATGCAAGCCGCTCCCTGAAAGGAGCTGAGAAAAATGACCAGAATTATAGTTCCTTCAAACTAGAGTTCCTGGCATTAGTGTGGGCAGTGACAGAAAAATTCAAGGATTATCTAGCCGCCAACCCGTTCATTGCATTCACTTACAATAACCCTCTGGCACATCTAAATACAGCTAAATTAGGGGCCTTGGAGCAGAGATGGGCCTCTCGCCTCGCCAACTATGATTTCTCTGTAAAATATCGTGCTGGACGTAGTAATGATAATGCTGATGCTTTATCCAGGCTTCCCACAGAGACAGCTCCTGATGATGTGCGAGATGCTTGGGAAGATGTAGAGATGCCGGCTTTCTATAACAAATTTGCTCAACAGGATCAGGCTCGAGCTACCAATGACAGAGCTGCAGTTCCTTCACCCTCCAGTAGGCCTGATCCTAAAGAAGAAAGGTGGGTGAAACTACAGTCTGAAAGTAGAGTGCTGGGTGAGTTGTTGGACTTCATTACTAGTGGCAGAGCCCCTGAGAGGATTCGGCGTAAGAGTGCAGATCCTGAGCTCATCAAACTGTGGAGACAGCGCCATCAACTCTTCATGTACTCTGCAGGTATGGTGTTGGAGATGTACCACAATCAATCCGGTCACTTTGGGGTCCAAAAGACTGAGGCTACTATCCGCCAGCGGTTTTACTGGGTGGGCATGAGAGAAGACATGGAGAAGTGGTGTCGGGAGTGTGTAGCCTGTGCCTTAAAACGAAGTGAGCACCATGATCAGAGGGCACCACTGAGACCCATTGTAAGTACTCGTCCTCTTGAACTTGTCGCCATCGACCATGTGAAACTGGAGCCTAGTCGCTCAGGGTATGCTTATGCCATGACTATTATTGACCATTTCACTAAGTTTGTTGTAGCGGTGCCTGTGAGAGACCAGACAGCCAAGACTACAGCCGAACTGTTCTGGAAGCACTTCCTCCTGCCCTACGGATGTCCAGAAAAGATCCTCACCGATTAAGGACCTGCTTTTGAGTCCCATCTGTTCCATGAACTGTGCCGCTTACACAACTGTAAGAAGATCCGGACAACGGCCTACCATCCTCAAGGTAATGGATTATGTGAAAAAATGAATCAGACCTTGATAGAGATGCTGAGGGCCGTACCTCCTGAAAACAGAGGAGATTGGCCTAATCTGTTGCCACAGCTCATGTTCACATACAATCATACCATACATTGTTCCACCGGGTATACCCCTTTTTACTTGATGTTTGGGGCGCCAAGGGACATTGCCTGCTGATCATTCATTGGACATACACGTACCTGATTGCATTAACCCATTGCCTAACACCGACTGGGTTGCTGAACATCAAAGGCGATTGAATACAGGCAAAGCCATTGTTCAGGAACGTATGGACTATGCTAGGGACCGACAGCAGAGAGACTATGATCAGAGTTCTGGATCTGAATATCCTGTGTCAGAGTCAGCAATACAGCCCGAGGATCCTATGCAGGCTGTCAGTAATCTAAGGTATGACGCTCATCCTATGCATTGGCTTCTGACACCATGGTTGAACTTGCTGGTGCCTGCTCCGGCACCTACTGTAGCTTCACCTCCAGAAGAGCCGGTTCAAGATGCCCTGGATCCAGTTCCCCCTCTAGTGGTTCCAGTTGTTCCTGTTGTTCCTGACCAAGGTCTCACTGATGGAGACCCTCCTGTTGCTCCTCTTTCTTCTACCTCGTTGCTAAGGGAAGAGGAGACCCCTGTGTTGAGAAGGTCCACCCGGATGACCAGGGGACGTCCGCCAGTCCGTTTAGGAGACTTTGACTAGTCTGGTGGTGTCTCCTCCCAAACAGTTGCTACTGGTAATGCTTTGCTGGACATTTGTGCGCAAGAATGGACTCCCCCACGTGAGCCCTTGCCTGTGATACACCCACAGGAAACCCCTGGGTAGTTCTGTTATTATACTGTCACCAAAGACAATGGACTAACCTGGTTCACCCTAAGTCCGCTGTGCCAGGTCAGCGGCCGTGCCTAAGAAGCAAGAAGACGCCCCTTTCCCTTGTGTCATTTGTTCATGAAGTTACTAATGTTATGTTTTTTATGTGTGAAACAATTATTTATCATATTATAATGTAATGTCAATGTTATGTACTATGTTATGCCGATTCAGGAAGGTGTGTGTGAGTACGAGGCCTTACTCACGTTAAAGTCTGGGGGTGTGCAGCATACGGGTAGGTTACCCGACACTGCCAGAATGTAATGTATGTTTCCCTTTAAACCAGTTAGGCCTGGTGCAGGCAATCTTTATTCCAGCCAGCAGAGGGAGCCCCCAGTTCAGTATAAATAGGCTAGGGCCTAGCCAGGAAGTCAGTCAGAAGTTTCTAGAGTGTGCTGAAGTTTCTAGAGGCTGAGGAAGCTGAGAGAGAGACAGAGGCATGTCAAGAAAAGCAAGAGGTACTCAAGACTACAGAGGAGGTACTTGATAAAGATAAAACCAAGGATATACGCCAGAGCTAGGGCATTGGGCCTTGGAGAAGAGTTTATATGTGCCAGGATCAGTCAGGAATAGAGTGCAAGCTGCCTGTACTACAAGTCCTGTGTTTAACACTCTGAAGTCACCTTGCTATACATATATTGCCTGCATCAACTGTATTGAAAATCAACTGTCTGCAAAGGAACTGCGTTTCCGTTAATGTCCCTATATGATGACTACTAAAGTTTGAGTTCTGCTTTAACATCACGTGGTTCCTCAATTATTCCTGCTATCAGCAAACGGCGTGCCACCGTTTAATTGGCACTGGCGTCACGAACATTTCTCATCATCACCTGCCCTTGCAGAGAGTCAGCCGTCTCAGGTTAGTGTCTATTGCACTACAACACCCAGGAACATTTCTAAACATAACTTGAGTACGCTGCACTCTTATACTAATGTTTTCCAATTTTAGGATGAAGACACAAGTGCAATGTGAAATGAGTGTGCTTTATCTTCAATTATGGCTTCTTCTATTCAATGCACTTTATTATCAGCTGGAATTTATTAGTGCAAAAACTTTGGTAATCATTCCTATCCTATCTAGTAATCTGGTTGTGAAAAGCCTCCTTAGATAAGCCATGTTATGGCATAGGGCAGGGGTACTCAACTAGTTTTATTAAAGGTCCACATACCTCGGTCTGCAGTCAGGTAAAGGTCCGAGCTGAACGCCAACAGTAAAGATGAAGGCCCCCCATTAGTGCCCCCAGTAAGAATAATGCTGACTGGAAGCTCAGGACAGTGTGATGATGTCTCGCAGGTCCTATCCGGAGATTCCAGTCAGCAGCGAGTGCTTCCTACAGCGCTAGCAAATGGAGGAGGTAAGTTTTTTTTTTTATTAACACAAGTGGCGGTGGAGGTAAAGGCTGTACTAATGAGCGTTCTGCAATGGAAGCACTCATTAGTAACAGTCTGTACAGGAAAATACCGGAAGGCCACTAAAATACCGGCCTTGCCGGTGAGCTACTGGCCGGGTGGCAAAGCTAGCCGCAGAACAGACATATGTATTTTTGTTCCACATCCAATCCCCATTATTGGTGGATTGGATGCAGACCTCTTCAGTTCAATGGGGCCACAAAAGATGCAGACAGCACACAGTGAG
The DNA here is from genome assembly GCF_905171765.1 of Bufo bufo. Taxonomy (NCBI): domain Eukaryota; kingdom Metazoa; phylum Chordata; class Amphibia; order Anura; family Bufonidae; genus Bufo; species Bufo bufo. The sequence goes on from NC_053396.1 coordinate 130,690,935, forward strand.
CTCTCTGCATCTTTTGCAGCCCCATTGAAATCAAGGGGTCCGCATCCAATCCACCAAGAATGGGGCTTGAATATGGAACAAAAATACCATGGTATGAATGGAGCCTTATCTTTATTTCACCAGTAGGCTACTTTCACACTAGCAATTTTGCTAGGGCTCAGTAAAAACACTTTACTGATAATACAACCATCTGCATCCGTTATGAACGTATCCAGTTGTATTATCTTTAACATAGCCAAGACGGATACGTCATGAACTCCATTGAAGGTCAATGGGAGACGGATTAGTTTTCTATTGTGTCAAAGAAAACAGATCCATCCCCATTGACTTGCATTGTGTGTCATGCCGGATCAGTTTTGCTCTGCATCCCATGACAGAAGGAAAACCGATGCAATCTGCGGTATGGGAACGCAACCAAATGGAACGGACTGTATTTTGGAGCATTTCGTTCTGTTCAGTTCCATTTTGTCCCCATTGACAATGGATGGGGACAAAACGGAAGCGTTTTTCTCTGCTAGTGTGAAAGCAGCCTTACAGAGAGAGGCACAGGCAAGATGAGAACACACCACTGACACTGTGGAGTCCTTTCCTGAGGTCAGTGATGGGTTCCCGCCCTGTCTGTACCCCTCAGTCCCCTTCACACACCCCCAAGTTTTTAAATTCCGGTCGGCTGTGGAGTGGGAGGGGCATGGTCTAACAGATCTGGTGCGTGGCTTAGCGGACTCGGGGGGCGGCGTTTTATAGTACCTCTTTTGAGGCTGTCAGTGGCAGTGGTGATGTCTTCTCCAGCAGCACGTAAGTGTCCTTTGGAGCTTGAAGCTCCCTTACTTGCTGCTGCTGCAGGAGAGGAGGGACTGAGCGCGCTGAGAGAAACAGCTTCCTCCACGTGCAGGCGACAGATGAAAGCGCTAAGAGAGACAAGTCCCGGCGCCTGCATGTGGAGGGACCTGTCTCTTTCAGCGCACTCCTCCCCTTCCATCCAGCGCCTGCATGGGGAGGAGCTTGTGCCCCAGCTCTTTCCGGTGCACTGGGAGATTAGTAAGCAGCCTAAAGTGCTACTTCCTTTAGAAGGAATGGCAGGGGTCCGGACAGTCAGTGGAAGTTTTTGTGGATGTATTTTGTTTCTGCTGGCGGTATTTTGTGATGGACTGTGGTATTTGGCTCTGGGGTGGTATAATGTGCCACAATATGGTATTGCTGGCCCTGCCTTTCAACAATTTGGACCAGACTACAAAACGGGGCCACTTTTAGTATATTTTTTCCAGGGCCACTTTAAGTTCCCAGTCGGTCCCTGTTAGATAGTTACGTTGTGATGTCTTTTGTTTTGTACATTAACCCTCTGAATTTTTCAAGCGCTGCGGAATATGGTGGCGCTATATAAATAAAGATTATTATTATTAATAATTACAGCTGTGTATAGCAGAGGTGATACATTACATTAAAAGTAATTGATGGTATGGATGCCAGTTCACCTTAATAGGACCACTTTTGTGCCGAGATAAAATACTGTAGTTAGAGATGATTGAATTGATTCTAAATTAATTGAATTTGTTGCAAATGTCCCAAAAATTTGGATTCTAGCGAAATGTTTGATTTTTTTTTCGGGCGAATAACTTAAAATGGTGGCCACCATTATTCAGGTTGGTAAACAGAGAAAAATGCATTTGCTACCAAAACGGATACTTTTTGGACTATTTTTTATTTGACAGTGCAGTGTGTTATTAAAAAGACTGTCCTTCTGTCTGGTCTAGTATAAGCTTTTTAATTTTGTGACAATATCAATTGTGTTTTCTGATATTTAATAGGTCTGTATAGGTCATCAATATCTTGTCAGTGAGGGTCTGGCACCCCTGTTGGAAGAGGTTGCGGTGGTCAGGTTAGCACAGCGGCCTTTTTATAGGCCAGTGACATCACATTCATCAGTCACATGACCTAGCCTCAGCTCAGTCCCATTCATGTGAATAGGCCTGAGCTGCAATACCAAGCACAGCCACTATACAATGTACAGCGCTATGCTTGGTAAGCAGCAAGGAGGTCGCAGTGCTCACTAGAGAACTACGGCTTCTTCAAATAGCTGATCAGCAGGGGTGCTGGGAGTCAGACCCCCACTGATCAGATATTGATGGCCTATCCTGAAAATAGGCCATCAATGTGAAAATCTTGGACATCCCCTTTAATAAATCTTCTCCATTCATTCAGGTGCTAGGCCAGCAAGTATATAACATGGATATCTCTGTAGTATTATCACCCTTATTTGTGAGATTATGAACGATCCAAGTCAACAGTTCTTTTCCTGTCTTATTTGAATACAAATATGCTCAAGCAATAATTAAAACTTACATAAATCCCTCCATGGTAAAAGAAACAAGTCTAGAAATACACTTGTCCTAGGCTGTTCCTCCACAGTATGTAGCAGAAGTCTACCAGGGAGTGATAGCAGCCTCAGGAGAAATTCTTCTCAGTCAGATGAGCACGGCTCTGATGGAATTTTTTGGCTTAGAAAACTCAGCCCCATGTAGTGTGTATGACTGTAAAAACAGCTAATGCATGGGAAAGCTAATAATATCCGTCATGGACAAATGATTTTGTAAGGAACAGAGAATACTGTTGCTTTATTAACATTTAACAATTCTGCAGTTTTCAGCAAATCAGTTAAACCTTAGTGAGGCATGGAAGCTGATCCTATAATTTCATTTTTATAATACGTGGGAATGAAGCAATAGTACCATTAGAGATGAGCGAATCGAATCCCAAGAATTTGATCCGAATTTCAGGATAAATTTGATTCGCCCAGAAGCCGAATTTCCTCGTGCTTCGTGTCAGCGAATCGATTTAACGTTAAATAGTATAATTTAAAAAAAAAAAAATCAAACTTACCTCCTCCATTTGCTCTCAACGGGCCACTAGCCTCTATCTTGCTTGAAGATCTCGGCCGAAATACCGTGCAGCGCGAGATGACATCATCACGCCGGCCGATGTGATGACGTCATACGTCACCACGCAAGCCGGCGTGGTGACGTAATCTCGCGCCGCACAGGATGCCGCCCGAGATCTTCAAGCAAGATGGCGACGGCCCATCGTGAGCAAATGGAGGAGGTAAGTTTGATAAAAAAAATGTTATAGTTAATTTTACACTTGGATGCCGCGATCATGTATGAACGCGGCATCTAAGGGGTAAAATGACGGGGCCGGCACTATCGCAGCTCCCTGTCATTGCACCCGCTACTTACAAAAAAATGTGCTTCGTGACGGAGTAATTCGTCACGAAGCAAATTTTTGGGTGAAATTTTCCGAATCCTACGAATTAAACTTTTAAGAAATTTGCTCATCTCTAAGTACCATACATAGACAGCAGATCACTGACTCTGCATCTACAAATCCTGATTATGGCACTAGTGCTATCCTATGGAGCTCTCTGTATTACCGTATTTTGAAATGGTGGTACAGTATTTTTACTGATAAGTATTAACAAGGCATAATTCTCCACTGAAGTCATCTGTACCCCGAGGAGAAGTATAGTTTCCACATCTGTAGACCTAAGGCATCCATACACCTTTAATAGCTGTCAGCTAAGTGCTCTCCCGTGTGCCCCGTACATATTTGGTTCAGCCAAGCGTGTGTGTTTTCAGTGGGGAGAAAGGAGAAAGCCGCTGCCAGATGCCTCTGGCGGTTGCTTATTCCTTGGAAGAATAAAGGGATCGAGTGTTAAAATTCAAAGTGCACAATCCTTGTTTCTCCTGACATCATCTATTGGGGTATAGGTAGGAGGCCCCAAAACACATTTATAAACAGTAGATTCAGCAGACAATAGCTTAATGTGTGGGGGGCCTTTAAGGCATTTCAACTTTAAGTTTATTAACATGGCGCAGTATTTCTTGTACAGTGGATAAGTAGTGAAGGTGCAGGGGAAAAATATTATTTGTCTTCTTTTTATTCTACATCTACAAATTACAGCTAAGAATGATATAATGGTTATCTAACATTGAAGGAGTCATCCCATGAAGGCAAGCCATGACCATTTGCCGTGTTAGGGCATCACAGAGGAGGTTCTCGAATGGGCTTCCTTCTATGAACTGTCCTGGAAGACCTAAGCCACCTATGTATTACAAGGACAGCTGTTTATCTGAATGGTCACCATTAAGGATGCGCAGATCGTTTTGACTGGTTCGGAATTCGTATCGAATTTCCCAATATGTTCCGATTCTAAGGAATCCAAATTTTTTGTGATTCATTTCGGGTGAGAGAGAGGGAGAGAGAGAGAGAATACTAGTGTCTCTCTCATATTTGGTTCGGGTAGAATCGATTTGTACCCAAATCAAACATTTTGAAAAATTCACCTAATCAGCCCCGAAACAAATTAGAACAAATTTGCTCATGTCTAGTCGTGCATTACTACATTCCTACTACCATGGGCCCTACAGGAAAAATGCTTAATTGGCCATGGTTTCCGCTGACAAAATCTGCTTTAAATGAATCAAATCTCCCCAAACAAATCTCCCCAAAACATATATTACATAGTAATATAATAGAAGGCTACCAATCTCCCAAAAAATGTAAAAAAGGTAAAATCTTACCCACCTCCCTGCCCACTCACACTGTCGCAAGGTGGACATATTTAGTACATTGTGTCCTTATAATGAATAATGCATGTGATCCCAAATCTACAAAAAACTATTCATATTTGCTCAACCACTGTCAGAAGAAACTCTATGAAAAACATTTAAACATATGTTGAATTTAGTGTCACGTTTGATATTTTTACCCACCTGCTTTTCTCCACTGGGTCTTCTGTAACTTAGAAGTAGCTCCACAGCTCCCACCACTTCCTTCCTTATTGCATACAAAAGAGCATCTCCCACATATACAGTGTGGCTGAGCAAAAGCTCCATGATCTCTAAGTTTTCGTTCTCTATGGCTATGAGAAGAGCGCTTCGGCCAAGTGGATCCATGCAGTTGATGTTGATGTTGTAGTAGATTTCGGCTTCCTCCAGGGCATGCTTGACACTGGCATAGTCTCCCTTTTCCACAGCAATGAGGTAGGCCTTTTCTTCCAGTGACAACTCTGCCTCTGCCCGCACAATCTGAAGTGGAATCCGATCTCTGTAGGGTGAGTAATTCACCCTTTTGTAGTAAAGCTGGGCCATTGTTCATAGTGACATTACAACCTGAAAGAGAAGAACATTATAATCTTGTAAAAAATAATAGCAATAGTAGTAATAATAATTAATGTTGAAAGAATCGGGTTTGGACTGCTGTATCCGAACCTGATTCATTTGTAAACTTCGTTAACAATATAGCCTCCATCTTACGGTAAAATGTAGGGGCTCCACAGAGGTCCTGGCAAACTTGAGGCAAATATCGTGAGACTTGCTTCGTCTCGCATCTATGTGTCACACTTTGTTTATTCGCATAAATTACAGTGTCAAAATCCGAAGCTGAACCCGGTTTCATTAATGAGGCAGGAAGGTGAGTTCAGCTTTGGATTTTGACACTGTAATTTATGCGAATAAAGGAAGCAAGCGATATTTGCCGCAAGTTTGCATAGACGTCCGCTGAGCACATACCTTTTATGGTAGGATGGAGGCTATATTGTTAACAAAGGTTACAAACTAATTGGGTTCAGATACAGGAACCCAAATCTGATTAGCTAAACACTAATAATAATATGTAAGATGAGGGTGGTACAGTCTTCACGCAGCTTTCATTTGGTGATGTAGAACATAAAACACATTTAGGAAGATATAAATATACAGAATATTTTCTTTTTCCCATGTTGCTAATTACCTTGTCTTCTAGATATGTATGATACCAGTTTACACAGGATATGCCATGCCTGATATGCCACCTAACAGGAAAACTAGGGTCCCTTGCCAGAAGCTACTTCTAGTAGAGGATTGAGTGAAGAGATGTTACATGTCTCTCTTTATAAAGTTCCATAGCAGATGTCTCTAAGAGAATTATTGCCAGAATAGAGTTCTCATCTAGATGCAGTTGATTACCCTATCCCAAGAAAGGACCAGGAGTAGCTGGATGCCTGGAACCCTGTACTGATCTAAGTCTTCACTATAGTTGTGCCTCTGGAGACCACACCTCTAATCAGGAGTCAGCATCTATCTCGGCATGCTAACATACTGTAATTTTATTGATAACATTTCCACACCTGGCAATTTTGCACTAGGAAGCATTCTTGATTCTCCTTTTTCTTCCTATGAAAGTCTATAAGAGTAAGGCTCCTTTTACATCACCGTTTCTCCTTTCCGTTCTCCAGCTCCGTAAAGGAGCAGGAGAACGGAAAGGACAGATTCTGCAGATAACTGAGACCTAACTGAGCGTAACGGAGCCTAAAGACCCCATAGACTATAATGGGGTGAGTTCAGTGTCCGCTCAGAATATGATTTTTGAACGGAGACGAAAGTCCTGCATGCAGGACTTTCGACTCCGTTCAAAAATCATATTCTGAGCGGACACTGAACTCACCCCATTATAGTCTATGGGGTCTTTAGGCTCCGTTACGCTCGGTTAGGTCTCAGTTATCTACAGAATCCGTCCTTTCCGTTCTCCTGCTCCTTAATGGAGACGGAGAACAGAAAGGAGAAACAGTGATGTGAAAGGAGCCTTAGGATAACGTGCAGGCACTGTTGTTTGACTGTTTCTCTCATTATGTTATATGTCATTTAACTAGAAAAAATTGCAGAGCATGCTGCATTATTTTTCTGGAATTTTTAATAGAACGGGGCCTTCTAACAGAGCTTTCGATGCAGGTGTAAACTAGGCCTAAGCAGTCTTCTTTGTAGTAAAACATAAAATGCATTTAGACTGTAAAAAAAGGAACTGACCCTCGTAAAAGAAAATTCTATGTCATCTGTCATCTAATTTGCATTATGTGTTACAAATGAGCTTTTAGTATCACAGAATGTTATTTTGTGTCATACAGTATTTTGTATCACAAAATGACTTTTGCGACATGTAGTATTATGTTGTATAAAATAGTAACCTGTGTAATTTGTCCATCCTTTGTTTGATTGAATAAGGGTCCATTTTTGGGCCGCTAAAAAATAGTATGCAGGAAAGGGAGGGAAAACGGGACAATATAAAGGAAGGCATGCATTGATGATACTCTGGTGAGTTTAGACACTGAATTAAAAATACTATTTATTATCATTTATGGATTACATTAGTTTGATAAATCATATACTAGTTTATTTCTGCAATGGGTTGAATTGGTGCTACAGTAGGGCCCCACTCCATAAATCATAATCCAAAAGAGATCTTCACACTGTACTCTGCAAAGGCAATCCGATTTATAACGTTTCGGTCTGAACACACAAGGAGCTTTTTCAAACAAGAGTGCTGCTGAGCCAAAGAGAAATCCAAATGGAAGCTGTGCAGAACATTATTAGATGGACCAGTGTCCTGTGTCATATTCCAATCTGCCAAAGCAAAGTAGCTATTTTGTTTTGACACAAACACTAAGGGTCACATTTATTAAGACCGGCATTTTAAATGCCAGTCTTAATAAGCCTTATAGCTGGCGGTGGATGGGCAAAATTATGTAGAGATGCCGGCCTCTACAGAACTTGCTGTCTTACATTTAGACCATTTCTACACCTAAACCAGGCGTAGAAAATGATGAATGAGATGTCCCCTTCTCCGCCCACACCAGCCCTGCTTTTTTAGATCTGGCATGAGCGGGGAAGAAGTTGCAAATTCTGCCCCACCATGGCATGCGACAGAATCTGTACCAGATATATGCCACAAAAGCTGTGTATATCTGGTCATAAATGACCCCCTAAGTTCTGTTTCACAACTATGACTGCTACCTGGTCAATCATATGTTGGGAGTTTTGTTTCCCAAAACACTGAACAAATCATAATTATTGGTAAAAGAAATTGTGTGTGGCTCATTAGTTGCATCACTAGGTCTAGGTAAGATTAAAATCAACCAAAGACAACATCTGCATGGAGTTTGTGTTTTCTCTCTATGTTTGCGTGGATTTCCTCCAGGTACTTTACTTTCCTCACACGCCCAAAAAATTACTGTATGCTCGAGGCCCAACCCCCATATCATCAATAAAGCATAACATGTTTTGATTCAAAAACATGCATCATCAAATGTTTTTTTTTCTCTGGGACCTTTGGTGCCCACTATGGAATCAGAGCCTGGGCCCACCAGATGATCCTCTGGTACTCTAGTGGGCCAGGCCAACGGTGATTGTAAGTCCAAATGGCGTCTGTCAGGCATTGTTGATATCTGTCATGCAAATTATCTGTCCGGAAGTCTGTAAATTTTGATGTTCAACCAACAGATTTGACTTTGTACTAATCCTAAGGGTGTTTTTCCTGGAAGTCCCCTGGTTTTCACCATTTAACCCTTGTACAAGGATCTAGACCAGCGGTCAGCAACCTTCGGCACTCCAGCTGCTGTGAAACTACAATTCCCAGCATGCTCCATTCATTTCTATGGGGGTTCGGAGAAGAACAGAGTAAGTATGCATGCTGGGAGTTGTAGTTTCACAACACCTGGAGTGCCGGAGGTTGCCTACCCCTGATCTAGACTTTGCTGCAAGGGAACTACCAGGAGTAGTCCCTATATGAATGACAGCTGACCCATGGGGGTGAGGAGACACCTGTGCAGGTCCCAGAGGGGTCAGGCAAAATCAGTCAGGGACAAGCTCAGCACAGAGAGGCAAAGTATATGCAATATGGTAAATGGTCAAAGGTCAGGGTAGGTAGTGAAGGGTCAATACGGAAGTCAGGCAAAGATCAGATCAGACAGCGGACGGTCACAATACAAGAAATGGACAGAAAGTCAGTATATAGGCAGACAACAAATATCACACACAGTAGCATGATACTAGCAGTCTAGGAACTTTTTGTTCAGGTATCATCACCCAAAGTAGCCAGGCATAGATTGGAAATTTCTGAGAGAGAAAATCAGTTCCATTCACCTGACTGGGGGCTTGAAGAAATCCATGTGCTTGATGCCCCATTCAAAAGTCGCGGAACTTGCTGCAACAAAATCTGCAGCGTGAGTGTACCCTAAAACAGCGGTGGCCGATGTAACAGAAATATTTCAGGTATCTACTACACTTGATATTCATTGTATATTGTAATCTGTCAGATTGTTATGAAAGAGTCATACGTCTTGTTAATGCAAGAATGCAAACCTCAAACTGTCCTTAGAATAATATTAATGTGTAATAAAAAATACTACTTGCTAAAAAAAAACACTTTAGAAAAAGATAAATAGTTAATTTGCTTTTTGTTGTACTTCTGTATACAACCTGTGAACAGTTAATACATAGTTGGCAGCATGGTACCTCAATGATTGGCACTGTTGCCTTTCAGCATGGGGGGCCTGGATTCACCTCCAGCCAAAGGCAACATCTGGAGGGAGTTGGTATGCTCTTCCAGGGTTCCTCTGGGTGTTCTAGTTTCATCCCATGCACCAAACACATGATGGTTAATTTGGAATTTAGATTGTGGGAAATTGATGGGTACTGGGACCAATGTGAGAGATGGCAATCTAGTGAGTAAATGGTGATTCACCAGTTATCGCCTTCCTATAAACGTCACCTCATCTTTTTTATTACATAGAGGTTAATTAATCTGGAAAGTAGCATTAATAACTCAGGTTCCTAAAGCAAATCCATAGTACAAAGTGTCCTCAGCAATCCTATTTGTTATTAATACTATGTGCAATAAAAAGTGATCTCCACCTCTTGTTAGACCCTACGGACTTGAATTAGGAGAGCTTTGGATGTGTTTTTGATACATTTTAATGGATATTATAATAAAGTAGGCCTAGTGCCTTTGACCAAATGCTGAACTGCTTCTATGAATGCCACTATTTGTCATGCCTGATGAAATGAGGGTGAGAAGAATGTCAAATGAGTGGTACATCTTAGAGATTTTAAGATGGGTAAAAAAACATTTAATTCCATCAGAATACACGTCAACCATGACGATCAGTTTGAAATTTAATTTTGTATGTTTTTACTGAGTACCACAACAGGTGAAGTTTTCAGATTTTTTTTTTTACTAATACACAGGTGATACAATAATTGTCAATGCCTCTGGAATTTCTCAGGGGTCCCTTCACTAAATATCCTTTAATCATGTCCTGTTGGAGGTACTTGAGGACTTGGATTAGACCCATGGTCTATATCACCAGGAAGAAGACCAGTTGTACTAAAATTCACCCATAATTAGGATCTCTCTTCATATGCTCCCCTCAGATGGGCAGGTGGTGATCAGCAGATGACTTGACAGTATAGTCCTGTCCAAACATGCGCAATAGAAAAAGAAAGCCACAGCATTCACTGATGTAAAGACATTTTATTTATTAAGAATATGAAACGCCCGTAGCTTTTTGGATCGGTTAGAGTTGCTTTCTTCTTTTTTTATTGTGCATAACTTTACATTTCTATTATACAGTGCATGCTGCAAAAAGCTTTATCCTTTATCCAATTTGTGAGGATATATAAAGACATAAAGTAAAGTACAACTGTCTCGATCCACTATTAACCTAAAATATATTAATCAGCAGACGGGATGATGGGAGTTACATTTTTAGCAACAGCAGTAAAAATGCCGAAGACTATCTAACTCCAAATTACTGCACTCTAACATCCAATTATAAACATTCAATCCCATTTGGATGTTGCCAGCTGTTCTTTCCTTGTCTTATTTATGAGACTGTAGCATTGGCCTTGATGTGCTTCCAAAGCTAATTAGTGATACAAGGTATGCTGGCAGATCACACTGTTACCTAAGTGTGCAGTGCTGGCCACCAGCCCAATAGGAACTTCTGTGGTCAACAAGTAGATGTGACGATGAGCTTACATGGGCATTTCACAAAGCAAAACATTGCTTTGGAAAATAGCCCATTTTTTTTTAATTCCATCCTCATATTTTGGCAAATGCTGGAGAGCAGCATGATAATCAGTGTTTCCAATGAGACAGTTAGTCTTCCTTATAAATACACTGTGTGGCGTGGGAGTAATTTATTGTACACATCTACTACCATGAATGATGGAGAAGACCGTAATGTATTAATTGAAGTGTCTCTCAAGTACAGTCCTCAGAGACCTAAGTCAAGATGACAAATGTCAGATCACATTCTCGTGCTGTGCAAGGAAATCCTTTGTGGGCTATACTTTTTTTTATGGTAAGCCGCTGATTACAGAAAAGCTAGGTCGAGCTGGGTTTTGAGTCAGGTTTATAGATAAAGATATATACAACATAGTCAATAAAATCCTTACAGAGCAAACATAGAAAAAGACAGAGTAGTCTAGTCTAGCAACGGATAGTTGTTTCCTTCAAAACAATCAATAAAAGCCAAAATGGAGCTGAATAGAGTGGCAGTGTGCATGCATATCCGCTGCTTAAAGGGGTTGACCAGTCTCCTATGTTGATGACCTATCATCCGTCAATTAGCTATTTGAAGAGAATGCAGCGCTTGTGTGAGTGCTGTGTTCGCTTCACTGTTTACCTGCTCACCGCTGACATCGTAGCAGCAAGCAGGTGTAATTGCAGCTCCTCCGTCCTATTCACTTCAATGGTAAGGAGCAGATGGAACTGCTCCTTCCCATTGAAGTGAATGGGATGGAAGAGCTGCAATTACATATGCTAACCACTGCAATGTCAACAGCGGGCAGGGGACTCACACAAGCACTGCATTCTCTTCAAATAGCTGATTGGCGGAGGATAGGTCATCAATATACGAGCTTGGCCAACCCCTTTAAGAGGTAGACATGCATGCACGTTGCCACTCCATTTAGCTCTTTGGGGCTAAAAGAGATAGCCAAGAGCTTTTACTCTGCTTTCTCCAGTAGACCCATAAAGTTGAATGGAGTGGTAGACAAGAATGTGAACAGGACAACATGGGGCCAGTTCTTATGATCAGTTGTGGCCTCAGCAATCAAACTGTCACCAATCGGAGACTTTTGTTGAAATGGGACATCCCTTTTTATCCCATTAGTTTTTATTCTGCTCTGCCTGTTGACTTGCATGGCAGATGGATTTGTCATTGTCTTCCACAATTTGGAATATATGTAAAAGAATCAGCAATTCATACCTAAAAGTCAAGCATCTAATATGGTCCGTGAGTTCATGAAACAAAGACGGATTGTCTAACTAGGACAAAATGTACTTTATCTGCATTTCACTAAACACAAAGGCATGACATGAAGGGGAGGTGAAACGAGAGAGAAAGGAGGAAATAATGAGAGACAGCCCGTTTGAAGAGATAAAACAAAATTACTGGATGTGGTTAAACAACCTAAAAACATGTCTGCAATACGGAATTATTTTAATCGTCAGTGGAAACAGCTGTGGTTTGGTGCACACACTGCTTATGTGATGTAATTCTGCTGTACCGGGCTCCCAGCGGAATCTGTAACAGCACTGAGAACTGATGTATTGGTTATTATGGGTCCTCTTGAAACAAATCACATCTGATTCCTACCTTATCCTTTTATCCTCTAGTTTATCAGACGTTCATAAACCTCTTACTATGTCTCTAACAGGAGAAACTGTTTAACCCCTTAACTGCCTGGTTTTATTGCATCCGACATTAAAATAGAATAGGTGTTGCATTCATTCTGTAATGGGGAATGGAACCGAATAAAAAAACAATCTGAAATCATTAGGAGGGAGATGAAGGAAACTATTGCAATCCCATGAATGATGGTAATCACCGTTATCTACAAATATTTTCTTTAAATGAGCAGTGCCGACAGAGTGCTGAAAGTAACTTATTTCAATATTAGTGGTAGGTTGTGGTGGCTCACTAGCAAGTAGTTAAGGTATGGTGCTGCAAGCTCATATAGAGGGAATCACCCCACCCTCTCTTAAAGGCAAATGTAGTTGTAATTTCAATATTGTTGGCCAATAGATTGCATAGTTTTCTGATAAATTATTACAGTCTGTAGGGAGCTGTATAATCCTTCCCTGCAAATATCATGCATGGTGATACATTATGGTAGGAAACGTACAGACTATGCATTCTGTGGGGGGGGGGGGAAACAATGGATACCTTCAATTTCAGAGTCTAATTGTATGAACTAGACATATTGGAAAATGTATCAAAACTGTATCAAAATGTATCAAAACTGAGATGCGCCTGGCACAGAGTGACGTAACATGTCATTGCCTGCTCACTCTGACAGGTAATAATGGCAGCAGTTAGTGTTTGTATGGGTTCAGCTCTCCTTGAAAGTAGATGCCCAGGAATTGCATAGAAATAGGTTTAGAGTTAAGTACCCATCCGTATCGAGGTCACCTTGTTGCCGGTGGATGGGCCCAGATACTTTTTGATCAAAAACTATATCTGCCAAGAACCTTTAAATGCATATTAGATGAGGTACAGTAGTAGTTTGTATGTAGATCATACACAGTTAGTTTGAAGAATGCTGCTATGCCTCTGTGACTTTCTCTGCAAAGTAAGAATGCTTTCAAAAATAGAAGAGTTGTTTATTTTTTTTCAACTAACAAAATGCAACTTGAATGAACAAATGAGAACTCTAAACAAAATTAATATTTTTGTGTGACCATCCTTTGCCTTCAAACGATCAGTTTTTCTAGGTGCACTTGCACACAGTTTTTGAAGAAACTCGGCAGGAAGTTTGTTCCAAACTTCATGGAGAACTAACCACAGATCTTCTGTGGATGTAAGCTTGCTCAAATCCTTCTGTCTCTTCATGTAATCCAAGACAGACTCAATGTTGTTGATATCTGTGGGGGCCATATTATCACTATTAGGGCTCCTTGTTCTCTCTTATGCTTAAGATAAATGCAATGCCTGTATGTTTCGGGCTGTCTTCATGCTGCAGAATAAATTTGGAACCAATCAGATGCCTCCTTGATCGTATTTCCTGACAGATAAGTATCTGTATTTATCAGCATTAAGGTCACCATTAATCCTGACTAAATCCTTAACTCCATTTGCTCATATGCAGCCTCAAACTTGTTTAGAACCTCCCCCTTGCTTCACTGTTGCTTGCAGACACTCATAGGAACTCACCTAGTTCCTATGTTATTGTGCATAGCTGAGTCACATTACCTTGTTTTCGTGTCGAAGATATGGCTTTCGGACACAATTTTTACATGAAGACCACTTCTGGCCAGACTTCTTTGAATAGTAGATGGGTGTACCTGGGTCCCACTGGTTTCTGCCAGTTCTGAGCTGATGGCACTGCTGGACATCTCCCGATTTATTTGCTGCACAAAGTTTCCTTGACTAACCACTGCATCTATGGCCCTCAACATTGCTCATTTCTTTGTGTATCTTCAAAAGAGCTTGAACAGAACAACTTGTAACCCCAGTCTGCTTTGAAATCTTTGCCTGGGAGAGACCTTGCTAATGCAGTATAACTACCTTGTGTATTGTTGCTGTGCTCAGTCTTGCCATGGTGTGTGACATGTAAGGCCCCTTTCACACGGGCGAGAATTCCGCGCGGATGCGATGCGTGAGTTGAACGCATTGCACCCGCACTGAATCCCGACCCATTCATTTCTATGGGGCTGTTCACATCACTTGTGCGTTGTGTGAAAATCGCAGCATGCTCTATATTCTGCGTTTTTCACGCAACGCAGCCCCCATAGAATTGAATGGGGTTGCGTGAAAATCGCAAGCATCCGCAAGCAAGTGATGGATCATGTGATGGACCATGTGATGACCGGAGTGACGTCACCACAGGTCCTGTTCCTACAATCAGCAAAGAAGGAGACAGAAGGAGATGCCGGGCTGCGCGAGCAAGTGGATTAAGGTGAGTTAAATAATTTTTTCCTTTTTTTTAACCCCTCCAGCGCTATTTTACTATGCATTCTGTATTCAGAATGCTATTATTTTCCCTTATAACCTTATGCTATGTTATAAGGGAAAATAATACAATCTACAGAACACCGATCCCAAGCCCGAACTTCTGTGAAGAAGTTCGGGTTTGGGTACCAAACATGCGTGATTTTTCTAACGCGAGTGCAAAACGCATTACAATGTTTTGCACTCGCGCGGAAAAATCGCGGGTGGTTAATTGGTTAATCGTACACCTGACTATAGTCCTGTGAAATTCCTCAATTTGTTCAAGTGTACCTAGAAGAATATATGCTGTTTTGAAGTGAAAAAGGGGTCACACCAAAGGATTTCAAAGTTCTCTTTTATTCATTCACTTTGCATTTTGTTCATTGATAAAAAAAATAAACTGTTAGCACATATTTCTGAAAGCTTTCTTATTTTGCAGCATTTTTCCCTCACCTGCCTAAAATTTTTGTGCTGGTTTCACCACTTTAGACAGAAGCCAATAATAAACCCTTACGTTCTCTGGGCTTGAAACCCTATTAAGGTAAGTATAGTGGTGGATTTTGAAGAGGGGTATAATTTTACGTTAATAACATACAGTTAGGTTTTTAGCTGACTGGTGACAATTCTTAGTACATGTAGGAACCATGCAGATTATAACCAACAAATAAAAGAATACTGTAGTGATGACAAATATTTTGACACAGACCCACTTACAATGTGGAAATATGTATTTGACAGCATCTTAAGGGTAGTATGTCCTCATATTCCACTCATTGTGTATATGCTTTTTAACTGATGATAATGCTAACTTTGGAACTCATTATGTTATTTTAATTATATGGTGCAAAAATACTATTCAGTGCTTTACAATTATCTGCAGATTTTTCATTTGTGTTATTCACTGCCACAGTGGAGCTCACAGCTTGTTTCACCACCACAAACAAATCTACAGAAACCTGCTTTCATTGTATTGGATTGGAAGAGAAAATGCTGCATGAAGAAATGCTGGAGGGAAATGCCACAAAGGGCATTGCATCTATGAATGTGCTAACATTACACGGCACCTGTAGATTTGCAGAGAAGAAGGAATGAGAACCTGAATTTTAATCACCTATAGAAAAACACTTAGTTTTAGTTCCTGGTTGTCCAAGTGTGCATCAGCCTGACTGACCTTTGCCAGTTCCTTGTAACTTGTAACAGGTTCCAATTCAACTTTCTCCAAACATTGACATAGCTTTTGAGTTAGTGTTATAAATGGACAAAGGTATGGTACATCAGGAGCAGCAGCGTTGGCATATCATCCATCCTGATACTCCTCATCAGCCCTTAGATACCAGTGAAGATGGTCTAGAAGAACCAAAATGTCCAGTATATTTACTATGGTACCTGTTAGGTACTAACAAATTAATAATTAACCATACATGTCATTGATCAGGATGATTTTCATTGATGATAATTTTCCTCTGTGTGATGTCATCATATCTTTTAGATACATTGGTTGTTTAACTGGCACCTATCTCTATATACAGTGTGTCGGACACACTTTGTTGGATGCTATTGGACTTACTGGCAACCTCTATGGAGAAATGTAATGGTTAGAACATGAGTTTACCTTGAGTCCTCAACCTAATTTAGTCAAAGCTAACCATGCAGAGATTTCAAGGGTCCACACTTCAGTATCTTACACAGTTCTGTAGGCTAAATGTTTGTAATGTAACAATGTAAGATCAATACAAACTGGAAGAATGCACAGAGTGCATTGCATTCTGTAGGCTCTTATGAATATTTACTTCTGTCATCTTGTATTTCTAATGAAAGAACTTCAGGTAATATACAGAGTGTCATGTCCCGTAAGTGGTTATGTGGTGGATGGTGGTTATTGTAGATTTAGGGTTTCACAAGTACATTTCACTACTCTTTATAACAAGAGTCCTTCGACAGGGATGCTTCTAGATTTTTTTGTTGCCTATGGCACACACTGCTCTTCCCCAGTTTGGTGGGCAATGCCGAGATGGCCTGGATAAATTATCTGCTGAGATTTGTTGTCTGATGAAAGTGAAAAGTTCTCACTTTGCCTCATGAATAGTGCAGCCCTACCATTTAGGAAACATAAAAATAAAAATTAAATATGAAACTTATTTGTGGACACTGTTGATCTGTCAGATTTATTTGTAGGGGATTTAGTAATCAAGAATAAGAATAAGAAGCTACCCATTTATGAGAAACAATTGTGGGTCATTTATTAAGACCAACGTTTTAGACACCGATGTTAATAAGGCCCTGTGCTGGTTGTGGATCCGCCGAAGTTATGTAGAGAAGCCAGCCTCTACATAACTTCGGCAGATCCACCACCGCTTCTAAATCTATGCCATCTTCCTTGCTGGCCATTTTCTATGGCTAAAACAGGCGTAGAAAATTATGAATGATACGGGCAAGCTGGCCCATTCCCTTTCCCCACCCACTTTTTTAGACCTTGTGTGAGCGGGAAAAAGTCATAGACTGCGGTGCAAAGAACTAATCTGCACCAGAAATACACCTAATATAGACATATTTTTGTTAAAAAATTACCCCCTTGGTGTTTAGAATATCAGTTGCTGAAAGTAGAAAATATAGGTTTGTAGACAGTATTGTACAGTATCTATGCTAGGTTTGGCCATCAATGTGCATGTGCATGTATTGCTAATATTGGCTGATTATGTTGTCTTAAAGGTTTTTTCTGGCCCATTTTGTATTGCCAGCCTATTCTCAGGATAGGCCATAAATTTCTGATCATCAGGGGTCTGACACCCTGCACTCCCAGTGATCAGCTGTTCTGAAGTAGCTCTAGAGACAGGCATTAGTGTCAAAACTGAAGCTCCTTCCATTGTGCGTAGTAAATAGAGCTGGAAACTGCAGCACTGCTCAAACTGAAGTTACCAACTCTGTCCACTATACACAATGGATGGCGCTGTAGTTCCAGCACCGACAGCTAGCAAGACAGCTGATCGGTGGGGGTGAATGGTGTTGGACCCCTGCCGATCAGATATTGATGGCCTAACCTGAGGTTAAGACATCAATGTAAAAGGTCCAGAAAACTCCTTTAATTCTTCCACAGTATGTATAGACCCACTATTACTGAAAACATCATTTATGGACAATTTCTAATCGTATATGTGTTACTTATCTGTAGTCTCAGATGCAATTTAAAAGATTAAATTATTTGAGCTTATGTGCACAGATTCAGTTCTGCTATGCGCAGCTGTCATCCAGACTTCCTTTCCTATCTAAACTATTTTTTCCTCATTCAGCAAATGCTTACTATCTATCTGTGATAGGCAAGTTAATATTCCTGATTTTCAAATGTATCATCTCATAGATTTATTGTGTCCATTGCAGAGGCTATTGTTATTTGCGTATCCATTTTAGTAATGTGAATTTGATGACCATGCCTGCATTTGTTCTGAATTTTAACACACAAATCAAAGTCATTGAACCCCGTCTGGAAGCTAATCAGAAAATCCCTAAATACTAATAAGATGTCTTTATTAAATGAGCTTGCATAGCAATGAATTTCTATTTCATTTTTACAACATCTCTGCCAAAATGTTACTCTCTGCATCCATAAATCTATAATATGCACAATGCATTATTTATTACAGCACAAAACAGAGAAATGAATGATAATAGGGAAGGAGAAGTATGCAGAAGGCAAAGCTCTCATCATTAAATATCTCAGTGCAAAGAGCCATACATCACATTTCTTCCTAACAGTTTGGCGTATAGGACTTTTTATATATTTGTCATTATGAACCTTGTAGGCAAAGGGATGTGTGTTTTGCTGCTGCCTCGGAGGAGCAGAGCAGAGGATGGCAGTGGTGGTGCCTCTGGCTGCAACAGGTATTTACATAAATCACAGTGGCAATCCTCACACCGATGACAGATGAACATTTTCTAGAATATGCAATTACTCTTTAAGCTTATTAACACCTTCTGCCATAAAAGCAGCTGTGTCACCAGGATCAACCCTATTAAACCAGACATACTTGCTGGTAGAGCTCATCATGCAGATTAAAACAATACCTTTCTTTTGTCTGTATGCTAAACAGCTACATATAAATCTATGTTTTTATTAATGTGCCAATAAGAAGTTGGAGCACCAGGAGGCAGGGCTGAATCCTTTGAGCACTGCTTTATAACACCCCCTTTGCTCTGCACACTCTCTTCTCACACAATATATGATCATAGACACCACAATATATGATCATACACACCAGTATTATGTGTTACCTTATATGCATAGAAAAAACATGCTTTTTCTATGAGGTAATGCTATAGATTTGTGATACGTGCTTGGTTTTGCATATAAAGATCCCAGGTTTGAATCCTGTGAAAGACTTTTAGTTTTTTTCAGACTTTTTTTTTCTTCCACATTTAACCCATAATAAAAGTGTATATCCTTATCATAATGTTTTTAGGCTTAAAAAGCTAATAAATATTGCTGATTACTTTATAATCTTATATTGTAATTCTGAATATACCAGTAATAGTTTTCAGGGTTCTAAGCCAAAAATCCAAACACTATTCTCAATATAGTAAGGCCTTTTATTGTTAATATATGATTAGATATTATTTATTATAGTATAGCCTTTTGTGAGGAATATGGATTATTATTTTATGTCAGCCATGTTCCCACACCAACCATCTTATATCAGATAGCAGAGGTAGTGAACTCCACAGGGGGGCCCTGCTTCAAAGCCCAGCCAAAAGGCAGAGAACTTCTTGCAGGCCACCTCTTTTTACAATTTCTCACCTCTATTCAGCCAGCCAGGAACCCAGCTAATGGAATAGGAAAA
Source organism: Bufo bufo (assembly GCF_905171765.1). Classification (NCBI taxonomy): domain Eukaryota; kingdom Metazoa; phylum Chordata; class Amphibia; order Anura; family Bufonidae; genus Bufo; species Bufo bufo. The sequence continues at coordinate 130,710,570 of NC_053396.1, forward strand.
ACCTCTCTGCAGGGGGTCTAGGCCATTCCCCAGTTCAATGAACATTATCAGACATAAGGAATTATGAATCGCCTGTCCATCACAGGCATAAACCAGATACATATTTGGGTCCCTGTGGCAACAATGAACTAAGCCCGTGGTCATAGTTTGGTGGTGGGATGCCAGGGAGCGGAGATATACATATCTCCCCACAGAAACCCAATAACGGTACCATGCTTGGACTCTACTGGTAGCTGGAACCCAGGCGGATCCATTGGTCCCAGAACCACCTCCCTGCGACATTCTGGTCTGGAGCCATGATCCCTAATCGGTTTTGTCGCTCATGTGCTGCCAGCCCAGCAGAGGGGGAGTGGCCCCCTCCCAGAGGCAGGGAGGGGAGTGGCCGGCTACAGGTTAAAAGGCTTGTGCCAGCAAGCGGGGGTGTCTTTCTCTGAAGGGAGGTCAGATTGTGCCATGTATTTAGAGGGACCTGCAACCAGCTGACATCACTGCTTCCCATGTGACCACAGCTAAGTATTCATCAAAACCCAAAGGACTCCTATACCTGGTAAACTGACTTTTGTTCTGCTTAACCCTGTTTGTACCACGCCATCTGTATTTGTAACTTCAGACCACTGTATATATTTTTTGTGTGTATAGTGTTAATTCTAGTGAGCCCTTAAGGTGATTAAATATATAATTTAATCTTGTGCTGTCTTGTATCTCGATCACGAATCCCCATGTTCGTGTTTCGGCTTAGTTAGACGCTACCGCGGGTTGGTTTCTTACCCTATATAATGCTGTTAGCGGACCGGGCTTATATCAAACAAAAAACTGGTGGCAGTATACCCGGGCTGAGAACGTGCTGTTTCACTGGGGCAGTGAAAAAGCTCTCTCAGCTGGTTGTTTTTTTTTTTTAAGTGCCAGGCTATGCAGCTATATAGTGCAGTGGTTAAAGTTCTGGGCTATGATGCAGAAGCTGTGAGTTCAAATCCTGTCACAAACCTTTTCAGAAATAGAGGCTAAACCTAATTTAAATATATATATATTTAGCTATAATATATTTACACATATTATTATATATATTTGGAATGTATTATAATATATGTAAATATATTATGGCTAAAACATCAGTAGTAGTTTCCCACATATTATGCATTTATATATAGCAGAAGTATGATTAAATATATATACAAACCGGATTCCAAAAAAGTTGGGACACTAAACAAATTGTGAATAAAAACTGAATGCAATGATGTGGAGATGGCAAATGTCAATATTTTATTTGTAATAGAACGTAGATGACAGATCAAACGTTTAATCCGAGTAAATGTATCATTTTAAATGAAAAATACGTTGATTCCAATTTTCACGGTGTCAACAAATCCCAAAAAAGTTGGGACAAGTAGCAATAAGAGACTGGAAAAAGTAAATTTGAGCATAACGAAGAGCTGGAAGACCAATTAACACTAATTAGGTCAATTGGCAACATGATTGGGTATAAAAAGAGCTTCTCAGAGTGGCAGTGTCTCTCAGAAGCCAAGATGGGTAGAGGATCACCAATTCCCACAATGTTGCACAGAAAGATAGTGGAGCAATATCAGAAAGGTGTTACCCAGCGAAAAATTGCAAAGACTTTGCATCTATCATCATCAACTGTGCATAACATCATCCGTAGATTCAGAGAATCTGGAACAATCTCTGTGCGTAAGGGTCAAGGCCGTAAAACCATACTGGATGCCTGCGATTTCCGGGCCCTCAAACGACACTGCACCACAAACAGGAATGCTACTGTAAAGGAAATCACAGAATGGGCTCAGGAATACTTCCAGAAACCATTGTCAGTGAACACAATCCACCGTGCCATCCGCCGTTGCCAGCTGAAACTCTACAGTGCAAAGAAGAAGCCATTTCTAAGCAAGATCCACAAGCTCAGGCATTTTCACTGGGCCAGGGATCATTTAAAATGGAGTGTGGCAAAATGGAAGACTGTTGTGTGGTCAGATGAGTCACGATTCGAAGTTCTTTTTGGAAATCTGGGATGCCATGTCATCCGGACCAAAGAGGACAAGGACAACCCAAGTTGTTATCAACGCTCAGTTCAGAAGCCTGCATCTCTGATGGTATGGGATTACATGAGTGTGTGTGGCATGGGCAGCTTGCATCTCTGGAAAGGCACCATCAATGCAGAAAAATATATTCAGGTTCTAGAACATGATATGCTCCCATCCAGACGTCATCTCTTTCAGGGAAGACCCTGCATTTTTCAACAAGATAATGCCAGACCACATTCTGCATCAATCACAACATCATGGCTGCGTAGGAGAAGGATCCGGGTACTGAAATGGCCAGTCTGCAGTCCAGATCTTTCACCTATAGAGAACATTTGGCGCATCATAAAGAGGAAGGGGTAACAAAGAAGGCCCAAGACGATTGAACAGTTAGAGGCCTGTATTAGACAAGAATGGGAGAGCATTCCAATTTCTAAACTTGAGAAACTGGTCTCCTCGGTCCCCAGACGTCTGTTGAGTGTTGTAAGAAGAAGGGGAGATGCCACACAGTGGTGAAAATGGCCTTGTCCCAACTTTTTGGGGATTTGTTGACACCATGAAATTCTGATTCAACATATTTTTCCCTTAAAATGGTACATTTTCTCAGTTTAAACTTTTGTTCTGTGATTTATGTTCTATTCTGAATAAAATATTAGAAGTTGGCACCTCCACATCATTGCATTCAGTTTTTATTCACGATTTGTATAGTGTCCCAACTTTTTTGGAATCCGGTTTGTATATATATATACAGTACAGACCAAAAGTTTGGACACACCTTCTCAATCAAAGAGTTTTCTTTATTTTTATGACTATGAAAATTGTAGATTCACACTGAAGGCATCAAAACTATGAATTAACACATGTGGAATTATATACATAACAAACAAGTGTGAAACAACTGAAAATATGTCATATTCTAGGTTCTTCAAAGTAGCCACCTTTTGCTTTGATTACTGCTTTTCACACTCTTGGCATTCTCTTGATGAGCTTCAAGAGGTAGTCCCCTGAAATGGTTTTCACTTCACAGGTGTGCCCTGTCAGGTTTAATAAGTGGTATTTCTTGCCTTTATAAATGGGGTTGGGACCATCAGTTGCGTTGAGGAGAAGTCAGGTGATAGTCCTACTGAATAGACTGTTTGAATTTGTATTATTGCAAGAAAAAAGCAGCTAAGTAAAGAAAAACGAGTGGCCATCATTACTTTAAGAAATGAAGGTCAGTCAGTCAGCCGAAAAATTGGGAAAACTTTGAAAGTAAGGGCTATTTGACCATGAAGAAGAGTGATGGGGTGCTGCGCCAGATGACCTGGCCTCCACAGTCACCGGACCTGAACCCAATCGAGATGGTTTGGGGTGAGCTGGACCGCAGAGTGAAGGCAAAAGGGCCAACAAGTGCTAAGCATCTCTGGGAACTCCTTCAAGACTGTTGGAAGACCATTTCAGGTGACTACCTCTTGAAGCTCATCAAGAGAATGCCAAGAGTGTGCAAAGCAGTAATCAAAGCAAAAGGTGGCTACTTTGAAGAACCTAGAATATGACATATTTTCACATATATTCACATGTGTTAATTCATAGTTTTGATGCCTTCATAGTCATGAAAATAAAGAAAACTCTTTGAATAAGAAGGTGTGTCCAAACTTTTGATCTGTACTGTATATATATATATATTTATTTATTTTAATTGTTTTTTATTTTAGTAATTACACATTTATTTTGTGCCATACATTTTTGACAATTACTAAAAAAATATAAAATATATAAATCTAATCATAGCCCAGAACTTTAACCACTACACTATATAGCTGCATAGCCAGTCACTTAAAAAAAATAATAATAATATGAGAATTCTACTGTATAGGTCTCAGTAGAAGTACAGTACAGTAGAAGTCTCATATTTTTTTTATTTTTTTTTATTAATTAATTAATTTTAAGTAACTGGCTATGCAGCTATTATAGCTGAGTGGTTAAGTGCCTTGCTTTTAATGCAAAAGGTTGTGAGTTCAAATCCCAGCAGAAACTTTTCTGAAATAGAGGCTAAATTAGATTTAAATACACTGGGGTGTCCCCAAGCACTGACTCCATATATGGCCATAGCTATATATGGAGTCAGAGCAGGGACTCCTAAGCTGCGGACTCACACTGACGGATTTCCTCACTGTACAGTGATCTTCTGCATAGAAATAGAGGCTAAATTAGATTTAAATACACTAACTCGAGCATCGCGCTCAGCATAGCGATGCTCACTCAACACTAATCACTGAGCCATGTTTTTAAAAAAAAACTTCATGTAAAAATCCAGGTTACTGCACTACCTCATGCGCAGGCAAAGATCACGATAGGATGAGGAGATAGTAAAGTGCATCATAAATTATTGAAAGTAAAATATCTACAGAAAAACCTTGTAAGATCAGAGAAGACCTGTAGACATTATTCTTTCTTTCTTTTTTTTTTTTTTTTTTAAACTATCTTTGAGGCATCATCTCATCTTGACATGAAACTTGCCCACATATGTGGTATGCAGTAGCTTGGATATCTATATGAGGTTTCTTCTAACATGGGATCCAGCTTGGACATGCCAAACCAACAATTCTCCAGTGTATACAGCTCTTTTGGCCAAAACCACCTCTCATCTGTGTTACACTGTGCATATTTGTCCACCCCTACCAAATAGAGAAGCCGTACAGCAGTATAAAAATATGGACCATGAGGATGCCATCAGTTGCTTTACAGTAGATTGTCCATGGCCATACTTTTTCTGCATGAATTAGCCCAATCGAACTGGAGTAATCCACCTGCTAATCCACAGCATGACAAACTGCAGATCTGCTGTAGAAATCCAAGGGTCATTTTGGGCGCATTTGGTGCCCCATCCAGTCTACAATTGCATGCATAGGCGTGCGCACGTGGTGTGACGGGTGTGCCTGGGCACACCCTAATCAAGCCTCAAAATTGAGGTTCTGTCACCTCCGCGCTGCTGCACTGCCATCTGCCGTATCGTTTGTCCTGATCCGATCCTTCACTATGGAAGCACTGCATAGAGAAGGACGGACTTGCTCCTCCTCCAGACCTCCCCTGTAACTACGCAGGCGCAGTAAGGGAAGGACGCTCGGCGGCTGCTGGCTTCCTCACTGCGCCGAATACTGAACGGCGCGAGATTTACACTGCAGACACGGCCGGTGGGAGGAGAGCAGCGCTGCCTGGCCCTGTAAATCAAGATAAGAAGGGAGTGAAAAGAGGTGGGCAAACTGAGCCTCTAGGAGCAGGTGCAACGCTCCCCCCCCCTGCTCCTAGAGGCTAATTAGCATATTAGAAAATTTAGTTTTTCTCAATAAAGACTTTAGGCAGTGAGATGGGACTAATATAGTTGTTCAGCTGACATTAGCACATCACTAATGTCAGCCAGCTTAATACCCATTCAGGTGACAGAAACCCTTTAAATAAGATCATCGAATTAGGTCGCTTAGCTGATGCTAAAATAAAAGCAAGGGGCCTTATTTGTGAATAAAATTCTTTCAAGTTTATCTTTGCTCTGCACATGATGCACCCTATTCTCCAAATGGTGGTAAAAGTTAGCAACACTCTGCAAGCATCAAATCTGAACTTGCTTACTGCAATAACAGTGGTGAAATGCCTGGGCAACTCATTGGTTTCCATGAGAAGTGACCCAGATTATTTTCAGTCCATTTTCCATGACTGTGAAAAAAAGTGTGCCGAAAATAAGATCTCCATTCCCCCAGTTTGGAAGAGAAAACCTTCTGTCCTTCTTGATGAAGCCGCAGCACAGTCTCAGTATTACTATGAAACACAAGAGGAGCAGGAGAGGAGAACTTCATTTTACCCACTACTGGATTCATTGATAACTGGTATTGACCACAATATCACACGACTTGAACAGGAGTTGTGTGATATTGTAACTGCAGTAGAAAAACTGCCAAGCTTGGAGATTCCTAAAGGTGACATAGAAATCCTTGCCAACAAATTTAAGGTGTCAGTGGATGAATTGGAAGCAGAAGCCACACTGCTAAGGGAGTATGATGGACCTACTTCTAAAGGTTGCACCACAAATACCATCAAAGAGTGGCTTGATTGGTTTAAAGAATCAGATCGATACAACACATTTTATGCTTTTTATAAGTGTGTTCAGTGCTTTACAGTGTTACCTGTGACAAGCTGCTCATGTGAAAGCGCCTTTTTGTAAAACTGACACATGTAAAAACCAAACTGAGGAGTACAATGTCCCAAGAACGCCTGGATGCAGTCATGATATTATATATTGAGCAAGAATTGGCTTGGTCGGCTACTTATAACGAGGTCATTGAAGAATTTCAGTCTATAACACCTTCTGTGCGACGTCTTCTTCTCTAGAGCATAAAGATGAGGAAAAATTCTCATGTACCATGCACTTTGTGTAAAAATGTTTACTTAGATTTGTTACAGTTATAAATGTTTTTTTAAGTAAAAAAATGTTAAATGTTTGTTTACATTGCTAAATGCTTATTTAATAAAAAAAAGTTTTAATACGGTTTTTAAATGTTTGTTTATATTGATAATTATATGAGTGCAGGTCTGTATGTATGTATGCAGAGTGTATTTGTGTATATATATATGTGTGTGTGTATATAATATATATATATATACATACATACACGCGCACGCGTATGTTTGTGCTTTAGGGTGCACACCCTAATGCTATAGGTATGCACGCCTATGATTGCATGGTGGATTTCTCTGATGTGCATTTAAATTGTAAGAACATGGCCTTCCAAGATAGGATGAACCAATATCGAACCATGGATTCAGAGATAGGATAAACCAATATACTAGCTTTTCAGATACAGATAAAATTTACACTCTTGGTTTCGGGTCCTTGAATTTTTTCATTCAGGCTCTTATCACCAAGGATCTGCATATAGAGCAAACATTAAGGCCTTGTGGACTCATAAGGGACCTCTCTGCAAAAAAGCCTGGCGCTTACTCTTGGGGGAGCCTGTTTGAAATCAAAGAGTCCACTAAACTATAAGCCAAACTATTACCAGTACCAACTATTGGTGGCATATTCTTGTCTGCATAGTGGTTTGTACAGTTAGGACACCAGGTGAGCAGTGTGATCAGCATCAAGGACCAGTGGCGCTATAACTGTAACTTGGCATCGTTGGTTAGGTCAGCACCTTGTGAGAATTGGAGAGCAGAATTGGTAGCATTTTCAGTGTAGTATGTTTTTTATGTCATTATTATTTTATGAATTTAAACACTAATTTATTTATTACATCACTTTTAGCTATTCCCTAGGTTAGAAGTTATTGGAGACTCAACAGTCAGCGGGTGCCGTGTGTTCCAGCACAAATTGAGCTCTTGGCAAAAGTAAATGCAAAGGGCCCTCCATACGACAGCTCTTCCCTCTCAATGTTGGCTGCATATGAAGCCCCCTCCAGTCTACAGTAAAGCCAATGTGTTCAATTTACATGGCATTTTAGGAACACATTGGAAAAGAGAAGGTCTTTGTTTGTCTCCTGTAACAAGACAACAAGTAAAGAATTCTGTTCTGTGCACATTCCAATTTAGTTACTAGCTATGTGCTATTCCCATGATCTGTTCAGTCAGAAACATTACAAATTCCTACAAAAGACTACCAGACGTCATGAAGTCAACAGTATGCCTCATTCGCAAAATTCATAGAAAAAAATCCATGAATTAAAAACAAGTGCAGGGAAATGGCGGCATCAACCGGAAGGGGGCACAATGGCAACAATTCATACCAATCCAACAAAATAAATTCCAAGTGCAAGTGTAAAAAATGATAATACAAAACTTAAATGACAGTCAATTACCTATAGTGTGCCTCCTCCGGGATGGCGCCAACCCTGACGCGCATCTCGGTGAACCTTCGAACCAAGACGAAGGTTCGCCGAGACGCGCGTCGGGGTTGGCGCCATCCCGGAGGAGGCACTCTATGGGTAATTGATACTGTCCTTTACATTTTGTATTATCATTTTTTGCCCTTGCACTTGGAATTTATTTTGTTGGATTGGTATGAATTGTTGCCATTGTTCCCCCTTCCGGTTGATGCCGCCATTTCCCTGCACTTGTTTTTAATACATGGATTTTATCTTGGTAATTTTGCAAATAAGGTAAACTGTTGACTTCATGCGGTCTGGTAGTCTTTTGTAGGAATTTGTATTGTTTTTTTCCATAGGCATATGTGTATTGAGCAATACATGGTAGTCACGTAACGTGAGATAATTCTTAATTTTATCATTAAGGGTTGAGCCTCTATTTTTCGTTTCAGTCAGAAACATGCAGAAATATTAAACTCCTAATGCAGGCTTATACATGGCTGTGGGCTTTTTAATTTTTAGCTTTTATTTTCTGTCTCTGTTAATGGTTGAATATCATAGCAGTTGTGATTCCCAGGCTGACTATGGTTTTCAGCCGATTAGAAATCCAGCACTAATATATTCATTTGCCGTTTTAGTTTTAAATCACAGCCTTTTTAAAATCAAATATTTATTTAAATTAGTTGCTCTACAGGGGCCTACAGACAGATCTTATTTATATGACCAGTTTGCTTGGCCCGGTTATATTAAATTATATATTTTATAACTGTTTTTGAACAGATTGCTTAGATCAATAGCTTTTGAGATAAGTCAGTTTTCCAGGGAGTTTCCTGATCTAAAAGTCGTGCCATATCACAAAGTGGGCATGGCAATGTGAGAATATGGACAGTGTGGGTTTACTGATAAACCTGTTCTTCTCAAGAAAGATTGATTGGGGTAAACCATGCCTCAAGTCAAACAGAATATAACAGAAGACATGTTATAAAGATGAATGAAACTGGAAACGGCTACAAAACCATTGTTAAAGACCAATGCTGACATTAAATAAATTATCTATAGGGATAAGTGAATCCGTGGAAGTTCGGGTTCGGCTGAACTTCAGGTCATAGTTCGGGTTCAGGATCGAACTTGACCCCGAACCCTATTGAAGTCAATGGGGACCCGAACTTCACTTTATTATTTTCCGTTATAACATGGTTATAGCGGAAAATAATAGCATTCTTAAGACAGAATGCAAAAGAATATGGCAATTTAGGGGTTAAAAAAAACTGACTCACCTCATCCACTTGATCGCGCTGCCGCAGTGTCTTCTATCTTCTTTCAGCAGGACCTGCAAAAGGACCTGCGATGCGCTCAACACGTGGACGAAGGGCTCACCAAGTGGACGAAGCAAGTTGTTTTTTCTTTTTTACTCCTAAATTGCCATACTCTTTTGCATTCTGTCTTAAGAATGCTATTATTTTTCGCTATAACCATGTTATAACGGAAGATAATAAAATGACCTGAACACCGAACCCGAATCCGGACTTCAGTGAAAAAGTCTGGGTTCGGGTACCCGAATTCGCAAAGTTCGGGTTCTTTCATCCCTAATTATCTACAAATGGACAAAATTTAGGACAGTTGCTACTCTCGCTAGGAGTGGGCATCCTGCTAAAGGAAATGTGTCATCAGAAAATGACCTATTGTTTAAATCACGTTTTATTATGTTTAACATATCTTTAAATAATTTTTGGTGTTTTCTTTGTAATTTTCCATGTCAATATCTATATTCAGACAGCACAATCTGCTATCAGCAAATTTTTGATAAAGGTGACTGCACCAACGATCCTATTACCTGATTACCTAGTGTAATCTGCAGCACCTGTACATCGGCAGATTATTGCTAATGATCATTCAAATGAGGTTTAGGAAAGCTATCTGTTGCCAGCAGATGTTAGACATGATGATTTGCATATATTTTACCCATTAATCCACAGAAGCGTTTTCTCGCCTACAATAGTTGTCACGTGTATCAACTGGTCTCCATAATAGAAAGACCCCAAACCAGAAGTTCCCCTAAGGCCGTGCAGCTAAAAATGTTGTTCTCATCTGCTTTTTTCCTGATTAAGGGCTTTTATCCTAAAATAATTACTTCCAGATGTCACTGTTATGGAGGCGCTTTAGATGTCACTGTTATGGGGGCACTGTGGATGTCACCGTTATGGGGGCGCCATGGATGTCACTGTTATGGAGGCACTATAGATGTCACTGCAATGGGGGCACTGTGAATGACACTGGTATGGGAGCACGGTGGATGTCACTGTTATGGGAAACAATGTGGATTTCACTGTTATAGGGGTGTTGTGGATGTCAAAGTTATGGGAGCGCGGTGGATGACACTGTTATGGGGGCTCAATATGAGTTATAGGGCTCATGCAAATGACCGCGATCGGCCCAGGAATCCATGTCATGGTCCATGTGTCGGCCACATTTTCCAGGCCGACCGTGGCTCCCTTGACCCGCACTGCCTGTATGCTAGTGTACATATCCCACCATCAGATAGAGACTGTACAAAAAATTACTGTGATGCAGTTAGTTCTGGTCAGGAGAGTGTAGTCGGTCTGGGAGATTCGTCCTGCACATGGACCATGTTTCCCGGGCTGATCATGGTCGTATTACATGTAGTATCACACATGATAGGCCAAGATAAACACTTCAGCAGGTAGGACCAGAAAAGATAGGATCAGACCTCATACACATAATGGTATCCGTTTTACACAAAGAAAAGTCCAGCTCAACCCAATTATCCAAACACCTGCGTGCACGGAAAAGGCTGGTGAGCCTGTATATCTTTAGTATGAAGCACAACAAAATTCCAGCACTCACGATTTTGGTAGCTAAAATCTTCGTCTTTTATTCAGGCAGTAGACAGTTTAGACAGGACATCCACCCACAAGTGTAGCAACTTTGACGCGTTTCGAACAATAGTTCTTAGTCGTAACAATGAGCTGTGTTATCTCTGGTGGTTTTATGTTGGTTTGTAGAGTAATTACTCACTGCCCCCCACCTGCAGGGCGGGGGAGCAGAGGAGGCAAAGCACACTTTAACCTCTTATTTTCCAGATGTAGCAGTGCTCATGTGTTTTACAATATGCATTGATAATTTATGCATCCACATATAGTCATCAGTTTGTCAATTAAATCAAACGTGAAATATAACATCAATAAAAACAGTATACATAATAAAATTAAGGTAGAGTATCAAATGTCATGGTAGCAGTAGAACACCACACCAGTTATATACAAACGCATCCATGCATGGATCCATATGTGACAGTGTTCCCCTGCTGTATCTGACATAGGCTCTTTCCCTCTCCCCGCTCCCGCTAGTACTCTCAATTGCAGTGTAAAAGGTAATATGATGCAGAAATAAACCATTGGTCAATAGAAATACAAGAGCTCTTTTTTCATATTCAGGCCATTAGGATGCCTGGTATTCAATTTGAAAATCCAGAAGGCTTCTCTCAATCTCACTAGACGTTTAAAATCTCCTCCTCTGCTGGGTAGTCTCACTTGTTCTATTGCAAAAGCTTTGAAATTGCGCACTTGGCTTTCATGTTTGCAAATAAAGTGTCTGGCCGCATTGGATATGTTCACACTGTGCAGATTTTTTATGTAGTTAAGGTGCTCCAAAATTCGAATTTTGAGCTTTCTAGTGGTGCAGCCCACATACATCATGTCACAGGCTACACATTTTATAATATATATCACCCCTATTGAATTACAATTAATATATGATTTGATTGGGTAGGTATGGGAATTATTGGCATCATGGAAGGTTTTTGTATTCACTGCATATGTGCAGGTGCCGCAGCGTAAGCTTCCGCATTTAGTAAAACCTTTATAAATTAGCCATGGATCCCGTTTCTGTTTAACCCTTTGTGTATACATAGATGGAGACAAATCGTTTCCTATAGTTCTTGGCCGTCTTGACACAATTCTGCAACCTTGTTTTAGCATACAGTGCAAAACTTCGTCATCATAGAGGATTAGTAAATATCTCTTAATAATTTGTTGTATTTTTTCGAATTGTTTGCTGTATGTCAAAACAAGTGTAGGTAAATTTTCATTGTCATTTTTATCTGATCCTACAACTCTAGATTTCTGTTTAAAATTATTTTTCTCACGGATTGGGAAGAGTAATTCTTTCCTATTTTTACTTTTTGTTATAGCTAGACCTCTGGATATCATCCATTTGGGGTATGCTCTCTGTTTTAATCTATCTGCAATAATTTGGGCTTCTATTTCAAAAGCCGCTGCAGTACTGCAGTTTCTGTAGGCACGTGTGAACTCTCCCACAGGGATTGATTTTATTGTGTGAGTAGGGTGGTGGCTATTTGCCCGTAACAGAGTATTCCCTGTTATTTCTTTGCGATAGGTTTTAGTTTGAATGATCTGGCCAGGTTTTCCCAGAAGTGTGAGGTCAAGGAAATTGATACTTTGTGGATGCTCCATATGTGTGAATTTTAAATTATATGCATTATTTCCAAGGTATCGCATGAAGTGCTTTCTGCATCATATTGCCTTTTACACTGCAATTGAGAGTACTAGCGGGAGCGGGGAGAGGGAAAGAGCCTATGTCAGATACAGCAGGGGAACACTGTCACATATGGATCCATGCATGGATGCGTTTGTATATAGCTGGTATGGTGTTCTACTGCTACCATGACATTTGATACTCTACCTTAATTTTATTATGTATACTGTTTTTATTGATGTTAAATTTCACGTTTGATTTAATTTACAAACTGATGACTATATGTGGATGCATAAATTATCAATGCATATTGTAAAACACATGAGCACTGCTACATCTGGAAAATAAGAGGTTAAAGTGTGCTTTGCCTCCTCTGCTCCCCCGCCCTGCAGGTGGGGGGCAGTGAGTAATTACTCTACAAACCAACATAAAACCACCAGAGATAACACAGCTCATTGTTACGACTAAGAACTATTGTTCGAAACGCGTCAAAGTTGCTACACTTGTGGGTGGATGTCCTGTCTAAACTATCCGTTTTACAGTCTGCAAGTCACGGATCCGTTAAATAAAGATACCGCTCATGTGCGACCCACCTTTTTGACATCCATGTGTTTTCCACAACCGCTTGTCAATTCCACAAAAGACAGAACATGTCTTAGTCTGGTCCTCAAAATGCAGATCTCAAATCAATAGAACCCAATAGGACTGTGTGGCGAAACCGACCTCGCCACTGGGTTTTGGAGAGGACTGGCTGCTGGCCTCTTGCCCCAGGATTATGGACCATATACTAACTTTTAAACCCCTGAACCGATTCAAGTGAATTTTGGATAGGTTTGTCCCCACGTTATACTGTTTGAATTAATGTAAGTTATATGTATGGCCAATGTAAACTCACAAAGTTGTAACAATTTATAATAAGTGTAACTTTTCAGCTTGGGAGGAATATGCGGGTGTGTTTCTATTGTGCTATTGTCCCATTGTGTGTTTAAATGGTGATGTCTGTTCTGTTGTCCTCACATGTGTATTGGCGATCTCCCTTTGTCCTCAGAGATAATTGGATTGCTCCTCAGGTTGTCTCCGGAGAGAGAGGAGGAGACCATGATGCATTGTGGGGATATGTTGTATTTGTCCTATGTCACAGTCTTCATTCTGGTCCTCTGGGGGCGTGAACGATTGGTTGCTGTTGTATCATTGTATGTGTTGTAAATTACTGATTGGTTATATTTCAAACCCCTGTGGGCAGTACTATGTTTGAGGTTTATGAATAAAAGAGGCTGTACGTGAAGTACAGTCAGACCACTGCTTGTCCCTCAACACGGAGCCTTGTCTCGTTTTTGGGGGGATTCACTGTATGCTGTTAGAAGACCGATTGCCAGAAGTGTAAGCTGATCCCTGTTCGTCTGCTAGCAGCTATTCGTGAGGTTCCAGTTTGGAGTGCTATTTTGTATCCAGTTCGGGAGTTTGGTGTATCCTGCAGTAGCTGGGCCTGTCTCTCAGAAAGGGGCATATCGCCTAAACGGATTTTAACCCCTTGTCTGCTAAAACGTGCCGTTACAGACTGCAAAAAATGTGGATCGCACACAGACAGTATACGTATTTATCGGATCTGTGACTTGCAGACCACAAAATGGATATGTTTGTGTGCATAAGGGTTTAGATACACAGCTCAACAGGCTGTATCATACAAGATAGGATTAGATACACAGCTCAACAGGCTGTATCATACAAGATAGGATTTGATACACATCTCAGCAGGCAGTATCATACAAAATGGGATTAGATACACACTTCAGCAGGCTGTATCATACAAGATAGGATTAAATACACAGCTCAGCAGGCAGTATCATACAAAATGGGATTAGATATACAGCCTTGTAACATACAATTGGGATTAGATAAACAGCTCAGCGGGCACGATCATAATAAATGGGATTAGATATACACTTCAGTAAGCAGTATCGCTGTACAACAGGCTGTATATCAGACACACATACATGATAAGATTAGATACACCAGACAGTACAATACAAGATGGGATTAGTTACACAGCTGGCAGTGCAATGAGGGCCGCGCCCCAGGGCCCTCTATTTGTAGCGCGTCCCAGGTGTAGGAAATGCCGAGTGGTATGTTGCGGCCTAAAATGTCTCTTTATGTGTGTCACCGTGCTCCTACCTGGATACAGCTGGACCAATAAACATTCTCAAAAACGGTTTACAGGTTTACAGGTTCCAGCAGGCTTAAGCATGAAACTGTCAGGCAAACTCCACCCTGCTATATCTGTTTCTCTCTAACTCTGCTGTACTGACAGGCTGGTTGTATAACTCAGCTTCTTCTGTATGCTGCACTTTGTTGTCTGACTCTAGGTTATGCCAGGGAACTTTCCTCCTGGCTCCTGAGGCTTCAAGCTTTGGACTCCATGGCCAGCAGAGGTTAAGGTGCTCTGGCTGGCATAGGCACGTTCAGCAGAGACGTGCCCCTGCACACCCTTCCCCTAGAACTTTTGCCCCACCCTTCCTGCATGAAGTAGGACTTGCCCACCTCTCTCCAGAGGGGGGATTAGAATGGAATGGAAGCTTCCATTCTATCTAAATATAGCTCTGCCGTGTTTGATGCCACCTGCTGGTGAACCAGGCACATTACATGAACAGTTACATAACATTGGAAATGCACAGTGTGGAGGACCTGGAATACATGCATAAGATGACATGAGGTTAGACCAATAAAGACAGTAGCAAGGTGCAGAAGTGGTAACACCACTCTGGGGTGTTACATTCCCCCTTAAAGCCAAGCTGTCCTCAGTGCTCTAAGGGTACCCAAGGAAGGTTAGAGTGCTGCTTTAGACTATAGACTATCATGACATACATATACTAACATAGAGACGGCTACCACTAGGTTCCTGCCCGTATGAGTAGGGTGTCTATTCACAGTTTGCCCTATCGGTATAACCAGTGTACCAAAAAAGATACTGCACTAAGCACTCAAATATTCCACACAGGACTGGGCTAGAGTCATATATAGAGCGTGGGGGTGTCATGTACTGTAATCCCTCCATGATGCTATGAGACGCCTGCAAATAGAAGGGTGCCTTCATCCTGTAATCCCTTCCTAGCACCAAGGCCTTATAATGCTTTATTCTTTGTCACCTTGATGACTGAACAGGTAGCTAAACATACATATCCATAAGGCTCCATTCACACGTCCGCAAATGGGTCTGCATTCGTTCCGCAATTTTGCGGAACGGGTGCGGACCCATTCATTTTCTATGGGGACGGAATGGATGTGGAGTCCACATCCGCATTTGCGGAGCGCGGCCTCGATCTTCGGGTCCGCAGCTCCACAAAAGATAGAACATGTCCTATTCTTGTCCGCAGCTTGGGGACAAGAATAGGCATTTCTATAGGGGTGCCGGGCGGGTGTGTTGCGGATCCGCAATTTGCAGGTCTGCAACACACCACGGACGTGTGAATGGAGCCTAAGGCTGCGCACTAAGTATTAGGACAAAACCAAAGTAGGAGGAGGATCCGGTTCTCTCCCAGAACTCCCACGAGAGTTAATCCTTCTAAACACGCATTAGCAGCGGGGTTACCCTTGACATTGTTAGACCTGCTTGTGACTCTACAATGACATCCTCAGAGTCAGTCCATATGAGCTAGAAAGTAAGGTGGTAGCTATCTAGCTAATTATATTAAGTCGAAAGTCCATTTAAAAGTGCATAGGATCACATTGCAGTACCCGTAATAGAGTCCAGACAATGGGCTAAATACTTGAACGTTGCTGAAACGGTAAAACATTAGTGCAAAAATAGTGCAAATATATAATGCAATAACACAGTGCAATCAAATTCACATTGGAGTCTTTTTCTTTAATGCTGGCGGATCAAATGCACCAAACTGGAACAAATAGTGCCAAAGTCATTTGTAATCCACATGAGGTAGCAATGTCATCATTTGTAATCCACATAGGTATGGATAGAATAGCAGCAATTATGAGAACCCTTTGAGCAAAAGGGGGTTCTTGCTTAACCTGAGAAGGGGGAAAAAAAAGAATTGGCGCTGTTAGGCGCAACTTGGAGGTATTTTTGCAGATGGGGGGAGTCCCAACAAACCATGACCCTCTGGGTGAGGACCAAACAAGGGCAAACAAAAACAAACACAGCCAAGTTCTCACCCTTCAGACTCAGTTCATGTTGTGACTCCAGTAGTCCAATGGATGGTTTTCCTCACGGTACGAGGTCTCTTACAAGAGGCGCTGGAAGTCTTTTTCCTGGGTCCCATAGTTGAGGGTGCAAAAGTCCTTCTTTAAGCGGCACAAAATCCTCATCGCTGTCACTGCTAGCTCTGGTGCTCTCTGCAGATGTAACTCCAGCAGAAACTTCTTCTGCGGTCCACTGGTGGCCTTTTGTGGCAGAACTTGGATCTGCAGCTTCACCTTCCTCTGGAGGATCCTCTGTAAGCCTTGTAGGTGACAGATTCTCTGGACAGCAGTAAAGGATAGACCCTTGGTCTTTCATAGCAAGGAGCTCTGCATTTGGTGGTGGTTCCGGAGTGCATGGAGCAGTATCAGTAGACTTTTCACTGGTGGATAGGTAACTTTCAATGGTTGGAGGATCTGGTAGTGTCATACCAGGTGTGCTGTCTTCAGCAGGTGGCTGAAAGGAAGTCTTGGTGTTTTTGTAGGCTTCATGCAATTCCCTTTCTCCTCCACAATTTCTTTATATGTTTTATGCTTTTTTTTTTATAAGTCACCTTTTCCACTAAGCATTCTCTCAATCTTCTTCCTTTCTTCCTCTTTCTTTATCAATTCCTTTAATGCACTCCTCCTGTAAGCCTTCCATCGGGCAAGGTCATTCTGCCATGTGTCATCCTCCTCTTGGAGTAGATCACTGACAAGCTGCAGATGTTCTTGGAGGGCTTCTCCTGAATAATGTGGGAGCCAAGGTGCCGCAAAGTAGTTTGGCATAGTAAGAGGCATGATGCATGTTGCTGCAGCTGCTGGTGGAGCTGGTCGATCGCTGAGATTCAAGTGGGTGTTATCCTCACTGTCAGACATGGCTTTTGATACCCTGTAAGCTGAAATGCACTTTAAGTGCACGTTGCTATGGGTAACGGCTGCAGAATTGGTACGTGGCTCCTTTGAGAGTAGCTGCAACTGCTCAATTTTGGGGAGTACGGGAACGCTGGCAGGCAGATTATAGCATATTACAGTCTCTAGCAAGGTTATTTTCCCCAGCAGTACTTACTCAGACCTCTGGACATTGCTTCTCAGGATCCAGGGAAGAAGGAACTGCATTTTACCTATTCCAAAATGGCCACTGCTTTTACTTCACTTCAGTGAAGTAATTTAGATGCTGAGTAAGAAATAGACTAGCAGAATTCATTTCTAGTTACACGGCCTTAGGGGGAACCTCTGGGTGGGTACTATTTCTATTATGGAGACTAGTTAATATATGTAACGACTATTGTAGGCTAGAGAACAGTCTTCTGGATTCCTGGGTAAATATATGCAAATTATCATGCCTAACATCTGCCAGTGTCAGATAGGTTTAGGAAACCTAATTTAAATATCTTTCCCAGCAACCTAGAGGGGCATTGCCTGGTCTACAATACTGCATATATGTACTCGGTGTACCAGGCGCATTGCCTGACCTACAATACTGCGCTTGTGGCATTCCATAATGAGAAAGAGTACCTAGACAACACATATATATAGTTGAGCAACACACATTTGTGTACTAGTTGTGTACTAGTGTACTCTTTTTGATTACCATTGAGTCAGGGGTATCAAGCACCATCCTTTTTTTTATTCCATATGTAAATTACATATAGTGACTGTGTGTAACAGCGGCTGCTGTGCACCGCTGTTCCCCTGCTTACCGCCGCAGTCCCGGGCGCCGTGTTCAGCGGTGATCTGCTGCAAGTGCTTCCCCATTCACAGCTGCACTCCTGGGCTCTGTCTGTGTAGGTACTGTTGTTCTGGGATCCGGTCCACAGTTCCCTTTCAGCCCTGGCCACAGTATGCTTGCTGCTTGTTCCCTGCAGCACTTCCTTAAGGGCCGGCACGCATCACTTCCTATGCTTTATGGGTTAGATCATGTGACCAATCCTAGCCCTCCTGCACATATATAAGTTGCTCAGCCCCCTTCCCAGATGCCTCAGCATCAAGATCCTTGTGTCCTGCTAAGGTTGCTGTGATCTCCGCTTGTGGTCCTGTGTATCTGACTCGTGCTTGTGCTTGCTTTGACTCTCCTGTTGCCGACACGGATTGCCTGACCTGTACCTGGCGCACCTGCCTGGACCTACTGCTTGTTCGACATCACCTCTGCCTGATGCTTCGGACCTGCACTGTTCCTCCTGGTTACAACTTGGCCTTCTGACTACGTCTGTACCTCTGGTACCTTGCTCAGGTACCTTCTGGTCTGGCTGGACCAGCTGCCTCGTGTGCCAATCCTCCTCAAGACGTAGCAACCTGGTGTTCCCCTCGGAAAGTGGCAACATATGTGAAGGGAAAGCTAGATTTTAACTAATGGTGCAGACTGGTGTCAATGGAAAATATTTTCCACTTTCGACTAGTGTTGAGCGAACCCAAACTGTAAAGTTTGAGTCCGTACCGAACGTTAAGATATTTTGTACCCGGACCGGAACCCGAACTTTGCCGGAAAAGTTTGAGTTCGGTGTTCGGGCATTCAATAAAGCTTGTTGAAAGGCTGCAGGGCAGCCAATAAACAAGCTTCTAAGCTGTGTGCCCTTAGAAGCCATCACAGCCATGCCTACTAATGGCATGGCTGTGATTGGCCGGTGCATCATGTGACCCAGCCTCTATATAAGCTGGATCATGTGTAGCACCGCCCATCAGCTCTCAGTAGTGAAGGGACAGAAAGCAGGTAGCTGAAGTGAGCGACTGTGTTAGTGCGATTGTTTGTGGGTGCAATACACCATCTTTGCACCCCTGACACAGAAAGCTAATCATAAATCTGGCTGTTAATTCTGTGGGTCGCCTACAGCGATTTTAATTTTTTGGGGGTGAAATGCAACATTGTCACACAATTATAATAGATAATCCGTCTGTTAGTTAGGTGCACGTCATATACCCATTTATTGCGTGAAGTACACCTGCACTGCATACGTGACAGGAAAATTTATATAGTTAATCCGTCTGTTAGTTAGGTGCACGTCATATACCCATTTATTGCGTGAAGTACACCTGTACTACATACGTGACACGGAAAATAATATATCTGTCTGTTAGTTCAGTGGGTGACCTCAAAGAATGAGGAGAGCATCAAATAAGGGACGTGGCCCTGGTCGTGGTGCTGCTGGGGTTGGTGGAGCTCCTGTTGCAGGGAGAGGACGTGGTCGATCTGTGCCAGCTACACGCCCAAATGAAACACCTTCCTCAAGGTGCACGTAGGCGACAGAACTTCAACGTTATTTTGCTAGCCCGAATACCGGTGTACGAATGGTGAGGCCAGAACAAGTAGAGGCGGTAGTAGATTGGGTGGCTGACAGTGCCTCGAGTTCCTTCACATTGTCTCCCACCCTTCCCCTTCTGAAAGCGCAGAATTGGCACCTGGCGCCCATGGGCATCTGTCTTTCACCTCACCCCCTTGCAAATCAGCCAAGCAGTCTGAGCCCCAAGTCATGCAGCAGTCTCTTATGCTTTTTGATGACTCCGCTGCCAGGGTTTCTGAGGGCCGTCCACATAGCCCTGCTCCAGAAGTAGAAGAGATTGAGTGCACTGATGCCCAACCACTTATGTTTCAGGATGTGGACATGGGAGGACCACCGCAGCAGATCTCCGATGATGACGAAACACAGGTGCCAAATGCGGCGGCTTTCTGCAGTGTGCAGACCGGCAAGGAGGGAAGGGGTAAAGAGTGGGTGGAAGATGATGTGGAGGATGATGAGGTCCTAGACCCCACATGGAATCAAGGTCATGCAAGTGACGTGTGCAGTTCGGAGGAAGAGGTGGTGGTCACACAGCGCCAACCGCACAGCAAAAGAGGGAGCAGGGTGCAAAAGCAGAGTGGCTGTCCCCTAGCCAGTACGCCTTCTACTGCCCACCGCACCCAGGGACTGAGCACACCAAAGCCAGCTCCAAGGAGTTCTCTGGCATGGCAGTTCTTCAGACATTCTGCTGACGACAAAACGTGAGTGGTTTGCACGCTGTGCAATCAGAGCCTTAAACGAGCCATAAATGTTCTAAACCTGAGCACCATTTGCATGACCAGGCGTCTAAATGCAAAGCACGAGCTGCAGTGGAGTAAACACCTCAAAAACCATGAAAGATCTCAGGATCATCCTGGTCCCTCTTCTGCTGCAGTCTCGGCCTCTTCCACCCCCTCTGGAGTGACAGTGGCACCTGCCACCCCGCAAACAGAGGATGTGGCAGCAACGCCACCACGTCTGTCACCGTCACCAAGTATCTCCATCTGGTGGATGGGGAGTTTTAAAAAACGTATGGCGATGGCTGTCCTATAGTACGTGGTTCCCAGCTGCCACTACTTTTCCAGGCAAGCCATCCCCACCCTGCACAACCAAGTAGTGGACAAAATTAGGTGTGCACTGCGCAACGCCATCTGTGGCAAGGTCCACATAACCACTGATACGTTGACCAGTAAGCACAGGCAGGGAAGTTATATCTCCCTAACTGCACACTGGGTAAATGCAGTGGCGGCTGGGCCTGAGGCAGATAGCAGTTTGGCGCATCTCCTTCCGCCACCGAGGATTGCAGACTGTTTTGAAAATCATCTGGGGGAAAAAAACACACCACGCAGGAGCTGTGGACGGGCATGGAACAACAGACCGATGAGTGGGTGGTGCCAGTGAGCCTCAAGCCCGTCCTGGTGGTGTGCGATAATGGGCGAAATCTCGTAGCAGCTCTGGGCCTAGCTGGTTTGACGCACATCCCTTGCCTTGCTCATGTGCTGAATTTGATGGTGCAGAGGTTCTTGAAAAATTCCCCCGATATGTCAGAGCTGCTGCAGAAAGTGCGGGATGTCTGTGCGTGCTTTTGGCGTTCTCACCCTGCTGCTGCTCGCCTGTCTGCTCTGTAGCGTAACTTCGGCCTTCCTGCTCACCGCCTCATATGCGACGTGCCCACAAGGTGGAACTCCACCTTGCACATGCTGGAGAGACTGTGCCAGCAGCAGCAGGCGATAGTGGAGTTTCGGTTGCAGCACAACCGGGTGAGTCGCTCTGCGGAACAGCACCACTTCACCACCAACGAGTGGGTCTCCATGCAGGACATGTTGCGCAGTCCTCAGCGTTACTACACTGTATTAATGTTGGGTACGAATATTCGAATCGCGAATATTAATCGTGAATATCGGCACTTCGAGAATTTGCGAATATTTAGAATATAGTGATATATATTCGTAATTTCGAATATTCTAGATTTTTTTTCAACCGTAACCTCCCTTCTTGCTTGTGGGCCAATGAGAAGGCTGCAATGTCTTTGTCTGAGCTTAGCAACATCACTAGCAACCAATAAGAAAGTTGCCTACACCTTACTATATAAGAACCTCCCCAGCAGCTATTTTCTGCAGTTTTTTAAAGTTCTGAGAGAGACAGCAGTGTCATTGCTGTGCTCTGTGCTTTCCACACTACATTAGATAGATAGATAGATAGATAGATAGATAGATAGATAGATAGATAGATAGATAGATAGATAGCTTATATATATAATACAGATAGTTAGTGGGAGATAGTCAGTGTAGGCAGGGCCGGTGCAAGGATTTTTGCCGCCCTAGGCAAGATAAAAATTGCCCCCCCCCCCCCCCCCCCTTATCAGATGATCTACCCATATCATGACATCACATATGTTCCACCCGTTTCTCAGCATTTAAATTAAAAGAGAGTTATATGTTGCAATAAAGCCCCCTATTAAGAATGGGGGAGAATAACTACCATAACTTAAGCCATATTTGACCATATATAGTGCCCACGTAGATGACCCCATAGTACTCGTCTCCACCTTCCCCATAGTACCCACCATAATGTGTCCCAGTATAAAATGCCCCTATACAGAGCCCCCATATAAAATAGCTGTTCTTTGTGGCCTCAGTAGATGCCCCTATAGTGCCCACCAATAATGTGCCAGTAAGAAGTGCCCCCAATGTGCCAGTAATAAGTGCCCCCATAGATGTCCCCCAATAATGTGCCAGTAAAATGTGCCCTCATAGATGCCCCCCAATCATGTGCCAGTAATAAGAGCCCCCCACCATCATGTGTCAGTAACAAGAGCCCCCCATATCATGTGCCAGTAGCCAGAGCCCCCCAATATCATGTGCCAGTAGCCAGAGCCCCCCCTATATCATGTGCCAGTAGCCAGAGCCCCCTATATCATGTGCCAGTAGCCAGAGCCCCCCCTATATCATGTGCCAGTAGCCAGAGCCCCCCTATATCATGTGCCAGTAGCCAGAGCCTCCTCCATATCATGTGCCAGTAGCCAGAGCACCCCATATCATGTGCCAGTAGCCAGAGCCCCCCTATATCATGTGCCAGTAGCCAGAGCCCCCCCTATATCATGTGCCAGTAGCCAGAGCCCCCCTATATCATGTGCCAGTAGCCAGAGCCCCCCCATCATGTGCCAGTAGCCAGAGCCTCCTCCATATCATGTGCCAGTATCCAGAGCCCCCCACAGGGCCGCTGATAGAAATCATGGGGCCCCGTACAGCATACATGACGGGGCCCCCTTCAGCTCCACCCCCTGATCCCTCCTTCAGCCACACCCCTGGCCCCGCCCTTGGCCCCTCCCCAGACGCCGCCTTGAAACAACATGCAGATTTGTCTACAAGTGATATTTATGGGGCTGGGGGGTCGTCTGTGAATGGCGCTGTTATGGAGGGGATCTGTGAATGGCACTGTTATGGAGGGGATCTGTGAATGGCACTTTTATGGAGGGGATCTGTGGATGGCACTGTTATGGAGGGGATCTGTGGATGGCACTGTTATGGAGGGGATCTGTGGATGGCACTGTTATGGAGGGGATCTGTGGATGGCACTGTTATGGAGGGGATCTGTGGATGGCACTGTTATGGAGAGGATCTGTGGATGGCACTGTTATGGAGGGGATCTGTGGATGGCACTGTTATGGGGGGATCTGTGGATGGCACTGTTATAGAGGGGGATCTGTGGATGACACATACCGTATATAGCATCTTATGCTATGTGTCATCCACAGATACCCCTCCATAACAGTGCCATTCACAGATACCCTCCATAACAGTGCCATCCACAGATCCCCCCCATAACAGTCATCCACAGATCCCCCCATAACAGTGTCATCCACAGATCCCCCCCATAACAGTGTCATCCACAGATCCCCCTCCATAATGGTGCCATCCACAGATCCCCCCCATAAGTGTCATCCACAGACCCCCCGGCCCCCCCCATAAGTGTCATCCACATGACAGACCCCCCCCCCCATAACAGTGCCATCCACGGATCCCCCGCCCTCCCTATAACAGTGCCGTCATGACGTCATCCATATAGATCCCCCCCCGCCACTCACAGTAGTATACATTAATAAATCGGTGCAGCCGTGCAGGCTGCAGACAGTAACTTTAATTTTAGCACAGGCACAGCGCTCATCTCTTTACTAAAATACTACCTTACATTCAGCTCCTGCCTCCTCCCTCCACCCTCCAGCCTCCAGTAACAAGTGCGGGCGGCAGCGCTCACTCACTGACGTCACGCGCCTGCGCCGCCTAGTGGGAGGAGCAGGCGTGTGACGTCAGTGAGTGAGCGCCGCCCCCACACTGCCTGCTGTTACTGGAGCCAGCCCACTGACAGCAAAAAAATTAAAATGGCTCGGGAATCGGCAGCCCGGGCCCCCCTGCCAGCCGGGCCCGGTACAACTGGGCCAGCTGTACTGGCCTATCAGCGGCCCTGGCCCCCCATATCATGTGCCAGTAGCCAGAGCCCTCCCTATATCATGTGCCAGTAGCCAGAGCCCCCCATATATCATGTGCCAGTAGCCAGAGCCCCCCCTATATAATGTGCCAGTAGCCAGAGCCCCCCTATATCATGTGCCAGTAGCCAGAGCCCCCCCTATCATGTGCCAGTAGCCAGAGCCCCCCCTATATCATGTGCCAGTAGCCATAGACCCCCCTATCATGTGCCAGTAGCCATAGGGCCCCCCCCTATCATGTCCCAGTAGCCATAGGGCCCCCCTATCCCTATCATGTCCCAGTAGCCATAGGCCCCCCCGATCATGTGCCAGCCCAGTAGCCACCAGTATTGACAACAACAACAAAAAAAACAAAAAAAACTTATACTTACCTCCATGTCAGTGATGCTATGCAGGCCTCTTCCGGCCTGTGTCCCGCGCTGTACGGCTCAGGGCTCAGGCGGCGCGATGACGTCATCGCGCCACCTGCGCCGACCAAGTGCCTGCAGCCTATCAGAGGAAGGGGAAGGGACACACCTCTCCCTGCCCTGCTGCACAGCCATCTGTATCGCTGTCCTGAGGACGGCGATACAGATGACTTGAGATGAGCGCTTACACAATGGAAGCACTCATCTCCGGGTGACACGTGACGTGTCCGACTCCTGCCTATAGTTAGTTGCGGGCCGGCCACTTAATCAACGTTTTTTGGTTTTTTTAAACCGCACGGTTCCGCCGCCCCCTGCTAAATTGCGCCCTAGGCGGCTGCTTAGGTCGCCTTACAGGTGGCGCCGGCCCTGAGTGTAGTTTATATTCTGATATAGCGTAGCTGTTGCAGTGCAGTGTGTTAGATAGTGTGATAGGTTCTGCTGTCCATACATACATGCAGACCTGCTAAAACGTGAAGTTTCACATATTGCGCCAAAATATTCGCATCATTAGTGCCGATTAGCGCAATCGCGAATATATTGGATTACTCTAACTGCATATAAAGCCATTTTTTATGTTCTGCCATGCCAACCATTTTCTCCAGTCTCAGGAAACTTCTAGCAGCTTGGAAAATGTAGCAAAAGTGACCCACGCCTGTATTTCACGTGCATTACGCGAATATTACACAGCCGATTTTTCACAATCAAGAAAAAAATCGTGAATTCGAGAATATATGACAAATTTTTGCCCAAATATTCATGAAATATTGCGAATTCGAATATAGCCCCTGCCGCTCATCACTAATTACTATCCCACTTCTATATCTCCTTGAAAAAACGCTTCGGGCGATGATGGAAGAGGATGTGGCACAGAAGGAGGAAGAGGGATCATTTCCACGGTTATCAGGCCAGTCATTCACAAGTGGCTCCGAGGGTGGGTTCCTGCACCAACTGAGGCCAGGTACACAATTGTCCAGCCATGGCACAGTTCTGGAGGATGAGGAGGAGGCGGATGATAAGGAGGAGGAACAGTGTTCACAGCAGGGTGGCACCCAAAGCAGCATATGGGCATCACTGAAGCATGGCTGGGGGGAAACAGAGGACACAAACGATACACCTCCCACAGATGACAGCTCGTCGTTGCCTCTGGGAAGCCTGGCACACATGAGCGACTACATGCTGCAGTGCCTGCGCAACGACCGCTGAGTTGCCCACATTCTAACCAGTGCTGATTACTGGGTGGCCTCCCTGCTGGATCGCCGCTACAAGGACAACGTGCCGTCCTTAATTCCGTCACTGGAGCGTAATCGGAAGATGCGCGAGTACAAGCGCATGCTGGTAGACACGCTGCTGATGGCATTCTCACCTGACACCGGGGGCTCAGTGGAAGCACAAGACGAAGGCAGAGGATGAGGAAGAAGTCGCCAACGCAACTGGGGCACCGCCAGCGCCTCAGAAGGGAGGGTTAGCATGGCCGAAATGTGGAAAAGCTTTGTCAGCATGCCACAACAACCAGCACCACCAGCTGATATGGAACGTCTGAGCAGGGAGGCAGCATTTCAGCAACATGGTGGAACGGTACGCGTGCACACGCCTACACGTACTGACTGATGGGTCTGCCCCATTCAACTTCTGGGTCTCCAAATTGGGCACATGGCCTCAGCTTGTCCTTTACGCCTTGGAGGTGCTGGCCTGCCCTGCGGCCAGTGTATTGTCCGAACATGTGTTCAGCACGGCAGGGGGAGTAACCACAGACAAGTGCGGCCTCCTGTCCACAGCCAATGTGGACAAGCTCATGTTCATTAAAATGAACCAGGCATGGATCCCACGGGACTTGTCCGTACCTTGTGCAGAATAGACAAGCGCACTTTCTCTTTGTTTTCTTTTTTATATTTCCCAATGTTTTGGGGTCTTCCCAAATTTATAAAAATACAAAAATAGTGTTGGCTACCTCCTCCTCCTCCACCACCGCTTCCACCTACACCGCCACGTCCACCACCTCCTCAACCTCCTACTCCACTTTGACCTCCGCCTCTGAGTTCAAGATCATTATTTTTAATTAATTTCCCTATCCACATTTGTTTGCAGGGCAATTGTCCTGCTCTTACCCCTATTTTGCTTCCTTTTGCAGCCCTCTAGCCCTTTCTATGACTTTTTTAGAGCTATTTTAGTGCCCCAAAGTTCAGGTCCACATTGACTTCAATTGGGTTCGGGCTCGGGGTCAAGTTCGGGTCCCGAACCCGAACTTTGTGGCGAAGTTCAGCTGAACCCGAACTTCCAGGTGTTCGCTCAACTCTACTTTCCACAAAAAAATGGTAGTGCATAGTAACATAGGCTAGATTCATATAATCTTTTACCTCTGTGTTTGTCTCTCATCATATAGAACCAAGTACCCATAGGCTCTCATTAGCCCGATATATGTCAAAACAGTGTTCTGGGCCGGTAGACATCACTTTACATTTGTTTCAAATGTGAACTGAAAATTGTGGTCATCCATCATTTTCAATACAACTTTATGGAAAAAAAAAAGGTGGTGCCTTCTGGGGCTTGGCCATGCTGTAATGTAAAAAAGAGAAATCTCCATCAAGTCATTCATCTTTCAGAACAAATATTTGTTTGCAGAGGAAGACAATCCTGTCCATGAAATTGTGACTATTCTTTAAAAAAAAACTAATAAAGAACA
Source organism: Bufo bufo (assembly GCF_905171765.1). NCBI lineage: Eukaryota > Metazoa > Chordata > Amphibia > Anura > Bufonidae > Bufo > Bufo bufo. The sequence goes on from NC_053396.1 coordinate 130,737,943, forward strand.
AGGGGAAGGGTGGTTCAAACTCTTTCCATTACTGATTCCAAAATTAGAATTGCCTTTTATATTTATGACATTAGCTTCTCTTTCTTTTCACCATAAACATCATCTGACATATCCCTGAGACGTGTCCGAAAGTCAGATCTGAGTTCTGTACACTACACCAATTTCTAGAACCATAGGGCGCATTGCTCCTCTTAATGCCATGCCCTTTTGTCTCTGTGGTCAGAAGCTGCCTGGTAACTGTGGTGGAATTCTGTTCCTTTAGAAAGGCTTCTGAGCAGTGTAGGTCACAGGTTCAAAGTTGAAGCTTTCCCTTAAGGCCCCCTGCACACGAACGTGTGCACCCCGTGGTCGTGCTGCAGCCCGCAAAATGCGGGCCGCAATGCACGAAAACAGTCTGTGGGGCAGCCGCATCGGATCGCGGACCCATTCACTTTAATGGGTCCGCGATACAGACGTTCAGCAAAAAGATAGGACATGTTCTATCTTTTTGCGGAACGTAAGTATGGGACGAAACCCCACGGAAGCACTCCGTAGTGCTTCCGTAGGGTTCCGTTCCGTGCTTCCATTCCGCACCATTCCGCATCTCCGGATTTGCGGACCCATTCAAGTGAATGGGTCCGAATCCGTGATGCGGAATGCCCGCGGAACGGCACCAGTGTATTGTGGATCTGCAAATGCTGTTTGCAATACGGCAACGGGAAGCACACGTTTATGTGCAGGGGGCCTAAAGGGAATCTGTGTCTGATCTGCAGGCAGCATGTTATAGAGTAGGAGGAGCTGAGTAGATTGATATATAGTTTTTTTTGAAGAGATTCAGTATACCTTGTGCCATCATTTACACCCACCTCTATGTTTAGGAGTCCACTGAACAGTCTTAAAGGGGTTATCCCATAATTAATGTAAAAATGTAAATCAGACATCATATAGTACATGACAATCTCTTTCTAACAAAGCTAGAACCAGCCCTGTACCTCACATGGATCCAGAGATCTCCCCCATTCATTGCTCTGCTAGATTTATATCAAGGCTGACAGCTCAAGGGGAGTTGTCTTTTTCTGCTGCAGCTAAGGGGGCGTGTCTCAGCTCTCCCTATCACAGCTCAGGGGGCAGCTGAAGGATGAAACTGAGCATGTGCGCCCCTCTCAGTGAGCAGGACAAAAACAGCAGGTGGAGCTATACAGATGCATTTTATTGAATAACTCAGTGGCTATAGAAAACTTTTAATTACATGCAATTAAAAAATGATTCAGATCCAGGTGCTGGTTTGAAAACTGTCAAATATTTTTTTGTGAGACAACCCCTTTAATGACTGACAGCCCTCTTTGTATAAGTGTGAATACAGAGATAAATGTCAACCAGTGAGTAGGACCGCCTATTGGACTCCTAAACACAAAAAAAACTGGAATTTCAATGATAACTTATTTTTCACACAACTTTGCAAAAATCAATAGTATAAGAAATGTTGTAATATATCTTATCAGAGAAAAATACCTTTGTGGCGAAAGCCACTTTGCCACGGTGTTTTGGAGGGGGCTGTTTGCCCGCCTCCTGCCCCAGGATTACGGCCCTTTAACCACTTCAGCCCCCAGTGCTTAAACACCCTAAAAGACCAGGCCACTTTTTACACTTCTGACCTACACTACTTTCACCGTTTATTGCTCGGTCATGCAACTTACCACCCAAATAAATTTTACCTCCTTTTCTTCTCACTAATAGAGCTTTCATTTGGTGGTATTTCATTGCTGCTGACATTTTTACTTTTTTTGTTATTAATCGAAATTTAACGATTTTTTTGCCAAAAAATGACATTTTTCACTTTCAGTTGTAAAATTTTGCAAAAAAAACGAGATCCATATAGAAATTTTGCTCTCCAATTTATTGTTCTACATGTCTTTGATAAAAAAAAAAATATTTGGGTAAAAAAAAAAAATGGTTTGGGTAAAAGTTATAGCGTTTACAAACTATGGTACAAAATTGAATTTCCGCTTTTTGAAGCAGCTCTGACTTTCTGAGCACCTGTCATGTTTCCTGAGGTTCTAACAATGGCCAGACAGTACAAACACCCACAAATGACCCCATTTCGGAAAGTACACACCCTAAGGTATTCGCTGATGGGCATAGTGAGTTCATAGAACTTTTTATTTTTTGTCACAAGTTAGCGGAAAATGATGATTTTTTTTTTTTTTTTTTTTTCTACAAGTCTCATATTCCACTAACTTGTGACAAAAAATAAAAACTTCTATGAACTCACTATGCCCATCACGAAATACCTTGGGTCTCTTCTTTCCAAAATGGGGTCACTTGTGGGGTAGTTATATCTGCCCTGGCATTTTAGGGGCCAAATGTGTGGTAAGGAGTTTGAAATCAAATTCTGTAAAAAATGACCTGTGAAATCCGAAAGGTGCTCTTTGGAATATTGGCCCCTTTGCCCACCTAGGCTGCAAAAAAGTGTCACACATCTGGTATCTCCGTACTCAGGGGAAGGTGGGGAATGTGTTTTGGGTGTCTTTTTACATATACCCATGCTGGGTGAGATAAATATCTTGGTCAAATGCCAACTTTGTATAAAAAAATGGAAAAGTTGTCTTTTGCCAAGATATTCTCTCACCCAGCATGGGTATATGTAAAATGACACCCCAAAACACATTCCCCACCTTCTCCTGAGTACGGCAATACCTGATGTGTGACACTTTTTTGCAGCCTAGGTGGGCAAAGGGGCCCATATTCCAAAGAGCACCTTTCGGATTTCACAGGTCATTTTTTACAGAATTTGATTTCAAACTCCCTACCACACATTTGGGCCCCTAGAATGCCAGGGCAGTATAACTACCCCACAAGTGACCCCATTTTGGAAAGAAGACACCCCAAGTATTCCGTGAGGGGCATGGCAAGTTCCTAGAATTTTTTATTTTTTGTCACAAGTTAGTGGAAAATGATGATTTTTTTTTTATTTATTTTTTTCATACAAAGTCTCATATTCCACTAACTTGTGACAAAAATAAAAACTTCCATGAACTCACTATGCCCATCAGCGAATACCTTGGGGTCTCTTCTTTCCAAAATGGGGTCACTTGTGGGTAGTTATACTGCCCTGGCATTCTAGGGGCCCAAATGTGTGGTAAGGAGTTTGAAATCAAATTCTGTAAAAAATGACCTGTGAAAATCCGAAGGTGCTCTTTGGAATATGGGCCCCTTTGCCCACCTAGGCTGCAAAAAAGTGTCACACATATGGTATTGCCGTACTCAGGAGAAGGTGGGGAATGTGTTTTGGGGTGTCATTTTACATATACCCATGCGGGGTGAGATAAATATCTTGGTCAAATGCCAACGTTGTATAAAAAAATGGGAAAAGTTGTCTTTTGCCAAGATATTTCTCTCACCCAGCATGGGTATATGTAAAATGACACCCCAAAACACATTCCCCACCTTCTCCTGAGTACAGAGATACCAGATGTGTGACACTTTTTTGCAGCCTAGGTGGGCAAAGGGGCCCATATTCCAAAGAGCACCTTTCGGATTTCACAGGTCATTTTTTACAGAATTTGATTTCAAACTCCTTACCACACATTTGGGCCCCTAGAATGCCAGGGCAGTATAACTACCCCACAAGTGACCCCATTTTGGAAAGAAGAGACCCCAAGGTATTCGCTGATGGGCATAGTGAGTTCATGGAAGTTTTTATTTTTTGTCACAAGTTAGTGGAATATGAGACTTTGTATAAAAAAAAAAAAAAAAATCATCATTTTCCACTAACTTGTGACAAAAAATAAAAAATTCTAGGAACTCGCCATGCCCCTCACGGAATACCTTGGGGTGTCTTCTTTCCAAAATGGGGTCACTTGTGGGGTAGTTATACTGCCCTGGCATTTTCCAGGGGCCCTAATGTGTGGTAAGTAGGTAAATGACCTGTGAAATCCTAAAGGTGCTCTTTGGAATATGGGCCCCTTTGCCCACCTAAACTGCAAAAAAGTGTCACACATGTGGTATCGCCGTATTCAGGAGAAGTTGGGGAATGTGTTTTGGGGTGTCATTTTACATATACCCTTGCTGGGTGAGAAATATCTTGGCAAAAGACAACTTTTCCCATTTTTTTATACAAAGTTGGCATTTGACCAAGATATTTCTCTCACCCAGCATGGGTATATGTAAAATGACACCCCAAAACACATTCCCCAACTTCTCCTGAGTACGGCGATACCAGATGTGTGACACTTTTTTGCAGCCTAGATGCGCAAAGGTGCCCAAATTCCTTTTAGGAGGGCATTTTTAGACATTTGGATACCAGACTTCTTCTCACGCTTTGGGCCCCTAGAATGCCAGGGCAGTATAAATACCCCACATGTGACCCCATTTTGGAAAGAAGACACCCCAAGGTATTCAATGAGGGGCATGGCGAGTTCATAGAAATTTTTTTTTTTTGGCACAAGTTAGCGGAAATTGATATTTTTAATTTTTTTCTCACAAAGTCTCCCGTTCCGCTAACTTGGGACAAAAATTTCAATCTTTCATGGACTCAATATGGCCCTCACGGAATCCTGGGGTGTCTTCTTTCCGAAATGGTCACATGTGGGGTATTTATACTGCCCTGGCATTCTAGGGGCCCTAAAGCGTGAGAAGAAGTCTGGAATATAAATGTCTAAAAAATTTTACGCAGTTGGTTTCCGTGAGGGGTATGGTGAGTTCATGTGAGATTTTATTTTTTGACACAAGGTAGTGGAATATGAGACTTTTGAAGAAGAAAAAAAAAAAATTCCGCTAACTTGGGCCAAAAAAATGTCTGAATGGAGCCTTACAGAGGGGTGATCAATGACAGGGGGGTGATCAATGACAGGGGGAGTGATCAATGACAGGGGGTGATCAATGACAGGGGTGGTGATCAATGACAGGGGTGGTGATCAGGGAGTCTATATGGGGTGATCACCACAGTCATTGATCATGCCCCTGTAAGGCTTCATTCAGACGTCCGGATGCGTTTGCGGATCGGATCCATCTATCGGTGCATCCGTAAAAATCATGCGGACATCTGAATGGAGCTTTACAGGGGGTTGATCAATGACAGGGGTGTAATCAATGACAGGTGGGTGATCAGGGAGTCTATATGGGGTGATAACCACAGTCATTGATCACGCCCCTGTAAGGCTTCATTCAGACGTCCGGATGCGTTTTGCGATCGGATCCATCTATCAGTGCATCCGTAAAAATCATGCGGACATCTGAATGGACTTTACAGGGGGGTGATCAGGGAGTCTATTGGGTGATCACCACAGTCATTGATCATGCCCCTGTAAGGCTTCATTCAGACGTCCGGATGCGTTTTGCGGATCGGATCCATCTATCAGTGCATCCGTAAAAATCATGCGGACATCTGAATGGAGCTTTACAGGGGGTTGATCAATGACAGGGGTGTAATAAATGACAGGGGGGTGATCAGGGAGTCTATATGGGGTGATCACCACAGTCATTGATCATGCCCCTGTAAGGCTTCATTCAGACGTCCGGATGCGTTTTGCGGATCGGATCCATCTATCAGTGCATCCGTAAAATCATGCGGACATCTGAATGGAGCTTTACAGGGGGGTGATCAGGGAGTCTATATGGGGTGATCACCACAGTCATTGATCATGCCCCTGTAAGGCTTCATTCAGGACGTCCGGATGCGTTTTGCGGATCCGATCCATCTATCAGTCGCATCCGTAAAAATCATGCGGACATCTGAATGGAGCTTTACAGGGGGGTAATCAATGACAGGGGGGGTGATCACCACAGTCATTGATCATGCCCCTTGTAAGGCTTCATTCAGACGTCCGGATGCGTTTTGCGGATCGGATCCATCTATCAGTGCATCCGTAAAAATCATGCGGACATCTGAATGGAGCTTTACAGGGGGGGTGATCAGGGAGTCTATATGGGGTGATCACCACAGTCATTGATCATGCCCCTGTAAGGCTTCATTCAGACGTCCGGATTGCGTTTTGCGGATCGGATCCATCTATCAGTGCATCCGTAAAAATCATGCGGACATCTGAATGGAGCTTTACAGGGGGGGTGATCAGGGAGTCTATATGGGTGATTCACCACAGTCATTGATCATGCCCTGTAAGGCTTCATTCAGACTCCGGATGCGTTTTGCGGATCCGATCCATCTATCAGTGCATCCGTAAAAATCATGCGGACATCTGAATGGAGCTTTACAGGGGGGTAATCAATGACAGGGGGGTAATCAATGACGGGGGGATGATCAGGAGTCTATATGGGGTGATCACCACAGTCAATTGATCACGCCTCTGTAAGGCTTCATTCAGACGTCCGGATGCGTTTTGCGGATCCGATCCATCTATCAGTGGATCCGTAAAAAATCATGCGGACATCTGAATGGAGCTTTACAGGGGGTTGATCAATGACAGGGGGGTAATCAATGACAGGGGGGTGATCAGGGAGTCTATATGGGGTGATCAGGGGTGATCAGGGGCTAATAAGGGGTTAATAAGTGACGGGGGGTGGGGGTAGTGTAGTGTAGTGGTGCTTGGTGCTACTTTACTGAGCTAACCTGTGTCCTCTGGTGGTCGATCCAAACAAAGGGGACCACCAGAGGACCAGGTAGCAGGTATATTAGACGCTGTTATCAAAACAGCGTCTAATATACCTGTTAGGGGTTAAAAAAAAACACATCTCCAGCCTGCCAGCGAACGATCGCCGCTGGCAGGCTGGAGATCAACTCTCTTACCTTCCGTTCCTGTGAGCGCGCGCGCCTGTGTGCGCGCGTTCACAGGAAATCTCGGCCATCGCGAGATGACGCATATATGCGTGACTCTGCGCAGGGCTGCCACCTCCGGAACGCGATCCTGCGTTAGGCGGTCCGGAGGTGGTTAAGATACTTTTACTAACTTTTAAACCCCTGAACCTATTCAAGTGGATTTTGGATAGGTTTGTCCCCAAGTTATACTGGTTAAATTGATATAAGTTATATGTATGTACAATGTAAACTCACAAAGTTGTAACAATTTATAAGAAGTCTAACTTTTCAGCTTAGGAGATAGTTGTGTAGATACAGAAATTGATTCAATTATCTCATAGACAGAGGGGAGGAATATGCTGGGTGTGTTTCTATTGTCCCATTGTGTCCGATTTGCTGCTGTACTTACATTGTATATGTATATGTTGATTGGTTGTATTTCAAAACTCTGTGGGCAGTACTATGTTTGTGGATTGTAAATAAAAGAGGCTGTATGCCCCAGGACAGTCAGTTCTGCTTGACCTCAAAACGAAGTGTCGTCTCGTTCTTGGGTGAATTGGATTGTATGTAGTGTTGAGCGAACAGTTCGAGCATAGTTCGGGTCCGTACCGAATTTTGGGGTGTTCGTGACACGGACCCGAACCCGAACTTTTTCGTAAAAGTTCGGGTTCGGGTTCGTCGTTCGGCATGTATTTTGGCGCATTTTGAAAGGCTGCAAAGCAGCCAATCAACATGCATCATACTACTTGCCCTTTAGATGCCATCGCAGCCATGCCTACTATTGGCAAGGCTGTGATTGGCCAAGTGCAGCATGTGACTCAGCCTCTTTATAAGCTTGTGCGCACGTCGGGACGTGCTCACTCCCGATGTGAATAGAACAGGGATAGACGCAGCTGATGCTAGGGCGAGAATAGGCAGGGATAATTGAATAACTGGAAGCACATTTCTCTCCTCCACCTGTGATTCATCTGAACAACTGCAGCTGAGGCTGCTTTTTTGATAGGGATTGGCTATTTTTAGAGTGGCCAGAGTGATTTTTCCATCCACATGTACCTGGGCTGACTGCCGCCGGCCGCCATTTTGCGACTTGTAGTGCTGCAGCAGAAGCTGCCACAGTGTGCATTCCAAAGCTCCAAACAAGTCAGACATCTACACCTGGGATTCAGACCAATAGCGATTTAGCAGCACAGTCCAAGGCTATTTTTTTTAAAGGTTGTGCAGACCATTTTGTGGCACATGTTACTGGGCTGATAGGCGGCGGCCATCTTGGGACTAGTGCTGCAGCACAATCTCTCCCAACGTCCATTAATCACTTGTAATAGTGGTCTGGGCCATAGAAATCCTACATCAGGGACTTGGGTGTGCTTGTGTCACCCCTACTAATACCAGTCCACCTGTAATCCATACAGTGAAAAGCCATAAAGTATTCCTGTGGGGAATTTTTTTTTTATTTAAAAAAGGCCAAGTTAGTTTATCTGGCGTTCAATATACTAGATTACAGTTAGGCCTGCGTTTCATACATCTGGAATTAGCAAACTAATGTGCTGGGGTTGGGAAAACTTATATTACCCATACTAGAATCTGTCAAAGAAAGCGGTACTCACATATAACAGTCATTCCATCTGTAATCCATACAGTCAAAGACTGAAAGTATTCCAGTGAGGGGATTTTTTTTTTTATTTAAAAAAGGCCAAGTTAGTTTATCTGGCGTTCAATATTCTAGATACAGTTAGGCCTGCGTTTCATACATCTGGAATTAGCAAACTAATGTGCTGGGGTTGGGAAAACATATATGTACCCATACTAGAATCTGTCAAAGAAAGCGGTACTCACATATAACAGTCATTCCATCTGTAATCCATACAGTCAAAAGACTGAAAGTATTCCAGTGAGGGGATTTTGCTTATAAAAAATAATATATTTCATTGTGGTGCGAGTTGAATCGCAACAATGAAGAAAAATACTATTAAGGGACGAGGACGCGGTCGTGGTGGTGTCCGTGGAGCCTCTGTTGCTGGTAGAGGACGTGGCCGTTCGGCCCCAGGCGCACACAGTAGGAACGAACTCCCTCAACTAGCCGGCAGAATGTACCGCAATATCTCGTGGGGCCCAATGCCGCTCTTAGGATGGTAAAGGCCCTGAGCAGGTACAGGCATTAATCGATTGGGTGGCCGACAGTGCTTCCAGCACGTTCACCACATGGTCTTCCACCCAGTCTTCTGCGGAAAGCGCACAGGTGGCACCTGAAAACCAAGCCCATCAGTCTGTCACATCACACCCCAAGCATATCAGGGAAACGGTCTGAGCCACAAGTTATGCAGCAGTCCTCTTCTTCTGTTTGAAGACTCTGCTTCCAGGGTTTCCCAGGGGCGTCCACCTAGCCCTTCCCCAGTGGAGGAAGACATACCATGCACTGACGCACAACCACTTATGTCTCCAGATGAAGAGGACATGGGAATACCACCACAGCAGAGTCACCGACTCTCTGATGATGACGAACACAGGTTGCCCACTGCCGCGTCTTTTTGCAGTGTGCAGACTGAACAGGAGGAGGTCAGGGAGGGAGACTGGGTGGAAGACGATGCAGAGGACGATGAGGTCTTAGACCCCACATGGACTGAAGGTCGTGGCGATGACTTTCACAGTTCAGAGGAAGAGGTAGTGGTGAGACCGAGACAACAGCGAAGCCAAAGAGGGAGCAGGGGGCCAAAGCAGACGAGCCGCCGCCCCAGAGTTCGCCTGCTACTGGACATCGCCAACAGGGACCCAGCCCCACAAAGGCAGCTTCAAAAAGAGTTCCCTGGCATGGCACTTCTTTAAACAATGTCCTACCGACAAGACCCGAGTGACTTGCACCGCTCTGCCATCAGAGCCTGAGGCGAGGCATTAACGTTCTGAACCTCAGCACAACCTGCATGACCAGGCATCTACATGCAAAGCATGAACTGCAGTGGGGTACACACCTTAAAAACCAGGCACTCGCTGAGGCTCCCCCTGCTCCCTCTACCGCTGCTCCTCGGCTTCCGCCTCGAGAGGAATGTTGCCACCTGCCGAGCAGCAAACAGAGGATGTGCCACCGACACCACACCCCCCGCCACCGTCAACTAGCGTCTCCACTATATCACACAGCAGCGTTCAGCTCTCAATATCTCAAACCTTAGAGAGGAAGCGCAAATTCCCCCCGAGTCACCCTCGAGCCCTTGGCCTGAACGCCAGCATTTCTAAACTGCTGGCCTTTGAAATGCTGTCATTCCGGCTGGTGGACACAGACAGCTTCAAACTGCTGATGGCCATGGCTGTCCCGCAGTATGTGGTTCCCAGCCGGCCACTACTTCTCCAAGACAGCCGTGCCTTCCCTGCACATGCAAGTGTCCGATAAAATCAAGTGTGCACTGCGCAACGCCATTTGTGGCAAGGTCCACCTAACCACAGATAACGTGGACCAGTAAGCACGGCCAGGGACGCTATATCTCACTAACTGCACACTGGATGAATGTAGTTGGCGGCTGGGCCCCCGGCGGACAGTCCTTGGCGCACGTCTTCCGCCCCCTAGGATCGCAGGCATCATTCTCTGCCTCCTGTAGCCTCCTCCTCCTACTCGGCTTCCTCCTCCACTGCTTCCACCAGCTCATCCGGTCAGCCACACACCTTCACCACCAACTTCAGCACAGCCCGGGGTAAACGTCAGCAGGCCATTCTGAAACTCATATGTTTGGGGGACAGGCCCCACAGCGCAAAGGAGTTGTGGCGGGGGTATTGAACAACAGACCGACGAGTGGTTTCTGCCGGTGGGCCTCAAGCCAGGCCTGGTGGTATGCGATAATGGGCGAAATCTCGTGGCAGCTCTGGGACTAGCCGGTTTGACGCACATCCCTTGCCTGGCGCATGTGCTGAACTTGGTGGTGCAGAGGTTCATTCCCACCTCCCCCAACATGTCAGAGCTGCTGCATAAAGTGCGGGCCGTCTGTGGCCGCGCTTCCCGCCGTTCACATCCTGCCGCTGCTCGCCTGTCTGCGCTACAGCGGAACTTCGGCCTTCCCGCTCACCGCCTCATATGCGACGTGCCACCCGGTGGAACTCCACCTTGCACTGCTGGAGAGACTGTGGCGAGCAGCAGCAGGCCATAGTGGAGTTTCAGCTGCCAGCACGCTCTGCGGTCAGTCGTACTGCCGAACAGCACCACTTCACCACCAATGATTGGCCTCCATGCGAGACCTGTGTGCCCTGCTGCGCTGTTTCGAGTACTCCACCAACATGGCCAGTGGCGATGACACTGTTATCAGCGTTACAAATACCACTTCTATGTCTCCTTGAGAAAACACTTAGGGCAATGATGTTAGAGGAGGTGGCCCAGGTGGAGGAGGAGGAGGAGGATGAGGGCTCGTTTCTAACACTTTCGGGCCAGTCTGTTCGAAGTGGCTCAGAGGGAGGTTTGTTTAAGCAGCAGGGACAGGTTCACAAGTCGCCAGCCAAGGCACTGTACTGGAGGACGAGGAGGATGAGGAGGATGAGGAGGAGGAGGTGGAGGGGGACGAGATGACGCAAGTTCACAGCGGGGGTGGCAGCCCAGGCCCATCACTGGTGCGTGGCTGGGGGGATACGGTGGACGATGACGATACGCCTCCCACAGAGGACAGCTTGTCCTTACCCTGGGTAGCCTGGCCCACATGAGCGAATATATGCCTCCAATGCCTGCGCAACGACAGCAGCAGAGTTTGCCCACGTTTTTAACGTGTGCTGACTACTGGGTGGCCACCCTGCTGGATCCCCGGTATAAAGACAATGTGCCCACTTTAATTCCTGAACTGGAGCGCGACCGTAAGATGCGCGAGTACAAGCGCACGCTGATAGAGGCGCTATTGAGAGCATTCCCACATGTCACAGGGGAACAGTGTGGAAGGTGAAGGCAGAGGAGTGGCAAGAGGTCGCCAACGCAGCTGTGTCACGGCCAGCTCATCTGAGGCAGGGTTAGCATGGCAGAAATGTGGAAAAGTTTTGTCTCCACGCCACAGCTATTCTGCACCGACACCTGATAGGGACGTGTTAGCAGGAGGCAGCATTTCACTACCATGGTTGAACAGTATGTCTGCACACCCCTCCACATCCTGACGGATGGTTCGGCCCCATTCAACTACTGGGTTTCGAAATTGTCCACGTGGCCAGAGTAGCATGTTATGCCTTGGAGGTGCTTTCCTGCCCGGCGGCCAGCGTTTTATCTGAACGCTGTATTCAGGCACGGCAGGGGGGCGTCAGTACTGACAAGCGCAGCCGCCTGTCCACAGCCAACGTGGACAAGCTGACCTTCATAAAGATGAACCAGGCATGGATCCCACAGGACCTGTCCCTCCCTTGTGCAGAGTAGTCCTTATTAACTGCCTAAAACATGTCTTGTTGTGCTACGGGCCACTTCTTTATTTGATACAAATTTTATGAAACCCACAGTTGAATGAAACTCTTCTCTGTCTGGGCGCCGGGGCCTAACCAGATGAAAGTGGCCGGGTTAAACTAACGGGTGACATGAAGCCATAACCTCTGCCATGCTACCTCTGTCTTCTGTCTGGGTGCTGAGGCCTAAGTCAAATAAAGCGGTCTTCTGCTGTGCTGGGGGATATGAAGCTAATCTCTGACCTCTCTCCTCTGTCTGGGTCCATAAGGCCTAAATCACTGAAAGAGGCCTTCTCCTGTGGTGTGTGATATGATGCCAGAATATGTGCTGTGGGGCCTCTCTCCTCTTCCTGGGTGCAGGGGTCAAATAAACTAAAATTGTGGCCTACTCCTGTGGTGGTTGATATGATGCCTGATTCTCTGATGTGGAACCTCTCTCCTCTGTTTGGGGTGAAGGGGTCAAAGTAACTAAATGGTGGCTTCTCCTGTGGTGGCTGATATGATGTCAGAATATGTGCTGTGGTGCCTCTCTCCTCTTCCTGGGTGCAGGGGGTCAAATAAACTAAATTGTGGCCTACTCCTGTGGTGGTTGATATGATGCCTGATTCTCTGATGTGGAACCTCTCTCCTCTGTTGGGTGAAGGGTCAAAGTAACTAAATGTGGCTTCTCCTGTGGTGGCTGATATGATGCCAGAATATGTGCTGTGGTGCCTCTCTCCTCTTCCTGGGTGCAGGGGTCAAAGTAACTAAATGGTGGCTTCTCCTGTGGTGGGTGATATGATGCCGAGAATATGTGCTGTGGGGCCTCTCTCCTCTTCCTGGGTGCAGGGGTCAAAGTAACTCAATGGTGGCTTCTCCTGTGGTGGTTAGTATGATGCCAGAATATGTGCTGTGGGGCCTCTCTCCTCTTCTGGGTGCAGGGGTCAAATAAACTAAATTGTGGCCTACTCCTGTGGTGGTTGATATGATGCCTGATTCTCTGATGTGGAACCTCTCTCCTCTGTTTGGGTGAAGGGGTCAAAGTAACTAAATGGTGGCTTCTCCTGTGGTGGCTGATATGATGCCAGAATATGTGCTGTGGTGCCTCTCTCCTCTTCCTGGGTGCAGGGGTCAAAGTAACTAAATGGTGGCTTCTCCTGTGGTGGCTGATATGATGCCAGAATATGTGCTTGTGGGGCCTCTCTCCTCTTCCTGGGTGCAGGGGTCAAAGTAACTCAATGGTGGCTTCTCCTGTGGTGGTTAGTATGATGCCAGAATATGTGCTGTGGGGCCTCTCTCCTCTTCCTGGGTGCAGGGTCAAAGTAACTCATTGGTGGCTTCTCCTGTGGTGGCTGATATGATGCCAGAATATGTGCTGTGGTGCCTCTCTCCTCTTCCTGGGTGCGGGGGTCAAAGTAACTCAATGGTGGCTTCTCCTGTGGTGGCTGATATGATGCCAGAATATGTTGCTGTGGGGCCTCTCTCCTCTTCCTGGGTGCAGGGGTCAAAGTAACTCAATGGTGGCTTCTCCTGTGCTGATTGATATAAAGCTGATGGTTGTGCCATCTGACAATGGTTGCCAGGGTCTGATTCAATGGGGGCCTACTCCTGTGGTGGGTGATCTAAATGCCTGATTCTCTGCTGTGAAACCTCTCTCCTCCGTCTGGGTGTAGGGGTCAAAGTCTTTCAAAGTCGCCTTCTCCTGTGCTGATTGATATGAAGCTGATGGTTGTGCCATCTGACATGGTTGCCGGGGTCCCATTAAATTGTGGCCTACTCCTGTGGTGGTTTATATGATGCCTGATTCTCTGATGTGGAACCTCTCTCCTCTGTTTGGGTGAAGGGGGTCAAAGTAACTAAATGGTGGCTTCTCCTGTGGTGGCTGATATGATGCCAGAATATGTGCTGTGGTGCCTCTCTCCTCTTCCTGGGTGCAGGGGTCAAAGTAACTAAATGGTGGCTTCTCCTGTGGTGCCTCTCTCCTCTTCCTGGGTGCAGGGGTCAAAGTAACTCAATGGTGGCTTCTCCTGTGGTGGTTAGTATGATGCCAGAATATGTGCTGTGGGGCCTCTCTCCTCTTCCTGGGTGCAGGGGTCAAAGTAACTCAATGGTGGCTTCTCCTGTGGTGGCTGATATGATGCCAGAATATGTGCTGTGGTGCCTCTCTCCTCTTCCTGGGTGCGGGGGTCAAAGTAACTCAATGGTGGCTTCTCCTGTGGTGCTGATATGATGCCAGAATATGTGCTGTGGGGCCTCTCTCCTCTTCCTGGGTGCAGGGGTCAAAGTAACTCAATGGTGGCTTCTCCTGTGCTGATTGATATAAAGCTGATGGTTGTGCCATCTGACATGGTTGCCAGGGGTCTGATTCAATGGGGGCCTACTCCTGTGGTGGGTGATCTAAATGCCTGATTCTCTGCTGTGAAACCTCTCTCCTCCGTCTGGGGTAGGGGTCAAAGTCTTTCAAAGTCGCCTTTTCCTGTGCTGATTGATATGAAGCTGATGGTTGTGCCATCTGACATGGTTGCCGAGTCCCATTAAATTGTGGCCTACTCCTGTGTTTAGTTGATATGATGCTGATTCTCTGATGTGGAAACTCTCTCCTCTGTTTGGGTGAAGGGGTCAAAGTAACTAATGGTGGCTTCTCCTGTGGTGGCTGATATGATGCCAGAATATGTGCTGTGGTGCCTCTCTCCTCTTCCTGGGTGCAGGGGTCATGTAACTAAATGTGGCTTCTCCTGTGGTGGCTGATATGATGCCAGAATATGTGCTGTGGGGCCTCTCTCCTCTTCCTGGGTGCAGGGGTCAAAGTAACTCAATGGTGGCTTCTCCTGTGGTGGCTGATATGATGCCAGAATATGTGCTGGTGGTGCCTCTCTCCTCTTCCTGGGTGCGGGGTCAAAGTAACTCAATGGTGGCTTCTCCTGTGGTGGCTGATATGATGCCGAGAATATGTGGCTGTGGGCCGCTCTCCTCTTCCTGGGTGCAGGGGTCAAAGTAACTCAATGGTGGCTTCTGCTGTGCTGATTGATATAAAGCTGATGGTTGTGCCATCTGACATGGTTGCCAGGGTCTGATTCAATGGGGGGCCTACACCTGTGGTGGGTGATCTAAATGCCTGATTCTCTGCTGTGAAACCTCTCTCCTCCGTCTGGGTGTAGGGTCAAAGTCTTTCAAAGTCGCCTTCTCCTGTGCTGATTGATATGAAGCTGATGGTTGTGCCATCTGACATGGTTGCCCGGGGTCCCATTAAATTGTGGCCTACTCCTGTGGTGGTTGATATGATGCCTGATTCCTGATGTGGAACCTCTCTCCTCTGTTTGGGTGAAGGGTCAAAGTAACTCAATGGTGGCTTCTCCTGTGGTGGCTGATATGATGCCAGAATATGTGCTGTGGTGCCTCTCTCCTCTTCCTGGTGCAGGGTCAAAGTAACTAAATGGTGGCTTCTCTGTGGTGGCTGATATGATGCCAGAATATGTGCTGTGGGGCCTCTCTCCTCTTCCTGGTGCAGGGGGTCAAAGTAACTAAATGGTGGCTTTTCCTGTGGTGGGGCTGATATGATGCCAGAATATGTGCTGTGGTGCCTCTCTCCTCTGTCTGGGTCCAAAGGCCTAAATCACTGAAAGAGGCCTTCTCCTGTGGTGTGTGATTTGATGCCTGAATATGTGCTGTGGTGCCTCTCTCCTCTTCCTGGGTGCGGGGGTCAAAGTAACTCAATGGTGGCTTCTCCTGTGGTGGCTGATATGATGCCAAATAATGTGCTGTGGTGCCTCTCTCCTCTTCCTGGTGCGGGGGTCAAAGTAACTCAATTGGTGGCTTCTCCTGTGGTGGCTGATATGATGCCAGAATATGTGCTGTGGGGCCTCTCTCCTCTTCCTGGGTGCAGGGGTCAAAGTACTCAATGGTGGCTTCTCCTGTGGGTGGTTAGTATGATGCCAGAATATGTGCTGTGGGGCCTCTCTCCTCTTCCTGGGTGCAGGGGTCAAAGTAACTCAATGGTGGCTTCTCCTGTGGTGGCTGATATGATGCCAGAATATGTGCTGTGGTGCCTCTCTCCTCTTCCTGGGGCAGGGTCAAAGTAACTAAATGGTTGCTTCTCCTGTGGTGGCTGATATGATGCCAGAATATGTTGCTGTGGGGCCTCTCTCCTCTTCCTGGGTGCAGGGGTCAAAGTAACTCAATGGTGGCTTCTCCTGTGGTGGCTGATATGATGCCAGAATATGTGCTGTGGTGCCTCTCTCCTCTGTCTGGGTCCAAAGGCCTAAATCACTGAAAGAGGCCTTCTCCTGTGGTGTGTGATATGATGCCTGAGTAGGTGCTGTGGTGCCTCTCTCCTCTTCCTGGGTGCGGGGGTCAAAGTAACTCAATGGTGGCTTCTCCTGTGGTGGCTGATATGATGCCAGAATATGTGCTGTGGGGCCTCTCTACCTCTTCTGGGTGCTGGGGTCAAAGTAACTCAATGGTGGCTTCTCCTGTGGTGGTTAGTATGATGCCAGAAATGTGCTGTGGGGCCTCTCTCCTCTTCCTGGGTGCAGGGGTCAAAGTACTCAATGGTGGCTTCTCCTGTGGTGGCTGATATGATGCCAGAATATGTGCTGTGTGCCTCTCTCCTCTTCCTGGGTGCGGGGGTCAAAGTAACTCAATGGTGCTTCTCCTGTGGTGGCTGATATGATGCCAGAATATGTGCTGTGGGGCCTCTCTCCTCTTCCTGGGTGCAGGGGGTCAAAGTAACTCAATGGTGGCTTCTCCTGTGGTGGTTAGTATGATGCCAGAATATGTGCTGTGGGGCCTCTCTCCTCTTCCTGGGTGCAGGGGTCAAAGTAACTCAATGGTGGCTTCTCCTGTGGTGGCTGATATGATGCCAGAATATGTGCTGTGGTGCCTCTCTCCTCTTCCTGGGTGCGGGGGGTCAAAGTAACTCAATGGTGGCTTCTCCTGTGGTGGCTGATATGATGCCAGAATATGTGCTGTGGGGCCTCTCTCCTCTTCCTGGTGCAGGGGTCAAAGTAACTCAATGGTGGCTTCTCCTGTGCTGATTGATATAAGACTGATGGTTGTGCCATCTGACATGGTTGCCAGGGTCTGATTCAATGGGGGCCTACTCCTGTGGTGGGTGATCTAAATGCCTGATTCTCTGCTGTGAAACCTCTCTCCTCCGTCTGGGTGTAGGGGTCAAAGTCTTTCAAAGTCGCCTTCTCCTGTGCTGATTGATATGAAGCTGATGGTTGTGCCATCTGACATGGTTGCCGGGGTCCCATTAAATTTGGGCCTACTCCTGTGGTGGTTGATATGATGCCTGATTCTCTGATGTGGAACCTCTCTCCTCTGTTTGGGTGAAGGGGTCAAAGTAACTAAATGGTGGCTTCTCCTGTGGTGGGTGATATGATGCCAGAATATGTGCTGTGGGGCCTCTCTCCTCTTCCTGGGTGCAGGGGTCAAAGTAACTCAATGGTGGCTTCTCCTGTGGTGGCTGATATGATGCCAGAATATGTGCTGTGGTGCCTCTCTCCCTTCCTGGGTGCGGGGGTCAAAGTAACTCAATGGTGGCTTCTCCTGTGGTGGCTGATATGATGCCAGAATATGTGCTGTGGTGCCTCTCTCTCCTCTTCCTGGGTGCGGGGGTCAAAGTAACTCAATGGTGGCTTCTCCTGTGGTGGCTGATATGATGCCAGAATATGTGCTGTGTGCCTCTCTCCTCTCCTGGGTGCAGGGGTCAAAGTAAACTAAATGGTGCTTCTCCTGTGGTGGTTGATATGATGCCTGATTCTCTGCTGTGAAACCTCTCTCCTCCATCTGGGTGTAGGGTCAAAGTCTTTCAAAGTCGCCTTCTCCTGTGCTGATTGATATAAAGCTGATGGTTGTGCCATCTGACATGGTTGCCAGGGTCTGATTCAATGGGGGGCCTACTCCTGTGGTGGGTGATCTAAATGCCTGATTCTCTGCTGTGAAACCTCTCTCCTCCGTCTGGGGTGTAGGGGTCAAAGTCTTCAAAGTCGCCTTCTCCTGTGCTGATTGATATGAAGCTGATGGTTGTGCCATCTGACATGGTTGCCGGGGGTCCCATTAATTGGGGCCTACTCCTGTGGTGGGTGATCTAAATGCCTGATCTCTGCTTTGAAACCTCTCTCCTCCGTCCGGGTGTAGGGGTCAAAGTCTGTCAAAGTCGCCTTCTCCTGTGCTGATTGATATAAAGCTTATGCTTGTGCCATCTGACATGGTTGCCGGGTCTGATTCAATGGTGGCCTACTCCTGTGGTGGGTGATCTAAATGCCTGATTCTCTGCTGTGTAACCTCTCACCTCCGTCTGGGTGTAGGGGTCAAAGTAACTTAATGGTGGCCTACTCCTGTGGTGGTGATATGATGCCTGGTTCTCTGCTGTGGGACCTCTCTCCTTTTGTCTGGGTGCTGTGGGTCAAAATAATAGTAAGTGACCTTCTCCATTGGTGGGTGACTTGAAGCCTGATTCTGTGCTATGGGACCTCACTCCAATTAATATTGTTTAATTTTTATTTATTTTATGTTAACTCATCATTTCCCTATCTACATTTGTTTGCAGGGGATTTAACTACATTTTGCTGCCTTTTGCAGCCCTCTAGCCCTTTCCGGGTGTGTTTTACAGCCTTTTTAGTGCCCAAAAGTTCGGGTCCCCATTGACTTCTATGGGGTTCGGGTTCGGGATGAGTTCGGGTCGAGTTCGGATCCCGAACCCGAACATTTTTCGAAAGTTCGGCCGAACTCGTCGAACCCGAACATCCAGGTGTTCGCTCAACTCTAATTGTATGCTGATTGCCAGTAGTGTAAGCCGATTGTATGCTTTTCCTGTTCCGTGGTTTCCAGTGTTCGTGTAGTTTGCAGTTCGGCAGACTGGTGCTTGCAGTAGCTGCCTGTGCATTGGAAAGGGGAATATCGCCTAAACGGTTTTTAACCTCTTGTGTGCTGAACGGTCCGTTACAATTGGTGGCAAGCAACGGGATCATTCTTACGGCCCAGAAGGACAGCTACAAGGCAACACCAGTTCCTGGATTACAAATTGAGGGCAACGCTAGTACCCATACAGCGCCCCTATCTACAAAGGAACCAAAATCAGCAGAGCAAGCATGGAGCCCTGCTACACTCAGGAGGAGTTTGATAGAGAGGTTAATGGGGTGCTGTCTCTCTTGGGACCCAACCCCGCGGAAAACCTCGTACAGATGGTGAAGTGGAGGATAAGAGAGTACCTGCAGGCCATGGCAGCGGTAGACAGGAGGGAGATACCCCAGCGGCCGAGCAAGTTCCCGGGAGCTGAAGATGCCGTCCTTGCTCCCCAGAGGCAGTGTGAGTTACAGGGAGCTGCAGGTGCCGTCTTCCCTCCCCAACAGCCGAGTATTGTATTGGGAGCAGAGACAACCGGTCTCTCTCTCCAGCGGCAGTGTGTACCCTTAGGAGAGGAGACAGTTGGTCCCTCTCCACAGCAGCCAATTATGTCCCAGGGAGCTGAAGGTGCTGTCCTTCCTCCCCAGCGGCAGTGTGTCCTGCAGTGAGCAGAGATAGTTGGTCTCTCTCCCCAGCAGCCAAGTAAATCCCAGGGAGCTGAAGGTACCGTCCTTGCTCCCCAGCGGCAGCGTGTATTCATGGGAGAAGAGACCGTCGGTCCTCTCCCCCAACAGGAACCGGAAGTACCAGAGGTCGTGGACCTCATAGACTGGTCCTGGGAGGACTCCCAGCAGGCAGGGGGAGATGGGACCGAAGTCTCTCTACCGGCCCTACAGGGATGCTGGGCAGACAGCTCAGATCTCCAGCGGCAGTGTGAGTACCAGGAGGAGGAGGTAAGCGATCCCTACCCTCCACAGCTAACCCCTACCGAGGTAGTGAGGTCAGTAGAGGAGCCGTTAGCTTCCTCTGTTCCCCTCCCAGCAGAAGAGCTGGCATCTGGGCAGAGCGCCGCTGGCCTCTGCCCTAACTTTCCCTTTGTCACCGGGCAGGACTATACCCCGGTTGCTCCAGCAGAAGAGCTGGCAACTGGGCAGAGCACAGTTGGCCTCTGCCCTGCTTTGTCCCCTTGTCCCAGGCTTGTCTATCTGCAGGTCCCCCCAGCTGAAGTGCTGGCACCAGGGCAGAGTACCGCTGGTCTCTGCTCACTCAGCGACCCACAAAGCCAAGAAACCAGTGCCCAACACAGCCATGTTGAAGCCATGGGACCGAAACAGGCTACAAAATTCCCCAGGTGCAGTAACCAAGTGTTGGGGGGGGGGGGGACTGCACTGTAGATTGTATATTATTGTGGGGGGGCTGCCTTGTTGATTGTAATTTACTGTGGGTGGGTGACTCGACTAACTCAGGCACTGACCGACAGAAGGTCAGCTACCTGGTTAGTCTCCCCCCGAATGGGAAGATATGTGGCGAAAGCCACTTTGCCACGGTGTTTTGGAGGGGGCTGTTTGCCCGCCTCTTGCCCCAGGATTACGGCCCTTTAAGATACTTTTACTAACTTTTAAACCCCTGAACCTATTCAAGTGAATTTTGGATAGGTTTGTCCCCAAGTTATACTGGTTAAATTGATATAAGTTATATGTATGTACAATGTAAACTCACAAAGTTGTAACAATTTATAAGAAGTATAACTTTTCAGCTTAGGAGATAGTTGTGTAGATACAGAAATTGACTCAATTATCTCATAGACAGAGGGGAGGAATATGCTGGGTGTGTTTCTATTGTCCCATTGTGCCATTGTCCCATTGTGTCCGATTTGCTGCTGTACTTACATTGTATGTGTTGTAATATATTGATTGGTTGTATTTCAAAACCCTGTGGGCAGTACTATGTTTGTGGATTGTTAATAAAAGAGGCTGTATGCCCCAGGACAGTCAGTTCTGCTTGACCTCAAAAACGAAGTGTCGTCTCGTTCTTGGGTGAATTGGATTGTATGCTGATTGCCAGGAGTGTAAGCCGATTGTATGCTTTTCCTGTTCTGTTTCCTGTTTCCAGTGTTCGTGTAGTTTGCAGTTCGGCAGACTGGTGCTTGCAGTAGCTGCCTGTGCATTGGAAAGGGGAATATCGCCTAAACGGTTTTTAACCTCTTGTGTGCTGAACGGTCTGTTACAACCTTGTTTTAGCATTATCAGGTGTTTCTTCCCCTTACCCTATTTTCTAAAACAACCCCTTCCATACAAATCCATGGAAGGGGATGGGGAGAAATAAACACAACATGATTGAGACTCCAGGAGAGATACCAAAGAGACCTACAACTAAATAAACAGTTTCTATCTCAGACCAGGTGTTTTATTCACATCATACAGATTGGTACTTTTCTAACATATCCTCCATGATCCTGGTGCGGCTTCTCAGTGAACAAAGACATTCCATTCTACTTTCTGTGTGCAGTGGATGGGAGAAAGTCTCCACCCACCAGTTCTGCATATACTGTATATGCAGCTGAACAGGAACACATCCAGTTGTGACCTGAGTGGAACAGCCTGCAGCCGAACTGAGCACAGCAAAGACATCGGCCTTGGCAGCACAACAGATTGATAAGATAATATTTTTCATTCACAGGTGAAAAGACTCTAAGATTTTCTTTAAAAAAAAGCCCAGAGAACCCCTTTAAGGCTACTTTCACAGATAATACAACAGTCTGCATCCATTCAGAACAGATCCGTTTGTATTATCTTTAACATAGCCAAGACGGATCCATCTTGAACACCATTAAAAGTCAATCGAGGACGGATCCGTTTTCTATTGTGCCAGATTGTGTCAATGAAAACGGATCCGTCCCCATGGCTTACATTGTGTTTCAGAACGGATCTGTGTGGCTCAGTTTCGTTAGACGGACACCAAAACGCTGCAAGCAGCATTTTGGTGTCCGCCTCCAAAGCAGAATGGAGACAGAACGGAGGCAAACTGAGGCATTCTCAGCGGATCCTTTTCCATTTAGAATGCATTAGGGCAAAACTGATCCATTTTGGACCACTTGTGAGAGCTCTGAACGGATCTCAGAAACGGAAAGCCAAAACGCGAGTGTGAAAGTAACCTAAGTTATGTAGACAAAGCTGTTGCAAATGGTAGATTTCATTCTAAAAGGGAATCATTCTTTTTAATAATATTTTTCCAAGTGAAATTATTTTCAAGATGTCTATATTTCTAATATGACTACACTGTTTCACAAAAAAACTGTAAAATGCTAACTAATTGTTTTTGTGTTTTTTCAAGGAAGGTGAAGACCAAGCCGAACTGAAGAGATACTAGTAGACTGTGTTAGGCTACTTTCACGCTAGCGTTTTTGCTGAATCCGGCAGGGCTCAGCAAAATTGCTTCAGTTACTGATAATACAACCATCTGCATCTGTTGTAAACGGATCCGGTTGTATTATCTTTAACCCCTTAATGACCAATAGCGTTCTGTGTGCGTCATGATGTGGTGTTAGTTACGTTATGAGATCAAATTGACACCGCAAGTACAGTCATGTAATGTGTCACGGACAGCAGAGTCATGTAAACACGTGTCACGGACAGCAGAGCTGTCTGGGCACCCGGCAGGGGACTAATCAGCGTGGTCCCTACCTTTGAATCGCTGCGATTGGTCAGTCAGATTTGACTGACCAATCGCAGTGTTCAGCAGCACAGCTCCGATCTCCTCAGTGAGTATTGAGATCGGGGCTGCGCTGCTGTGTTGATCACCCTCCCTCCCATTCAGGATGGCCCAGCGGGACCCCCAACACCTCCCCATCCCCACAATCTTTCAGGATGGCCGAGCGGAACCCCCCACCCCCACAATCTTTCAGGATGGCCGAGTGGTAGTATATTGTCAGCTGTAACATACAGCTGACAATCTACTGTAACGGCTGACATCGGTACCGGCACTGATGTCAGCCATTTAACCCCTTCCATGCCATATGGACCGCTGTATAGAGGGGGTTAATCGGGAGGAAGCTCCCTCCCCATCGGGAGCTGCGCTGCTGTGGCAGCGTCCCAATTGCTCATAACAGAGGAAGGGAGCTCCCTCCTTCCCCCTCCCATCGGGCCGCTGCTCTGCTGTGGCAGCGTCCCGATGATTACCATGTCAACTGGGCACCTTACACCGGCATCCAGGCTTGCCATGGTATGTAAGCCTAACAGGGTCCTGCCAGAGGCAGGAGCCTGATCAGGCTAAGGCCTTTTTCACACGACCATATGGCTTTTTCAGTGTTTTGCGGGCCATTTTTACCAGATCTGTATTTCTGTTTTTTGTTTCCGTTGTGTTTCCGCTTTGGTTCAGTTTTTCTGTATGGCATATACAGTATACAGTAAATACAGAAAAAATTGGACTGGGCATAACTTTTTTAATAGATGGTTCCGCAAAAACGGAATGGATACGGAAGACATACGGATGCATTTCCGTATGTGTTCAGTTTTTTGCGGACTCATTCACTTGGATTGAGCCGCGGAACGTGATTTGCTGGCAATAATAGACATGTTCTATCTTTTAACTGAATGGAAAAACGGTAATACGGAAACGGAATGCATACAGAGAACATTCAGTTTTTTTTTTTGCGGAACCATTGAAATGAATGGTTCTGTATACGGAATGCAAAAAACGGCCCGTATACAGAAAGAAAAACGGTCCTGTGAAAGAGGCCTTACTGTGAATTGTAGGGCCATCAGACCCACTGGATCTTCAAGAACAAAGTGAGTCTGAACATTTTCCCATATACGCACATTTAAATTTGCAATAGGGGAAAAAATAAAAAAGCTATGGCTCTCAGACTATTGAGACACTAAAACATTTTTTTGGTTTCAAAAATGCTATTATTGTGTAATATTTAAATAAATAAGAAAAAGTATACATATAATGTATTGCCACGTCCGTAACGACCTGCTTTATAAAAATATCACATGACCTAAGCACTCGGGTGAACGCCGTAGAAATAAATAAATTAAAACTGCACTAAAATTGACAATTTTTTGGTCACCTTGCCCCAAAAAGTATAATATTGAATAATCAAAAAAATCATATGTACCCAGAAATGGTACCAATAAAAACGTCAACTCTTCCTGCAAAAAACGAGCCCCTGCACAAGACGATCGACAGAAAAATAAAATATGGCGTTCAGAAAATGGAGACACAAAAACACAATTGTTTTTTCAAAAATGCTTTATTATGTAAAACTGAAACAAACAAAGAAAGTAGACATATTTGATAGCATTGCATACGTAACAACCTGCTCTATAAAAATAGCACATGATCTAACCTGTCAGATGAACGTTGTAAAAAACAAAAAGTAAAAACAGTGCCAAAACATCCATTCTTTTGTTACCTTGCCTCACAAAAAACATAATATAGAGCGATTACAAATCATATGTACCCCAAAATAGTACCAATAAAACTGTCCCGATTGTTTCTACTTTAGGGTGCATCTGGGGGGCGTCAAATGGGACATGGTGTCTAAAAACTAGGCAAGCAAGTCTGCCTTCCAAAAACCAAACAGCGTTCCTTTTCTTCTGCGCCCTGACATGCGCCCATACAGCAGTTTACCACCACATGTGGGGAGTTTCTGTAAGCCGTAGAATCAGGGTAATAAAGAGTTTTGTTTAGCTGTTAACACTCAATGCGTTAAAGAACAAAATGGATTAAAATGGAAAATCTTCCAAAAAAGTGAAATTTAGAAATTTCATCTCTATTTTCCTTTAATTCTTGGGTTAGCAAAGTTTGTAAAATCAGTTTTGAGTAACTTGAGGGGTGTAGTTTCCAAAATGGGATAATTTATCGGAGGTTTCTACTGCGTAAGCCTCACAAAGTGACATCAGACCTGAACTGGTCCTTAAAAAGTGCGTTTTGGAAATTTTCCTAAAAATTTTAAGAATTGCTAAGGTCCCAAAAAAATAAAATGACATTTACAAAATGATGCCAACATAATGTGGACATATGTGGAATGTTAAGTAATAAATATTTTATGAGGTATCTCTTTCTGTTTTAAAAGCAGAAAAATTGAAATTTTTAAAATTGCGAATTTTTAGAGCATTCCGTTCTGTTCCGTTACGTTTGACAATGAATGGGGACAAAACTGAAGAGTTTTTCTCTGGTATTGAGATCCTATGACGGGTCTCAATACCGGAAAATATTAACGCTAGTGTGAAAGTAGCCTTACATGAATTCTGATTCAGAAACCAGCTGGTTAAACACTGTCAATTTCAGCAGTTTTATTCAGACTATGAATTTTTTTGCAATTGAAAACAATATGAACAACAAAATCGATGCTAAGAGAGTAACAAGTAAGTGGAGCCGTTGTCATTGTCTGCCAAGACATGCTGTAGTGCCATTGTGCAGTGAGATTTAGAGTATTATTGACTGAATGAATAAAGGAGGAAATCAGAATGGGCATTCATCTTTCCCTGAATCTGCAGACTACATTGATCTTAAAACTGTACATCTTCATACAAAATACCTTTCGGTGTCTTGTGGGACAAACTACAGAATTAATTTTTTGTCATATTTAAACGGGAGATGACATGATTGATGTAAAAAATGAAAATCAGACATATATTACATGACAATCTCGTTCTATCAAAACTAGACCCGGACTCTAACAGTAGAAGTAGAAGTGGCTGGTGGCAGTCATAGGACTTAGAACTTAGCATGTGTGACCATGCTTATGCAGCTCATTAGGTGGATGTGTACATTACTATACAGATTAAGCATCAGGAGGTGCCATGATAATCAAGTATTTCGCAACTGGAGCTTTTCCGTAACAGAAAGAAAATTACAAAAGTAACGGCTCTGTCCAAACATATATATATAAATACATATATAAATCTGACCCACTTGCTCTATATAGTTCAGATTAATATTTTTCTATATAAATAAAACATACAAATGCATATTTTTATCAGTTCTATCAGCATTTTATATAAAGAATTGTCCTTTTGGCTTATTTGTGACTGGATTCCACTGGCATGCTCTTCTTGTGGTCTTAAAATGTACGTAAAATAGTGGCAAGCACTGGTGCCTTGCAGTGCTGGGGCCCTGGATTCAAATCTCACCAAGGATCACAATTTGTGTATTTGCATTGGTTTCTTCCCACACTTGAAAAAAAAATACAGTATAGGCTAATTTGGGACTTTGATAGTAAGCCCTAATTGGGACAGAGAGTTAGCACTGTATAACATTGTTGCTTACGCAACAGTATGAACATAAAGGTGTAGCCACCATTATCTTGACTCCAGGTGAGCCAGGCTGGTCACTTGAATGTGATTTGGTGTATTCCTGTAATTCCATTTTGTTGCGTTGTCAGTCAAGATAAGATTAGCTACATCCGTTCTTGTAAACTCTCCTGCAATATAGAGACTCCTTTAAAAGGAGTAGACCTTCTGGATTCCAGGAAGGGTTGGCAAATCATACAGGCACCAGTGAAGCCTCCTGGAAACACTGGACCATGGGAAAATATCACATTGAGCATTATCTAGAAGAGGTCCTGCCTTCACCCTCTGTCTATTTCACTGTGTTCTCAGTACAAAATTAGTACATCAAGTTGTAACCTTCACACCTCAAATTTATTTCACTTTTATCCAAGGTCCATGTTATTTGGGAACAACTCGAGACCTGTGGTTCTTATCTGATATTTCATCTGATAGCACTTCTGTAGAGTCCTGACATTTTTAGAACTACTTGGTACTTAGGTAACACCTAAAGTTCTTTTAAAACCCAGCATTACTTCTCAAAACTGAGCTATCTGCTAATAATAAATCTTCAAGGCCTTGCAGCCACCAAGAATCCCTACAAGAAGTCTGGCAGATGTCTGGAGATGGTGCTTTTGAAGAGATCTAGTTGAATGCTTTTAATGCTTCTAAGTAGAGCTAGAAGCTCCATGTGGCTCCAGATAGGTATCATTGCCTTATCTTGTGAAGAAAGGCTTCTAAGTGTTTGCTTTGTTTGTCGCTGTGCTTGCCTTTGGCCAGACACCGGGATCTATTATTCTTGCGCTATTTGAAGACTGTTAAAATCCTTTTTTTGTCTGTTTTGTGTCAGTGGGGGGGTTTGGGTAGGTTAGATGATTTCCTGACCTCTGTAAAGCTCTAAAGTTGAGTTCTATAGAGGAAACTAAGAATGAAATGCAGGTTCTGATTTATACTGAGAGGTCTCTTTTATGTGGCAGATTACCTGCTCAAAATAAATGACATCATGATTGATAAGATCATAATAATAAACAAATTTACAGTGTTTAGTAATGGTATGATATAAATATTGCTCTAAGGTTGAAGGGTGAATATGATCTATCTATCTATCTATCTATCTATCTAGTTATCTCATATCTGTCTGTCTCATGTCTGTCTGTCTCATATCTGTCTGTCTCATATCTGTCCATATTTTATTATTACCATCTTACTTAGGATTTGTAATTACACTTTTCATTATAATTCCTCGACATATTAAATGCTTGTCTTGTTGTCAGTTAATGGAAATTTTAGGAGACCCAGTGTTGCTGACAAGTCTTATAGGGGTATACGATGCCTATCAAAAAATAAAAGTGCTTAAACTCACCTCTAGTGATGAGCGGCAGGGGCTATATTCTAATTTGCGATATTTCACAGATATTTGGGCGAATATTCGCGATTACTTTCTTGATTGCGAAAAATCGGCAATGTAATATTCGCGTAATGCGCGCAAAATAACGTCGTGGCTCACTTTTGCTACATTTTCTAAGCTGCTATAAGTTTCCTGAGACTGGAGAAAATGGTTGGCATGGCAGAACATTAACCCCTTAAGGACACAGCCTTTTTACACCTTAGGACCAGGCCATTTTTTGAAAATCTGACCAGAGTCCCTTTAAGTGCTGATAACTTTAAAACGCTTTGACTTATCCAGGCCGTTCTGAGATTGTTTTTTCATCACATATTGTACTTCATGACACTGGTAAAATGGAGTCAAAAAAATAATTTTTTTTGCACCAAAAAATACCTAATTTAACAAAAATTTGGAAAAATTTGCAAATTTCAAAGTTTCAGTTTCTCTACTTCTGTAATACATAGTAATACCCCCAAAAATTGTGATGACTTTACATTCCCCATATGTCTACTTCATGTTTGAATTGTTTTAGGAATGATATTTTATTTTTTGGGGATGTTATAAGGCTTAGAAGTTTTGAAGCAAATCTTGAAATTTTTCAGAAATTTACAAAAACTCAATTTTTAGGGACCAGTTCAGGTCTCAAGTCACTTTGCGAGGCTTACATTATAGAAACCACCCAAAAATGACCCCATCTAAGAAACTACACCCCTCAAGGTATTCAAAACTGATTTTGCATACATTGTTAACCCTTTAGGTGTTGCACAAGAGTTATTGGCAAATGGGGAGGAAATTTGAGAATTTCATTTTTTTGTCTAATTTTTCATTTTAACCCATTTTTTCCACTAACAAACCAAGGGTTAACAGCCAAACAAGACTGTATCTTTATTGCCCTGACTCTGCCGTTTACAGAAACACCCAATATGTGGCCGTAAACTACTGTACGGCCACACAGCGGGGCGTAGAGGGAAAGGTGCGCCGTTTGGTTTTTGGAGGGCTGATTTTGCTGGACTGTTTTTTTGGCACCATGTCCCATTTGAAGCCCCCCTGATGCACCCCTAGATTATAAATTACATAAAAGTGACCCCATCTAAGAAACTACACCCCTCAAGGTATTCAAAACTAATTTTACAAACTTTGTTAACCCTTTAGGTGTTGCACAAGATTTAATGGAAAATAGAGATACAATTTCAAAATTTCACTTTTTGGGCAGATTTTCCATTTTAATATTTTTTTTTCCAGTTACAAAGCAAGGGTTAACAGCCAAACAAAACTCATTATTTATGGCCCTAATTCTGTAGTTTACAGAAACACCCCATATGTGGTCGTAAACCGCTGTACGGGCACACGGCAGGGCGCAGAAGGAAAGGAACACCATATGGTTTTTGGAAGGCAGGTTTTGCTGGACTGTTTTTTTTTACACCATGTCCCATTTGAAGCCCCCCTGATGCACCCCTAGAGTAGAAACTCCAAAAAAGTGACCACATTTTAGAAACTACGGGATAGGGTGGCAGTTTTGTTGGTACTAGTTTAGGGTACATATGATTTTTGGTTGCTCTATATTACACTTTTTGTGCGGCAAGGTAACAAGAAATAGCTTTTTTGGCACCGTTTTTTTTTTTGTTATTTACAACATTCATCTGACAGGTTAGATCATGTGGTAATTTTATAGAGCAGGTTGTCACGGACGCGGCGATACCTAATATGTATACAATTTTTTTTATTTATGTAAGTTTTACACAATGATTTCATTTTTAAAACCCAAAAAATGTTTTAGTGTCTCCATAGTCTAAGAGCCATAGTTTTTTTCAGTTTTTGGGCGATTATCTTAAGTAGGGTCTCATTTTTTGCGGGATGAGATGACGGTTTGATTGGCATCTATTTTGGGGTGCATATGACTTTTTTATTGCTTGCTATTACACTTTTTGTGATGTAAGATGACAAAAAATGGCTTTTTTTACACCGTTTTTATTTTTATTTTTTTACGGTGGTCATCTGAGGGGTTAGATCATGTGATATTTTTATAGAGCCGGGCGATACGGATGCGGCGATACCTAATATGTATACTTTTTTTTTATTTATGTAAGTTTTACACAATGATTTCATTTTTGAAACAAAAAAAAATCATGTTTTAGTGTCTCCATAGTCTAAGAGCCATAGTTTTTTCAGTTTTTGGGCGATTATCTTGGGTAGGGTATGATTTTTGCGGGATGAGATGACGGTTTGATTGTTACAATTTTGGCGTACATGCGACTTTTTTGATCACTTTTATTACCTTTTTTGGGAAGTAAGGTGTGCAAAATTTCAATTTCATCATAGTTTTTTATTTTTTATTTTTATGGTGTTCACCGTTCGGGTAAAGTAACATGACCGTTTTATAGATCAGGTCGTTACGGACGCGGCGATACCAAACATGTGTAGGGAATTTTATTTTTTTCATTTTTTATCAGTGATAAATGTGTTTTTTGATTCTTACTTTTTTTTCACTTTTATTCACTTTTTTTTGACCCAGACCCACTTGGTTCTTGAAGATCCAGTGGGTCTGATGTCTGTATAATACAGTACAGAACAATATATATTGTACTGAACTGTATTTTACTTACACTGAACAGATCTATGCCTTTCAGCACAGATCTGTTCAGCACCATGGACAGCAGGACGCCTGAGAGGCGTCCTGTTGCCATGGGAACCTTCCCCGTCTGCTCAGAACTTCGCAGACGGGGAAGGGTAAGGAGGGGATCTCTCGGGGGGCTGTCTGGGGGCTCTCTCCCTCTCCATCGGGGGGCTGCAAAGGCACAGCAGCCCCCCGATGGGAGAGGGAGGGAGCTCCCTGCGCTGTTAACGGACCGCTGTATGGAAAGGGTTAAACGGCTGACATCGCATCGCAGATGTCAGCCGTTTATACCAGGGTGCCAGCAATGTGCTGGCACCCTGGTATACCCACTGAACACCAATAAATTTTCAAGGGGAGGCGGGCGGGGGATCGCGATCCCGCCTGCCGCACCGCCCGCCTCCCGCACCGCCCACACCGCCCGCAACCCTCCCCCTGCACCTCCCGCCACCATAAAAATCATTCGGGGGTGCAGGGGGGGGTGAATAAAACTTTTTTTAGGCATATAAAGGGACCGCGGGGACCAGAAACTGCAGAAATCGCAGCAAACCGCAGGTCTGAATTTACCTGCGGTTTGCCGCGATCGCCGACATGGGGGGGTCACGGGACCCCCCCGCGCATTTAGCCTAGGTGCCTGCTCAATGATTTGAGCAGGCACCGGGTTCCGATCACTGCCAGCCGCACGGCAGTGATCGAAAATACACAGGGCGTACATGTACGCCCTGTGTCCTTAAGTACCAGGGCACAAGGGCGTACCTGTACGCCCTATGTCCTTAAGAGGTTAAAAATGGCTTTATATGCAGTTAGAGTGCTCCAAAATATTTGCGATTGCGCTAATCGGCACTAATAATGCGAATATTTTAGCGCAATATGTAAACCTTCACATTTTAGCAGGTCTGCATGTATGTTTGGACAGCAGAACCTATCACACTACCTAGCACCCTGCACTGCAACAGCTACACTATATCAGGATATAACCTACACTGACTATCTCCCACTAACTATCTGTAATATATACACTCACCTAAAGAATTATTAGGAACACCTGTTCTATTTCTCATTAATGCAATTATCTAGTCAAGCAATCACATGGCAGTTTCTTCAATGCATTTAGGGGGGTGGTTCTGGTCAAGACAATCTCCTGAACTCCAAACTGAATGTCAGAATGGGAAAGAAAGGTGATTTAAGCAATTTTGAGCGTGGCATGGTTGTTGGTGCCAGACGGGCCGGTCTGAGTATTTCACAATCTGCTCAGTTACTGGGATTTTCACGCACAACCATTTCTAGGGTTTACAAAGAATGGTGTGAAAAGGGAAAAACATCCAGTATGCGGCAGTCCTGTGGGCAAAAATGCCTTGTGGATGCTAGAGGTCAGAGGAGAATGGGCCGACTGATTCAAGCTGATAGAAGAGCAACGTTGACTGAAATAACCACTCGTTACAACCGAGGTATGCAGCAAAGCATTTGTGAAGCCACAACACGCACAACCTTGAGGCGGATGGGCTACAACAGCAGAAGACCCCACCGGGTACCACTCATCTCCACTACAAAAACGAAAAAGAGGCTGCAATTTGCACGAGCTCACCAAAATTGGACTGTTGAAGACTGGAAAAATGTTGCCTGGTCAGATGAGTCTCGATTTCTGTTGAGACATTCAAATGGTAGAGTCCGAATTTGGCGTAAACAGAATGAGAACATGTATCCATCCTCTGATGGCTACTTCCAGCAGGATAATGCACCATGTCACAAAGCTCGAATCATTTCAAATAGGTTTTTTGAACATGACAATGAGTTCACTGTACTAAAATGGCCCCCACAGTCACCAGATCTCAACCCAATAGAGCATCTTTGGGATGTGGTGGAACGGGAGCTTCGTGCCCTGGATGTGCATCCCTCAAATCTCCATCAACTGCATGATGCCATCCTATCAATATGGGCCAACATTTCTAAAGAATGCTATCAGCACCTTGTTGAATCAATGCCACGTAGAATTAAGGCAGTTCTGAAGGCAAAAGGGGGTCCAACACCGTATTAGTATGGTGTTCCTAATAATTCTTTAGGTGAGTGTATATGTATGTATATATATATATATATATATATATAAAAAAAGCTATCTAACTATCTATCTAATGTAGTGTGGAAAGCACAGAGCACAGCAATAACACTGCTGTCTCTCTCAGAACTTTAAAAAACTGTAGAAAATGGGTGCTGGGGAGGTTCTTATATAGTAAGGGGTAGGCAACTTTCCTATTGGTTGTGGTTGCTAGGGATGTTGCTAAGCTCAGACAAAGACATTGCAGCCTTCTAATTGGCCCACAAGCAAGAAGGGAGGTTACTGATGAAAAAAATCTAGAATATTACAAGTTATGAATATATATCACTATATTCTAAATATTCGCGAATTCTCGAAGTGCCGATATTCATTATTCGAATATTTGCGCCCAACACTACTCACCTCTTTGATCTCCCACTGCTGCTCTTCCAGTGATACCAGGGTCCCTGCTACGAATCACTTTTTCTACTCCTGTCTCGAAGGAAATGGCTGTAAATGCCACTCAACCAATCACTGGCTGTGGTGATGACTCCCCTCAGGCATTGATTGGCTGAGCTGAAATCCCAGCCATTTCCTGCTGTGTTGAGACAGGAAGTGCAGTGCAGGGGGTACCCTGGCACTATCAATATGGCAGCAGCAGGAAATTGGTGAGGTGAGTATAAGTGCTTTTATTTTTTAATTAATATACTCACCTCCCCAATCTCCTGCTGCTGCCATACTGATGCACCTCACTTCCTTGTTCCTGTCTCAACACAGCAGGAAATGGCTGGGATATTAGCTCACCCAAGCTTGAGGCAAGTCATCACCGCAGCCAGTCATTGACTTTTTAACTATTTGCTGCCTTGGGTAACTCTTTTTGAATGGGCTGGATTACCTCTTTAACACTGTTTAGAGTGTATCAGTATGGGTCATAGCAGATAGCCCGCAGTCCATAACAGGAGTGAGAATTGTGCTGTCACTATGTTTAACAAAAGTTTAGAAAGACCAATGACCAGCTGGCAGACCCTGTTCCTGCCTTGCAGTCCATTATACCCTGAGAAGGGCAGCTTTACAGGCTGCACAGTGCATTGCACAAAACACCAAAAAATGAATACCATAAGTATCTCGCATGGAATTATTCATACATCACCTATAACGCTAAGAAAGCTACCACACAAGTAAATATTATCAATTAAATACTTTATTGGACATACATATACAACACACTGATTATGTTCACTAAAATACATAAAGCAGCAACCATGGGAACACAGAAGTGTATCAGAAAATTTAAAAAAGGATAGGCTCCAGGCCACAAGGGACTAGTATACAAGCAACTAGCAGTATCAAAACTGTGGGGCTCATATAGCAATCGTACATCCAACTACAATCCACCGCACAGTACTAGGACCGTGAAGGGCGTGATGTTTCTGTGCTCACCTACAATATGAGGCTGCTAAAAAGAGTCATATTAAATAACATATATTACTGACCCAGTCTGGAGCGTCCGCCCGACGATCGTTTCGCTTTTCGCTTCCTCTCGGGGCATCCTTTTTTAAATTTTCTGATACACTTCTGTGTTCCCATGGTTGCTGCTTTATGTATTTTAATGAACATAATCAGTGTGTTGTATATGTATGTCCAACAAAGTATTTAATTGATAATATTTACTTGTGTGGTAGCTTTCTTAGCGTTATAGGTGATGTACAGTGCATTGCACCTGCACC
Source organism: Bufo bufo (assembly GCF_905171765.1). Classification (NCBI taxonomy): domain Eukaryota; kingdom Metazoa; phylum Chordata; class Amphibia; order Anura; family Bufonidae; genus Bufo; species Bufo bufo. The sequence goes on from NC_053396.1 coordinate 130,771,920, forward strand.
TTTTTGGCCCCTCTGTCACATAAGACGACAGTAATATAAATGTCACATGGGAGATCCTACTGCAAATTTTGCATTGCAGTTCAGAAGCTGGATGCAACTGCTCTCTCGGGCGGTAAAGGGGCAAAAGTTCTCCTACCTGATCATACCTAACAGGAGATTGCATCCAGCATTGCTTATCTTACCTCTCCTGGTCCACAGTGAGTAAAGGCAGTAGACAGATACAGTATAATCTACAGTCAGATCCACTGTCTGGTCACATAGCTTGATAAAAAGGAAATAATGTTCAGCAAATACAACTGTATAATTGAAACATGTACCAGTGGCCAGGGGCATACTCTGGAACTTAAAGTGGCCCTGGAAAAAAGGCGGGTTCAAATTGATAGAAGACGGGCCAACATAAGATTGGACAACAGAAGTAGGTGGGGAAGCAATAACTTAGTGCAGCACAAAATACCACCTCTGCAGAACCAAATACCACAATGAGCACAAAATGCTTGCTCAGCAGAACCAAATGCCGCAGAACAGCGCATGATACTGCCTCCCTTGCAGCAGTATTCAACTGTATCACAGTCCTGACGATACAGGTGAACTCAGGAGGGCACCGGTGGCTGCTAGCCAGGTGCTTAAATCTCATATATATAAAAATGAGTTTCTGTCTGTCTGTCTGTACTTTATGCGCGACCAAACGACTGAACCGATCTTCATCAAATTTGGCACACAGGTACATCAGGTGTCCTGGAAGGTTTTAGACAGCTCTCTAGGACGTACCGTTCCTGAGATATTCCCCGAAAAATGACCTTCATTAGCCAATACAAGCCTGCAAGTCTTTCTCTTCAAATCCCAACTGCCATATACACAGTTTTACTCCAGGTTTCCATAACAACCCAGCCATTTTTCTTCACTGCTGTAGGTCAGCTTTAAGCTAGAGCTACAGGACGACAATAAGTCACAATAGCCTGTCATTATAAAAGTTGTTGAGACAAAATGTTGCGTGACACATGTCGTCGTGTAGACCTAGCATTAAAGGGGCAGGGCGCTGTGGAGGTCACTGTTAAATGGGCTGGCACTGTGGAGGTCACTGTTAAAGGGGCAGGCGCTGTGCAGGTTACTGTTAAAGGGGTGGGCGCTGTGGAGGTCACTGTTAAAGAGGCGGGCACTGTGGAAGTCACTGTTAAAGGGGCTGGCACTGTGGAGGTCACTGTTAAAGGGGCAGGGGCTTTGGAGGTCGCTGTTAAAGGGGCGGACACTGTGGAGGTTATTGTTAAAGGGGTGGGCGCTGTGGAGGTCACTGTTAAAGAGGCGGGCACTGTGGAAGTCACTGTTAAAGGGGCTGGCACTGTGGAGGTCACTGTTAAAGGGGCAGCCTCTGTGGAGGTCGCTGTTAAAGGGGCGGACACTGTTGAGGTCATTGTTAAAGGGGTTGGCACTGTGGAGGTCACTGTTAAAGGGGCGGGCACTGTGGAGGTCACTGTTAAAGTGGCAGGCACTGTGGAGCTTACTGTTAAAGGGGTTCGTACTGTGGAAGTCACTGTTAAGGGGGCGGGGCCCTGAGGAGGTCACTGTCAAGAGAGTAGGGTGCTGTAAAACTCACTGTTAAAGGGGCGGGCTGCTATGAAGGTCAAAGTTAAGGGGATGGGCTGCTGTGGACGTCCCATTTTAAAGTGGCGGGCACTGTGGGGGGGGGGGGGGGCAGGGTTAAGGCGTGGGGGACTGTGGAGTTCACTGTTATGAGGGATACTGTCGATATCTTTAAACACATACAGAAACATTAAATGAAATAGATGAAATATACCCATGCGAAGCCGGGTCCTTCTGCTAGTACTTGATAATATTCCCTGTAGGGTCTATATCCAGTCCCGTCCACCCCTGTCAGTGGCAGTGTCAATCTCTTTTTGTGGTTCTGACTATAATGTGTTACCCGCTGGAGTCAAAGGTTGCATTTGGGGTTCCTATATTGTGATTATCTGTAGGCTCTACTGATACACTGTGACAAAAATATTCAGCTTTCAGTGTAAGTAGAATTGTACAAGAAAGTTTCCATTCACTGATAGAATCTTCACCTTCAAGACATCAGCAAGCAAACACACTATTTATAAGATATATTTGTATTAGTTTGTTGTGCATATGCTCATTCACTATGTATGATTCATGCTACTAGAATGTAAAACCTAGTATAAAAAGCAAAGGAATCAAGGAATAGCGAGAAAATATTTTCTATTGTGAATTATCATAGTGGTGGGGGTAAATAATAGCTCACTAAGTAGTTAATCTCACTATCATAATTTACAATACAGAAGCCTTAATAGCCTGAAAACACAATTAGCAAGTAAACAGGTGCTGGAGCGGAAAAAAAGGAATAGCAGCTGAAAATATAATTGAATCACAGTCAGGTAATGGTCTCTGCAGGCAGCGTCTGGCAAGTACTGGTTACAAGACTTACGTGAAATGAACATTCACTTCAGTGCAACCATCGTGCTGAATATAGTAACAAAGATATCTAGCACCAAGACATCAATAGCAGATCCTTTACAGGGGTTGTCCAACCCTTTACTACTGATAGTCTATCCTCAGTATAGGCCATCACTATCCGATTTGCAGGGGTCAACAAGCCACTTCACCATTGATCAGCTGTTCTACATGAGCTCCAGTGCCAGAACCACACAGTTGTGTCCGTTGTACAATGGGCAGAGCTGGTTACTGCAGTGCTACTCTCAATGGGAGCAACACTGCAATAAGTAGCTCCTTCCACTGCACAACAGATAGAGCTGTGAAGTTCCTGTTCCAGAGCTACTGTAGAACAGCTAATCGATGGAGTATGGGGTGTCAGACCCCGGCCAATCAGCTAGCAATGGTCTATTTTGAGGATAGGACATCACTAGTAAGGGGTTGGTTTAAGTCCTGTAAACTTGAAGGTAGGAACTAAAAGGATCAGATTTGTCTTTCCAATGCGCCTCAAAGATGTTCTATTGGATTGAGATCTGGAGAATTTAGAGGCCAAGTCAACCCATTAAACCTTTTGTCAAGTTCCTAAAACCACTCCTTGCCAATATTTGCAGTGTGTTTAGATTCATTATTTTGCTGAAAGAGGCCACTTGCCAATACCATTACCATGAAGGTTTGTACAGGTTATACATCATTGATTACGTATGTGATACATGTCTAAGCAACTCCCAGATGAATGCCAGGATTCTATACATTGTAGAACATTTCCCAGTACATGACACTGCCTTCTTTCTATATGCAATCCTGGTGCCATGTTTTCCCTAGGTAAGAGACATAGATACAACCCAGCCAACCACATGATGTAAAAGAAACCATGATTCATCAGACTAGGCAACAATTTTTCATTGCTCTGCGCTTCTGTACCATTCTAAAGCTACTCTGACCATTGTAGATGCTTTTGGTTGCAAAAATGGTCAGCATGGGCACTCTGACCAGTCTGCGACTGCTTAACATGAGACCTTTCTGATATAGTCAGCATTACCCTTTTCAGCAATTTGTGTGAGATCAGACCAGATGGTCTGCACTTCATTCATGAGCATCAGTGAGCCTTGACCACCAATTGTCCTTCCTTGGACCATTTTTGGTAGGTACATTTTAGAGAATCTTTGACCCAGATGTCTAGCCATCACAGGCCGTACTTGCTGTTGGGCCTCGTTCACACTGCGTTTGACTCTAAAAATTTGGTGCAGATTCCATACTAAAAATCCATTGATTTCAATGTCCTTTTTTCAATGTTATTTCTTGGCTTGGTCACAATTGCAAACACCAGGCCACATTTTTGCACAAAATTCCAGCAAAAATAAATAGGTTTTGATAAATTTACATAGGCATATTACATTTCAGTCTGAAAGCCAAATATTCTTAAAAAAACATATCATAAGAAGTCATGAACAAAATGTAGAAAGGTTTTACTGATTTCCACTGACTAGTTGTACTTTCTAATGGAACAAATAATTATTCCACATGCTGTATTGGGATGCTGGAAAAATATTAATGTGGTGGCACTGAGAAAAAAAACACAATTGTGCCATGGCTTATGGGTTTTCTCATTGTGCACTAGAAATGACGTTTCCTACTGATGACTAAGTCTGTACAATTACAGCAATACCAGATTTACATTGTTTTTATGTTTTATTAAAAAAAAAACTTTAAAGAAAAAATTTCTTTGTATTGCCATATTCTGACACGTTACTTTTTAAAAAAATCTGTAGAGCTTTTTGAAGGATCTTTTTTGTGAGGTGAGCTGTAGTTTTTAATCATACCTTTTTGGGGTATATATGACCTTTTGATCACTTTGTATTCTATTTTTATGGAAGACAAAAAAATGTTGATTCTGGCATTTGGGTTTCTTCTTGTGTTATAAATACTTTTATATTTTAAGAATTCAGGCAATTTTGGATGTGGAGGTAGCCATGATATTTTTTTAAATTATTATTTGTAAAATGGAGTAGGAGGTGCCTTGAACTTCTTTTTGCTTTTTTAATAGTTTTAGAAACTTTTAATCATTTATTTTTAGTTAATTTTTGGTGAATCACAGACACTGCTCTTAGGTGTCACAGGCTATGGGACCCACTCAGCTACTGAGCCTGCACTATCTTTAACCCTTTTAACTAGGCCAATGTCCAAGAGCCGTAACAGGGATCAATCAGATCAGTAACTGACAGCTATGTCGGTAAACACACTTAGGGCTCATTCAGACGGCCGTAAGTGTCTTGTAGTCTGCAAATTGTGGACCGCAAAACATGGATAACGGTCCTGTGCATTTCGCATTTTGTGGACTGCACATGGCCAGCCCTATGATTGACATGCCTATTCTTGATTGCGGACAAGAATAGGACATGCTCTATATTTTTGGGTCGACATCCATTCCGCAAAATTGCAGAACGGATGCGGACACATTCATTCGGTTGTCTGAATGAGCCCTTACACAGAGAATACTATCAATCACTGATAACATCTCCCCTGTAAACAATGAAGCAAGGTTTTGCTAAATTGTTTCCCACAAATATATATATGGGTATATCAATCTGCTCAGCTTCCCCGCTCTATAACTATAATTGTGCTCGGATCGGCTCATGATGAGAGGGTCCCCTACCTAAGCCTATATTTCCCCCCCCCCCCCCCTACCTAGAAGCAGCAGAGTTATGCCGGAACTGCTTATCGAAGGGTAGCCTAAAGGGGGCCACACCAATGATGAGTCCTGAGAAGAAGGGAGGGCTTCTGGGTGGGTCGAAAGCATTCGAACCGACAAGTGGGGGCAGGAGAGCCAGGTTTAAATAATTAAAGCCCCGCCTCCCCTCACACAAACACGGCACTCTTAATTGCCTACCACTTGTGGATCGGCTCATGATGAGAGGGTCCCCTACCTAAGCCTATACCCCCCCCCCCCCCCCTACCTAGAAGCAGCAGAGTTATGCCGGAACTGCTTATCGAAGGGTAGCCTAAAGGGGCCAAAAGAACCATGCATAAGAGTTTGAAAAACTTGATAACAGAAACTACAAAACCAAAACTCGAAAGCCAGTAATATTTCGTATAAGGATCCGGGATATAACGCATGGAACACGCGGAACTGCGATGACCCAACCGTTTGATGACATGTACTGGCACCTTATGCATGGACGCCGCAGCTGCCGCGCCCATGCGGAAGGAATGTCCTGTGATCCAGAGAGGACCAACCCCTGAACCTGTCAACTAAACCTGAATGTGCGTAAGGAAGGCCGCGGTGGTTAGTCGGGCATTGCCTTGTTCGAGTACGGGAGGACATGCCGCTTGGACTAAATACTACGCAGCCAAGCCTCCAAGGCCTGCACCGGACGCCATCTGCTGTCCATGGGAAAGTATCTGACCGCCACCGATTCCCCCGGCCGTGACGTCTTGGACGAGGCCAAGGTGAGGACATAGATGGACCCGCGCCGGATGAGCTGACCTTTCCGCAAGCACCCAGCCAGCGTATTGGTGCCCATGAGCTTGCCTGACCTGAGGAATCCATGGAAGGCCAGGTACAAGGCTGTTTCTACCAGAGCGCTAACCTGCGGCCCGAACGGTTTACCCTGCAGTTTGTCTGAACAAGCTACCGGTAAATGGCTGACGCACATGTCGTTTCACAACAGACATCTTGCACAAACCCTTCAACGCTGCTTTGATCGGGTGGGCGGAGAAGAGTGACGGTAGGTCCGGATGTAGCATGTACCAATGGTGCTGAATACCTGCCATGTATAGTTAACAGTGCTATAGGACAGGTTTAATTGCGAGTGGCAAAACCCCGACGAAGCCCAATAGGTGTGTGATAGGCCCCCGGCCAGCGGCCGGGTAGGTGTTCTCATATCTCTGAAACAGGCGCCAAGCTGTCTTGTAAGCCCTCAGAGTATTACTGGACAAGGAATTGGCCATCAGTCTCTTAGCTATGGTGAGATGAGAGACTAGTCCCAGCGCAGCTGGGCCTGGTGAGGAATCTTTTCTTTTTTTTTTTTTCTCCATGCGTGAGAGACTCTAATGGCGGAGTCATGTGTGTAAACCTAAAGCGGAGAAGCTCTGCGTGAGAGACTCTAATGGCGGAGTCATATGTGTAAAACTAAAACGGAGAAGCCATGCGTGAGACTCAGATGGCGGAGTCATATGTGTAAAACTAAAACGGAGAAGCCATGCGTGAGACTCAGATGGCGGAGTCATATGTAACATAGTAACATAGTACATAAGGCCGAAAAAAGACATTTGTCCATCCAGTTCGGCCTGTCATCCTACAAGTTGATCCAGAGGAAGGCAAAAAAAAACCCTGTGAGGTAGAAGCCAATTTTCCTCACTTTAGGGGAATAAAAAATTCCTTCCCGACTCCAATCAGGCAATCAGAATAACTCCCTGGATCAACGACCCCTCTCTAGTAGCTATAGCCTGTAATATTATTACACTCCAGAAATACATCCAGGCCCCTCTTGAATTCCTTTATTGTACTCACCATCACCACCTCCTCAGGCAGAGAGTTCCATAGTCTCACTGCTCTTACCGTAAAGAACCCTTTTCTATGTTTGTGTACAAACCTTCTTTCCTCCAAACGCAGAGGATGTCCCCTCGTCACAGTCACAGTCCTGGGGATAAATAGATGATGGGATAGATCTCGTGTAACCTAAAACGGAGAAGCCATGCGTGAGAGACTCTAATGGCGGAGTCATATGTGTAACCTAAAACGGAGAAGCCATGTGTGAGAGACTGTAATGGCGGAGTCATATGTGTAACCTAAAACGGAGAAGCCATGCGTGAGAGACTCTAATGGCGGAGACATATGTGCAAACCTAAAACGGAGAAGCCATGCGTGAGAGACTCTAATGGCGGAGTCATATGTGTAACCTAAAACGGAGAAGCCATGTGTGAGAGACTGTAATGGCGGAGTCATATGTGTAACCTAAAACGGAGAAGCCATGCGTGAGAGACTCTAATGGCGGAGTCATATGTGTAACCTAAAACGGAGAAGCCATGCGTGAGAGACTCTAATGGCGGAGTCATATGTGTAACCTAAAACGGAGAAGCCATGCGTGAGAGACACTAATGGCGGAGTCATATGTGTAACCTAAAACGGAGAAGCCATGCATGAGAGACTCTAATGGCGGAGTCATATGTGTAACCTAAAACGGAGAAGCCATGCGTGAGAGACTCTAATGGCGGAGTCATATGTGTAACCTAAAACGGAGAAGCCATGCATGAGAGACACTAATGGCGGAGTCATATGTGTAACCTAAAACGGAGAAGCCATGCGTGAGAGACTCTAATGGCGGAGTCATATGTGTAACCTAAAACGGAAAAGCCATGCGTGAGAGACTCTAATGGCGGAGTCATATGTGTAACCTAAAACGGAGAAGCCATGCGTGAGAGACTCCAAATTTTTTATTTTTTTTTAACTATAAACCACTTAAGCAGCTCCCGTATGGGCACAGCTCTGAGTACGAGCATGAAGAGCATGGTATAACGCAGATCACCTGCACGGACTAACTAACATCCTGTGCCTAAATAACCCCCTTGGAACCTTATGTACGGCCGGCAGCAGGAAGCCAGCCACCGCCTATGATCTGCTCCCCCTGACCGAGCCTAGTACTCCTTCCCCTGATCCCTGCCTACCTAACAGCACGGCGGCCCGTGCCAGACTTTATTGAAGATGAGGAGCCTTTGCCCCCCTCCTCAGCTAGGGCCGACCCACCGCCGGCTGGACACTCGTACCGCGTGGGGAGCAGCGCCACTCCCTGGCAATGTGCACTGGATCAGAGGGAGCCCTTCCTTTACCGTGGTTTGAACCGTGTGCCGCGTGAGGAGCCGCACAGCTCCCTGGCATTGTGCGCCAGTGCGGGAGTGCCCCCCCTCACCTAGGGGCTGGTTATTGTGACTGGAACCCGCTGGGAGACTGAAGCCTGACCGGACCTACCTGTGACCGTGAAGGCTGACCTCCCAGGCCGTGGCTGACCCGCGTGCGTAGTCGTGATGGAACTACCCGTAGATGCCCACCCAGTGCCTGTAGTCAACGGGAATGCGACTGAGTCTGTGGATGTGACCGACTAGCCCCTGTAGTCGTGAGGTGACCCTACATCGAGAGTAGCGGTAACGGACCATCGCCTGTAGACATGGAAGTATTACCTCACGAGTCTGTTGACATAAGACTAATGCCTTCAGTCGTGGCAGGCCTATATAATGAGTCTGTAGTCGTAACAGATTCGTGCCTGCAGTCGTGGCAGGGCTTTAGAGCGGGTCTGTAGTCGTGACAGACTGATGCCTGCAGTCGTGGCAGGGCTTTATAACGGGTCTGTAGTCATGACAGACTAATGCCTGCAGTCGTGGCAGGACTTTATAACGAGTCTGTAGTCGTGACAGACTGATGCCTGCAGTCGTGGCAGGGCTTTATAACGGGTCTGTAGTCGTGACAGACTGATGCCTGCAGTCGTGGCAGGGCTTTATAACGGGTCTGTAGTTGTGACAGACTGATGCCTGCAGTCGTGGCAGGGCTTTAGAGCGGGTCTGTAGTCGTGACAGACTGATGCCTGCAGTCGTGGCAGGGCTTTATAACGAGTCTGTAGTCGTGACAGACTAAATGCCTGCAGTCGTGGCAGGGCTTTATAACGAGTCTGTAGTCGTGACAGACCTGGCAAAACAAAATTTATATCTATATATATATTATTATTTTTTTCAACTTCCCACCAAAGGCCACGACTGTAGGCGCCACCCTGCAAGACATGCGCCAGTGGCCTGAGCATTGATAGGCCAACATACCCAGTCCCCCAAGCCCACGCAGGCGTAAAAAGGGGGGTGGCCCACGCATGCGCACCACACCTGACTCACCTGGCGGCCATAACAGCCACAAACCCCACAGTATCGCAAAGTAGCCAACCACCTGTGGACCTGAATAAACAAGGACAGACATGTGAGTGAGCGAACCCCGGCTGAGTGACCCTTCACCCACGCAACCGCTCCCTAGCTAACCACCGGCTTGTCGCGGCTGCGCCCGAAACCGACCCACTGACTCCCGACGTACCGTATGGGCTATGGGCGGCCAGGCTGCGTGCGCAAGGCGAAGTGGCCATCCCCCTTCCTTGAACCCTCTTTTATTTAATACTTAAAATTAATATATATCTTTTTTTTTTTCAACTGACGCCTGCCTTAGTGCCTAGCCACTGGTGCTGAGCAAGGAGCCCAGTACCTAGACTGCAGTACCATCATGGCCTGTAGGTGTCGCCCTCTCTCAGACCAGGACCTGCTAGAGCGCCGAAGGGCAGTGAGCCGCACTGTGGAGCCGATGGCCGGCGTGACCGATGCGCTGCGTGCGATGGTATGAGAGCGGGAGTGTGACTCGCCGCAACGGAGCCACAGGTGAGGAGGCTGTTGTACAGTTTAGCCTGGGGGACGCTGCATGTGGGAGCGGGGTGCCTGGAGCGGATCGGAAGTGCGGGCAGTCACAGGTGCGGCTGGGGACCGGCGGGCACGCCCGGCAGCATGACATGACATAAATAACGAGATGGGTGTGCAGCCACCCGGCCTACCTATTCTCCGCAGCGATGAGCCCGACGTCGCCGCCCACACGAATTAACAACGAGACACGCGACCTCTCTGGAAGGAAAGCCAACCCACGAGCCGATTCGAAAGCATTCGAACCGACAAGTGGGGGCAGGAGAGCCAGGTTTAAATAATTAAAGCCCCGCCTCCCCTCACACAAACACGGCACTCTTAATTGCCTACCACTTATCACAGTAAATTCAATGATCAAATATCTTAATGTCTGCTACATGGTTCTAAATGGTAGGGGCCCCTCAATCTTAAACGTGGCAGCTCTTGCTTTAAATATCCATGGTATGGATCACAGGAAAACAATCCCTGCCTACGTTCCCTGCCCATATGTTTCATTACTCTATTTTGAAAAATGACTTCTTGCTTCAGTAGTTCATTGTTTGCAGATCTGAGTTCTTATTGTCTGCTGTTTACTTTGCTAATAAGAAAGAGATAATTAGCCATGTAGAGATTAGTATGCGTGTTTATTAACTCAATTTCCATCTATTTAGTATCATCATTAGACCATTTGTATTCAAAGATATTTTGCATTAGCATTTATAAGAGTAGTTTCTTACACAAGCTAATAGGTTCTGGCTACACAACGATTTTGCGCATGGCACGTGTCACACGCCCAAGTATCACAGTGTAGCAGGGCTGCCATAGGAATAAATGGGGTTACAGCACGACTCGCAGGTTTGCCGTGACCGCGACACAGGAGTCGCAAAAAATCTGACACGGCTCTGAGTTTTTGCGATTCGTGTGCCGCCAATGTGCGAGTCTCGAAGGGACCCCATTCATTTCTATGGCAGCCCTGCTACACTGTGATACTTGGGGGCGTAACACGTGCCCTAACCTCAAAGTGGAAGCACTCTCATACTGTATGTTTCCAGACCTAGCTTGGCCCCATTCACATGCTTACATGCCGTTATGCTGAAATCTAATTTTCTAAAGCAGCTCCACAAAAATCCAGCTGTAGTTTTGAGCGAACTTGGGATTTGCAAGTTTAGCATTCTGGTTCGGTTATCTAAGAATTCTGTAATGGATTCCGTTACCACGGACCATAACGGAATTCTATGACGGCATGCACCACGGAAGCCTATAAGAGGCCAGCATAGACTTCTATAATGACGGCATGCAATACAGAAGGCCTCTTATAGGCTTCCGGGGTGCATGCCGTCATAGAATTCCGTTATGGTCCGTGGTAACAGAATTCATTACAGAATTCCTAGATAACCCAAACGCCGAACTTGCAAATCGCAAGTTCGCTCAACACTATCCAGCTGGGATTCTTCCCTTTTTTTTTGCGGAAAATGACATTCCAGCATGTATGCAAAATGAGGGTCTCTACATGCCTTTGTTTACCCTATTGCAGTCAAGAGGGAAAACACAATGATGAAACAGATAATGAATTCAGCAGTTTCAAATCAACCACATCCCTTTACAAGTGATAGCCTATCATGGGTCAAACTCCCCATACCCTGCAGTAGCTAAGAGCCGAAACTACACAGCTCCTTCCATTGTGCATTGGACAGAGCTGGTTACTGTTGTACAAGTGCAATTGAAAATAGTAAATAGATAAAACTGTTTTTATGTATTTCAGAAGATCAGCCACCCCCTCCCTCCTCCTCAAAATCCTGGCTAAACTACGAGAGTATTAGCTGCAGCAGGAGCCTCCCCCCACTGGTCAAAGAATATTCGGCCCTCCACCCTTGGCTAAGTCCTGATTCTCATTCATCTGTCAGGCAAAAATTTTTTAGGAGATCTGAAGAAAATTAACCCCTTTATTCTCTGCAATTTTTTTGCTCAACAAACATCCTGCATCCTGACAGTGTGGACAAGATTGTCCTAGTTACTTTCATCATTCATTTCTGTGTTTAACGTTCCTTCAACTCTCTTTCCGTGTGAATTTGTTTTGCATCCTAGTTAAAAACACAACCTCTTCTTAAAATGACGTCAGCACCCCAAGCTAAGAAAAGAAGGTATAAAATAAACTGAATAAAATTCCCCATTATGTCGGTTTTCCAGCAAGTGACATTGATCAACTGTGTGATACGGCAGGTTTCCTATGGTGATAAGTAAATAATAAGGATCTGCCTGCTGCTGCAGGTCATCATTATTATTTTATGGACTTATAAACTGGTCAGGGAGCCCTTAAAAGCAAAGACTTATATATACGTATGAAAGAAAAGATGAATCAATCTAACTATAGATACAACCACACGCTCCACCAGGGACTTCCTCTATTATATAAAATAAAGTTCCTGAAATACTGTCTAGAAACTAGTCTAGAGAGGTAATACAGGGAGTGTAGAATTATTAGGCAAGTTGTATTTTTGAGGATTAATTTTATTATTGAACAACAACCATGTTCTCAATGAACCCAAAAAAACTCATTAATATCAAAGCTGAATATTTTTGGAAGTAGTTTTTAGTTTGTTTTTAGTTTTAGCTATTTTAGGGGGATATCTGTGTGTGCAGGTGACTATTACTGTGCATAATTATTAGGCAACTTAACAAAAAACAAATATATACCCATTTCAATTATTTATTTTTACCAGTGAAACCAATATAACATCTCAACATTCACAAATATATATTTCTGACATTCAAAAACAAAACAAAAACAAATCAGTGACCAATATAGCCACCTTTCTTTGCAAGGACACTCAAAAGCCTGCCATCCATGGATTCTGTCAGTGTTTTGATCTGTTCACCATCAACATTGCGTGCAGCAGCAACCACAGCCTCCCAGACACTGTTCAGAGAGGTGTACTGTTTTCCCTCCTTGTAAATCTCACATTTGATGATGGACCACAGGTTCTCAATGGGGTTCAGATCAGGTGAACAAGGAGGCCATGTCATTAGATTTTCTTCTTTTATACCCTTTCTTGCCAGCCACGCTGTGGAGTACTTGGACGCGTGTGATGGAGCATTGTCCTGCATGAAAATCATGTTTTTCTTGAAGGATGCAGACTTCTTCCTGTACCACTGCTTGAAGAAGGTGTCTTCCAGAAACTGGCAGTAGGACTGGGAGTTGAGCTTGACTCCATCCTCAACCCGAAAAGGCCCCACAAGCTCATCTTTGATGATACCAGCCCAAACCAGTACTCCACCTCCACCTTGCTGGCGTCTGAGTCGGACTGGAGCTCTCTGCCCTTTACCAATCCAGCCACGGGCCCATCCATCTGGCCCGAGATATTTCTTGGCCCAGTCTTGACGTTTCAGCTTGTGTGTCTTGTTCAGTGGTGATCGTCTTTCAGCCTTTCTTACCTTGGCCATGTCTCTGAGTATTGCACACCTTGTGCTTTTGGGCACTCCAGTGATGTTGCAGCTCTGAAATATGGCCAAACTGGTGGCAAGTGGCATCTTGGCAGCTGCACGCTTGACTTTTCTCAGTTCATGGGCAGTTATTTTGCGCCTTGGTTTTTCCACATGCTTCTTGCGACCCTGTTGACTATTTTGAATGAAACGCTTGATTGTTTGATGATCACGCTTCAGAAGCTTTGCAATTTTAAGAGTGCTGCATCCCTCTGCAAGATATCTCACTATTTTTGACTTTTCTGAGCCTGTCAAGTCCTTCTTTTGACCCATTTTGCCAAAGGAAAGGAAGTTGCCTAATAATTATGCACACCTAATATAGGGTGTTGATGTCATTAGACCACACCCCTTCTCATTACAGAGATGCACATCACCTAATATGCTTAATTGGTAGTAGGCTTTCGAGCCTATACAGCTTGGAGTAAGACAACATGCATAAAGAGGATGATGTGGTCTAAATACTCATTTGCCTAATAATTCTGCACTCCCTGTATAGAGGCCAGCCAGTGTTTTTCTCCCTGAACAAGGTGGTCTGGTTTATTCCCTCCCAGCTTCATGAGAAGTTTGGAAAAATGTCATCAGCCACCATGACAAATGCTAAGCACCAACTTTCATCTATGGTGATCCAACCATAGAGTAGCCTGGGACCAGTAGTCTGTACATTGTCCAGCATGGCCTGGCATATTATTATCAAATTCTTTTGATGGCTAATGGAACATTTAAGCAACTGTCCCATACATATATTATTTAGAGGTGCTCCAAATAATAGCTACTCAGCAAATGTCCCATGGAAGTTCTAAAGAGATCTGACCATATTTTTAAGTGAGTAGCAAATGAAAAGACATATTCCCATCTTGGAAATCTATACCATATTCAGAAGCCATAAATGCCAGGTCCCACTTCTGAGAGCTCAACCTATCCTAAGAACATTTGAAGAAGATGGGTCGGCACTGCGGTTTGCACGTGGTGCACGCGTCCAGGGAAGGCGTCCCACTAGTATATAGCAAAGAAGGACCAGCACTCACTTTCTTGATGATATGAAGAGACGTTTATTCAAGTCATAATAGCATCATCAGTGACTAGTTTCGGCTCAAGCCTGAGCCTTTTTCAAACTGCATTGATGATGATACTATTATGCCTTGAATAAACGTCTCTTCATATCATCAAGAAAGTGAGCGCCGGTCCTTCTTCCCCCTATCCTAAGAACAGTGAATATGATGATCCCCTGCCACTCCCGTTCCAATATTTACCAGGTACCCGCTGGTCTCTATTTCCTATACTGTGCCCCCAAGATCCCATCTTGGCACAGGAAATGCTTACTCAGACAATCACTAGTTGAGGCGGGTCACTGCTGCGGCAAGTCATTGGCTGATGAGATATTTCATGTCGGTTGAGATGGGACCAGAAAGTAGAGATCAGAGGAGACCTGGTAAGCATCGGAATGTGAGTGGCAGGGGAATTGGAGAGATATCATGTATTTTATATTTTTTATTTCAAGATTTTTTTTCCTGCTTGAAAACCCCTATAAAGGTCCCAGAGGTAAGACAAGCAGGCATTTAAGGTATCATGTACATGTGTTATAAAGGTCAGAAAAAGAAAGTCTGATATTGTAGGAATTGCAACCATCCACAAGTTCATTAGAGCCAAGAGCTTGCTGGAGTTTATTCCAAGACTCTCTGCTGCCGCACTATGCTGTATTGAAAAATTGTGGTTTTAGCAGGCTAGACCAGGGGTCCACAACCTCTTTTGGGCCGCATTGTCACATCGCTTTATTTCAAGGTGAGGCAAATAAAAAAATATGTCGATCAGCGCTTTTTTGCATCAGCCTTTTCCACAAGCCAAGTGATTGGGGAGGAATGATCACTATCACAGTCATTCCTCCCTCATTCAGGTCTATTAATTATCGGTAGCCCATTCCTGATTACACAGGGAGATGTACTGATGATAATCTTTCATCCTGATAAAATATGCAAATCAGCCAACAAACGAGTGATTCCTTGTTTATCAGTTGATCGGCAACACGATCATATAGGCCACTGTAACGGGGAGCCGGCGACGCGCTTTATCCTTGCGGCGCCGCCGGCATCCCGCATCTGTGCAGGAGCGAGGACGCGGCCTCCTAGCTGAGAGAGGTAATGAGCGCTGATCGCAATTTATCGGCGCTCAGATGGTTTGGGCTGGACTTGGGTCACGTGACGCTGGCCATGTCATGTGACCCACCTGTTCTGCTATTTAAACAGGCAGCCTGCTGGCCACAGGTTGCCTGCGAATGGTCTTGTTAACCTCACTAGCATTTTCGCATTGTGCCTTCTGTGTGTTTGGACCTCGGCCCTGTTTTTGACCTCGACCTTGTGACCTCCGTGGAATTGATGTGACCTCTTGGCTTCAGACTGCAATTGTGTTTTGACTTCGTTATCGGATTGCTCCCTGTGTACCTGCGTGACCTCCTGGCTTTGACTTTGGCTTGTCTGACTCTGTTACGGTAATTCTGTCATCTTCTTAGGTCCCTGCACATATCTAAGCGAGGGACTGCCGCCAAGTTGTACGCCGTCAGTTAGGACGGGCCGTGCAATTAGGCAGGGGCAGGGGTGGGGTGGAGTTTAGGGCTGCACTTATCCCTACCCTCTGTCGTGACAGCCACATTATACTGTGCCCCCAAGATGCCTGGTGATCATGTGATCGTGAGTCCACACTGCAGAGCGCTCATTGAGGAGAAGGCAGAAGTACTGATAAACCTCTTCTGCCTTCTCCTCGGGTCTCCTGCTGTCACTTACAGCCGGGGGCCCGACCTGCTCCTGCTAGAGTGCAGCAGATGTAATCTAACGCAGTGCGGCGCTCTAGGCAGAAACACAGCTGATTGCAGGACAGGGTCTGCAAACCAAGGCTCTGGGGGCCGCATGTGGCCCAAGGGCCGTGGGTCGTGTGCTCCTGGGTTAGACAAACTTGCAGTATTTATTCTGTTTGTTTTTTTTGCTTGTTTTTTCTTGGAAAACTGGGTGATAAATAATATTACTGCCACCACAGGTCCCACAGGGGCTGTCACCTGGATTTCACAGACTTGAAGAATACAAATCACATAGTTGGATTTCCTGGGGATTTTACATTCTGAAGGGAAATGCTCCTCAATATATAGGTCCCGAACAGTCCGCACATAATGATATGCTTCAGTAGAGTACATCAATTGCAGTTCTCGGTAGTTTAGCACCATTTAATATACTAATGTGGGACATCATATATCATGATATTATTTACACATATAGCAAAACTCTAGATGTAAATTGTATAAATAGCTTTTTTCTTCATGTTAGCAACTTATGCTACTATTTTAATGATTCCTCATAAAAAAATTAAAGAAAAGATCCTTTCAGTGGCAAAACTGTAAGGCCTGCTTTCAGTGTTTCAGTTTTTTCTGCGTGGGTGCAATCCGTTTTTTATGTGTTTTTCACTCGCGTGAAAAAAAAAACTGAAGAATAACAATCTACATCTCCTAGCAACCATCAGTGAAAAATGTCTTGCATCCGGATACCTTTCGTTTTTCACGCAAGCCCCATTTACTTCTATGGAGCCAAGAATATAGAACATGCTGCGATTTGTCCTGATAGCAGAAATGATGCGTGAAAAACGACGCTCATGTCCACAGACCCAATGAAAAGAATTGGACAGGATTCAGTCTAGATGCTGTGCATTCATTTCACACATCGCATCCAGAAGGAAAACTCGCTCATGTGAAAGAGGCCTAAGGGATGCAAAGATTGCAGTCACATCTAGCACTCAATACCTGAAGGAGCCAAAGTGGACACCAGCAGTGTCATAATTTGGGGGACCCATTACAGATTTAGCATTGGGCCTCTGAAGTATACATATTTAAAGACCAGGGACATTAAGGTAAGCCCCAATCTGAGACTTTTCTACTAATGACCTATCCTATTAATCTTAAAGGAGTTGACACATCCTCAAGATAGATCATCAATATCACATTGTGCAGCCACAACATGTTCTATTATTTTGCGTCGTGGAGGGACGGACAGAAACACCACGGAAGCACCACCAAATGCTGTTTGCAGGCCGCAATACGGCCACGGCCGGGCAATGGCTGTCTGCATGAGGCCTTATACCTTATGTCTGTGGAGGCTCAAATCCTGATGGAAATCACTGACCAAAACACTGATGTGTAAATGAGGCTTTATCCTGAGGTTCGGTCATCAATGTTACTCCACTGCACCACCATTTTAAATACAGTATAGCATATAACGGTTTAAAAGATTAAACAACCATTTTGGGTGGCCAAAGACTAGAAATGTAATGCAGCTAATTATATATTGTAAACCACCAAATGCCTTATTAAAATCATTTTGGGGCTAAAGGAAGGGTACAAAATTATATTTCCAAATGTTACACTCCAAACAGTGACAACTCATTTAATGGAGTTGTCCAGGGCTTCTACAGGGAGTGCAGAATTATTAGGCAAGTTGTATTTTTGAGGATTAATTTTATTATTGAACAACAACCATGTTCTCAATGAACCCAAAAAACTCATTAATATCAAAGCTGAATATTTTTGGAAGTAGTTTTTAGTTTGTTTTTAGTTTTAGCTATTTTAGGGGGATATCTGTGTGTGCAGGTGACTATTACTGTGCATAATTATTAGGCAACTTAACAAAAAACAAATATATACCCATTTCAATTATTTATTTTTACCAGTGAAACCAATATAACATCTCAACATTCATAAATATACATTTCTGACATTCAAAAACAAAACAAAAACAAATCGGTGACCAATATAGCCATCTTTCTTTGCAAGGACACTCAAAAGCCTGCCATCCATGGATTCTGTCAGTGTTTTGATCTGTTCACCATCAACATTGCGTGCAGCAGCAACCACAGCCTCCCAGACACTGTTCAGAGAGGTGTACTGTTTTCCCTCCTTGTAAATCTCACATTTGATGATGGACCACAGGTTCTCAATGGGGGTTCAGATCAGGTGAACTAGGAGGCCATGTCATTAGATTTTCTTCTTTTATACCCTTTCTTGCCAGCCACGCTGTGGAGTACTTGGACGCGTGTGATGGAGCATTGTCCTGCATGAAAATCATGTTTTTCTTGAAGGATGCAGACTTCTTCCTGTACCACTGCTTGAAGAAGGTGTCTTCCAGAAACTGGCAGTAGGACTGGGAGTTGAGCTTGACTCCATCCTCAACCCGAAAAGGCCCCACAAGCTCATCTTTGATGATACCAGCCCAAACCAGTACTCCACCTCCACCTCGCTGGCGTCTGAGTCGGACTGGAGCTCTCTGCCCTTTACCAATCCAGCCACGGGCCCATCCATCTGGCCCATCAAGACTCACTCTCATTTCATCAGTCTTGAGATATTTCTTGGCCCAGTCTTGACGTTTCAGCTTGTGTGTCTTGTTCAGTGGTGGTCGTCTTTCAGCCTTTCTTACCTTGGCCATGTCTCTGAGTATTGCACACCTTGTGCTTTTGGGCACTCCAGTGATGTTGCAGCTCTGAAATATGGCCAAACTGGTGGCAAGTGGCATCTTGGCAGCTGCACGCTTGACTTTTCTCAGTTCATGGGCAGTTATTTTGCGCCTTGGTTTTTCCACACGCTTCTTGCGACCCTGTTGACTATTTTGAATGAAACGCTTGATTGTTCGATGATCACGCTTCAGAAGCTTTGCAATTTTAAGAGTGCTGCATCCCTCTGCAAGATATCTCACTATTTTGGACTTTTCTGAGCCTGTCAAGTCTTTCTTTTGACCCATTTTGCCAAAGGAAAGGAAGTTGCCTAATAATTATGCACACCTAATATAGGGTGTTGATGTCATTAGACCACACCCCTTCTCATTACAGAGATGCACATCACCTAATATGCTTAATTGGTAGTAGGCTTTCGAGCCTATACAGCTTGGAGTAAGACAACAACAACACAAGAGGATGATGTGGTCAAAATACTCATTTGCCTAATAATTCTGCACGCAGTGTATATGTTGATGACCTGACCAGCAACCCAGACAATCAGTTGTTAGAGGTCACGGAGCTTGGGAAAGTGCTGCAGCCTCTTCTTAGGCCTGTGACATTAAGCCATCAGTCTCCTGCAGCTGCTATACAATGTACAGCGCTGTGCTTGGTGTACATTAAAAAGGCCAGACACTTATCCAAGCACTGCGGTTCCTTCAAACAGCTGTAAGGCGGGAGTGCCAGGAGCTATATCCCCACCAATCCAATATGGGTGACATACCCTAACGATAGGAAATCAATAATTAAAGGGGTTGTCCGGGCTTTTAATATTGATGAACTATCCTCAGGATAGGTGATCAATATCAGATCGGCGGGGGTCCGACACTCAGCACCCCCACCGATCAGCTGTATGAAGAGACGGCACGCGCAATGCGCATGTACAGTCTCTCTTCCTGATCGCTGCTGCTGTCTATAGCAAAGACTATAGACAGCAGCAGACAGGAAGAGAGAAGGGAGACGGCACATGCGCACTGAGTGTGCTATCCAGGGGTGGATTGGCCATAGACCCTACAGGGAAATTTCCCGGTGGGCCGATACCCCATTGGCTCCCCTTATCCTCCTCTCTGCCGCTGACCAGATACATAATGAGCTCTCAACAGTAATTAACGTTGTGAGAATCAAGTACTCATGTACCCGGCCAGCGACCGCACAGGAACTGCTGAATTCAGCTGATGTGACCCACGTCTCTACTCCTAAGCCCCCTGCTCCATAGACAACTGGAGCAGGAGGACAGAAGATGGTAGCTATTGATGGCCACCACAGAGGACAGCTTTTGGGGCAGTAGATTGTGCGACACTGTGTTATTTGGTTCTGCTGGATGGTATTTTGTACCATGGTATTGTTGACCCTGCCTACTTGTGTTGCCCCGCCTTATGTTAATTTGGACCTGCCTACAACATGGGGCCACTTTTAGTTTTTTTCCAGCGCCACTTTAAGTTTCCAGTCCACCCCTGGCGCTATCTCCTCATACAGCTGATAGGTGGAGGTGCCGGAGGTCAGACCCCCGCCGATCTGATATTGATGACAAATCCTGAAGATAGGTCATCAATATTAAAAGCCTGCACAACCCCTTTAATCCCCCCCCCCCCCCCCAAAAAAAAAACATTTTACCTGGAAAAAGAAAGACAATAGAATATAAAACTACATTTTCAGCAAATGTTTGTTCTGCAGTCCCGTAGTAAACTAGAAAGGCATTGCTAGGACTGGTAAAGCACAAACAACTCTGGTATTTCACTTCAACATATTTTTAGAAAAATCTCTCGTGGAAAGATCACAGGTCTTTAATGCAGTCCTGTAATGTCCAGGTTCTTCTATAAAAGGGTCATCACCACCTTGGAAAAAAACATTGTGTGGCAGTCTCCTCCTTTTTTTTGCCATTGTAAGATACAAATTATATAGCTACAATAAAGTAAAAGGTCACAAGCCGAATGCCGAAATGCTGAAATAATAATGATGCCATACAATGCCTTGAAGACATGTCTGTTTTAGTAGCTACTTGAATTCCTGATGTATTAGGTGTTCTGGAGCATCTATTCTTATGACTCTATGTTGCGCCATTCCTTTATTAATACTTCTAGAAGTTATGTATGACTTGATAGCAGTTTGCAATGAAGGTCCAGGTGGGTCTTACCACTTGCAGGTGTGTCCCTGCACAATCTGACATCCAATCAGAGGTTCCAGTGCCAGACTCTGCAGGGACCCCCCCCCCCCCCAACTGGTATCATCTGTCTGGACCTTCATTGCAGACTGTTAGTAATTCAGTCATAATTTCTAGAAGGGATAATAAAGGAATGGCTTGCCTCCTACTCTTAAGGTGCATTCGCAAGTGACCAAGACATGTGAATACACTCAGATTTCTGAAATGTATGAATGTTCTGACGACGATAACAAATACTGTTTCCCGCATGGTTATAACAATTTCATGACACGTTGCTGTGTCTCGTTTCTGAATAGTTGATTTGTCCATTTGTTGGATCAGATATCCAGATGTTTAAAGGTCATGTAAAGGACAGTTCTGAAGGCAACGACCCAAGCTCATATGGCCAATTAAATTAATTGAAATTAAAAAAGAGCCAGTGCTGGTTATAAGCACCTGATACTGTAACTAATAGCGTAAAGGAGGAATTGTATTTCCTGCCCCCCTCCCCCATGCTCTGTACCGATCACTGCGCAGTGTTCCAGATTATTATATGGCTCATAAGGGTTAATTATTTCCCCTACTGAAGCGACTTATAATTATGCATCCTGCAAACAGACCCAATAGATCAATAGCTGTTCTTTTTCTGTCTTAATAGGGTCATTAGTGTTTTTTTTTTTACAATCTGGCCTTCAGTCAGGAAAAGCACATATTGGATATCTGATTATTGGTGCCATTTCTAAGTTACATACGAAATCTCTAGAATTGGTTTAAATTTTGCATCCCGTATCACTGTAATGAATGCTATTCTTTCTGTTGTCTAAAGGGAACTGAATTATGGGGAATAAGAAGACTAGGTAATATAAGGGGAGGCAATGTCACATATTGCTATCTCCGTGAAGAATCTTTTTCCTAGTCCTTGAAGGATAGTCCAATCATTGGGGAAGATGTTGTTCCAAATCACCCTGCATATTGATTTCATTCTCACTCTTCCCAAGATTTATGAGGTTGATGCAACCTGCCATTAACTCCAATTGCAGACATGTATCCCTGTAGAGTGGTTATTCATATTGTCTTTGGTCCTTACTCAGTCATCCTCAATTAAACATTGGTTGCTCTCGTAGCTCTCGGCCACCTCTGTGCTGCTTACCTTACCCGGTGGCCCGGGCCCGCTTCCCACTGTCTGCTCTGTCGGTTCTGTTCCTCCATGTAGCCTGCTTCTTGCCGGCAGGAGGAGACTTCTTCTCCTCCACCTGCAGGGCACACACGTGCACACCCTAATCTTCACCAGTCAATGGCTGGCAACCCTGGAGTAAATTAGGGACCTTCCCATGCAGGAGCTTGCATGAGCAATAGATTTTCTAGCACGCTAATATCCTGCAAATATGTCTGTTCAGTTGTCTGCCCATTTCCCGACTTCTGCCCGCTTACCTGATTCTGACCCTCCACTGTTATACCTGATCTCTCCCTGACCTCTGAATTGACATTTGCTACCTTCCCTGACCTGGAACAGTTTTCTGTGTGGTATGTACTCTGACTATCCTGATCTTGGCTTGTCCTTGACTATGATTTTGCCTGACCCCTTAGTACTCTGCACCAGTGTTTCTGACCTCTGTGGCTCAGTAGTCAGAGACTACTCCAGGAGGTAGTGGCCTGGTGGTTCTCCTGCAGCAAAGTCCAGATACCTGTACAGGTGCTAAAAGTTGAATACCAGAGGACTGCCAGGATAAATCTGTTGGTTGACACAGTGGCCCCACACCCACTGCTGTAACAGTTGCTTGTCTACCCTCTAAGCTCTATAAGCTTTCTTTTCCATTTTTTTTCCTGATTATTGATCTGTAACCCATATACCATTACAAAGGGTTGTTTCATGAAGATACCCTCTTTCCATATGCACCCAACCGAACATAAGCACCCTACCCAACAATACATTGGTTTAGTGGCGAAAGCACACTTGGCAGACTCCCTTTAATTCTCTGCAGATGGTGATTCATGTCTGTCTACATTATATATAGGCATATTTATAGTAAGAAACCCAGACACAGTCGATTGATGTCAGTGGATACCAGCATTTATTGCTGTATCTGCCAATAGTCAAATGTGTACAGGGGCCAAAATTTATAACGTCAGACAGAGGGGAAAAAAAGCAATATTGGATTCTTTTCTGCCTATGTTTTCTTCAAGATACACAGTGTCAGAGGTGTCTGGCAGCCACTCTCCTTTCTTCTCCATAACAAATAAAGGGGCTTTCTGAGATTTTGACAATCCTCAGGATAGTTCATCAGTAGCTGATTGGTGGAGATCCGATTCCTGGGACTCCTGCCGATCAGCTGTTTGAAGAGGCTGTGGCAATCCTGAAAGCACGGCAGCCTCTTCTTAGGCCTGTGATGTCACTTCTATTGGTCACATGGCCTAGGCGCAGCTCAGTCCCATCCAAGTTAATGGGCCTGAGCTGAAATACCAAGCACAGCCTGTGCTTGGTGAGCCGCGAGGAGGCTGCAGCACTCACCAGAGTGCCATGGCCTCTTCAAACGGCGGGGGTCTTAGGAGTCAGACCTCCACTGATCAGATATTGATGACCAATCCTGAGGATAGGCCATCAATATCAAAATTTTGGACAGTCCCTTTAACAACTGTCAATCATGAGGGCTATAACGTACAGTATG
This sequence comes from Bufo bufo, assembly GCF_905171765.1. Lineage (NCBI taxonomy): Eukaryota > Metazoa > Chordata > Amphibia > Anura > Bufonidae > Bufo > Bufo bufo. The sequence goes on from NC_053396.1 coordinate 130,795,584, forward strand.
ATTATTTGTTACCTTATGGAAAGGGCAAGCTTTATATAAAGTTGTTTCTGCTGAAAAGTCTTGTAACAATGTTAGCGGTATCTACCTGTCGTGTTCAGGGCCAGGAGCATCTATGTCAAGATTCTGGGTGCTTACTACTAATCACTAATCCTCCAGACCTACGGGATTTACCAAGACTCCAGGCAGATGTAGAGAGCCCTATCCACATATATTTTTAATGTGTTCATGCATATGTTTATGGGATTCATCATCCTTTGTATCGAATAGCATAGTTGACTACACTTCCAATACGGTAAAAATATCTATGTCTGAAATTTCTTTGGCCCCTGTACACATTAGACTATTGGCAGAAATGTCTGACATGTACATCAGGAGAGTTTGCACATATAAGGGAAGATACATGAGTTATGTGAGCAGATTCTAACAGGAACCAAATGTGCTTGTGTGAAAGAGTCCATACATTTCTATTACAGGCGTAAACGCTTTTTAATGCAAAAATACCCTGAGTTGGTATGTAAACTACAATAACAAAGATGGAAGATCCTCATACCACCATAACCTTTACACTTCAATTCTGCTCAATCATTTTGTACCAGACACATTGGAATAAAAGATGATGTCTGGACATAAAATATGATTTACTGATAGCCTCTCGCTTAGAACGATACCTTTAACTAGTATCCTGACCATTATATTGAAAAATGAGGGGCTATCCGCAAATTCATAAAACCTTGCATTTGTGCGTGCAGAGCCTATAGTTTAAGAGCTGAAAGGGATAAAGATTACCTTGTGTCTATGAATTGATACTGAAATGTACCTGTGAGTAAAAGTCTAAAGGTCAGCGCTGTTCTGTTAAACTGCTCACAATGACACCCAACATTTATAGTTACATCTTTCAATTTATACTGCCAACAGCTGAGCTTTTCACAGGCCGTAATCCTTGAGTATTAAAAGAAAAGCAGCTACTTTTGTTGGAAAGAATTTCTTTTCTCGGTAACCCTCTCCCAAAACCAGTGCAAATTTAATCCTTGCTATAAACATTTGCTGAGCTTTGATACATAGATTTAATATGTCTTGTTACAATGCACATCAAAATTGTTGAAAAATGTCACCACTGGCATTCGTTATACTTTTTGTGTCTGTTTAATTTTAGGTCTGATAAAAATTTTGGTCTGAAAATGATGTAGTTACTCATTGCACATAATGAACAATGACAATAATCTGTACTTTGTGGACCTTCATGCATTTATGTTGTCCTTGCTTCTTCAGCCAGTCTCTATATAGTGTTCCTGACACAGCTCTTCAGCAGCTGACTTTGTAGCCCTTCATGGAGATAGTCGTTGGCAACTACATGCATCTCAAGAGCGATAGTGCTCTGCTAGTGGTGTCTCGACATGTTCAGGTTGCAAAGTCTGAGCATACTTTGGACAAGGAGAGAAATCAGCCAATAATCACCCCCTTAGGCCTCTTGCACACAAACGTTTTGTTTTTCTTCGTTTCCGTTCCGTATTTTGCGTTCCATATATAGACCGTATACGGAACCATTCATTTCAATGGACCTGCAAAAAAAAAGGAAAGTGCTCCGTATGCCTTCCGTTTCCGTATTTCCATTTTTCCGTTTCATTCAAAGATAGAACATGTCCTATTATTGTCCGCATAACGGACAAGGATAGTACTGTTCTATCAGGGGCCAGCTGTTCTGTTCCGCCAAAAAACGGAATACACATGGACTTCATCCGTATTTTTTGCGGACCGCAAAATACTGAAAAAGCCATACGGTCGTGTGCATGAGGCCTTATGCTCGGTGGCTGTAGGTCATTATTAATAAGTGCTAATTGATAGCTCTTTCTGGGGTATGAGCTCCAACAGGACCAAAAGAGAATAAAAACAACAAAATAAGGTTCAGGGTGTTACAGAGTTTGTTTTCTGAGTGTTTTATATACTGATTGATGGGGATCCGACTTTCAGCACTCCAGCCTTCTTCTGTTTGAAGACGCCATGGTGCTCTAGCCATGGCCGTCTCACAGCCTAGCAAGCACAACACCGTCCATTGGCCAGTGGCTGTGCGTCACAGTGCTATTCACTCTGACAGTTGTGGCTGTGTTTACTGGCTGCATACCCTCTCGCATACTAGCTACGTATTTTCCTGTGTATGCTGGTTGCTTGGGGCTGCATGCTGGCTGCGGTGTTGTGTGTAAACTGTTTCATGTGTGTGTCTCCCCACATCCATATCTCTGTGGTTCCTGTCTCCGGTGCTTTGCAGGCTGGCTGCATGCGCTTTGAGTACTGGCTGTGGACATTCCCATGTATGCTGTTTCTGTGATGCATGCTGGCTGCGGCCTTGTGTATGAACATGGTCTAAGTATGGATGTATCAGTTTGTTGTATCTGTGCGGTTCTGTCACTCCTTGTTGTGTAGGCTGGCTGCCTGTAACCTCATACTGGCTGTCACAAACCAGCAGGTGTGAACTGTGCCACGTGCCCTATCTCCACTAAGGGAGTTGTCTAAGTGAACCCCTCGATCTTCACAGTACCCCTGATGGTGGGTATAGACTTTCCCGAGGGGAACACCAGGTCGCTACTAGTGTTGATCGAGCATGCTCGGCCAAACACCAGTTCTGCCTGAGCATCGCGATGCTCGGCACATCGCGGTGTTTCGGCCGAATACCACGTGTGCTCGAGCGCGATGCTCGAGTCTCCTCCCTGCACGTTTGTTGGCTGCTATACAGCCAATAAACATGCAGGTAAGTACTGCCACTCACGGTAATGCCGTAGCCATGCTATAAAGCACCCGATGACACGCGGTTCGGCTCAGTCTTAGTCAGGGAGAGCTTTGCTGTAGAAGGGACAGATAGTGTAGGGAATTGATTCAATTGAATTAAATTTTTTTGTTAGGCAGGATTGGTGTTAGAGACCCAAAAGTCCTTTTAAGGACTATTGTTGTATCTGGCAGCAGTATATATTTTTAGTGCAACCTGCGCTAAATTGCGTGCTATTGTAGAGACCTAAAAGTCCTTTTAAGGACTATTGTTGTATCTGGCAGGAATATATATTTTTAGCGCAACCTGCGCTAAATTGCGTGCAATTGTTTTGCCGCTGCATTACCTGCGCTACATCTCCAGTATAACGTTAGAGCATCCGAAATATCAGTGACATTTAGTCTAAATTTTTGGCTGCTGGTGGCAGCGACATTACCTGTGCTACATCTCCGGTATAACGTTAGCGCATCCGAAATATCAGTGACATTCAGTGTAATTTTTTCGCCGCTGGTGGCAGCCACATTACCTGTGTTACATATCCAGTATAACGTTAGGATATCCGAAATATCTGTGACATTTAGTCTAATTTTTTCGCCGCTGGTGGCAGCGACATTACCTGTGCTACATCTCCTGTATAACGTTTGCCCATCGTAAATATCAATGACACTCAGTCTATTTTATTTGCGCATACACTTACAAAACCTGTGCTACTGTATGTGTGACATACTTGTAAGCATATATACCATTTAATATGCGGAAGGCGAGCAGTAAGGTACGGGGAAGTGGCCGTGCTGCTGATGGTGCATGCAGAGGCTGTGGCCCTGTGCACGGTGAAACTGTGCCTGCTGGCAGAGCACAAGAAACACACTCATCCATGATACCAGGTGGTCGATTGAATTGCATCAGATAATGCTTCCAGTCGGTTAAGCACCACCCTGTCTTCCACAAAGTCCAGTCTCTGTAGCCAAGAGTCTGGTCAACAGAATCTTCGGCCTGATCCTCCTTCCTCCCACCATGGAGAGTCTTCGCAAACAAGTGATCTCACACTCAGATATTCTGAGGAGCTCTTTTCATTGCCATATCTTAATTTGGGCCTCTCCCCAAGCCCGCTTGAAGAGGGACATGAGGAGATCTTGTGCCCTGAATCCAAAACGCTTGAGCATCCACAGTCAGAAGAAGATGGCGGTGGGGAACGACAATTAGTGTTTCCCGAGGTGGATGATGATAATGAGACACAGTTGCCAATAAGTCAACCACAATTAATGTCTCAAGAGGTTGATGATGAGGATGAGACACAGTTGTCAATAAGTGAGGTTGCTGTTAGGTCAACAAGTCAGGAGGATAACTAGAGTGAGGACGTGGAAAAGGAGATGGCAGACGATAAAATCACTGACCCAACCTGGGAAGGTGGCAAGCCGAGCGAGGACAGCAGTACAGAGGGGTGTTCCACAGTCTGGCTCTTTTTTGATGAAAGTGCGAACGATAAAATAATTGTCATTTACAACTTGTGCCGTACCAAAATGAGCAGGGGCGTGAACACTAGCATCCTCACCACCACCAGCATGATCAACCACATGGCATCAAAGCACCCTAATAGGTGGGCCGAACGCCTGGGTCCACAATCAGTGTCTGTGGGTCACATCACTGCCTCCTCTTCCCCTGTATTACATGCTGACCAATCCCCTGTCCAAGACGCAGGCCCGGATGCCTCCAGCCCTGCATCTTGACTTTCGCAAGCACCATCTGCTAGCACATCCACTTCTGTGTCCCAGCGCAGCATACAGATTTCCATACCCCAGCCCTTTGAACGAAAGCACAAATACCAAGCCATTCACCCACAGGCCATAGCACTAAATGCGCACCTTTCCAAATTGCTGGCCTTGGAAATGTTGCCATTTAGGCTTGTGGACACTAAGGCTTTCTGCAGCCTGATGGCAGCGGCCGTCCCTCGTTACTCACTCCCCAGCCGCCACTATTTTGCCCATTGTGCCAGCATGTGACCCGTAATATCACCCGTGCCCTGACCAACGCAGTTATTGGAGAGATCTACTAAACGTCTGACACATGGACAAGTGCTTGTGGCCAGGAACGCTACATTTCCCTGACGGCACACTGGGTGAATGTTGTGGAGGCCGGGAGCGAGTCACACCCTGGGATGGCACAGGTGCTACCAACGCCAAGGATTGCAGGCCCTACTTCCATCAGGATTTCCGCCACCACCTACATTAGTGGCTGCAACCCCCACTTCTTCTCTTCCACTTCCACCTCTGAATTCTCATCTTGCAGCACCAGTCAGCCATCAGTCAGTAGCTGGAAGCAGTGTAGCACTGCAGTGGGGAAGCGGCAAAAGGCCCTTCTTAAACTAATATGTTTAGGTGACAAACAGCACACCTCTGCAGAGCTGTGGCAGGGTATAAGGGACCAGACTGAGCTGTGGCTCTCGCCACTCAACCTACAACCAGGCATGGTTGTGTCTGATAATGGCCTTAACTTGGTGGCGGTTTAGGAGCTCGGCAAGCTCACACACATACCATGCCTAGCCCACGTGTTCAACTTAGTGGTTCAGCAGTTTCTCAAAACTTACCCCAATTTGCCTGAGCTACTGGTGAAGGTGCACCGCGTGTGTGCCCATTTCTGAAAGTCATCTACAGGTGCCGCTGGTCTGGAAGCACTACAGCAGTGATTGCAATTGCCAGCTCACCGACTGTTGTGCAACCTGAGCACGCGCTGGAACTCCACGTTCAACATGTTAGCCAGGCTTTGTGAGCAGCAGAGGGCAGTTGTGGAATAACAGCTGCAACATGGTTGTTGCCTTTCGAGTCAGCTGCCGCTCTTTACAAGCGACGAGTGGGCTTTGATGTCTGATCTCTGTGAGGTTTTACGCAACTTTGAGGAATCAATACAGTTGGTGAGCGGCAATGCCGCTATTATCAGCGTAACCATCCCACTTCTGTGTCTACTGAAATGCTCGCTGCTCACAATGAAGGCGGATGCTTTGCATGTGGAAGAGGTGGAAATAGGGGAAAACACAGGGTGATAGCCAGACCACCCTCATTTTGTGTTCTCAGCGCGAATTGGATGAGGAGGAGAAGGAGCAGGAGACGGTTGCCTCCGCTACAGAGGGTAGTACCCATAGCAGGTTTATTCCATCTGTTCAGCGTGGATGGGCAGAAGAGGAGGAAGAGGATGAGGAGATTGAGAGTCATCCTTCTGATGAGGACAGCGAAATCTTGTCTGTTGGGAATCTGGCACACATGGCTGACTTTATCTTATGCTGCCTTTCCCATGACCCTCGTGTTGTACGCATTTTGGCCAACACCGATTACTGGTTATTCACCCTTCTCAACCCCCGCTACAAAGAGAACTTCTCATTTCTCATTCCTGTGGTGGAGAGGACTAGCAAAATGGTGCAATAGCAGAAGGTCCTTGTGGAAAAATTGCTCCAAAAATTTCCGGCTGACAACGCTTGCGGCAGAGTACGTAGTTCCTTAGGCAACCGAGAAGGGGAGACGAGGGGAACACACAGCAGTTCCAACAGAGGCAGGGCAACACTCTCCAAGGCCTGGGACAGTTTCATGACACCCCGCCAGAACACTTACGGCCTACTGTCACAAGGAGGGAAAAATTTGGGAAGATGGTGAAGGAGTACGTAGCAGACCATGTCTGCGTTCTCAATGATCCCTCTGTGCCTTACAACTATTGGGTGTCCAAGCTGGACACGTGGCATGAACTGGCGCTCTACGCCTTGGAGGTGCTGGCCTGCCCTGCTGCCAGTGTTTTGTCAGAGCAAGTATTTAGTGCTGCTTGGGGCATAATAACTGATAAGCGCATCCGCCTGTCAACTTAAAATGCTGACAGGTTGACTCTTATCAAAATGAACAAGGCCTGAAAATGATGGAAATGATGCAGTGGAAATGATGCAGTGCTTACAGGAGTCTCAAGCCCATTCATTGATCAGTGACCCTACATTTAAGGCCCTTTAAAAAATCGGCTATTTGCTAGCAAGCATAGGAATACTAAATATCTGGCAGTGAAAAGTTGCTGCCAAAATGCTCGCTTATCAGGTAAGGCTACTTTCACATTGGCGTTTTGGCTTTCTGTTTGTGAGATCCGTTCAGAGCTCTCACAAGCGGTCCAAAACGCATCAGTTTCGCCCTAATGCATTCTGAATGGAAAAGGATCCGCTCAGAATGTCTCAGTTTGCCTCTGATCAGTCTCCATTCTGCTCTGGAGGTGGACACCAAAACGCTGCCTGCAGCGTTTTGCTGTCCGCTTGACGAAACTGAGCCAAACGGTTTTCTCTGACACAATCTGGCACAATAGAAAACTGATCCGTCTCCCATTGACTTTTAATGGAGTTCATGACGGATCCATCTTAGCTATGTTACAGATAATACAAACGGATCTGTTCATGACAGATCCATGCGGTTGTATTATTGTAACGGATGCGTTTTTGCAGATCCATGACGGATCCGCCCAAAATGCGAGTCTGAAAGTAGCCTTTGTGCGGACACCTAAAGGTCCATTTACAAGGGACAATTTATCAGGCGATTGTCAGGAAGGAAGCTTTCCTACCTGGCAATCATCTGCTCATCAGTGAAAGAGAGTGCTGCTATTACAAGCAGTGATCTCCTCCTCAGTATGGGGAGGAGGGATCACTAATGCCATCGTTCATCCTCAAACAGACTCATTGTTTGCCGGCAGCAGAGTGATGTTTAGGCGGCGCAATCTGCTGCCAGCAAACAACGATTTAGGTGACCGTATGAAAGATACAATTACACAATGAACAAGCTTGCGCAAAAGGGTTCGAAATCAGTGGGTTGGTTTAATTTTTTTTTATTTAATGGAGACATATCCATACCACAAAAAAGCAGTTTTCATAAGGCCGTCACTCTTTGCTAAACAATAACAGGTTATTTTTGCAGCATCTCGATTATTAAGAATTGCTTGACTTTAATTCTGACTTTTAATTGAGGCTTACTATAAATAGAAACTATTGGTTATATTGATTCTTGCTAGAGTTTAATATATTTATGTCTCTAGAGAATGAGGTTTCACAAACAGGAAATTAATTATTACAATTTTTCTTCCTGACTTCTGCACCTTTAATATCCAATATGGATGCTTGAATGATGCATGTTACTGCTTGATGATTGCATACAGCAGATATCTGTCTAATGTTAGAAAATGATTTTGACATAAGGTCCTTTGAGATAATATCAATGCACATAATCATCTATTTACTGTGGGCTGAAGAGTTTTAAATATGTATGCTGTATGTCATATGATACATCTCATTACTGTCCAAAGGTCAAATAATTCGAGACTGGCCTCAACAAACTGTTCAAACTGAGACCAATGAGGATATTAAATCTTTGTATTGGGGGGGTTTAAGTGCAAAATCTGTAATGGGCTCCCAACTTACCATGTGCCATTTATAAATTTTATAATACGAGTGCCTCCTAATCTGGCAGAGATGTCTTGAACTGTAACCTCTGCAAGACTGCAACCATTATATGCTACTGTAGAAGAAAAACTATGCCCTTGATAGTGAACCTTGCGAAAAACGTTCTGTGCATTCGGCTTACATTGAAACTAAGGTTGGAAACAAATGAAATAAATAAACTTGTATTTTGTCTCTTATTCTTTCTCCCAACCTCTTTTGCTAAAATGATAGGTTAGACAGTGTCCTGCAACAGAAACCTTCTCCCATTGCTTTGTCGACCTAGGAAGACTAAGGCTTCGTTCACATCGCCATTCAGCCTTTCCATTCTCCTGCTCCATTTAGGAGCAGGAGAATGGAAAGGACGGATTCGGCACATAATTGAGCCGAATAGACTATAATGGGGTCCGTGAGGATTCCGCTCAGAAGATCATTTTGGAGCGGAGATGAAAGTAGTGCATGCAGGACTTTTGTCTCCGCTTCAAAAATCTTCCTCTGAGCAGAAACCTAATGGACCCCATTATAGTCTACGGGGTCCTTAGGTTCCGTTCTGCTCAGTTATGTGCCGAATCCATCCTTTCTGTTCTCCTGCTCCTAAACAGAGCAGGAGAACGGAAAGGCTGAACGGTGATGTGAACAAAGCCTTAGGCTATTGTTACATCTGCAGCAAAGCTCTCCTGCAGGCTGTTCTGGAAGAGAACTTTCTGGAGTTCTCTAGATCCGGCATTGCCAGATAGTGCCACCTGCCCTCCAGATCCTATTGAATATATTTGGATCCAGTGGAGATCCAGCAAATATGCTGAGATTCGGCTAGACAACGGTTTTTGTCAGGCTGATTCCTGGCATTTTCTGCTGGAACAGCCTGCTGGAGAACTGTGCCACAGATGGGAAACTAGCCTAAGCCCACACAGAGAAAGGATAGTGATGAGCGGGAGGTGCCATATTCGATTTTGCAATATTTCGCGAATATTCGTTTGAATATTCGTCAATATATTCGTCAAAATCTAATATTCGTCATTATTCTATATATTGCGAATGTCACGCAAATTTATATTCGCATTGCAAATTAAACTTTGAGTGCCTAATGGTTGTATTGCTAGAATTGACGAAGATAACGAATTCAAGAATATCACTATATTCTCAATCTTTGTTATATTCTAGAAAGCCAACCATTAGGAACTCAGCTCTAAGTTTAATTCGCAATGCGATTAATATAACCTGTATTACTCGCATTGCGAATTCAACTTAGAGCTGGGTTCCTAATGGTTGTATTGCTAGAATTGACGAAGATGACGAATATCACTAATTCACGAATATAGCACTATATTCTCAATCTTCGTTATATTCTAGCAACAACCTTTAGGAACTCAGCTCTGAGTTGAATTCGCGACGCGATTAATATAACCTGTATTACTCGCATTGCGAATTCAACTTAGAGCTGAGTTCCTAATGGTTGTATTGCTAGAATTGATGAAGATAACGAATATCACGACTATAGCACTATATTCTCAATCTTCGGTATATTCTAGAAAGCCAATCATTAGGAACTCAGCTCTAAGTTGAATTCGCAATGCGAACATACAGTACAGACCAAAAGTTTGGACAAACCTTCTCATTCAAAGAGTTTTCTTTATTTTCACGACTATGAAAATTGTAGATTCACACTGAAGGCATCAAAACTATGAATTAACACATGTGAAATTATATACATAACAAACAACTGTGAAACAACTGAAAATATGTCATATTCTAGGTTCTTCAAAGTAGCCACCTTTTGCTTTGATTACTGCTTTGCACACTCTTGGCATTCTCTTGATGAGCTTCAAGAGGTAGTCCCCTGAAATGGTTTTCACTTCACAGGTGTGCCCTGTCAGGTTTAATAAGTGGGATTTCTTGCCTTATAAATGGGGTTGGGACCATCAGTTGCGTTGAGGAGAAGTCAGGTGGATACACAGCTGATAGTCCTACTGAATAGACTGTTAGAATTTGTATTATGGCAAGAAAAAAGCAGCTAAGTAAAGAAAAACGAGTGGCCATCATTACTTTAAGAAATGAAGGTCAGTCAGTCAGCCGAAAAATTGGGAAAACTTTGAAAGTAAGGGCTATTTGACCATGAAGGAGAGTGATGGGGTGCTGTGCCAGATGACCTGGCCTCCACAGTCACCGGACCTGAACCCAATCGAGATGGTTTGGGGTGAGTTGGACCGCAGAGTGAAGGCAAAAGGGCCAACAAGTGCTAAGCATCTCTGGGAACTCCTTCAAGACTGTTGGAAGACCATTTCAGGTGACTACCTCTTGAAGCTCATCAAGAGAATGCCAAGAGTGTGCAAAGCAGTAATCAAAGCAAAAGGTGGCTACTTTGAAGAACCTAGAATATTACATATTTTCAGTTGTTTCACACTTGTTTGTTATGTATATAATTCCACATGTGTTAATTCATAGTTTTGATGCCTTCATAGTCATGAAAATAAAGAAAACTCTTTGAATGAGAAGGTGTGTCCAAACTTTTGGTCTGTACTGTATACTCGCATTGCGATTTAAACTTAGAGCTGGGTTGGCTTGCTAGAATTAACGAATATGACGAATACGAATATAGCGCTATATTCTCTATATTCGTTATTTCTAACAAGCCAACCATTAGGAACGTTGCCTATACACAAAATTAAGTTGGATGCGCAATGCGAATAATTTAAGTAAGTTTACTCGCATTGCGTATCCAACTTTTACCATGGTCTAGATAACTGTGATTCTCACATCCGACAGTACATTCTAGCATGGAGGCGTTCCCATGGTGATGGGGACGCTCCATGCGCACGGGAAGTCGGCACTCAGCAGACTCAGCAACGGGCACTGACTGGAGCGGGCAAGGAGCATGGAGTCCACCGGACATGTAAGAAGAACTGCTTTTGAGTAGTGGGAACAACTTTAAAAAAAACTAATATTCGAATTAACTAATATATAGTACTATATTCAAAATATTCGCGAATTAGCAAAGTGCCGATATTCGCGATTAAAATTCGCTATTCGAATATTCGCGCTCAACCCTAGTGAAGGATTCGTGGTTCTTTCACACATTTCTACTAGTATGTTTCTTAAGAATATTTTGAATTGACAAACACGTAAATAATTTTGTTTTTTTCCCCAAGAAAGTCTGAATGACTTTCTTTCAGGAACCAAGTGAACCTATTATACATCAAATGAATTCATCAAGATCTGTAAAGAATAGGGATGGACCAACAGATTCTTATGAATCGATTTGTCTCATCAACAAGAGTTCAACAATCACTTAATTGAGAGGGCCAGATGTCTTGCGAGTCCCTGACAATCTCATGCAAGGTCAGAGGCTCTGCTTCCCATACCTGATCATCAGCAACCACGCATGAGCCACTACACTTCTGGGTAGATTCTCCACCTGCAAGGAAAGCCTCTCACGGGTCTTGTTGATGAGAGGAATCTATTTGTAACAATCGATTCTCTCATCCCTAGTAACGATCCTTGGGCCAGAAATTAAAAGTATGCTATGGATTAGTAAAAAAAATCTATGAGCTGCCATTTTAAGGGATTGTCCACCTTTTTATTAAGTGCTGGCCTACCCTGGACTGAAGCTTATCGGCAGGGCTGCAGGGTGACGGAACCTACAGATCAGCTAGCGATGGCATTTCCTGCAGATATGCCATCACTTAATAAAAGGTGGACAACACCTTAAGGGTCCATTCACACGTCCGCAGTGTTTTGCGTATCTGCAAAACACCAGGCTGGCACCCCAATAGAAATGCCTAATCTTGTCTGCATCTGCGGACAAAAATAGGACATGTTCTATTTTTTTCGGGAGCTGTGGACCGGAAGTTCGGGGCTGTGGACAAGAAATGTGGATGCGGACAGCACACTGTGTGCATTTTTTCCGTCCACATTGAAAATGAATGGGTCTGCACCCGTTCCGCATAATTGCGGAACGGATCCGGACCCAAAGTGCGGATGTCTGAATGTAGCCATAAACGCAGTCTTCTGCATTTCTTTGTTTATGGCCCCATGGAGACGTAGTATAACTATCATCAAATATAATATACATTTTATGACACAACTTTGTAAGTAGTTTCTTTTCTGCAGTTTCAGTAGTGAGGGATAGATTTTGCAGAGCACATGATCAGGTATGTTTACAGTGTTTGCCAAACTACTCAAGAAGGCTTTGATTATGTCCTAGTGCAGTTTGGAAGGCTTGATGACAAGGGGAAAATTACTTACTACATGTCTGATTGCAACGCTCATATTCTTCTCCTGATTCCCTTTCTCTTAAAGTTAGATTTATTTTTAAAATGCTTTTTATGGCAACGTCCCTACAATGCCCCAATTTGCTAGCAGTGTCTTCCCAAATGTACCATCTCACAACAATCGATCACTAAATAGGTGAGCCATTGATTTTGACGTCATCAGTGACTGCCTAGCTGCCAGTCCTTGTGCACCTTGCATCCCTTAGTTTAGAATAAATTCCTGGGCTATGGTATGCTATCATTTTTGAGACACAGAATGTAGTTCCAGCAGTTTATTTTTACAGTACTGTAACATGACCCTCCTATTGGTCACTTAAAGGACATCTGTCAGCAGATTTGTCCCTATGACACTGGCTGACTTGTTACATGTGCGCTTGGCAGCTGAAGACATCTGTGTTGGTCCCATGTTCATATGTGCCCACATTGATGAGAAAAATTATGTTTTAATATATGCAAATGAGCTTCTAGGAGCAACAGGGGCGTTACCTGTACACCTAAAGCCTCTGCTCTCTCTGCAACTGCTGCGCCCTCTGCAGTTTGACTGATAAGGCAAGGTGCGATGATGTTTTTACTGCCTAACCCTGTCAATCAAAGCAGCAGTTGCAGAGATGGCAGAGGCTTTAGGTGTAACAGTAACGCCCCCGTTGCTCCTAGAGGCTCATTTGTATATATGAAAACATAATTTTTCTCTACAATGCGGGCACATATGAACATAGGACCAACACAGATGTCTTCAGCTGCCAAGTACACATGTAACAGGTCAGCCAGTTTCATAGGGACAAATCTGCTTACAGATGCCCTTTAAAGGGGTTATATACCTTTTTCTTACTGATGATCTATCCTCTGGATAGGTCATCAGCATTTGATCGACTGGTGTCTGACACCCAGGACCCCAGCCGATCAGTTGTTTGAGAAGGCAGCAGCGATCACAGTAGCGCCACGGTCTTTGCGCTGCTTTCTGCAAGCCAGTGATGCCATGACAATGACACATGGCCTGAGCGCAGCTCAGCCTCATTGAAGTGAATGGGGATGAGCTTCTCCCAGGCCATTGAAATAGTTATGACGTCACTGGCCTCAAACAGTTGACCAGCGGGGATCCCAGGTGTCGGACTCCCACCAATCAAATGCTGATGACCTTGTTTTCAGTGAAAGACACTTGAACACTATTATGAGGCAGGACGAACTTGAGAAAGCTATCATTCAAATCCAAGGTGACCTTCTCTAATATAGAAAGAAACATATGGAGCTGCAAATCCTTTGGGTGAACTTAAGAACCTCGACAACACAGGAAGGCAGAAAGATCAACCGCTACAATGAAAACTGCATATATTGCTTGTAGTAAATTACCTTTCACAGCAGAACATCAAGATAATCTGCTTTTAACCCATTTTCAGCCTAGGCGGCCTGGAAGAAATAACCACACAAATGACGGAATGCAAAAAACACTGCTTTCTGATACAAAATAAACTGGCTTGTGGATTCACCTAGGTCATAACAGACCCCTGAAGCTTCTCTGCAAGATTTTTTCAGCTGATAATTCCAGTTTATATCTACTGTGAAGGCTGAATACTATTTTGGTTGAATGCACAAAAGCTGCCATTATGAGACCTGACATAGATAGTCATTAGGTAGAAAAGATGACATGGAGCATTTAATTTTGCCCCAAACTACAAAAATGATTCTGGTTTCAAGATAATAGTATTAAAACTTCATACTGTAATCTTGGTGTTCTTGTTTATTAGGCTTTTAAGAAGTAATGTCTGTAGAGAAAAGCTGGTGAAAGACTTTCAATAGTTTGCACAAGTGCAATGGAAGCACAATTGACAGCATAAATGACTGCTACAGGTTTTTTAGAGTAGCACTACTGTATGTTTTATCATGCATTATTCTCAACAGCTTTAGAGGGATAAAAGAAAGTGATGACTAAATTTAGCAAATTTCCCAAAATTCATTTTGGGTCAGATTTAGTTAAATCGGCCATCAGACTAGGACCGAATTGAAAGTGCCCGTATTGCCCTAAAAACTCAGTTATGACACTGTGGTCTCCTACGACAGCATCCAACCCCTTTCAAGCTCTTTAAAGGGCATTTGTCAGCAGATTTGTGCCTATGAAACTGGCTGACCTGTTACATGTGCACTTGGCAGATGAAGGTGCAGTAATCAGGAATGGGTACACTGACGCCACTTATGCAGTGGGTCAGGAAATGGGTGGTTAATAGTCTATAGTTTGTTTGTGACGCCAATTGCAGCATGCGCAGGGTACTATCACAGGGCCCTCCCACGGTGTTATAACGCATGTCCCAGATTAGGAATGCCAGAGTGGTGTAATGGCCTATAATGTTTCTATAGGTGGTGATAATTATGTCAACAGTGTCTCCTACCTGGGTACGGCTGGACTCCTGGCTCCTGTCTCACATGCAATAAATTTGAGTGTAGTGATAGTAGGAGTAATAGAGGAATTTTGCAGCAGAAATGATGTCCAGACCTTTAGATGAAGTTCAAACTTTTCTTTACTGATGATAGATGATAGCTTGAATCCAAACAGAATACAGCTTTGGTCTTTGGTCCCAGCAGGTTTTGGCAATGGTTGGCAGGAATAAAACTTCTGCACTATAAATCTGGAGCTTGCAGGATAAGACGTCTGCTTAGTAGCTCTGTAACTGTTTTGAAACATGCGTGGAGATGTGGCGTGGTTATTCTGCAAAAATTGTCGCAATCCTACTCTAGTAATGGGATGGCTTAGAAAGTGAAGTAACAGCTCAAGTAAGAAATCTTTGTGCCAGTCATCTAATAACCCTTGTCTCTAAACTACTGAGAGGTCATAAACACTTATTTAAGCCACATTCTTATCAGTATGAGCTTTAATGAGTGTTTATAATGTCAGAGAAAAGAGATAAGGAGCCCGTCTGCAAATGACGGAAAAGAGAGAAAATCCACTGGCTGCTACTAGAGCAGGCATCCTTAAACTGCGGCCCTCCAGCTGTTGCAAAACTACAACTTCCAGCATGCCCGAACAGCTTACAGGTATCAGCCTACGGCAGGGCATTGTGGTAGTTGTAGTTTTACAACAGCTGGAGGGCCGCAGTTTGAAGATGCCTGTACTAGAGCATGGCAGCTCTGTACAGAAAAATTTATGTTTTGAAAACCAATTGAAAAAACTATTTTTAGCTCAAAATGAGTATAATGCAATAAGAAAAAAGTTGCCCCAAAGGTGTACATAGCCTTTAACCCGTAGAGGACCCACGCCGTACTTGTGCGGCGCTGGTGGACGTGACATAAGCATCAGTGCCGTACAAGTACGGAAGGCTGATTGGGCGAGTGCAGGAGCAGCGCCAGCCCGATCAGAGGAACGGACCCCGCAGTCACTGACAGCCAGGCCCCTGCTGCACACGCCGGCATGAGTGAAAACACTGATGCCGGCGTAGTATGCCGCAGTCAAAGCTGGCCTCGGCGTGCAGAGGGTTTGCGGGGGGTACGGGTTCCCTCTGCTTCCCCATCGGGTCCCCACGCTGCAGTGACAGGGACCCGATGGCAGAGAAGGCAGCCCAATGCCTTTCATAGGCATCGGGGCTTGCCTTCTATAGAAGCCTGTGAGCCCTCACAGGCAGGCTGACATGCAATACATTACAATACAGGATGTATTGTAATGCATTCCAGAGGGGATCAGACCCCAGAAGTTGAAGTCCCAAAGTGGGACAAAAATAGTAAAAAAAAAAAAAAAAGTTAAAAAAAGTGTTTTTCATAATAAAAAAATAAAGTTTTAAGGGAAAAAAACACTTTTCCAAAATAAAACACATAAAATTGTAAAAAAAAGAAAGAAAAACGAACATATTGGGTATTAAAGCGTCCATAACGACCGGCTCTATAAAAATATAACATGATCCACCCCCTCACCTGAACGCCGTAGAAAGGATAAAATAAAAACTGTGCGTATGCCCCTCAAAATAGTACCAATCAAACCGTCACCTCAAAAAATGAGAGCCTACCTAAGACAATCTCAAAAATATATATATATATATATGGCTCTCAGAATATGGAGACACTAAAACATGATTTTTTTTGTTTCAAAAATACTTTTATTGTCTAAAACAAATAAATAAAAAAAAGTATACATATTAGGTATTGTCACGTCCGTAACCACCTGCTGTATAAAAATATCACATGATCTAGCCCCTTATTTGAACACCGCAAAAAAAATGAAATAAAAACGGTGTCAAAAAAGCCATTTTTACCAAGCGATTAAAAAGCCATATGCAACCCAAAATAGTACCAATCAAACCGTCATCTCATCCCGCAAAAAATCAGATCCTACCTAAGACAAAAATAAAAAAAACTATGGCTCTCAGAATATGGAGACACTAAAACATGATTTTTTTTGGGGGGGCTGTACTGGCCTACAGTTACATATTTATCCTGTGACCGCCTAATGTACCTCCAGCCACAGAATCCAAAGTTCTTTGCTGTCAGGTGAATTACTATTGCCTAATTTTTGGGGCCTGTACTGGCCGACAGTT
This sequence comes from Bufo bufo, assembly GCF_905171765.1. Classification (NCBI taxonomy): domain Eukaryota; kingdom Metazoa; phylum Chordata; class Amphibia; order Anura; family Bufonidae; genus Bufo; species Bufo bufo. Next base: position 130,812,567 of record NC_053396.1, read on the forward strand.
ACATATTTATCCTGTGACTGCCTAATGTACTTCCAGCCACAGAATCCAAAGTTCTTTGCTGTCAGGTGAATGCCTATTGCCTATACTAGCCGACACTTAATTTTTTTATCTCTAGCCACATAATCACACCCTTGTCTCACTCCTCTGCCTCTCATTATGGTGGTGTATGAACCGCATTCACCATAAGGACCTTCTGACTGTGCCCCCCACCCCGCACTGTGCCCCCTTATACCCTGCATTGTGCCCTCCTACCATACCCTGTGCAGTGCCCCTAGTCATTCCCTGTACTGTGCCCTCTTATACCCTTTTATACGGTCACGGTATGGCGGTGTTATCCGGTCACTGTACAGAGGTGTTATCCGGTCAATGTATGGCGGTGGTATCCAATAACTGGATCCCTTTCCTTGCCCACGCCATCCTTTTATAGACCTGGAAATAAGCGGAAAAAAAGCTGCAGATTGCGGTGCTTAGGACCTTTGCGCCACAATCTGTGTTAGAAATACGCCTAGCATAGACGTATTTCTATATAATAAATGACCACCTAATTGTATTATTATTCGGGGGTAGGGCTAATATCTTTATGTTATATAGATTCTAGTGTATTATACTGGGCCCTGTATTTCCCAGTAGAAAAAAATTCCTTGAGAAACACAGTCCTCATCCCTGACCACCAGGACCAGGTAGCGCTCTGTCAGTACCTGGCGGCCTCCCCTCTGCTCCGCTGTGTACTGGTGCTTATTCTGACACTAGGGATGGGTTCACATCCTATTTTTGCCATCCATTTAATGCATACCAAAAATGTATGTGTTAACAGATGCCTCAGACTGATGCCATACAGTGGCCTCCGTTTACCATACAGTTCCATGGTAGAAAAAAATTTTACGTTAACATATGCATTTTTTTCATGGACACATAAAAAGACGCATAAAAATGTCCCCTGATTAAAATACATATTTTTTGTGGGAATTTTTGCCAATCATCCCCCTCTGGTATATCACTGTCCATGTTGTGGGACTATTTGTGTACTTCTAGTAAGTGTTTGCTGGCTGCAAATATGACCTAAAGGTTTTTCAGGTTCGCCTGCCATTAAAGTGAATGGGGCCCGCGGCGAACCTGCGGTTTGTGAACATTTGATCGCGTTCGCGCATCGTCCCGGACGATGTTTGTCCATCACTAGTGGTGAACCTATGGCACGGGTGCCAGAGGCGGCATTCAGAGCCCTCTCTGTGGAAAAAGTCTATGGTGTACCAATATGCCTTAGACTTTCCTGCCATTCATCAGCGCAGGGTGCCCTATGAGCAGCACAGGTAGCGCATTGAATGTAGGCAGGCTATTATAGCTAAATGATACTTGTCCCGGCCGATGTTTGTCCATTCCTAATTACTAATGCTGTCTTCGCGTGAAAAAGATTGAATAAGGTTGGATGCAGTCCTAGGAGACCCTAGAGTGTCCTACATGACTTTTCAGGGCAATAGGGGCACTTTCGATTTAGGCCAAATTTATTTGGACTTCATTGAATCTACCGGCCAATTTGACTGAATTTGACCCAGAACAAATTTCTTGAAATTCGCTCATCTCTAATTGCACTCATTTCTGTGATATACTATAAAGTAATGTTGTATAAGGAGAAGACAGATGTCTAAAATGAGATCTGATTTGCAATCGTTTGATGGCACCTACATCTGCTGCATTATAAATACGGTACTTTTTATTTCTACCATAAGCCAAAAATTTACCCAACTGCCTTTAGGTTTTGTAATTTACACTCTATAGATTGGATGCAGTCCTAGGAGACACTAGAGTGTCCTACACAACTTTTCAGGGCAATAGGAGCACTTTCAAATTAGATCCAATTTATTTGGACTGCATTGAATCCAACGGCCACTTTAACTGAATCGGACCCAGAACAAATTTTGGGAATTTTGCTCATCTCTAATTGCTCACATTCCTGTGATACATTATAGAGTAATGTTGTATTAGGAGAAGATAGATCTCTGAAATGAGATCCAATTTGCAATTGTTTGCTGGCACTACATCTGCTGAATTACAATTACTTTTTATTTTTTACCATAAACCAAAAATTGAAATTGAACCAACTGCCTTTAGGATTTGTAACTTACACTCTGCAGGGAGTGCAGAATTATTAGGCAAGTTGTATTTTTGAGGATTAATTTTATTATTGAACAACAACCATGTTCTCAATGAACCCCAAAAACTCATTAATATCAAAGCTGAATATTTTTGGAAGTAGTTTTTAGTTTGTTTTTAGTTTTAGCTATTTTAGGGGGATATCTGTGTGTGCAGGTGACTATTACTGTGCATAATTATTAGGCAACTTAACAAAAAACAAATATATACCCATTTCAATTATTTATTTTTACCAGTGAAACCAATATAACATCTCAACATTCACAAATATACATTTCTGACATTCAAAAACAAAACAAAAACAAATCAGTGACCAATATAGCCACCTTTCTTTGCAAGGACACTCAAAAGCCTGCCATCCATGGATTCTGTCAGTGTTTTGATCTGTTCACCATCAACATTGCGTGCAGCAGCAACCACAGCCTCCCAGACACTGTTCAGAGAGGTGTACTGTTTTCCCTCCTTGTAAATCTCACATTTGATGATGGACCACAGGTTCTCAATGGGGTTCAGATCAGGTGAACAAGGAGGCCATGTCATTAGATTTTCTTCTTTTATACCCTTTCTTGCCAGCCACGCTGTGGAGTACTTGGACGTGTGTGATGGAGCATTGTCCTGCATGAAAATCATGTTTTTCTTGAAGGATGCAGACTTCTTCCTGTACCACTGCTTGAAGAAGGTGTCTTCCAGAAACTGGCAGTAGGACTGGGAGTTGAGCTTGACTCCATCCTCAACCCGAAAAGGCCCCACAAGCTCATCTTTGATGATACCAGCCCAAACCAGTACTCCACCTCCACCTTGCTGGCGTCTGAGTCGGACTGGAGCTCTCTGTCCTTTACCAATCCAGCCACGGGCCCATCCATCTGGCCCATCAAGACTCACTCTCATTTCATCAGTCCATAAAACCTTAGAAAAATCAGTCTTGAGATATTTCTTGGCCCAGTCTTGACGTTTCAGCTTGTGTGTCTTGTTCAGTGGTGGTCGTCTTTCAGCCTTTCTTACCTTGGCCATGTCTCTGAGTATTGCACACCTTGTGCTTTTGGGCACTCCAGTGATGTTGCAGCTCTGAAATATGGCCAAACTGGTGGCAAGTGGCATCTTGGCAGCTGCACGCTTGACTTTTCTCAGTTCATGGGCAGTTATTTTGCGCCTTGGTTTTTCCACACGCTTCTTGCGACCCTGTTGACTATTTTGAATGAAACGCTTGATTGTTCGATGATCACGCTTCAGAAGCTTTGCAATTTTAAGAGTGCTGCATCCCTCTGCAAGATATCTCACTATTTTTGACTTTTCTGAGCCTGTCAAGTCCTTCTTTTGACCCATTTTGCCAAAGGAAAGGAAGTTGCCTAATAATTATGCACACCTAATATAGGGTGTTGATGTCATTAGACCACACCCCTTCTCATTACAGAGATGCACATCACCTAATATGCTTAATTGGTAGTAGGCTTTCGAGCCTATACAGCTTGGAGTAAGACAACATGCATAAAGAGGATGATGTGGTCAAAATACTCATTTGCCTAATAATTCTGCACGCAGTGTATAGATTACATTGAAGGAATGACAAGATCATTTTCTGCTTCAGGTTTACGGTCCAAAGAATCTCTAAGTGACACATTTTAGGGCAGGATGGATCTCACACATAAAGAGATTTAACTTAGGTCTGAGTCAGAGTGCTGGATTTAAGCCTTCCTGACTTTTCTCCGAGGAGCAATGTAACTTTCTTTGTCGCACAGAAATAGAAATGTGCAGGGTTCCCTGATTCTTTATTGGAGCGCAATGAGCTTTCAAATCCCCTCTTTCCCTGTTTGCCTGGTATTTCCGAGCAGAGCTATGTTATCTGCAGGTGGATCATTCGACCCTATTAAAAGCTTAGGTCTAGTAAAATAAAATTATTATTTAAAGGGGACCTGTCACAATGAACATGATGTCTAAGCTGCAGGCAGCACGTTGTAGAGCAGGAGGAGCTGAGCAGATTGATATATATTTTTATGGGGGGAAAAAATTCAGCAAAACAATTTATTCATGGAAATTCCTGCTCATTCTGGGCTTTGAAGTCCAGGAGGCGGTCCTATCAGTGACTGACAGCTATCTCTGTATACACAGTCATAGAGGGAAGGCTGTCAATCACTGTTAGGACCGCCTCCTGGATTTAAAATCCCAGAATGAGTAGGAATTTAAATCAATAAATTACAAGTTTCACTGAATCTTTTCCCATAAAACTACTGTATATATCAATCTGCTCAGCTCCTCCTGCTCTATAACATGATGCCTGCAGTGAAGACACCATGGTCAAAATGACAGGTTCTCTTTAAATAACTTTCCTTACTATCAAGAATTATATCAATGACATGAACTAGCTTTATAGGATATAGCCCAGCGTATTACTAATTTACAGATATGGCAGATGGAAGAAGAGGTGTAAAGAATTTATACTTTAGCAGACAATGGATTATTGGCTGCCTTGTGCTATTTGTATGTCAGATTAGATGCTATGCACTAGATGGTCTCATTTGGCTATAAGTGCAGCCTCAGGCATACTATAGATGCCAACATTTTAAAATATACAGTATTTCAGAGACACCATACTGATAAATGTATGCACCCAAGTGATTTGAATGCATGAATTTTTCAGAGGATCCTGGAACATTACACTCCTCAATTAATAACTTACAGCCATCTGAGAATAAATAGAGACTTGAAAAACATTATCCTACATAGGGCTAAGTACATTTAAAGGGGCTTGCTTTGTAGACAGTGCACAGACTACTATGTATAGAGAAGAAAAACCAGGAGGGACAGATACTTTTTGCCTATAAAAGTGGCAAGTCATGGTGCATTTTTCGCATTTTTTGTGACATTTGAAAAACATTATCCTACATAGGGCTAAGTACATTTAAAGGGGCTTGCTTTGTAGACAGTGCACAGACTACTATGTATAGAGAAGAAAAACCAGGAGGGACAGATACTTTTTGCCTATAAAAGTGGCAAGTCATGGTGCATTTTTCGCATTTTTTGTGACATTTGATGATACTTTTCAAAGTAGTCTAAGTTTACCGGCTAAAAGTGAAATTGGACCTGAATTATGGCACATTTCCTATGTGTGACTTCTGCAAAAATCGCAACTCCACGCTGTGCAACCCCCTGATGTACTTTTATACATATAGATATAAACCACATTGCAAATCACATCAAATATATTATTAAGGAGCGCCATTTTATAACTTTGGCGCAGGTACGCAAAGCAGAGACAGACTTAATGGAAATTTGTCACCCAGTTTTTTTTTCTGCCAGTTAAAACCAGATAGCGACATTTCCATTTTGTCTAATGTCTTTATTTTCTGATAGCAGATTTTTTCATTCTATTTCCTGAACATGATTATGGGGGCGGCCATCTTGTCTGAGCTGTTCTTCACAGCAGTTAGAAAGCATTTAGAGAACTTCTTTACGGCAGCCCCATGGGCAATAGACACAATGGTCTGGAGAGGTCCCTATTGACGTCTATGGAAGAGTTTTGTAGGCATGTGACCTGTGCAGAGGTCATTGTACAAGGAAAGAATAGATAAGCTCTGACAATGACCTATTGTGAATGGTGGATCCTGTCTTATCTGTCATTCTAATCCTGCCTGTAATGATATCACCTCTGTGTATAGATAACCAGGTAACTGCAGTAAAGTGATCTATTAAAAAAAAGAAGTGGTGTCTATGATTAGGCTTAGTGGTCAGTGCAAAAACTGAAGGATTTTATGGTTTCTGTTTAAATATTGATATTGACATGGAAAATAAAAAATAAGTCTACTTTCACACTAGCGGCAGGACGGATCCGACAGGCTGTTCACCCTGTCGGATCCGTCCTGCCGCTATTTTGCCGTGTCGCCGGACCGCCGCTCCGTTCCCATTGACTATAATGGAGACGGGGGCGGAGCTCCAACGCAGCGCGGCAGTGCACGGCGAAAGGCTGCCGGACTAAAAGTACTGCATGTCCGACTTTTTAGTCCAGCGGCCTCTCACAGCGAACTGCTGTGCTGCGCCGGAGCTCCGCCCCCGTCCCCATTATAGTCAATAGGGACAGAGCGGTGGTACAGCGGCACGGCGAAATAGCTGCAGGACGGATCCGACAGGGTCAACAGCCTGTCGGATCAGTCCTGCCGCTAGTGGGAAAGTAGCCTAACATGACCAAAAATTATTTAAACCCTTCCCAACATGTGGCGTACTAGGGGAGTCGGCGCCAAAGCAACTGGGTGCCTGCTCTTTCACACAGTAGACACCTGGACCTAATGTCCGCGACTAGAGATGAGCGAATTTCTAAAAAATTTGATTCAGCCGGTTCGCCAAATTTTCCGAAAAGATTTGATTCGACCCGAATTTATTTGCGGTGAATCGCGTGAAAAAACAGCTGTGCCTTGCAGTAACACGCATAGGGAGTCTGCTATGGTAGTGAAACATTACTGTGAGTCAGTATGACACGCAGATGACAGGCGCCGCTCTTAGAATCACTGCACACTTCACTTATTTGGGCAGTCACGGGGCCAAAACTGACCAAATAACTCGTGTGAACTCAGCCTTACAGGTCGATGTTAGCGCCAGGTATAAAGAACCATGCAGAGGCCCAAGATCCTACTGTAGTGTGAAAGAGCGCATTCCTTTTACACCGTCGTCAGCTGACTCCACATAGATGTCTACAGAACCTGTTCTGTTAAAAGCTTATACAAGTAGAGCCCCCCTGACAGACTGGACAGGGTGTCACCAGTAAGTTTGTGTTGACGTCACTGATTATTTTGCCCTACCTCTGATCCGTCAGAACAATAACTCCCTCAAAAAAAGGATCCTGTCTGTTGAGCATCCGCCTTCACTAGATCAGCATTTGGCCAGTAATCCATCAGTATTGCTAAAGCCCCCCAAAAAACAGGAGTGGATCCAAAACTTGGATGACACATATTTGCATGTCTTTTGTGTTTTGTACCCACTCCTGCTTTTGGCTACCACATCATAAGCCAATTCTGATGGGACCATACAGGCCTTAAAGCTGCTACACAGACAGGATTCGTTGTGCATCTCATTTTTCCTTCTTTCTGACAGATCAGCAAAAAGGTCAAATAAATGATTATGTCAACCAGGCCAAAAGGGCAAAATAGTGGCCAAGTCATGGAGTGGGGAGGGTGGGAGAACAGCTTGAGAAGTCCACAGAGTGGCCCAATGACATAGTGTTGAAGTAGCAGCAGCATGAGGAGACCACAGATTGGCCTATTTACATAGTGTTGAGGTCGCAACAGCATGAGGAAGCCACAGAGTGGCCCAGTGACATAGTGTTGATTTAGCAGCAGCACGAGGAGGCCACAGAGTGGCAAGGTGACATAGTGTGGAGGTGGCAGCAGCATGAGGAGGCCGCAGAGTGGCCCAGTGACATGGTGTTGATTTAGCAGCAGCATGAGGAGGTCACAGAATGACAAGGTGACATAGTGTGGAGGTGGCAGCAGCAGCAGCATGAGGGGTCCACAGAGTGGCCCAGTGACATAGTGTTGAGTTAGCAGCAGCATTAGGAGACGACAGAGTCGCAAGGTGACACAGTGTGGAGGTGGCAGCAGCAACATGAGGAGGCTACAGAGTGGCCCAGTGACACAGTGTTGATTTAGCAGCAGCATGAGGAGACCACAGAGTGGCAAAGTGACATAGTGTGGAGGTGGCATCAACAGCAGCATGAGGAAGCCACAAAGTGGCCCAGTGACATAGTGTTGATTTAGCAGCAGCATGAGAAGACCACAGAGTGGCAAGGTGACACAGTGTGGAGGTGGCAGCAGCAGCAACATGAGGAGGCCACAGACTGGCAAGGTAACATAGTGTTGTTAGCAGCAGCATGAGGAGGCCACAGACTGGCAAGGTGACATAGTGGGGAGGTGGCAGCAGCAGCATGAGGAGACCACAGAGTGGCCCATTTGCATAGTGTTGAGGTGGCAGCAGCATGAGGAAGCCACAGAGTGGCCCAGTGACATAGTGTTGAGTTAGCAGCAGCATGAGGAGGCCACAGAGTGGCAAGGTGACATAGTGTGGAAGCAGCAGCAGCAGCATGATGAGGCCACAGAGTGGTAATGTGACATAGTGATGAGTTAGCAGCAACATGAGGAGGCCACAGACTGGCAAGGTGACATAGTGTGGAGGTGGCAGCAGCAGCATGAGGAGGCCACAGAGTGACACAAAGACAGAGTGTGGAGGTGGCAGCAGCATGAGGAGGCCACAGACTGGCAAGGTGACATAGTGTGGAGGTGGCAGCAGCATTAGGAGGCCACAGACTGGCAAGGTGACATAGTGTTGAGTTAGCAGCAGTATGAGGAGGCCACAGACTGGCAAGGTGACATAGTGGGGAAGTGGCAGCAGCAGCATGAGGAGACCACAGAGTGGCCCATTTGCATAGTGTTGAGGTGGCAGCAGCATGAGGAAGCCACAGAGTGGCCCAGTGACATAGTGTTGAGTTAGCAGCAGCATGAGGAGGCCACAGACTGGCAAGGTGACATAGTGTGGAGGTGGCAGCAGCAGCATGAGGAGACCTAAGTGGTGAGGTGGCAGCAGCATCAGGAGACCACAGAGTGCCTCGGTGACAGAGTGGGGAGGTGGGTGTCAATAACAGTACCAGCTGATTGTGGTGGGTGTAAGAAGGAGCACTTTGCATCAGATGTGTGGCATCAGGCGGGTGGCAGTATCAGAATAGTAGCTGAGGCAGGTAGCCAGAAGAAACCGGTCTTTTTTGTCAAGGTTTGGGTTAGGCAGCATGGATGATCTAATCTGATGCATCTGGCATTGGTGGGTGGAAATCCTGGCTGATCCACACCTTATTCATCTTGACAAAGGTCAGTCTCTTCACATTTTGAGTGGACAGGCGAGTTCTCCTAAACACCCGCTCTGATGCCACATTACTGGCCGGGCAAAACAGCTTTTCCAGGGCAAACTCGGCTAGTTGCGGCCACAAATCTAGTTTGGCTGCCCAGTAGTCCAGTGGATCTTCAATGTGGGGTGGCAGGGTGCTGTCCAAGTATGCCACCACCTGCTGGTTCAGGTTCTGCTCCAGGTCTAGCTGCTGCTGCTGGTGAGTAGTTTATTCACTAGGCGGGTTAAGAAAGCTGCTCATCATCGACTCTAGACACAAGCTGCTGCTGATGGAGCTGGTACTGCTCCCACCCTGCCACATCAACCATAGCAGTGGAACAAGAGCGCAGAGGGCCCCCCTGCGAGAGGATGAACGATGGCGCAGATAGGCAGTGACCCACTGACTACATAGCATGTCTCAATAGTAGTTAGTTTGTCCTCGCTCTCAGCGAGTATAAAAAAGGCCCCCATTTTGGACCGGTAGCAAGGGTCCAACAAGGTGGAGAGCCAGAGGTCATCCCTCTGCCGAATGGTGACAATTCAGCTGTCACTACCCAAGCAAGTGAGCAGCGGGCCATTTGCGCAAGTGACTCGGAGGGACTCTCTGCCTCCATCTCCACTGCATACTGCCACGGTGTGCCTGGGTCATCTGCCTCATCTTCCTCATTTCCCTCTTGCTCCTCCGGCTGCTCCTCCTCTCCTGTCACCTGTGTAGAAAAACCACCCATTTTGCTACACATTGCTTGTGCTCCAATGTCCTCCTCCTCCTCCAGTTCATCCCCAACAAGGTTCATGTGGCTGTGAGATGTAGGCGCCACGTCTCTAGTCCCCTGACTAGCCAGATTTACCAGCATCTGTTCCAGGATATGAATCAGTGGAATGACGTTGTTCATCCTGTAGTCCTGGCGACTGAAAAATAATGTGGCCTCCTCAAAGGGCCTGAGCAAACGGCAGGTGTCACGCATGAGCTGCCACTGGCTGACATCGAAGTTACACAGGGGAGTACTCCTGTCCACTTGGATCATCAAGAAAACGTTTATGGCCTTTCTCTGTTCATATAGTTGGTCCAACATATGGAGGGTGGAATTTCAACGGATGGAAACATCGTATAGCAGCCTATGCTGGGAGACGCCGTTCTGCCGCTGCAGCTCAAGGAGGGTGTGCTTGGCAGTGTACGAGTGGCTGAAGTGCATGCAAAGTTTCCTGGCCATTTTTAGTATGTTTTGCAGATGGGTGGAAGACTTCAGGAACTGCTTGACAACCAGATTGAACACGTGCGCCATGCAGGGCGCATGGCTCAGCCCTCCATGACGCAGCGCCGCCACCATGTTCTTCCCATTGTCGGTCACCATGGTTCTGATTTTGAGTTGTCACGTAGAAAGCCAGGATTCGATTTCTTGATGAAATATGTGGAGCAGTTCCTCCCCTGTGTGACTCCATTCGCCCAGGCAAATGAGGTGTAGAACAGCGTGACACCGCCGTGCTCTGCACATGTGGTATGCGGGAGGAGAACTGTGAATTGTCCCTGCAGTGGAGGCTGAGGACACGATGGAGGATGAGGAGGCAGAGGCAGACATTGTCGCAGGACCAACGTCGATGAGGAAGCGGCCTCACCTGGCCAAGTTGCTGGTTTGGCTGTACAGGAACCACATTTCCCCAGTGGGCCGTAAAGGACATATATTGTCCTTGACCTTAGTTACAGCTCCACACATTGGCGCTGCCGTGCACTTTGGCAGACACTGACAGGCTCAAGGACTGGCCCACTTTCTGTTCTACATATTTGTGCAGGGCTGGTACTGCCTTTTTGGCAAATAAATGACAGCTTGGGACTCTCCACCTTGGCTCGGCACAAGCCATCAGTTCTCTGAAAGGTGCAGAGTCCACCACGTGGAAAGAGAGGGAATGAAGCAACAGCAACTTGGCCAGAAGCACATTCAGCTTCTGCGCCGTTGGATGAGTACACGAAGGCCCGGACTGGTCCACCGGCAAGCCGGCGAAATCCTCAGTGGGCCCCTTGCCTGTCTGCTTATACTAGTCAGCTGCCTGCTGACAAGCGCTGTTGTAATAAACAGTGCAGAATTTACCATAGGCACAGTGTGTATGTAGCAAGCAGCCAGATGATCTGGACTGTCATCCAGCTGCTTGTCCTCTTGTATAGCTGGCACAGTGCTGCGGAGCCGATCTTACTCAACTGTGGGTCCCGCCTCCTGACATCTGCTCTCACTACGTGCATCCGTCATCTAGCTGTCACTGCACAGTGAGAGAGCTCTCCTGCTGCCTGCCCGTGTTCCAGAGGTTGAGCAGAGCACGGGAGTTCAGGGTGGGAGAATGTGATGACAGGGTAGGAGAAGAGAAGCAGGAGGCTCTTTTTCAAATAAAGCTACAAAAAAGCTCCAGGCAAGACAGTCCCCAAGTCCCTAAAGTAATGGGAGAAAAAGAAAATTTACTGAGAGATAAAAAAAATAAAAATGCTCATGTTTTTACTGTTCCCCACTCTCAAAATTACAACTCCCAGCATGCCCTATCAGATGCAGACCTTCAGGACCTGCTGAGAGTTGTAGTTTCCCTCACTGCAAAATGCAAACTGCTGTGGCTTCTGCTGCTACCGTATATACGCTGCATTGAATGGAGATAAGCCATGAAAGAACACTGCATCAAAAGTGGATATGTCTGTTCTTGAGACAGTTGTGGGTTTAACCCCTTCAGGACAGGGCCATTTTAATTTTTTTTATTTTTTTTTTACTCTCAGCCCTCCCAGAGCCATAACTTTTTTTTTCCATTCACATAGCTGTATGACAGCTTGTTTTTTTGCGGGATTAGTTGTACGTTTTAACGGCACCATTTACGGCTGCATACAATGTAGTCGGAAATGGGAACTTTTTTTAAATGGCACCTTGACTTCTTCACAGAAGTTCGGATTTGGGTTAGGTGTTGTGTAGATTTTATTATTTTCCCTTATAACCATGTTATATAATAGCAATTTTAATACAGAATGCTTAGTAAAATAGGGATGGAGGGGTTAAAAATTTTTTTTTGAACTCACCTTAATCCACTTGTTCGTGCAGCCCGGCTTCTCTTCTTTCTTCTTCTTTGAGGAAAAGGACCTGTGGTGATGTCACTGCGCTCATCACATGGTTAGTCACATGATCCATCACCACGGCGATTGATCATGTGATGGACCATGTGATGAGCGCAGTGACGTCACCACAGGTCATTTTTCCTCCTGGACAGCAAAGAAGAAGACAGAAGAGAAGCCAGGCTGCGCGAACAAGTGAATGAGGTGAGTTAAATTATTATATATTTTTTTTAACCCCTCTTCAGCCCTATTTTACTAAGCATTCTGTATTAAGAATGCTATTATTTTACCTTATAACCATGTTATAAGGGAAAATAATAATGATCGGGTTCCCATCCCGATCATCTCCTAGCAACCATGCATGAAAATCGCACCACATCCGCACTTGCTTGCGGATGCTTGCGATTTTCACGCAGCCCCATTCACTTCTATGGGGCCTGCATTGCGTGAAAAACGCACAAAATAGAGCATGCTGCGATTTTCACGCAACGCACAAGTGATGTGTGAAAATTACCGCTCATGTGCACAGCCCCAGAGAAATGAATGGGTCCGGATTCAGTGCGGGTGCAATGCGTTCACCTCACGCATTGCACCCGCGCGGAAATCTCGCCCCTGTGGAAGGGGCCTAACTGCACCGCTGAACGGCAAATAATACTTTTTTTCCCCTACTAATACACACAAAAAAGGGCTGTAATTTTCTCACTTCACCACACAGCGGCTAATAAGCCCTTTTTTCCCACTAATACACTCCAAAAAAGCTTTAGAACATATAAATGCATCTCTGAACGCCAAATAATACTTTTTTTTGCCACTAATACACGCCAAAAAGGGCTGTAATTTCATCAATTCACCACACAATCGCAAATAATAAAAATATTTGCCACTAATACAAGCCAAAAAAGCTTTAGAACATATAACTGCATCGCTGAACAGCAAATAATACTTTTTTTTCCCACTAAAACACACCAAAAAGGGTTGTAATTTTTCTCACTTCACCACACAACGGATAATAAGCCCTTTTTCCCACTTATACTTGCCAAAAAAGGCTTTAGAACATATAACTGCACTGCACAAGGGCTAATAAGAGGTATAAATATTTCTTAGTAATGCACCCTGTTAATGTCTGTATCACAGAGCATTTGCATCCCAATTAAGAGAACGGTTTGCTGGAATTACAGAGGTATCATCTGTTGCAAACCTGAAAGCAGCAGTATAATGGCAATTTGTATCTCCAGTCAGTGCAGCAAGGTGTAATAGGATTGGACCCTGTTCTCCTTTTATAGTGTGGAGTAATTCCTACCTATCCTTTCCCTACACTAATGATCTTTACCTGAACTTTTATTCAGCAAAATAAAAGTTTTAGGCCTCTTTCACACGGGCGTCATGTTTTGGCCCGGATAAGATGCGGGTGCGTTGCGGGAAAATGCACGATTTTTCTGCATGAGTGCAAAACATTGTAATGCGTTTTGCACGCGCGTGAGAGAAATAGGCATGTTTGGTACCCAAACCCGAACTTCTGGTTTGGGTTAGGTGTTGTGTAGACTGTATTATTTTCCCTTATTACATGGTTATAAGGGAAAATAATAGCATTCTTAATACAGAATGCATAGTACAATAGGGCTGGAGGGGTTAAAAAAAAAAAAAAAAAATTTAACTCACCTTAATCCACTTGTTCGCGCAGCCCGGCTTCTCTTCTGTCTTCTTCTTCTTTGAGGAATAGGACCTTTGATGTCGTCACTGCGCTCATCACATGGTCCATTTTACCATGGCGGTGGATCATGTGTCGGACCACGTGATGAGCGCAGTGATGTCACCACAGGTCCTTTTCCTACTGCACAGCAAAGATGAAGACAGAAGAGAAGCCGGGCTGCGCGATCAAGTGGATTAAGGTGAGTTAAATAATTTTAATTTTTTTTTAACCCCTCCAGCCCTATTGTTCTATGCATTCTGTATTAAGAATGCTATTATTTTCCTTTATAACCATGTTATAAGAGAAAATAATAATGATCGGGTCCCCATCCCGATCGTCTCCTAGAAACCATGCGTGAAAATCGCACCGCATCCGCACTTGCTTGCGGATGCTTGCGATTTTCACGCAGCCCCATTCACTTCTATGGGGCCTGCGTTGCGTGGAAAACGCACAAAGAGGAGCAGGCTGCGATTTTTACTCAACGCACAAGTGATGCGTGAAAATCACCGCTCATCTGCACAGCCCCATAGAAATGAATGGGTCCGGATTCAGTGCGGGTGCAATGCGTTCACCTCACGCATCGCACCCGCGCGGAAATCTCGCCCGTCTGAAAGAGGCCTTAAAGTCTTTCCTAACACTGTCCCTAGCGCCTGCTGACGTCTCTTCCTGCACTAAGTATACTGGAAAATGGCTGAATCCAAGATGGCTGAGGCTATTTGTAGGGCTGTGACATCACAGGCTGCTGATTGGCTGCATGCATGGCATTGTGGGTGATCCCTCGTTCCCAGAGTTCTTTGTTCCATGTCCTAACATGTGCAGCAGCCATTTTAGGAAAAAATGTAATTCGTTACCACGAAGCGTGGACAGGTTTGTTCCAGGTGCTATTATTGACTGCATACAACAAGCTATCCATTTAAATCTCTATTACAGTATTTTAGGAAAATATCGGGACGTCATATATTGGACAGTCACCATATTGATTGGTTTTACCAGAAGATTTAATTCATCCTATTCCAAATATCCTATGATACATTGTCAGAGTTATTTATTTATATACATTGTGGAGTATATATTTTATGCTGTATACATATTTTATCAATTCAATTTTTATCTTTATTTTCATCTTTTTAATTATCAATGAATTTATTGCATGTACTATTATAGAGTATCTATAATTGGGTCCAGGTATTTGGTGTTCCCAACCAAATATTATCATCTAACCTTTAGCCAACTAAAAGGTAATATAAACTAGACAGTCTAAAGATACACCAGAGACATTAGCAGATTAGTAGTGTCATCGTGTAAAATTCACTAGGCTGACCAGAAGTCTATATTGAGTATCTTTGACAATCACTACCTGAACATTGCCCAAGACAAATTTTCTCAGTACAAATGCCTATTTTGTATTTTCTTTGTATATCATGTGTTTTAATACAGCATTTGATACTTATTGAGGAAAGACACAATTTCATATAATTATTTAGCTTTTCAGTCTTAAAGGGGTTTTCTGGGATATTTTTTATTGATAACCTATCCTTCCTTCATCTAGCTGATCGGCAGCAGTGCCAGGTGTCGGACCCCCCTCCCGATCTGATATTGATGACCTATCCTGAGCATAGGTCATCAATAAAAATATCTTGGAAAAACCCTTTAAGGCCCTATTACTCTGAGTGATTTTCATCCCAGTTAATGGGAAAACGCATCCATAGGAACTCCCAGTAATCAATAGAGCTGATTGAAGAAGGAATGACTGCAGTAGCAAAAGTTCCTCCCCCATATACTTTACATCGGTTTGTGTAATAAGCTGATGCAAATGAACGCTGATCGACCCGCATTTATCTTAACCAAACATTGGGCAATTTGCGGTCCGCAGAACGGGCATGGGCAGCACACGTTCGTGGGCAAGAGGCCTTATACTTTCTCTCCTTTAACGATCCACTCCTGATTTTGGCTTCCAAACCTGCATCAAAAAACCTGACCATGTGGTTGCACCCAAATAGTTCCAACATACTCCACAGTGCCAAACAGCAGAGTTTACTCAGGTTGGTCCAAACGGGGCTTGCAATCTAATGTCCCCATTTCAGGCACACAAACACTAGGACAAATTTCATGGGAAGCCAAATAATTGATCAGTACGTATTTGATGCTTTGAAAGAAACCGTACTGCTCAGAGTAAACCCACACACATAGAAGTCATACATACTCCATGTAGATGCTGCCCTTGGTCAGATTTGAATCCAGGTCCTCAATGCTGCAGCCCAACTACTAACTGTATCATATGCAATTACCACTCAAGGTTTAGTAAGTGTTGCTTCTTATCTGCCTTTGAATCCCTAATAGAGCTGGATAGGTTAAAGGGTTTGGAATTTATATCAAGGCTAAATTGTTAAGTGATAATTAGCTAAAACAATGTGAACTAGCAAACGCAAAGTTCATATAATTCATTCAGTGCACACAACACTAATGCGCAGACAGAGATGACATGAAGAATTGCCACCGATCCTCATTACTGATAATTAGGCGACATCTGCCTCTCAGTTCATCTACGCTTATCTGAACATCAGGCAATGATCAATATCTCTTCTTCTCTTTCATTGTGCTACTGACTGACACTATATCTCAATATACTACGTGCAAATCCTACATTTACATTATGGTGTATTTGTGTAGTCAACTGAAGATGCATGTAAATCCGTAAAAAACAATCAGACTAAAAAACAATTGTTTTTTACGGATTTACTTGGTTTTCAGTTGGTAACTGAAAGACTGGGCTCCAGTAGGTTGCTGGTGCAGCTTCTCTATATTGTTATATTGAAGATGCATGTATTCACTGCTTAATATAAAGAGGACTAATCACCACTTATGAAATTTTTCATAAAATAACAATTCTACAATATCTTAACTAGTCTGACTGAAGTCCCTACCTGGAAGTGTAGTGGCGCATGAATAGTCGCTGCTCCGGAAGCAAAACCACTGTGCTTGCACCGCTATTCGGAGCAGCAGTTCAGGCATGAGATTGTCAAGGCCAGGCAAAATGTTTGGCCTTGTCCATCAAGCGGCAGGGACAGCTCCTAGCAGGCGAAGAACTCTTGCTGATGAGACAATTTTGCTCATCTCTTAGGCTGGGTTCAGACCTGAGCGTCTTTGATATGCGCGTTTAACGCGCGTTTTTGACGTGCGTTTTTGAGGAGCGTTTTTTGCAATAGTAAACGCGCGTTTGACGCGCGTTTGTGTGATTGACTGCAATGTCCTATGGCCACAAACGCGCGTCAAAACGCCCCAAAGAAGCTCAAGTACTTGTTTGAGCGTAGGGCGTTTTACAGCGCGTTTTTCAGCGCTGTAAAACGCTCAAGTGAGAACCAGGGCCATAGGGAAGCATTGGTTTTCATGTGTTGAGCGTTTTACAGCGCGTTTGAACGCGCTGTAAAACGCTCAAGTGTGAACCCAGCCTAAGATTGTCCATACAAAGCTGTTAGTGCCAGACTGTAGGGGCCCATCCCTGTGATAAGAGGTATGGTAACAGCCAGTTGTCTATATATTAAGAAATGCTCAGGATAGGTCATCAATATCTGATCGGTGATGGTCCCGACTGCCTGAACCTCTGCTGATCAGTTGTTTGAAGAGAATACAGCTCTTGTACAAGCACTGCGTTCTCTTCAAATAGCTGATAGGGAGGGGTTCCAGCAGTCGGACCCTCACTGATCTGATATTGATGACCTGTCCTAAGGATAGGCCATCAATATGGGGAAAGCAAAAACAAACTTTAACTAAAACAGACACGGAAGAAGTGGTGACAGGCTCACAAAGTGTATGTATGGTACTGCACATGGAAGGGTTTCAGTGCCAGCAGAAAAGACCCTGCACCTCACTGCTTCCACTGCTGCCTTAGATTGATTGTCAAAGTCAGATGGCGAACACAGAAACTACAGTAGGTTGAAGTTCTGCAGTCATCCGTAAAGTTACATAGGCCAATCTACAGATAGTTTATGTGCTGCATTGTCTGCCATGATATGTTTCCTTAGGAAAGCCACAAAGTATCCCCACATACAGTCCTGATCAAAAGTTTAAGACCACTTGAAAAATGGCAAAAAATCATATTTTACATTGTTGGATCTTAGCAAGGTTCCAAGTAGAGCTTCAACATGCAACAAGAAGAAATGGGAGTGAGACAAAACATTTTTTGAGCATTCAATTAATTGAAAATAACGATTAAACTGAAACAGGCTGTTTTTCAGCTGATCAAAATTTTAGGACCACATGCCTTTAAAAGGCCAAATCTGTGCAAAGATGTGGATTCATTCTCATTTTCTGTCAGGTAGTCGCACGTTGTGATGGCAAAGGCAAAAAAACTCTCCCTTTTTGAAAGCATAAGCAGGGTCTCTCACAGCGCGCCATCGCTGCTGAGGTGGGACGCAGTAAGACAGTCATTTGGAATTTCTTAAATGATCCTGAGGGTTATGGAACAAAAAAGTCAAGTGGAAGACCCAACAAAAATTTCATCAGCACTGAGCCAGAGGATCCAATTGGCTGTCCATCAAGACACTGGACGATCCTCGACCAAAATTAAGGCCCTTACTGGTGCTGACTGCAGCCCCATAACCATCAGACGGCATCTGAGACTGAAGGGCTTCAAAAACAAAAAACGTCTTCAAAGATCTCGTCTCCTTGAACGCCACAGAACTGCTTGTTTGGACTTTGCAAGAGAGCACCAAACATGGGACATTCAAAGGTGGAAGAAAGTTTTATTCTCGGATGAGAAAAAATTTAACCTTGATGGTCCTGATGGTTTCCAACGTTACTGGTATGACAAGCAGATCCCACCTGGGGGCGCTATAATGGTCTGGGGTGCTTTTTCCTTCAGTGGAACAATGGAGCTTCAGGAAGTGCAGGGGCGTCAAACGGCCGCTGGCTATGTCCAGATGTTGCAGAGAGCATTCCTCATGACTGAGGGCCCTCGTCTGTGTGGTAACGACCAGGTTTTTCAACAGGACAACGCTACAGTACACAATGCCCGCAGGACAAGGGACTTCTTCCAGGAGAATAACATCATTCTTTTGGCCCATCCTGCATGTTTCCCTGATCTAAATCCAATTGAGAACCTTTGGGGATGGATGGCAAAGGAAGTTTACAAAAATGGACAACAGTTCCAGACAGTAGATGGCCTTCGTGCGGTCGTCTTCACCACTTGGAGAAATGTTCCCACTCACCTCATGGAAACGCTTGCATCAAGCATGCCGAAGCAATTTTTTTTAAGTGATAAACAATAACGGCGGAGCTACTCATTACTGAGTTCATGTTTGGAAGTTGGATTTCTGTTTTGGGGGTTTAGTTTTTTTTTTGGAGGTGTGGTCCTAAACTTTTGATCAGCTGAAAAACAGCCTGTTTCAGTTTATTAGTTGTTTTCATTAAATTGAATGCTCAAAAAATGTTTTGTCTCACTCCCATTTCTTCTTGTTGCATGTTGAAGCTCTACTTGGAACCTTGTTAAGATCCAGCCTTGCTAAATATGATTTTTTGCCATTTTTCAAGTGGTCCTTAACTTTTGATCAGGACTGTATGTTGTCCTTTTGGTGCAAGGTTGAAATCCACTATATACCATATGATACTGATACTAAAATATTAACTAAAAAGTTTTAAGTTCATTTAAAACGTTTCCTATTCAATGATCATCTATATTCTATAGCACGGCTAAATACTGGGGCATATTGTGGAAACATGTGTCAGCAATAGCTACATATGATGGGATTTTTTTTTTTAATTAATGCGCAGAAGGTATTTATAGCATGACTTAATTGCCAGAACTTGGCTTTGCCCCAATTGGGATGTTGCACTTTTTTTCTGAGAAAACAAATGATTTTAGAGCAATCTAGTCTTGGAATCCAGGCTGGTTACGGAATGCAGTCCTAGGTAGAAAGAAGTGGAGCAATGAAATAGTTTGATAGAGCTGCGTGTATCACTGGTCGGAATGTAATGTGTCATTTGCATTAGTGGTAATAAAAATAATCATAGACAAGTATAAATCAATGAAATAGAAAACAAATCAGCAATATTTAAGGCTAATACACCTGCTGTTGGCGAGTTTTTGGGTTTCCTTGAACCCTATGGTTCTTAATTCTTTGTCTGATTAATTTAAAGGAAATGTGTCTATAGAAAAAAAATCTAGTTTTTATGTTGACATATTTTTATGTCATTTTAAATGTTCATATCACTAGCTATACAGTATATATTTTTTTAATCCTATAAATCCAGTTTTTACACTGGCCGCTTTGCCTAATAATACATTTCACTGCCTAGTCTGATATAGTCACTTTTCAACAGTCTTCTCATTATCATCACAGGCATTACTACAATGAGAGATAACAAATACATGTATATACAGTTGCAAGAAAAAGTATGTGAACCCTTTGGAATTATATGGATTTCTGCACAAATTGGTCATAAAATGTGATCTGATCTTCATCTAAGTCACAACAATAGACAATCACAGTCTGCTTAAACTAATAACACACAAAGAAATAAATATTAACATGTTTTTATTGAACACACCATGTAAACATTCACAGTGCAGGTGGAAAAAGTATGTGAACCCCTAGACTAATGACATCTCCAAGAGCTATTTGGAGTGAGGTGTCAGCCAACTGGAGTCCAATCAATGAGATGAAATTGGAGGTGTTGGTTACAGCTGCCCTGCCCTATAAAAAACTCACACCAGTTCTGGCTTTGCTTTTCACAAGAAGCATTGCCTGATGTGAATGATGCCTCGCACAAAAGAGCTCTCAGAAGACCTACGATTAAGAATTGTTGACTTGCATAAAGCTGGAAAGGGTTATAAAAGTATCTCCAAAAGCCTTGCTGTTCAGCAGTCCATGGTAAGACAAATGGTCTATAAATGGAGAAAGTTCAGCACTGCTGCTACTCTCCCTAGGAGTGGCCGTCTTGTAAAGATGACTGCAAGAGCACAGCGCAGACTGCTCAATAAGGTGAAAAAGAATCCTGGAGTGTCAGCTAAAGACTTACAAAAGTCTCTGGCATATGCTAACATCCCTGTTAGCGAATCTACGATACGTAAAACACTAAACAAGAAGCAAGCCACTGCGGTCCAAAAAAAACATTGCTGCACGTTTACAGTTTGCACAAGAGCACCTGGATGTTCCACAGCAGTACTGGCAAAATATTCTGTGGACAGATGAAACCAAAGTTGAGTTGTTTGGAAGAAACACACAACACTATGTGTGGAGAAAAAGAGGCACAGCACATCAACATCAAAACCTCATCCCAACTGTGAAGTATGGTGGTGGGGGCATCATGGTTTGGGGCTGCTTTGCTGTGTCAGGGCCTAGACGGATTGCTATCATCGAAGGAAAAATTAATTCCCAAGTTTATGAAGACATTTTGCAGGAGAACTTAAGGCCATCTGTCCACCAGCTGAAGCTCAACAGAAGATGGGTGTTGCAACAGGACAAGGACCCAAAGCATAGAAGTAAATCAACAACAGAATGGCTTAAACAGAAGGAAATACGCCTTCTGGAGTGGCCCAGTCAGAGTCCTGACCTCAACCCAATTGAGATGCTGTGGCATGACTTCAAGAAAGCGATTCACACCAGACATCCCAAGAATAGTGCTGAACTGAAACAGTTCTGTAAAGAGGAATAGTCAAGAATTACTCCTGACCGTTGTGCACGTCTGATCTGCAACTACAGGAAACGTTGGGTTGAAGTTATTGCTGCCAAAGGAGGTTCAACCAGTTATTAAATTCAAGGGTTCACATACTTTTTCCACCTGCACTGTGAATGTTTACATGGTGTGTTCAATAAATACATGGTAACATTTAATTCTTTGTGTGTTATTAGTTTAAGCAGACTGTAATTGTCTATTGTTGTGACTTAGATGAAGATCAGATCACATTTTATGACCAATTTGTGCAGAAATCCATATCATTTCAAAGGGTTCACATACTTTTTCTTGCAACTGTAGATAACACAGGACCCACCATTTACAATAGGTGATGTTCTAGCTTATCTGTTCTTTCCCTGTACAATGCACAGAGCGTGCCTAGAAAACTCTGCCATAGAAGTCAATGAGGTCCCCTTCTGTCCCTTGTGTCTATGGCCCATGGTGGCTGCTGCAAAGCACATATCTAACTGCTGTCAACAGCTCAGGCAAGATGACTGTTCAAATAATAGCCTATGGTAGAGAATTGTTAAATATAAACCCAGTGCACCCAAGGGCATATGTACCATAGAGGAAACCCACTTTCTTGTTATGGGACCCATGATAAAGTGGGGCCCAGGTCTGGACAGCCCTTCCCCTTTTCCCAATGGGAATTGCGATATTGAACTAGTCTACCTTATCCCCAAGCAATAAGCCTTCACAGCAATAAGCATTGGGCTCACATGTATCCAGATGATCAAATGTGGTGGCATGAAACAGCAAAGAAAGTTAGGCTACTTTCACATATGCGGCAGAGTGATCCGGCAAGCAGTTCCATTGGCGTATGCCAACTGATGGCATTAGTAAGACTGATCAGGATCCTGATCAGTCAAAAAAATGCATTGAAATGGTGGATCCGTCTTTCTGGTTTTATCCGGCAAAACGGATCCGGCATTTTTTTTTAACCTTTTTTTCGGTCTGAGCATGCGCAGACCAGAAGGTGGGATCCGTAATTCCGGTATTTTGAATGCCGGATCCAGCACTAATACATTCCTATGTAAAAAAATGCCGGATCTGGCATTCAGGCAAGTCTTCAGTTTTTTTCGCCAGTGATAAAACCGTAGCATGTTGCGGTTTTATCTTTTGCCTGATCAGTCAAAATGACTGAAATGAAGACATCCTGATGCATCCTGAACGGATTACTCTCCATTCAGAAAGCATGGGGATATATCTAATCAGTTATTTTCCGGTATAGAGCCCCTAGGACGGAACTCTATGACGGAAAAGAAAAACGCTAGTGTGAAAGTACCCTTAGGAGTTGTACTTTAGTCCGATTCAGTATAATGGATGCAAAATGATATTGGGTCCAGTGACCCAATATGACCATGATCTCTATGTAGCCCCAGCCTAAAAACATGGAATGGTAATTACTTGGTGTTCTTAACCCCTTAAGGACTTAGGACGTACCGGTACGCCATTTTTGCCGACTCCTTAAATTATTCAGCGGGCATCCTGTCACAACGCCTGGGGGGGGGGGTCATGTGACCCCCCCGCATCGGCGATCGCCGCAAACCGCAGGTCAATTCAGACCTGCGGTTTGCGGTTTTACCTTATCCGGCGGGCGGCGGTCCCATCGGGTCCCCATGCGGCTGTAGGGGGGACCCGATGGCATGGAAGGCAGCACGATGCCTTCCTTAGGCATCTGCACTGCCTTCCGGTGACGAGCCTGTGAGATCCAGCCCCCTAGATCTCACAGGCCGGAAGCTGTATGAGTAATACACACAGTATTACTCATACAGCCAATGCATTCCAATACAAAAAGTTGAAGTCCCAAAGTGGGACAAAAAATAAAGTAAAAAAAAAGTTTTAAAAATAAAGTTCGCCCCGAAAAATTAAAAGTTTCAAGTAAAAATAAACAAAAAAGTAATTTTCCCCAAATAAAGTAAAATAAAATTAATAAAAAATAGGAAAAATAAAAAAAGTAGACATATTAGGTATCGCTGCGTCCTTATCGACCGGCTCTATAAACATATCACATGACCTAACCCCTCAGATGAACACCGTAAAAAAAAAAAAAAAAAAACTGTGCTAAATAAACCATTTTTTTGTCACCTTACATCACAAAAAGTACAACAGCAAGCAATCAAAAAGGCGTTTGCCCACCAAAATAGTACCATCTCATCCCGCAAAAAATGAGACCCTACCTAAGATAATCGCCCAAAAACTGAAAAAAACTATGGCTCTCAGAATATGGAAACACTAAAACATGATTTTTTTGGCTTCAAAAATGAAATCATTGTGTAAAACTTACATAAATAAAAAAAAAGTATACATATTAAGTATCGCTGCGTCCGTACCGACCGGCTCTATAAAAATATCACATGACCTAACCCCTCAGATGAACACCGTAAAAAAAAATTAAATAAAAACTGTGCTAAATAAACCATTTTTTGTCACCTTACATCACAAAAAGTGTAATAGCAAGCGATCAAAAAGTCACACGCACCCCAAAATAGTGCCAATAAAACCGTCATCTCATCCCGCAAAAATAATACCCTACCCAAGGTAATCGCCCAAAAACTGAAAAAATTATGGCTCTCAGACTATGGAAACACTAAAACATGATTTTTTTGCTTCAAAAATGAAATCATTGTGTAAAACTTACATAAATAAAAAAAAAAGTATACATATTAGGTATCGCAGCGTCCATAAAAACTTGCTGTTGTAAATAGGGATGAGCGAACCCGAACTGTATAGTTCGGGTTCGTACCGAATTTTGGGGTGTCAGTGACACGGACCCGAACCCGAACATTTTCGTAAAAGTCCGGGTTCGGTGTTCGGCGCTTTCTTGGCGCTTTTTGAAAGGCTGCAAAGCAGCCAATCAACAAGCGTCATACTACTTGCCCCAAGAGGCCATCACAGCCTTGCCTACTATTGGCATGGCTGTGATTAGCCAGTGCAGCATGTGACCCAGCCTCTATATAAGCTTGGGTCACGTAGCGCTGCACGTCACTCTGCTGATTCAAGCATAGGGAGAGGTTGCTGCTGCGACGTTAGGGCCAGATTAGGCAGATTAACTCCTCCAAAAGACTTCATTCTGTGATCGATCTCCAGCTGTGGATCATTGAAGTGCTAATATCGACTTGCTCACTTTTTTTTAGGCTGCCCAGAGCGTTTTTTGGTTCACTTTTTTCTGGGGTGATCGGCGGCCATTTTGAGGCTTGTGGTGCGCCAGCACAAGCTACCACCAAGTGCTTTTAACCATCAATAGTGTAGTTATTTTTTGCTATATCCTACATCAGCTGCAGGCTGAGCCTGTGTCACCGAAGTGCATTTAACCATCAACAGTCTGGTTATTTTTTGGCCTTATACTACATCAGGTGCAGGCTGAGCCTGTGTCACCCAAGTGCATTTAACCATCAACAGTCTGATTATTTTTTGGCCATATACTACATCAGGTATAGGCTGAGCCTGTGTCACCCAAGTGCATTTAACCATCAACAGTGTGGTTATTTTTTGGCCATATACTACATCAGGTGCAGGCTGAGCCTGTGTCACCCAAGTGCATTTAACCATCAATAGTGTGGTTATTTTTTGGCCATATACTACATCAGGGGCAAGTTGAGCCTGTCACCCAGCACCTAAAAAATAGACCTGACATTTCTATTCAACCAAATCTGTACTGTTTGAGCTGGTCAAGTTATTTGTAGTGACCGTAAAAGCACAGTTTTTGTTCTGGGGTGAAAAACTATTCCCAAATTTGACATTCTCAAAATAAGTAGTTTATGCTATATGAGGCCTACTTGAAATCTATCCCAAAAAGGATATCTTAGATTCAAGGTGCTGATAGTGTCATTCAGAAAAACTTAACACACACGCTACTGTGCAGATACAAGTCTAATTCTGTGATTAAACGTATACCTGTGTCACGGCTGTAAGTGAGCAACTAGAGCATACACAGAAAATAGAGCCACTGACCGGACCCAAACTAGGGAGGATAAAGGGTGACCCCTGTCAGACCCTCAAAGCTTTCCCTATGCTGCTAAGCACATACCCGGATCCTAATGGTGGAACGAGGCATGCCCGCGTACCTAAGACTGATGACCACTGTAACCCCTACAATAGTGGAAGGGGCACGGCCACCGGTGCCCTGCTCAGTATATGGAGGGAACCGTGGTCGCCTCAGATCCGGTCAGAAAACAAACAGATACACTACAATGTCTGCACACTTAGCTGAAGGTGCTGCGGCAGCAGAGAAGACGGATCCAAAGACAGGTGGCAATATCCGGAGTACTTGCTGCAGCAGAACAAAGGTCCAGTGAAAAGATAGCATACAAGTGAAGATACTCAAGCAAGAGCTACAACTCAAATGAGAAATATAATCCACACTCTACAAAAGGAGGAGGGGTGATTTAAAGGCAGAGAAATCAAACATAGGAGGAACAGCTGGAAGGAAGGAAACAGAAAGTAATGACCTCATCCCAGGGGCGGAGAAACAGAGCAGTGAGAACTCCTCCAAGCTCTGGTAGTGACATCATCACAGGGGTGGAGAAACAGAGCTGTGAGAACGTCTCAAAGCTCTGGTAGTGACAACCTGTCACACAGCGCAAAAAAAATTAGACCTCACATTTCTATTCAACCAAATCTGTACTGTTTGAGCTGGTGAAATTTTTTGTAGTGACCGTAAAAGCACAGTTTTTGTTCTGGGTTGAAAAACTATTCCCAAATTTGACATTCTCAAAATAACTAAGTAGTTTATGCTATATGAGGCCTACTTGAAATCTATCCCAAAAAGGATATCTTAGATTCAAGGTGCTGATAGTGTCATTCAGAAAAACTTAACACACACGCTACCGTGCAGATACAAGTCTAATTCTGTGATTAAACGTATACCTGTCACACAGCGCAAAAAAAAATAGGTCTCACATTTCTATTCAACCAAATCTGTACTGTTTGAGCTGGTCAAGTTATTTGTAGTGACCGTAAAAGCACAGTTTTTGTTCTGGGGTGAAAAACTATTCCCAAATTTGCCATTCTCAAAATTGTGGTGAACGGGAACAATGAGGAAAACATCTAATAAGGGACGCGTACGCGGACGTGGACATGGTCGTGGTGGTGTTAGTGGACCCTCTGGTGCTGTGAGAGGACATGGCCGTTCTTCCACAGCCACACGTCCTAGTGAACCAACTACCTCAGGTCCCAGTAGCCAGCAGAATTTACAGCGATATTTGGTGGGGCCCAATGCCGTTCTAAGGATGGTAAGGCCTGAGCAGGTACAGGCATTAGTCAATTGGGTGGCCGACAGTGGATCCAGCACGTTCACATTATCTCCCACCCAGTCTTCTGCAGAAAGCGCACAGATGGCGCATGAAAACCAAGCCCATCGGTCTGTCACATCACCCCCATGCATATCAGGGAAACTGTCTGAGCCTCAAGTTATGCAGCAGTCTCTTATGCTGTTTGAAGACTCTGCTGCCAGGGTTTCCCAAGGGCATCCACCTAGCCCTTCCCCAGGGGTGGAAGAGATAGAATGCACTAACGCACAACCACTTATTTTTCCTGATGATGAGGACATGGGAATACCACCTCAGCACGTCTCTGATGATGACGAAACACAGGTGCCAATTGCTGCGTCTTTCTGCAGTGTGCAGACTGAACAGGAGGTCAGGGATCAAGACTGGGTGGAAGACGATGCAGGGGACGATGAGGTCCTAGACCCCACATGGAATGAAGGTCGTGCCACTGACTTTCAGAGTTCGGAGGAAGAGGCAGTGGTGAGACCGAGCCAACAGCGTAGCAAAAGAGGGAGCAGTGGGCAAAATCAGAACACCCGCCGCCAAGAGACTCCGCCTGCTACTGACCGCCGCCATCTGGGACCGAGCACCCCAAAGGCAGCTTCAAGGAGTTCCCTGGCATGGCACTTCTTCAAACAATGTGCTGACGACAAGACCCGAGTGGTTTGCACGCTGTGCCATCAGAGCCTGAAGCGAGGCATTAACGTTCTGAACCTTAGCACAACCTGCATGACCAGGCACCTGCATGCAAAGCATGAACTGCAGTGGAGTAAACACCTTAAAAACAAGGAAGTCACTCAGGCTCCCCCTGCTACCTCTTCTGCTGCTGCCGCCTCGGCCTCTTCTGCTGCTGCCGCCGCCTCGGCCTCTTCCTCCGCCTCTGGAGGAACGTTGGCACCTGCCGTCCAGCAAACATGGGATGTACCACCAACACCACCACCTGCGTCACCAAGCATCTCAACCATGTCACATGGCAGCGTTCAGCTCTCCATCTCACAAACATTTGAGAGAAAGTGTAAATTCCCACCTAGCCACCCTCGATCCCTGGCCCTGAATGCCAGCATTTCTAAACTACTGGCCTATGAAATGCTGTCATTTAGGCTGGTGGACACAGACAGCTTCAAACAGCTCATGTCGCTTGCTGTCCCACAGTATGTTGTTCCCAGCCGCCACTACTTCTCCAAGAGAGCCTTGCCTTCCCTGCACAACCAAGTGTCCGATAAAATCAAGTGTGCACTGCGCAACGCCATCTGTGGCAAGGTCCACCTAACCACAGATACGTGGACCAGTAAGCACGGCCAGGGACGCTATATCTCCCTAACTGTACACTGGGTAAATGTAGTGGCGGCTGGGCCCCAGGCGGAGAGCTGTTTGGCGCACGTCCTTCCGCCGCCAAGGATCGCAGGCCAAC
The DNA here is from genome assembly GCF_905171765.1 of Bufo bufo. Classification (NCBI taxonomy): domain Eukaryota; kingdom Metazoa; phylum Chordata; class Amphibia; order Anura; family Bufonidae; genus Bufo; species Bufo bufo. The sequence goes on from NC_053396.1 coordinate 130,840,694, forward strand.
ATTCTTTGCCTCCTGTCTCCTCCTCCTCCCACTCAGCTTCCTCCTCCTCTTCTTCGACCTGCTCATCCAGTCAGCCACACACCTTCACCACCAACTTCAGCACAGCCCGGGGTGAACGTCAGCAGGCCGTTCTGAAACTCATATGTTTGGGGGACAGGCCCAACACCGCACAGGAGTTGTGGCGGGGTATAGAACAACAGACCGACGAGTGGTTGCTGCCGGTGAGCCTCAAGCCCGGCCTGGTGGTGTGCGATAATGGGCGAAATCTCGTTGCAGCTCTGGGACTAGCCGGTTTGACGCACATCCCTTGCCTGGCGCATGTGCTGAATTTGGTGGTGCAGAAGTTCATTCGCAACTACCCCGACATGTCAGAGCTGCTGCATAAAGTGCGGGCCGTCTGTTCGCGCTTCCGGCGTTCACACCCTGCTGCTGCACGCCTGTCTGCGCTACAGCGTAACTTCGGCCTTCCTGCTCACCGCCTCATATGCGATGTGCCCACCAGGTGGAACTCCACCTTGCACATGCTGGACAGACTGTGCGAGCAGCAGCAGGCCATAGTGGAGTTTCAGCTGCTGCACGCACGGGTCAGTCGCACTGCGGAACAGCACCACTTCACCACCAATGACTGGGCCTCCATGCAAGACCTGTGTGCCCTGTTGCGCTGTTTCGAGTACTCCACCAACATGGCCAGTGGCGATGACGCCGTTATCAGCGTTACAATACCACTTCTATGTCTCCTTGAGAAAACACTTAGGGCGATGATGGAAGAGGAGGTGGCCCAGGAGGAAGAGGAGGAAGAGGGGTCATTTTTAGCACTTTCAGGCCAGTCTCTTCGAAGTGACTCAGAGGGAGGTTTTTTGCAACAGCAGAGGCCAGGTACAAATGTGGCCAGACAGGGCCCACTACTGGAGGACGAGGAGGACGAGGATGAGGAGGAGGTGGAGGAGGATGAGGATGAAGCATGTTCACAGCGGGGTGGCACCCAAAGCAGCTCGGGCCCATCACTGGTGCGTGGCTGGGGGGAAACACAGGACGATGACGATACGCCTCCCACAGAGGACAGCTTGTCAATACCTCTGGGCAGCTTGGCACACATGAGCGACTACATGCTGCAGTGCCTGCGCAACGACAGCAGAGTTGCCCACATTTTAACGTGTGCGTACTACTGGGTTGCCACCCTGCTGTATCCCCGGTACAAAGACAATGTGCCCACCTTACTTCCTACACTGGAGCGTGATAGGAAGATGCGCGAGTACAAGCGCACGTTGGTAGACGCGCTACTGAGAGCATTCCCAAATGTCACAGGGGAACCAGTGGAAGCCCAAGGCGAAGGCAGAGGAGGAGCAAGAGGTCGCCAACGCAGCTGTGTCACGGCCAGCTCCTCTGAGGGCAGGGTTAGCATGGCAGAGATGTGGAAAAGTTTTGTCACCACGCCACAGCTAACTGCACCACCACCTGATATGGAACGTGTTAGCAGGAGGCAACATTTCACTAACATGGTGGAACAGTACCTGTGCACACCCCTCCACGTACTGACTGATGGTTCGGCCCCATTCAACTTCTGGGTCTCCAAATTGTCCACGTGGCCAGAGCTAGCCTTTTATGCCTTGGAGGTGCTGGACTGCCCGGCGGCCAGCGTTTTGTCTGAACGTGTATTCAGCACGGCAGGGGGCGTCATTACAGACAAACGCAGCCGCCTGTCTACAGCCAATGTGGACAAGCTGACGTTCATAAAAATGAACCAGGCATGGATCCCACAGGACCTGTCCATCCCTTGTGCAGATTAGATATTAACTACCCCCCCTTAACAATATATTATTCTACTCCAGGGCACTTCCTCATTCAATACTATTTTTAATTTCATTTTACCATTATATTGCGGGGCAACCCAAAGTTGAATGAACCTCTCCTCTGTCTGGGTGCCGGGGCCTAAATGTGTGACAGTGGCCTGTTCCAGTGGTGGGTGACGTGAAGCCTGATTCTCTGCTATGACATGAAGACTTAATTTGTGCTGACATGAAGCCAGATTCTCTGTTACGCGACCTCTCTACTCTGCCTGGGTGCCTGGGCCTAAATATGTGACAGTGGCCTGTTCCAGTGGTGGGTGACGTGAAGCCTGTTTCTCTGCTATGACATGAAGACTTAATTTGTGCTGACATGAAGCCAGATTCTCTGTTACGCGACCTCTCTACTCTGCCTGGGTGCCTGGGCCTAAATATGTGACAGTGGCCTGTTCCAGTGGTGGGTGACGTGAAGCCTGATTCTCTGCAATGACATGAAGACTGTTTCTGCGCTGACATAAGGCCAGATTCTCTGTTACGGGACCTCTCTCCTCTGCTTGGGTGCCGGGGCCTAAATGTGTGACAGTGGCCTGTTCCAGTGGTGGGTGACGTGAAGCCTGATTCTCTGCTATGACATGAAGACAGATTCTGTGCTGACATAAGGCCAGATTCTCTGTTACGGGACCTCTCTCCTCTGCCTGGGTGCCGGGGCCTAAATGTGTGACAGTGGCCTGTTCCAGTGGTGGGTGACGTGAAGCCTGATTCTCTGCTATGACATGAAGACAGATTCTGTGCTGACATAAGGACAGATTCTCTGTTACGGGACCTCTCTCCTCTGCTTGGGTGCCGGGGCCTAAATGTGTGACAGTGGCCTGTTCCAGTGGTGGGTGACGTGAAGCCTGATTCTCTGCTATGACATGAAGACAGATTCTGTGCTGACATAAGGCCAGATTCTCTGTTACGGGACCTCTCTCCTCTGTCTGGGTGTCGGGGCCTAAATATGTGACCGTGGCCTGTTCCAGTGGTAGGTGACGTGAAGCCTGATTCTCTGCTATGACATGAAGACAGATTCTGTGCTGACATAAGGCCAGATTCTCTGTTACGGGACCTCTCTCCTCTGTCTGGGTGCCGGGGCCTAAATATGTGACAGTGGCCTGTTCCAGTGGTGGGTGACGTGAAGCCTGATTCTCTGCTATGACATGAAGACTGATTCTGCGCTGACATGAAGCCAGATTCTCTGCTATGGCATGAAGAGACTGATTCTCTGCTGACATGAAGCCAGATTCTTTGCTATGGCATGAAGAGACTGATTCTCTGCTGACGTGAAGCCAGATTCTCTGCTATGGGACCTCTGTCCAATTGATATTTGGTTAATTTTTATTTTTTTAATTTTAATTTTAATTCATTTCCCTATCCACATTTGTTTGCAGGGGATTTACCTACATGTTGCTGCCTTTTGCAGCCCTCTAGCTCTTTCCTGGGCTGTTTTACAGCCTTTTTAGTGCCCAAAAGTTCGGGTCCCCATTGACTTCAATAGAGTTCGGGTTCGGGACGAAGATCGGGTCGGGTTCGGATCCCGAACCCGAACATTTCCGGGAAGTTCGGCCGAACTTCTCGAACCCGAACATCCAGGTGTTCGCTCAACTCTAGTTGTAAATAACAAAAAATAAAAAAGGTGCCAAAACAGCTATTTCTTGTTACCTTGCCTCACAAAAATTGTAATATAGAGCAACCAAAAATCATATGTATCCTAAACTAGTACCAACAATACTGCCACCCTATCCCGTAGTTTCTAAAATGGGGTCACTTTTTTGGAGTTTCTACTCTAGGGGTGCATCAGGGGGGCTTCAAATGGGACATGGTGTCAAAAAAAAACAGTCCAGCAAAACCTGCCTTCCAAAAAACATATGGCATTCCTTTCCTTCTGCGCCCTGCCGTGTGCCCGTACAGCGGTTTACAACCACATATGGGGTGTTTCTGTAAACTACAGAATCAGGGCCATAAATATTGAGTTTGGTTTGGCTGTTAACCCTTGCTTTGTAACTGGATAAAAATTATTAAAATGGAAAATCTGCCAAAAAAGTGAAATTTTGAAATTGTATCTCTATTTTCCATTAATTCTTGTGGAACACCTAAAGGGTTAACAAAGTTTGTAAAATCAGTTTTGAATACCTTGAGGAGTGTAGTTTATAGAATGGGGTCATTTTTGGGTGGTTTCTATTATGTAAGCCTCGCAAAGTGACTTCAGACCTGAACTGGTCCCTAAAAATTGGGTTTTTAAAAATTTCTGAAAAATTTCAAGATTTGCTTCTAAACTTCTAAGCCTTGCAACATCCCCAAAAAATAAAATATCATTCCCAAAATGATCCAAACATGAAGTAGACATATGGGGAATGTAAAGTAATAACTATTTTTGGAGGTATTACTATGTATTATAGAAGTAGAGAAATTGAAACTTGGAAATTTGCAATTTTTTTTTTTTTTTTTGTAAATTTTGTATTTTATTTAATAAATAAAAATGATATTTTTTTACTTCATTTTACCAGTGTCATGAAGTACAATATGTGACGAAAAAACTATCTCAGAATGACCTGGATAAGTCCTTAAGGTGAAATAGGGCTGAGTCCTTAAGGGGTTAAAGGTGTTGTCCCACAAAAAATATTCTACATTTTTCAAACCAGCACCTGAATACTTTTGTAATTGCATGTAATTCAAAATTTAGAATAGCCACTGAGTTATTCAATAAAAATGTATCTGTATAGCACCACCTGCTGTTTGTTTTTTTCTTATTTTTGACCTGCTCACTGAGATGGCCGCACATGCTCAGTTTCATTATTTAACTTCCTCCTGAGCTGTGATAGGAAGAGCATGGACACGCCTTCTTAGCTGCAGCTTGATATAAATCTAGTATCTCTGGATCCATGTGAGGTACAGGGCTGGTTCTAGCTTTATTAGAAAGAGACTGTCATATACTATTGGTGGATCTCAAGCTTTATTTGTGCCGCCTCCCCCCTTCCCCCTCCCCCCCCAGTAGAATGAAAACAAAATAACAGAAACAGACATATTTTTCTATTTAGTTTATGTGACTGAACGAAAAGGAAACTCAAATACGGTTCAGTATTTACCGAGATAAACTTTGTGGATGTGGGATGCATCAGGCACAAAAAGTGACTCCTGAGCCTTATTAAAATGAAGAAATGATGTAGAAATGCAAGAATAACATTTAGTTTCACACCTAATTGACTTGATAAATGATTCATTAGTTTTATATGAAAGATAATTGACATTACTGTCCACGTTTTATACATAAGAAATGGACAGAGAGAATGCCTTGAAGTGCGAAAATTAAAATAATTTCCATTTATTCCGTTAGCTAAAAATTCCCCTTTGAACCCGCCCTTATGCCCCGCACTCAGTAACCACAAAAGCAATCATGAAATCCCACACAATCCTAATGATGCAGAACCAGACAGGGCTGGTAGTGTACTCCTGTTTGTACATTTGTTATGCTACTTAGTTATTCTTATGAAGTTATTTCCCTTCCACATTGTCACCATGACATATAGTCATTCATTACTCTGCAAAGTGTACAAGGCAGATTCCATTACAGCAGAGCAGGCTATAAAATACAGCAGATGACAGTTTCATATAAGGAGCAGACATCATATAAGGAATTGCATACTTAACAAGGTCTTAATATATTAGCAGATTCTCTCCTTTCAGCGGCTGAGTATTCCACCATCATGTATGCAGCAGTACATAATATATTCTGTCTATGGACTGGACTGACAGGATGTTATAAAACAGATCTGCTGGTAAACTGAAAAATGTAAAATGTCTTCATTCATGCATATTATTGAAACATGTCTTATTATCTATATCTAAAGGGAACAATTCCAGATATAACAGTATACGTCATATCAAACATATTTTGCCAAAATGAATGAAAATCAATAAGTAAAAAAAGTAAAAATCAAAGTCTGGATTCACCCCAAAAAATTTAGATCAGGTTTTTGTGTTTTTTAGTCATTTTAGGTTGCTATAATTGCAGCTATCAGAGGTTTTTGGCAGTCAGCAGAATATTAGGAAATACTCTATACACAATGGGTCGGATTTATCAATGAACCTGCGCCAGTTTTCCAGACCCAATCTGACCTAATCATCTAGCAGCCATCGCAATTTGCCCTTGATAACGTCAGCTTCTTAGGGCTGTTTCACACGAGCGAGTCCATTGCGGTAATCACGCTTCGTGTGTGAGTGTGATCCTCCGCTCTGGACTTGCAGGAGCTTTGTGGACTTTGTGGAAAAAAGGCCATGCAGAGACACACAGCATTATAAATCATGATAATGCCGTGCGCTCCTGCAAGTCCAGAGCGGAGGATCATACTCACACACGGAGCGCGATTCCCGCAATGGACTCGCTCGTGTGAAACAGCCCTTACACTTTCCCATTTTTCCGCCTTCCAGCACATTAACTCTTCATTCATATATCTCACCCCTTGAAAGGTATCACTGTCACAAGATAATCATGGCTATTCCCTTCAACTGTCAGTGATGTGGCCATATGAATTTTATCCAAATTTATAAATTATTCTACAATACTGCAGTTTTTGCACTGGCCACTAATCCTAATTATAGGCTGAAAATTCCTAATCTGTACGAAACGATTTTCAGCAGTCAGCTTATTATCATCACAGGCAGGATTGCAATGACAGGTGGCTCCTCTGGGTAACGTAAGTTCATACCATTCACAATAGTAGATTTCACAACTTGTCTACCCCTTTCCCTCTACAATGACCTCTGCACAGGTTACAGTATATGACTAGAAAACGCTCCATTAGAAGGCAATGAGTCCTCTCCTGCTATTGTGACTGTGGTCCATATGGCTTCTGCAAAGCATCTCTCTTAATGCCGTTAATAGCAGCTTAGTCAAGATGACTGCCCCATAATCAAGTGCAGAAGATGAAATAAAAATGTGCAATCAAAAAATGTATGTCTATAGAAGAGTGTAGGTCAACACCCCTAGACCTCACCCATTCCCTTAAAAGGGTTAGGCCTCTTTCACACTTGCGTTGTCCGGATCCGGCGTGTACTCCACTTGCCGGAATTACACTCCGGATCCGGAAAAACGCAAGTGTACTGAAAGCATTTGAAGACGGAACCGTCTTCCAAATGCGTTCAGTGTTACTATGGCACCCAGGACGCTATTAAAGTCCTGGCTGCCATAGTAGGAGCGGGGAGCGGGGGAGCAGTATACTTACCGTCCGTGCGGCTCCCCGGGCGCTCCAGAATGACGTCAGAGCGCCCCATGCGCATGGATGACGTGATCCATGTGATCACATGATCCATGAGCTTGGGGCGCCCTGACGTCACTCTGGAGCGCCCGGGGAGCCGCACGGACGGTAAGTACACTGCTCCCCGCTCCCCACTACACTTTACCATGGCTGCCAGGACTTTAGCGTCCCGGCAGCCATGGTAACCACTCTGAAAAAGCTAAATGTCGGATGCGGCAATGCGCCGAAACGACGTTTAGCTTAAGGCCGGATCCGGATCAATGCCTTTCAATGGGCATTAATTCCGGATCCGGCCTTGCGGCAAGTGTTCCGGATTTTTGGCCGGAGCAAAAAGCGCAGCATGCTGCGGTATTTTCTCCGGCCAAAAAACGTTCCGTTCCGGAACTGAAGACATCCTGATGCATCCTGAACGGATTTCTCTCCATTCAGAATGCATTAGGATAATCCTGATCAGGATTCTTCCGGCATAGAGCCCCGACGACGGAACTCTATGCCGGAAGACAATAACGCAGGTGTGAAAGAGCCCTTATCCAGCCCATAATATTGATGACCTATGCTCAGGATAGTTCATTAATATCTAATTGGCGGGGTCCGACACTAGGGATTCTCACGAATCGGCTGTGAGATAAGGAGGTGGCTCTTCATGCGAGCGCCGCTTCCTCGTCAATAGTGTAGCAGTGGCATAGTGTAATTACAAGTACTCACCCCATTCACTTGAATGGAGTGGGTCCTTGTATTACACCGCACTTCTGAGATGAAGTGCGGTGTAATGAAGAGGAAGTGGTGCTCGCATGGAGCACCGTCTCCTCTTCAAATAGCTGATCGGAGAGGATTCCGGGTGTCAGACCCCCGCCGATCTGATATTGATGACCTATCCTGAGGATAGGTCATCAATATTATGCGCTGGATAACCCTTTTAAAGGGGTTGTTCACCTTTGTGAACCTTTTCTACAGACCTCACAGCATGGCGAGACCCGCGATGTAATCATACTTACCTGAGCCCCACTGCTGGGTTCCGGCACCGTCGCTGCCCCGCGGGGTCTCCCTCCCTGTGAATAACCTCTGTAAATGTAGCAGCCAAGATTAGAACAAATGTCTACCGGAAAGTTACGTTTCTGTGAGGAAAGTTTCATTTTGAGGAAAACGTGAATACTGGCAAACACAAAAGAGCTGTTTTATGTAACTCAGTAAAACTGTAACTACAGTATTTAGACGCCTATTTGTGATTTTGATGGATAGTGTAATTAGTTTCTTATGAGAATAAATTGCTACTGCTCTTCATGTCACTTTAGACTCGTGAATAGAAAAATGGTTGGAAAAAAAAAAGCTTGTAAATGAAAGAAGCATCATTACTGCTATTTGGCTTGGCAAAGGTTCCTTTTAAAATAATCCATGACTGCACTGCTTTGAATAGGTTCCCTCCCTTGTACAAACACATTTGGAGATGTATTCACTTCCACATGCTGTAACTAGCCACATGGCGTTATATCTCAAGTGTTTGCTGACTCTAATTTAAGATCAGTGAAATTGGCTCCAAACCAATTTCCCAATTCCTAATGGCATTGGCTTAGTACAGAGGGTTTTTATTAGAGATGAGCGAATTTTTGCCAAAATTCGATTCGGCCTGTTTACAAATTTTTTTAAAACATTTTTTGTTCGATCTGAATTTACCCACGGCAGATTACATAAAAAAAACGGCTATTTCCTGGCTGCAGAGAGCCTTTGTATTGATGTAGAACACTGTGCCTTTCAGTAACACGCATAGGGAGTCTGCTTTGGTAATACTGTGAGTCAGTCTTAGAATCACTGCACACTTCACTTATTTGGGCAGTCACGGGGCCAAAACCGACCAAATAATTCAAGTATCAACTCAGCCTTAGGCCTAGTTCACACGAACGTTTTTTTTGCGGGTGTACGGGCCGTTTTTTTGTGTTCCGTATACGGTCCGTATACGGAACCATTCATTTCAATGGTTCCGCAAAAAAAACGGAATGTGTTCCGTATGCATTCCGTTTCCGTATTTCCGTTTTTCCGTTCCGTTGAAAGATAGAGCTTGTCCTATATTTGGCCGTAAATCACGGGTCGTGGCTCCATTCAAGTCAATGGGTCCGCAAAAAAAACGGAACACATACGGAAATGCATCCGTATGTCTTCCGTTTCCGTTCCGTTTTTTGCTGAACCATCTATTGAAAATGTTATGCCCAGCCCAATTTTTTCTATGTAATTACTGTACACTGTATATGCCATACGGAAAAACGGAACGGAAAAACGAAACAGAAACGGAAACACAACGGAACTCAAAAACGGAACAACGGATCCGTGAAAAACGGACCGCAAAAAACTATAAAAGCCATACGTTCGTGTGAACTTGGCCTTACAGGTCGATGTTAGCGTCAAGAAGAAGCGCACTCCTTTTACACCGTCCTCAGCTGATTCCACATAGATGTCTACAGAACCTGCTCTATTACACGCTTATACAAGTAGAGCCCCCCCGGACAGAGTGGAGAGGGTGTCAGCAGCACGTTTGTGATGACGTCGCTGATTATTTTGCCCTTCCTCTGATCCGTCAGAACAATAACCCCCAAAAAACGGATCCTGTCTGTTGAGCATCTGCCTTCACTCGGTCAGCATTTGGTCAATAATCAGTATTGCTAATGCCAAAAAAACAGGAGTGGATCCAAAACAGAGATGACTGAGTCAACCATTCAAGAACCGCTGGGTTGCTGGTCAAAACACGACTGCTAGCTGACACTGGGAGCTCAGGCCTCTGGAAGTGACCCCTGCTGCCACGGCCCCTTACTCTGCTGCGACCTGTGCCTGCGCCAGAAACATTTAGGCCTCTGCCCCTCCCCTGTGCAGGGCCTGTCACTTCTATGTCTGACATACTGCTAGATCAAATAAACAAATAAAAAGGAAATTAAAACATCCCCAAAAAGTCTGTAATTTTCTCACTTCACCACACAACGGCTAATAAGCCCTTTTGTTTTTACACTAATACACACAAAAAAAGGGCTTTAGAACATATAACTGCACCGCTGAACGGCAAATATATTTATCTTTTTCCACTTATACATGACAAAAAGGGCTGTAATTTTCTCTCTTCACCACACAACGGCTAATAAGCCCTTTTTTTCCCACTAATACAAGCCAAAATGCTTTAGAACATATAACTGCACCGCACAAGGGCTAATAAGATGTAGAAATATTTCCTTGTAATAACCCCTGTTATGCCTGTATCACACAGCACTTGCATCCTAATAAGAATGGTTTGCTGGAATTCCAGAGCTGTATAATGGAAATTTGGGTGCCCAGCCAGTGCAGCAAGGTGTAATAGGATTGTTCCTATTACCCAGGATGTCACCTCCCCTACTGAACCCTGTTCAACATAAATGCTGTGGAATGATTCCTCCGTATCCTTTCCCTACACCTTGAATGATCTTTCCCTGCACTTGTAAATCATTTTTTTTAGCACAATGAAGTCTTTCCTGGCACTGTCCCTATCGCCTGCTGACTTCTCTCCCTGCACTAAGTACACAGGAAAATGGCAGAATCCAAGATGGCTGAGGCTATTTATAGGGCTGTGACATCACAGGGCTGGTTGGCTGCTGATTGGCTGCATGCATGGCATTATGGGTGATCCCTCCTTCCCAGAGTTCCTTTCTCCATGTCCTCACACATGCAGCAGCTATTTTAGGAAAAAATGCGATTCGTTACTACGAAGCTTGAAGAAATTCAGATTCGGTGCAAAATGAATTTTTCCTGAAATGCAGGAGAAAGGAATACGTGTAAGGATTTGAGCATTCATTTCTCTAATTGTTCTGCTAGATTTATATCAAGCTGGCAGCTCTGGCAGTGTGTCCCTTCTGCTGCAGCTCAGGAGGCAGATGAAGGATGAAACTGAGCATGTGCGTCCACGTTGCTGAGTAAAATAGAGAAAAGAACAAACAGCAGGTGGTGGAATACAGTTAGATTTTATTGCATAACTCAATGGTTATTCTACATTTTTTATTATATGCAATTACTAATTAACTATTCAGATCCAGGTGCTGGTTTGAAAGCTGCAGAGTATTTTTTGTCGGACGACCCCATTGGTGGGGTTACATGGTTTAGAAAACTCATTTTCAAATTTCATACTGGGGAATTCTGAGTTAATATTGAGGATTCCACATGGCTGACCCTCATTTATTGCCTTTGGATTTCATGGCTTGTTCTTGGGTTTTAATCGGAGCCACATAATGCTCATTTTCCCTGTTATGGCACTGCAGAGGAATTATGCAATTGATACCAGGAACCTAATCATTTAGGGTCCCAGTGATGATCAGCTTATTGTTGACCAACCATTCAAAAGAAAAAAAAAGGGACTGTTCAAAGTGTACAACCCTTAGAATTAGATCCATCATCTCCCTTTCTCCATTTGGAGAACCAGTAAGTGTGACTGAAAGGTTCAGACGGTAGAGGACGGAGGCTGAGACCATGGCCCTCTGTGACTTCAGGGCAGTTGTGATATACTGTCGGATGATTATATTACTTTTACTGCTGTTCCTGTGACCGTTGAGTCATTTCACAAGCAGATTAACCTAAAACAGCTAGCCACGACTAACAGCCACAACGAAAGAGGACATTGTGTTAATGCGCATTGAAAACCTCTTCTCTACAAATACAATTATTGCTAGCAGTTTAACTAATTGAACTGCAAACTGCTAATTAGCATTCCACCCAGCTTGGTAAATGCTGTTTCCTTTACCCGTTTCATCATTTGGTGGCTCGGAGGAGAAGCACGTTCTCAAATTAGTATTGACTGAAATACAAATGAACTAATCAGGCCTATGGTCGAAACCGCTCTGCAGAATAAATAATAAAAATACAGTGCAATTGCTTTAATAAAATATAACCACACCAGCGATACAAGGCATTGCATGCAAATAGTCACATCTCAGTGCCAATGTACACTTTTGGTAATGAATACAATTAATTAGCTACTACTTGCTTCTCTCTATCCCCTGAAACAATTAAATACTAAATAAGTGCCTTTTATTTCTTTATTCACAATGAAGTTCTTATCAACATTGATTTTTAGTGACAACTATGTAAAACCGAATTTGCCATAGGTTCATAGGATGCTGCTATACCCATGCTCTAGAGGACATACATTCCATGCATGTAGTCTATGCAATTGCTATGGGGCCCTTGGAGGGAGTTAGCCCCATACCTTATGTTCCTGCAAAGCTGAGCTCCTGTGCTGGAATCCCTTTCTCCAGGGGAACCATATAATAGGCAAACAGGAGGAGGAGGAGGATTGGGCATGGAAACAAATATCAGGACCTTCTGCCTTGGGTAGTAAAACTCTCAACACACCCATTTTGAATTGCTATGGGTTCCCTTCTCTTTTGTGTATGCCATAGATTTGATATGCATTTATGTAACATCTTTTTTTTTATACTTTTCTACTAAAATTACATGGAAAAAAGAAAACATGCAATTGTGTGCTCATCATTTTATAATAGTTTTGTTGTGATTCGCAAGGACCAAAAATTGGTTTAAAATAAAGTGGATTAAAATGTATTTGTTGCTCTAGTTACAATTAAAATGTATCACATATAAAGCCTCATGCACACAGCCATGTCTGTATTTCAGCCCGGAATCAATGGACACCTTCCCTGTGTATTCTGTATTTTTCTCACTACCTTTAAGGGAAAGGGCTATTCTCGTCTGAAACACAGATAAGAATAGGACAAGTTCCTTTAATTTATGGCAAAAAAATATGGATGTGTGTATGGCCCCATAGAAATGAATTGGTCAGTGTGCTAGCCACATAAAATGTGGATGGCACATGGAAGAAAAATACAGCCCCAAGAAAAATTCAATTTGTATAAAATATAGTTTACTATACTATGTAGCACATAACACTATATTATATTTAAAGAATTATAACAATAAAATAAAATCAATGCATATGATCTACTAATAAAATTAGCATGAGAGTAATGTTACATGTGCCATTTTTGTGGGTGGGTGGTGGGAAGTTACCACATATTATTGGAAAGGTTTTTTCCCTTTGGTTTTCTAATACGGTGTATTTGACTATTATTTTTCTCTCTTTATGAATTGATTTATTTCAATTGTCGAATACATTTTAACAGATTGTGTTACTTAACAGATGTTACATCCCATTATTTAGTATTTTTTTTATCATTAAGGTGTCTGCCAAAATAAGCAAGCCCAACTAATTTGAACTCATTACCTGGCAGTTTTGATAAAATAAAATGACAAGGTTGGCCATTCATTTAAATATATCTTTCTGGAGCAATTCCTGCAGGGAAAATGTTTGGCTGATCAAAATTTTCCACCAGCAACATCAGCGATCACTGGGGAGCTCTCTTTATAGAAGGGATGTCTTCAAGAGACATAATAATAACATGTTAAGGAAAAATTCTGTTGCAATATGAACATATTAAATTATACTACAGCCTTTTTTGTGGTGTTTTTAAGGCATTTTTCCATAGTCTCCTCTCTCTGAAAAAATGCCCCAAAAAAGGGTATGCTAAAAATGCTTGTAAAATCCACATAAAAATCATGGCATTTTTTTATTTTTTTTATAAAGCTAAAAGATTGCATGAGGAGGAAGCCAAAGGGTACATTGACATTCTGCACAAAAAAAATTGCTGTGTGAAGCTACCCATACAAAATTACTTTTAGCAGTAGTAGTAGCAGCCAAATAATTATTACTTGTATATTGTTATCTAATATATAAAGCTGAGTGTGTGTGCTAAAGAAATCCGTACCATTGCATTTACAATCACGAAATTTGGCACACAGGTACATCAGGTGTCCGGGAAGGTTTTAGACCAGGTCTCAGCTCTCTAGATATTCCCCAAAAAATGCATTAGCCAATAGAGGCTTGGTCACATGACCCTTATCAGCCAATAGAAGCTCGCAGGTCCTCCAGCCTCCACATACACAGTTTTACTCCAGGTTTCTCTAACAACCCAGCCATTTATCTTCACTGCTGTAGGAGAGCTTTAAAATAAATCTGTCACCAGGATAATTGCTATAGAAGTAAAGCCATGGCCTAATAGCACCTTGTTCCAGCAATAGATATTTTTATCCTCTGAAAATCCAGTTTATTTGGTATTCAAATGAGCCAGTAAGGTGCCCAGAGGGGCATCACTCCCGCAGGAAGGAGCCCAGACACGCCCCCTGCCACAATGTGTCCACCCTTAAAAGACTTAAATCCCCGCCCCCAGGCGATTGAAAAAATTAAGGTAAAAATCAACTTCTGTCAGCTGCAGGGGCGGGAGGGAGGGTGACTTTCTCCCTGCAGCTTACACTCAGACAGCACAGTGCTGCTGTCTTAAAGTGAGCTGTTCAAAAGGACACGCCCCCGATCCGGTTAGGCCACACCCCCTCCACTCCTGAGCCGACGGGGATTGGAAAAATGAAGGTAAAAATCAACTTCTGTCAGCTGCAGGGGTCGGAGGAAGGGTGACTTTCTCCCTGCAGCTCACACTCAGACAGTACAGTGCTGCTTTCTTAGAGTGAGCTCTTCACTAGCGTCACGACGGATCCGACAGGCTGTTCACCCGACGGAACAGCCTGTCGGAGGTCTGTGCTGCTTGTGTGAAAGTAGCCTAATTAGTCACACAGATTATCTTACACTGAATCAAGTTCTGCTGGTCATCTGAAGAATCTACACAAGGTGAGCACAAGCACTTTTTTTGCCTTTCACCTGCTAGGTGGTAATACTGCACTTACTTGGACCCTTCTATTCTTTCCCCTTTACATCTCTGGACCTGGCACATTGGGGTTCAATTTCTAAAAGCAACATAAAATGTAACAATCTCTCTTTTGAGATTAGGGGATGGTATATCTCCTTGAGGAGAGAGCACCATAGATGCCTTACGTCTGGTGGCATTAGAGGCAGAGCTTGTTAAGAGCTCATTTGCATCCTTTTCTTCTCTTTTGGAATGCACAGCAGCAGAAGATGTCATGCACATGGACAGAAAATGGCTACAATTAGTACAATTGGCCTTTATTTTAAATGGATTCACTCAGGCCTTTTTTTTGTCAAATTCTAGACTATGCACATGCTCCATCAAGCATGTTCCATCGGATGATGTATATATGGAGCATTTCATCCATCTTAGCATTGCTTCACATCGTACAATAGAATGCAGGTGGAAAAAGCAGTCAGAATGGTAAAATAACACATCATTTTTACATATTCAGACAATTTTTAATTAAAAAGAAAATTGGATTGAAAACAAAACTAAACTGAAATTGATTACAGTTATTCATTAGGGAATATTTTCAATTAATAGGTGCAAATGTTCCTGTAATCACGGGGCTTGCAATGCTGCATCAGAATATTTTTGAGTGTCTGCTTTCCAGTGTTTCTCCATTTCTGGTGGTGTAAGTCAGTACAAAAAAGTTGATTTCAGTCTCTGAAAAATGAGACCCATATCTGATTGGTTGCTGGTGGTAACTGCACTCCTTTCCCTTTACAATAGATTTGATAATTCTTCCTCAGTTTTCTAAAAGCTTTAAAAGTTTCAATTTTCTGAACAATTTCAGAAGCTTAATTAAAGAGGACCTTTCACTTGTAAAAACGATGTGAACTAAGTATGCTGACATATAGAGCGGCGTCCAGGGATCTCACTGCACTTACTATTATCCCCGGACGCCGCTCCGTTCTCCCGTTATGCCCTCCGGTACCTTTGCTCTTTAAGTTATAGTAGGCGGTGTCTTCCCTTGTCCTGTGGGCGTCTCCTTCTCCTAGGCTGCAGCACTGGCCAATCGCAGCGCACAGCTCACACAGCGCACAGCTCACAGCCTGGGAGAAAAAAACCTCCCAGGCTGTGAGCTGTGCGCTGCGATTGGCCAGCGCTACAGCCTAGGAGAAGGAGACGCCCACAGGACAAGGGAAGACCCGCCTACTATAACTGAAAGAGCAAAGGTACCGGAGGGCATAACGGGAGAACAGAGCGGCGTCCGGGGATAATAGTAAGTGCAGTGAGATCCCCGGGCGCCGCTCTACATGGCAGCATACTTAGTTCACATTGTTTTTACAAGTGAAAGGTCCTCTTTAAGTCAACAAGGTTGTGCTAAGTTTTAAAGCGAGCCTGTCAACATGAAAATGCAGTGTAATCTGCAGGGAGCATGTTATAGAGCAGGAGGAGCTGAGCAGACTGATAATATAGTTTTATGGGAAAATATTCAGTATAACTTATCATTTATTTAAATTCCTGCTCAATCTGGGCTTTGAAGTCCAGGAGCTGGTCCTATCAGTGATCGACAACCTTCCCTCTATGAGAACCGTCTCCTAGACTTCAAAGCCCAAAATAAGCAAGGATATAAATGAATGAAATTCAAGTTTTACGTAACCTTTTCCCACAAAGCTATAAATCAATATTGCTCAGCTCTTCCTGCTCTATAACATACTGCCTTCAGCTCAATACAATGTTCAATGTGGCAGGTTCCTTTTAAATGTATCCTTTTCCCTACTCTCTGGGAACAAGAGAGTAATCTGGGTGGGTCTGACTAGGGCAGGTGTCGGCAACCCGTGGCTCCGGAGCCGCATGTGGCTCTTTTGAACCTTTGCCACGGCTCCGGCGGCGGGGCAGGCACTGTGCGGCGGCGGCGGGGTAGGCACTGAGATGAGCGCTTCCATTGTGGAAGCGAAGCGCTCATCTCCATAGTGATCTGTTTGTATCGCCGTCCTCAGGACAGTGATACAAACAGAAGGCTGTGCGGAGGAGCAGGGCAGGGAGGTGTGTCCCTTTCCTGTTCCTCTGATAGGCTGCCGGCACTGTCAGAGGCCGCCTGAGCCGTACAGCGATGGAGTCGGGACACAGGCTGGAAGAGGCCTGCATCGCATCGCTCCAAAGAGGTAAGTATAAGTGTTAATTTTTTTTTTTTTTAACTGGCAGTCTGGCACATAATAGGGGGGGGCCTGGTATTATACTGGCACATGATTGGGGAATTTGGGGGGGCCCTGGAATTAGTGGCACATGATTGGGGGGGTCTGGTATTACTACTGGCACATGATTGGGGGGGTCTGGTATTACTACTGGCACATGATTGGGGGGGTCTGGTATTACTACTGGCACATGATTGGGGGGGAGTCTGGTATTACTACTGGCACATGATTGGGGGGGTCTGGTATTACTACTGGCACATGATTGGGGGGGTCTGGTATTACTACTGGCACATGATTGGGGGGGAGTCTGGTATTACTACTGGCACATGATTGGGGGAGGGGTCTGGTATTACTACTGGCACATGATTGGGGGAGGGGTCTGGTATTACTACTGGCACATGATTGGGGGAGGGGTCTGGTATTACTACTGGCACATGATTGGGGGGGGTCTGGTATTACTACTGGCACATGATTGGGGGGGTCTGGTATTACTACTGGCACATGATTGGGGGGTCTGGTATTACTGGCACATGATTGGGGGGGTCTGGTATTACTGGCACATGATTGGAGGGGGTCTGGTATAGTGACACATGATTGGGGGGGTCTGGTATTACTACTGGCACATGATTGGAGGGGGGTCTGGTATTACTGGCACATGATTGGAGGGGGGTCTGGTATTACTGGCACATGATTTGAGGGGGGTCTGGTATTACTGGCACATGATTGGAGGGGGGTCTGGTATTACCGGCACATGATTGGAGGGGGGTCTGGTATTACCGACACATGATTGGAGGGGGGTCTGGTATTACCGGCACATGATTGGAGGGGGGTCTGGTATTACTGGCACATGATTGGAGGGGGGGTCTGGTATTACTGGCACATGATTGGAGGGGGGTCTGGTATTACTGGCACATGATTGGAGGGGGGTCTGGTATTACTGGCACATGATTGGAGGGGGGTCTGGTATTACTGGCACATGATTGGGGGGGTCTGGTAAAGGTAAATTAAATATTTTAATTAGCTATTAATTTGCAAAAATATATTTTACATTGTTAAGTGAAAAAGTCCTTTTTTTCTTCAGATTGACAGCTGACTGCACGATCCTGTATATAGCATTAAGGTAAGAAACAACATATGCAGTGTTAGGCTACTTTCACACCTGCGTTCAGGTGTCCGCTCGTGAGCTCCGTTTGAAGGGGCTCACAAGCGGCCCTGAACGCAGCCGTCCGGCCCTAATGCATTCTCAGTGGAGGCGGATCCACTGAGAATGCATCCGCCTGCCAGCGTTCAGCCTCCGCTCTGCTCAGTGAGCGGACACCTGAACGCTGCTTGCAGCGTTCAGGTGTCCGCCTGGCCGTGCGGAGGCGAGCGGATCCGTCCAGACTTACAATGGAAGTCAATGGGGACGGATCCGCTTGAAGATGACACAATGTGGCTCAATCTTCAAGCGGATCCGTTCCCCATTGACTTTCAATGTAAAGTCTGGACGGATCCGCTCAGGCTACTTTCACACTTAGAAATTTTTCTAAGTTATAATGCAGACGGATCCGTTCTGAACGGATGCAAACGTCTGCATTATAGGAGCGGATCCGTCTGATGAAACATCAGACGGACCCGCTCTGAACGCTAGTGTGAAAGTAGCCTAATATTTGTTTTAAATGTCGCAATGGTTTTGCGGCTCCCAGTTTTTTTTTCCTTCGGAAACGGGTCCAAGTGGCTCTTTATGTCTTAAAGGTTGCAGACCCCTGGACTAGGGGGACAGCCACTGACCATAAGAACTGCGGTCCTGTGAGCGGAGCAGCAGGCGAGAATGCACGTGCCTTTCATCTTAAAGTGAGCGCACACTCAACCAGCGCTCCATTCATACAATGAGACACAAGTCCCCCATTCTCCTGATTGTGGGAGTCTCACTGGCCACACCCCCACCGCTAAGATTTTATCCTCTATCCTGTGGATAGAAATCCTCTCTCTGTAAAGTTCCAAACAGGATATATATGTGCAGCAGTCATTCTAATGGGTCAAACCCTTTATAGAGTGTCCCCTGCAGAATCAATTGGCCTATGTGTTTTCTATGGATAAGTGCATACCGGTATCATATCATACCAGAGGTGAGCAGACTGGTATATCAGTCCTGAAGCTTATGGTAAACTGCAGTAGTACATTTGCTCATGTCCTGTGTAACTAGCCCAGTGCATTTATGTAAATCACTATGACATTTACTTACATATAAAATGGTCAATGGATTGCTATTTAGATGATACAAAAAATTCACCTGTCTGCCAAATTGTAATCTATTGAACTGATCCTATTTTCCTGAGTTTAGATGCATAGGTTATTTCTCTAGACAAAGAAGTGATAGCGCATTGGCTATATTATCTATACTGATATCAAGATTTTCTTTCCAGGCTCTGATTATAAAGAATATGGAGATTTGAGTTGGTGGTTCACTCAGGGACATCATTACAATGCAGGTAGCTAGCCATAGACGTGGATATAACTACCAGGGTAGCAGGTACAGCAGCCTAACAACTAAGAGGGCCCATATATATAAGATGTAAAATTTTGTACAACCCCATGCTAAGTTTTTACTATGGAGCCTCAAGGTTACTTCTTCTGTTTGCATTATCCATTCTGCACTGCATTACTTTTTTCTTGTGCTGAGAGATCACTACGTTATTCATGTACTGTGATGTAATGTGTGCAATATATTTACATGTGACATTGCTGTTTGTAAATCCCAGTGTTGCAACATTATTATTAGAGATGAGCGAATCGAATCCAACGAAGTGGAATTTGATCCGAATTTCAGGATAAATTTGATTCACCTCGAAGCCGAATTTCCTCGAGCTTCGTGTTAGCGAATTGATTTAACCTGAAATAGTGTAAAAAAAAAAAAATCATTCTTATCTCCTCTAAACAGTGTAAAATGAACATAAAAAAATTAAAATCAAACTTACCACCTCCATTTGCTCGCAACGGGCCGCCCGCCGCCATCTTGATTAAAGATCTCGGCCGAAATCCCATGCGTGGTGACGTCATCTCGGTCCGAGTGAGATTTCATGCCAGATCTTCAAGCAAGATGGTGGTAGCTGGCCCGTCACGAGCAAATAGAGGCTATCGCAGCTCCCTGTCATTGCATCCGCTACTTACAAAAAAATGTGCTTCGTGACGAAATAATTTGTCACAAAGCTAATTTTTGGGTAAAAGTCGGTGAAGCAGCCAAATCGAACTTTCAAAAAATTCTCTCATCTCTAATTATTATTCTTGCACTATGACATCACTGTGTGTTATGCCAATATTGTGACATCAGTGTGTGCACTATTCCCTTGCTGTTACTTCACTGTGCACCTTACACAAATATTATGATGCTGTGTACATTAGCCCTCTACTGTGACATCACTATGTATCTTATCACTGTACTATGACACCAATATGTGCTTTAGCCTGGTGAATTAGGGAGATCAATCACAGTTAGTAATGCATTGATCAGTTAGGTGGCTTTTGTTGTTGTTGCATATATTGCAATAACATCCCTATTGGGATATGTATAAATAGGGTTAATAATGGGCATAAGGTGATAAATAATACATCCCTCAACATTAAAATTGCACCACCAAGAAGGATAAGCAATAAGGTTTGGCAGATCAAGGAGGTAGCAGGTGTCACTAAGATCTGCACGTGA
Source organism: Bufo bufo (assembly GCF_905171765.1). Lineage (NCBI taxonomy): Eukaryota > Metazoa > Chordata > Amphibia > Anura > Bufonidae > Bufo > Bufo bufo. The sequence goes on from NC_053396.1 coordinate 130,861,367, forward strand.
TCAAATTTTCAAGCACCTAGCTCCAACCTGTGGCATGAAGGAGAAGTATAAAAGGTAGATAGAAAGCTTTTTTTAGCCTCAAAAATTGGTCATGTGGGATGATTGTGCGATGCCTAATGTTTGTTGACATGCAAGTTATCGTCACAAACTGAGAGGATCATCTGATTATGGTGCACAGGAATAGAGGTCTGTCCTCTTTAGCGATAATTCATGCTTTTGTTTTGGATGCAGTGATAGCCGGAGATTGGTCTGGAGACCACATGGGCAACGCAAGCGGCCTTCACAAGGGAATGTCAAACCGGTCTTACTCCCGGGATCATGATGTGGAGTGGCATAATGTGCAGTAGCCGGACCCCTCTAGTCTTTATTCCAGGTACACTAACAGCTCAGCATCTCGTTGATTTGGTTGTGGAACCAGTAGTACGGCCATTTCTCCAAAGAGTCCCAGGAGCCGTTTTTCAACAGGACAACACCAGGCCACATGATGGTTATGCTACTATGAGCCGCCTGCGTGGCCTACATGTGCTTACATGGCCTGCAAAGTTTCTGGACTTGTCTCTTATGAAAAACATCTGGGAAATCACTGATCAGCTATTACAAAGGGAGCTGCCAGCGGCGGATCTTGATGACTTGCCTGCCCAAGTGCATTCAGTGTAGCAGAACATTCTTCAGACAACCATTAATAACCTCAGTGATAGCATGCCAAGGAGTGTAAGTGCGTGTATTTCTGCGCGTGGTGCTCATACTCGATACAGAATGTTTTGAATATTTAGTTTCCATATTGTTATCATTTGCTTATCATTAACATCAATCGATCCTATGATTTCTGTATTTCCACAACTTTTCTTTCTTGGAGTTGCAATTTTAATGTTGAGGAGTGTATATATAATGAATTCCAAATATATTAAAAATGCATCAGTAGAAAATAAAACATATCAATAAAGAAAAAAAAATTAGTTTCTCTCTTTTAGGGATGAGGATTTGAACTAAAGGTCTCAGCAGGCCAGTTGGCAGCACTGCACATGCACCATAGTCTATAATGGATTACAAACAAGCAGATGATCTTCAGATAATTCATACCAAAACCAATCCTTCTACTGATCCCCCTGAGTAATAAAAACAGAAGTACACCACTTGGCAGGTACGCACCCAATGTATCATTAATCAACCAATGTTTAAAGTGTACCTGATGTTTGTGAAGTTCAGCAGTATCTGGTAGCCTATGATGTAGGCTGTAAAACTCATATGTATTGAGAATATCTGAGGATTTCATAGTCAGGGACTATTCCAAATACTTTTACTGCTGGGAGATACTGGTACATATTGATATTTACATATTTAACCCCTTAAACTGCAGTGTATTTTCATTCACAGTAATGCCTCTGGCAGGGCCCTGTCAGGCTTAAATACCATGGCAAGCCTGGATGATGTGTAAGGCATCCAGTTGCCATGGCAACCATCGGTACGCGTCCACAGCAGAGCAGCCGCCCGATGGGAGGGGGGAAGTAGGGAGCTCCCTCCCTGTTAACCCCTTCCACACAGCGGTCCCTACGGACCGCGGCATGAAAAGGGTTAAACGGCCGATCGGGGCACAGTAAGCACAGCAGCGCAGCCCCGATCTCCTCAACACTCACTGAGGAGATTGGAGCTGCGCTGCTGAACGCTGTGATTAGTCAGTCAAATCCGACTGACTGACCGACCAATCGCAGCGATCCAAAGGCACAGACCGCTGTGATTGGTCCCCTGCAAGGTGCCCGGACAGCTCAGCAGTCCGTAGCACCCGTTTAGATGCAGGTGTCACCGCAAGTAAACTTGCGGTGACACTTTGATCTCATGAAGTACTGTGCACGTCATGATGCGGTAACTAACAGTACGTCATTAGTCACTAAGGGGTTACTCATTTAAATTTTTTATTCATATAAGTTTTGTTCTCTGCTGTTTTCATTTTGAATGTAGTTTGAATTCATTATATATACACCCAGTGTTATAGTATTACACAGTATAACTGTATTTTTTACTTTATAAGACACACCTGATCATAAGATGTACCTAAGCTTCTCATCAGACCTCAGATCAGACACCCAATCTTCAACAGACCTTAGATCCAACAATAAAATAAAACAACTTACTTACCTCTCCTGCACTAGACAGCGCACTCTTCCTGTGCTCACCACTGCCTGGTCTTCTGCCGACGTCGCACTTTACTGTGACCCGACGTTGCACAGCGATACAATTAACACACCCTGCGCCTCCTGCATACTAATGAGTACCTCAATAGTGCTTTCTGCGACTGAAAATCAGTTCCATTCATTTGATTGGGGCTTGCAGAAGTCTATGTGCTTCCTGCCAAAACAGCCTGCTACAACTGTAGGTAGGGACAGACAAGGACAGTGAGCCCCAAGACTAGAACCCAGCCCGCTTACCCTACCTACGTGCAGTACAAGCCCTAGATAGCTAGACTGCAACTGGTCGATGGTCCTTATGCTATTTAAGTGCAGAGACAGACAACAAAGACAGACAAACACAATTCCAGAGTCGTACATAAATGGGTCAGAAAAAGACAAGCTATGCAGTACCAAAATGAGAGACAAAAAGTGGTCAGCAGACAAGCCAAGATCAAAACCAGACAAGCAACACCATACCAACTGAGAGACAGCGAGTGGTCAGAAGTCAAGCCGGGGTCAAAGGAACAAGCAATCCAATAATTACAGGTACAGGAACCAGGAACACAACTAGTAAATCAGAGACTATCACCGGCACTGGTGTATGGCCAGGAAGGAGTTTAAATAAAGCACCGAATCCCAGGATCAGAACCTCTCCATTAGGCTACATTCACACGTCCGTATTTTTCTACATCCCGATTTTCGGTCAGTTTTTTGCGGATCCGTCGTTCCTGAAAATGTTTCCGTATGTCATCCGTTTTTTGCGGATCCGCAAAAAACGGAAACATGTGAAAACTCAAATCCGACAGTATATTCTAAAACACAGAGGCGTTCCCATGGTGATGGGGACGCTTCTAGTTAGAATATACTGAGAACGGTGTACATGACTGCCCCCTGCTGCCTGGCAGCACCCGATCTCTTACAGGGGGCTGTGATCCGCACAATTATTGTGCGAATCATAGCCCCCTGTGAGAGATCAGGTGCTGCCAGGCAGGAGGGGGCAGACCCCCTCCCTCCCCTGTATTAAATGTGACTAGTGCGGCCCCCCCCCCCCCCCTCTATATTCATTGGTGGCCAGTGCGGATGTGACCAGTGCGGCCTCACCTCTCCCCCCCCCCCCCATCATTGGTGGCAGTGCGGATTCCCAGTATTAATAAATGTGCCCAGTGCGGTCTCACCTGTCGTCCCCCCCCCCCATCATTGGTGGCCAGTGCGGATTCCCAGTATTAATAAATGTGCCCAGTGCGGTCTCACCTCTTTCCCCCCATCATTGGTGGCAGCGGAGAGTTCCGATCGGAGTCCCAGTTTAAATCGCTGGGGCTCCGATCGGTTACCATGGCAGCTAAGACGCTATTGCAGTCTTGGCTGCCATGGTTACTTAGCAATAAATAGATGCATTATACTTACCTGCGACTGCGAGCTGCGATGTCTGACCGGCCGAGAGCTCCTCCTACTTGTAAGTGAAAGGTCTGTGCGGCGCATTGCTTTTAGCACAGACCTGTCACTTACCAGTAGGAGGAGCTCCCGGCCGGACACACATCGCAGCTCGCAGTCGCAGGTAAGTATAATGCTTGTATTTATTGCTAAGTAACCATGGCAGCCAAGACTGCAATAGCGTCTTGGCTGCCATGGTAACCGATCGGAGCCCCAGCGATTTAAACTGGGACTCCGATCGGAACTCTCCGCTGCCACCAATGATGGGGGGGAAGAGGTGAGACCGCACTGGGCACATTTATTAATACTGGGAATCCGCACTGGCCACCAATGATGGGGGGGGGGGGGAGAGGTGAGACCGCACTGGGCACATTTATTAATACTGGGAATCCGCACTGGCCACCAATGATGGGGGGGGGGAGAGGTGAGGCCGCACTGGTCACATTTAATACTGGGGAGGGAGGGGGGTCTGCCCCCTGCTGCCTGGCAGCCCCTGATCTCTTATAGGGGGCTATGATATGCACAATTAACCCCTCAGGCGCAGCACCTGAGGGGTTAATTGTGCAGATCACAGCCCCCTGTAAGAGATCGGGTGCTGCCAGGCAGCAGGGGGCAGTCATGTACACCGTTCTCAGTATATTCTAACTAGAAGCGTCCCCATCATGGGAACACCTCTGTGTTAGAATATACTGTCGGATCTGAGTTTTTCACAAAGTGAAAAATCTGATCTGTAGAAAACTTACTGGGAATCCGCACTTCCGCACTGGCCACCAATGAATATAGAGGGAGGGGGGCCGCACTGGTCACATTTAATACTGGGGAGCAAGCCTAATTTCCAGGAACGGAATCCGCATAAAACGGATGACATACGTAATGACATACGAATGTCTTCCGTTTTTTGCGGATCCATTGACTTTGTATTGGTCCAGGATTCGATTTTTGCAGAAAAGAATAGGACATGTTTTATATTTTTTCGGACATGCGGAACGGAACAACGGAAACGGACAGCACACATTGTGCTGTCCGATTTTTTCCAGGACCCATTGAAAATGAATGGGTCCAGATCTGTTCCTGAAAAAACGGAACAGATCAGGAAAGAAAAAACGGACGTGTGAATGGACCCTTAGTCAGAACACTAACACACAGGAATAGATCAGCTGATCAATCAGCCCACTGCTAGTCTCCTCCAGCATGCGCCCACTGTTGGGAGAAAGAGCATTGCATCCTGTTGCTAAGGACTCTGTCACGTCACCAGGGGGTGTGGATTAGCAGCACGTCTCTTCCGGCACAGCTGTGCCGAGGCTGAGGATCGTGCCGCTGGAGCCCGGACAGGTAAGCAAGTTACACAGCACCATCCAAATAAATGGAAATGATTTCCAGTTGCAGAAATTTCTGTAACAAAATTGACCACGTGTGAAAGCACCCTAAAAGATCAGATCAGCCAACAAACAAACATTTGCTTATTTGTTGGATGATTGTTGCCCTGTTTACACTGGACAATGATCAGGAATGAGCGTTCTTATGAACACGTTTGGCCAATCATCTGCCCATGTAAAAGGGCCTTTAGGACTTCCCTCTTAAGAGGAAGTATATAGTCGTCAAATAGGAGGGTCATGAATAGGCCAACAACAATGGACCAAGTCGATTGATGTACATCTACAATAACGATCGTTCAGGCATTTCCTCCCTTACAATTTCCATTAAATGCAACAGGCTGACATCTGTTTACACAATGGGATAGGCTGACGCCAAATAATGATTTTTATGCTAGCAAGAAAGATGCGATCAGCATCAAACAAGTAAATTATCGTTCATCGTTTGATTGCTGGATATGTTTATGCTGGGCAATGATCGTGAGCGATCGCTGGGGCGATTATCACCTGCTGAAAAGGGCTCTTAAGCAATCACATTTAAGTTACTGAAAATATAAGTAGCATTGAACTCTACAACTCTGGTGTTGTATGTTATTTTAAAGATTGATCAATTGATAGATAGGCAACAAGCCCAGAGAGGAGTGCGACGGGTAGGAGATTAGGAGTGGCAGAGCCGATGATGCTGATAGCGGTCCCAATGCTCATAATGTCCCTCTCCCTCGCTCCCAGGGTGGTTACATTGAAAAAGGGGTCACAGGATGAAATATGTAGTTCTCTCTTCCAGGACACATCCAGGTTGTGGCCTCCTGCTTGGCAGAAGGAAGGGTTCCCTTGGTGTCAGAGTGCAGTTTAAGGACAGGAGACCAGATAAGGCTCGAAGTGATGCAGGTTAACATTAACCAGAAGTCTTTACTGAAAAGCAATTTCTAAACAATCATCCACATAAAAATGGAGTAACAGTTCTTGAACGGTTACAAACATTGCGAAGGCTGAATTAATAGGTTAATTCCAGGAGGTCCCTGCAGAAATGTACTTTCAGATAAACTGTTCTATACTTCCCAGTCCAGCTGAAGGGCATGTCACAAGCCCAATCTGTCTGCGTTTTCTTCAGTAGGGTGGACTCTTCGCCAATGAGCAAGGATTCGAACTGTGGCCGGGATTCTTTACAATATACCTAAAGGAGAGCTGAAATCTTGTATGACTAGGGGCCAGAAGCCTTTCCAATATACCTAGACAAGCGCTGTAAAGTCTATAACCTTTTGCATTACATTCACAGAGTCCCACACACCCTTCTTGTTATGGCTGCTCAACCATCTCTGGGATGCCTCCTGGCCTTATCTTTGAGTTCCCGTGCATAGACTGTAGCTGCTACATACAGGACTGTAAAGCTAGAAGCTGCTTACACTTCAACTAGCTGACTCAGGATAACTCACTAACAGGAAAGTGTCAGGTTAGGGCCTGTCCTAAGGTTAGGCCCTGCCCCTTCCTGGAGACTATATCCAGGGGGTGGAAATTAACCCTATAATTCAGCCTCACAGTAAGTGCAAACAGAATTAGGCGCCTTTCTAATTACATATCTGTCACTGTTTTTGATCCTTTAGCAGTGGCTCACTGGGTCACTGAAGATAGAGAGATGGAGTTTTTTAATTTTGTCGATAAAGTGATGAGAATGTCTGTAAAGTGATGCAGAAAATGTTAGCGCCATAAAGGCAATTCAAATATATAAATGGCACATTGTTCAATCAGACCTGCAAAGAATGCGGATCCACAAAGTATTCAATCACGGGGCAGAATTATTGCTGCATGTTTGCAAGTCAAATATTATTGACCAAGAGTCTATATTAGCCAGTTACAGAATATGTTTTTCTTTTGCAAGTTAATATACTATTGCAATGACTTGGAGTCACAACTAGACAACCATGTTCTATAGAATCGAAGCAAAGTACGAGCTTTAACATTATTTTCATTGGACATTTTAAAAACTAGGAGGATGTATAGAAGAATGTACTATCATCACTGTGTCTGATGTAGATGTCCAGGGAGGATGAGGTAATCAATTATATCAACCACAGAAGGTATTAGCAATCCACTGGAGACAATCCGATGCGACCACAGCAAATTACAATAAATAGGGCACTTAATTCCTGTCCATCTGTACACCTCCATAGCAGAGAGCATTCACAGGTCGGAAATGCTATATTTGGCATACATCTTATAGCTTTTTGTGATCATTGAAATTATAATTATAAATATAGAATCAGAATGACAAATATTCAGTCCAATACCACAGAGGAATTAATATTGAAAATTTTAAGAGAATTATACATTATTGGAAGATCAATGGTCTCCCAAAGAGGAATGAGCTGTAATTGTTGAGTATAAATATAATAAATGTCACGTTATGTGGCACAGTGTGTTGTATATGTAATACCTACCATATGCACTAATGTTGACATGTAGTAATAACAAGGCGCAGTATAGAGGACAGGGTCTCATAAATGAAAGTGCAGTGCCTGACCCTGAAGACTAGAAAAGGTAGCAGAACCTAATTACTGATCACACAGATCACCCTTACTGTATATTATGATGTGATGCCATATGGGACAATTCCTCCTATAGACATCTCATACTTGTGTTGACATTATCCCACGTTGCAGGGGTTCTATAGAAACCTTAGGCCAGTGGTGGCAAATAGAGATGGCCTTGCGGTTCGCCCGGCGGTCGTTTCGCTGCGAACTTTGCTCATTCATGATTCGCCGAACATGCGAACATATGGCGATATTCGCACGCGCCATATTTTTTTCCATAGTGCCGAACTTTGACCCATGACACATCCATCAGGTGGTACAGAACAGCCAATTGAGACGTGTCAGCACATGGACATACCCCCTACCCTATAAATAAACCCGATCTGGCAGCCATTTTACATTCAGTTTTTTGCCAGTGTAGGGAGAGGTTGCTGTGTGGAGCAGGGACAGGCTGTTAGGGACACCAAAGCTAGCTAAAAGGGCCACAAAAGTCCTTTTAAGGACTGGTATAGGTGTGCTATCGATATGTGTGACATACAGAGGGGTGTGATATACTTATAATATACTTTCTAACATAGAAAGTATATTATAGAGCAATTGTATTGTGCAGCAGTTGTGTGTGGTTCTGCTGCGATACTGCAGGTATATAGAGGGACAAACGCTATTGAAATAACTAATTGCAACTGGGGTGATATACCTGTTGCCCCCCAAAAAAAATGATTGAGGGGTATGATATACCTATAATATAACTTCTAACATAGAAAGTATATTATAGTGCATTTGTATTGTGCAGCAGTTGTGTGCGGCTCTGCTGAGATATCGCAGCTATACAGAGGGACAAACGCTATTCAAATAACTAATTGCAACTGGTGTGATATACCTGTTGCCCCCCCAAAAAACTGATTAAGGGGTGCGATATACCTGCTTCCACAAAATACTGATTGTGGGGTGTGTTACACCGGCTTCCACAAAATATAGATTGAGCCCTGCGATACACCAGCTTCCACAAAATATTGATTAAGGGGTTTGATATACCTGCTTCCAGCAAATACTCATTATTGGGTTCTATATACCTGTTTCCACAAAATACTGATAGAGAGTATTGATATACCGGCTTCCACCAAATATTGATTGAGGCCTGCGATACACCAGCTTCCACAAAATATTTATTAAGGGGTTTGACTTACCGGCTTCTAGCAATCACTCATTATTGGGTTCTATATACCTGTTTGCACAAAATACTGATAGAGGGGATTGATATACCAGCTTCCACAAAATATTGATTGAGGCCTGCGATATACCTGCTTCCACAAATACTGCTCTTCTATAGGGACTTTGTCACAGGGTCATTTTGAAAATGACAGGCAGAGGAAGAGGCAGGCCATTCCACAGGGCTGGTAGGGGTCGGGCAGGTGTGCCAGGCCGGAGCCTAAGTGGGAAGTTGGAGAAGGTGCGAGCGATTACGTCAAAGAACGTACCAGAGTTGGTTGAGTGGCGCACTCAGCCTTCCGCTTCTGCACCCTCCTCATCCTCTGTATCAGCACCCTCCTCACTCTCTGCTGTGTGCACCCCCAAAGACACCACCACCACCACCACCATAGCCTCTCCATTCGAGTCAGAGGAATTATTTTCCCATCCATTCCCAGACCTTACTGATGTGCAGCCATTCTTGGCATCGGATGAGGAAGAGGAGGTAGCATTGGCCGCCACCCAGCGGTCTGACGACAGTACCCAGATCAGCCCAAGGAGGGTGGTCCCTGCTGTTGCTGCCTACTCCGAGATCTCTAATGTCAGTGGTGGTGAAGGTGACGATGATGACGTGTCGATGGACGTCACGTGGGTGCCCACAAGAGAGGAAGAGGAGGGGAGTTCAGAGGGAGAAACGGAGCACCAGATAGGGAGGAGTAGGAGGAGAAGCAGGCAGAATTCGCAGTGCACAGGAGGCAAAAAGCAGACTGCAAATGTATCTGGAGCGAACCATCCACCATGCAAGGTCACATCTGGCGGTCCCAGGACTCCGACACATGGCTCCGCAGTGTGGGCTTTTTTTAACGTGTCAGCTGCTGACAATAGTGCTGCCATCTGCAGCCTGTGCTGTCAACGCATAAGTCTCAGTAAGCTCAACACACACCCAGGGACGACCGCATTAAGAAGGCACCTGGCCTCCCATCACCGAGCCCAGTGGGAGCAACACCGTCAGAACCCAAAAAGCCACACTCCCTGCGCTCCATGTCCTGCCTCTTCTCCTTCTCCTCTCTCCTCCCATTTGTCCTCCACTCCACCTTCTACCGTGCCGTCGTCGCGTTCATCTGGCAAAAGGCAGGCTTCCATGGCCCAAATGTTTGAACGTAAAAAGTTGATGACGTCGGATAACCCTCTTGCCCACTGCTACCGCCAACTACTGCCATATAAACTGGTGGACTCGGAGGCCTTTAGAAAATTTGTGGCCATTGGCACACCTCAATGGAAGGTCCCGGGAAGGAAATATTTCTCCCAGAATTGCATCCCAGAGCTATATGAGCATGTTCAGCGGCAAGTGAATGTATCTCTGGCACACAGTGTCGGTGTCAAGATACATCTGACCACAGACACATGGTCTAGCAAACACAGGCATCGAAGGTACATAACTTTTACTGCCCACTAGGTGAACCCTCTGATGGCTGTCACGCATGCAACCCATGGCACCCGTGTGGATTTGGTGTTACCACCACAGATTGTATGCAGGCCTGTCTGTTCTTCTCCTCCTCCTACTCCATCCTCCGTCTCCTCCTCGGCTGACTTTTCCACTGCTACTGCCTCTTCCGCTGCACCCCCCAAGCTCCCCAGAACCTATTCGACGTGCCAGGTGAGACGTTGCCATTCTGTGCTGCGGCTGTTGAGCCTGGAAGCCAAGAGCCACACCGGTCCTGCACTGCTTTCAGCTCTGCGGTCACAGTCCAATCAGTGGCTTACCCCGTTCAATTTGACAGTTGGTAAAGTGGTGTGCGACAACAGTGCCAATCTGCTGAGCGTGCTGAAACAGGGCAAAATGACACACGTGCCTTGCATGGCACACTTCCTGAATTTAGTCATGCAGCGATTCGTTGCCAAATACCGCGGGGTCTAGGACGTCTTGGGGCAGGCCTGGAAAATCTCTGACTATTTTAGAAGATCTTACATGGCCATGGCTCGCCTTGCTGACGTTCAGCAGCGACACCGCTTGCCCGTCAGACGTCTGATTTGTGACTGCCCGACGTGCTGGAACTTCACCTTGTATATGCTTGATAGGCTGCTCCAGCAGAAACGTGCAGTTAATGACTACCTGTACGAACTTTGCAGCAGGACAGGGTCTGGGGAGCTTGTTTTCTTTTCACAGTGCCAGTGGCTGCTCATGCGCGACGCATGCAGACTTCTGCGGCCATTTGATGAGATCACTAAACTGGTCAGTCGCAGCCAGGGCGCCATCAGTGACATTTTAACTTACGCCTTCTTTCTGGAGCGTGCATTGCGTCATGTCATTGATCAAGCAGTCGATGAGCAGGAAGATGAGGAAGTCGCAATGCTGAATGAATTCCCGGGGGGGCTACTCCATCTGAGACCAGTCAGCAGGAGTCTGAAGAGGAGTCAGGGGAGGATGGTGCCTGGGGGCAGGAGGAGGAGCAAGAAGAGCAGGCTTTAAACTTTTCTGGAATCCCTGGTGTTGTCTGTGGATGGGGGAAGGAGACCGAGGACGACATTCTCCTGGGCGATGAGCAGGAGCCAGGCTGCTCGACTGCTTCCAATTTAGTGCAAATGGCGGCCTTCATGCTCCAGTGTTTAAAGAGGGACCCCCGTATAAAAAGCATAAAGGGCAAGGATCAGTACTGGGTGGCAACGTACTTAAACCCCCAGTACCAACACAAAATGGCGGACATGTTACTAGCATCACAGAGGGCTGTCAGAATGCAGCATTTCTAGGCCTTGCTTCGAGAGATACTGCATTCTTCTGTTGTGGGTGCTGGCAGAGGAATTTCCACCCACAGAGAAACAGTTGCGGGTACCAATCCTACAGCGCATGCAAGAAGAGGACGGTTTGAAGATGTGTTGGTCATTTCGGATATTAGATCATTCTTGCAGCTAACCCATCGACAGCAGGGAACGCCTAGACCGACAGGTGTCCGACTACATTGGGTTAACGGCCGATGTGGATGTTCTGAGAAGTGAGGAACCCCTGGAATACTGGGTGTGCAGGCTTGACCTGTGGCCAGAGCTGGCTCAATTTGCCATGGAACTCTTGGCTTGCCCCTCGTCGAGTGTCCTGTCTGAAAGGACGTTCAGTGCAGCAGGGGGGATCGTGACCGATAAGTGCACCAGCCTAGCTCACGACAGTGTGGACTACCTCACATTTCTAAAAATGAATGAGGCATGGATCTCGGAGGAATTCAACACCTGTGATGACCATGTTAAATAGAATTTTCTCATGCCAGCCCACACATATTCGCCACCACCCAGAACAAATAATTGTCCCTGTCTTATGTAAATACAGCGGCATAAAACGCCTTTTCTGTCTGGTGAATGCCTAATGTTTGGGGCCACGGAGGAATTCAACTCCTGTGATGAACACGTGTTATCGAATTTCAACTATCATCATTTGTTTTTTTTTCAAGAGGGGGATTTCGTTAGCCATGTTTTTAATCCAATTTTATATTTTTTGTTAGTTTATACATATGTATTTGACATGTATTTGTACTGGCCTGCAGTAAAATGTATATCCAATGACCGTCTAATATACCTCCAGCCACTTAATCACTTGTTCTTTTCTGTACATTGAATGAATAGTTTTTGGGGCCTGTACTACACTGGCCTGCATTAAAATTGTTATCCAATAACTGTCTAACATACCTCCAGCCACATAATCACTTGATGTTTTCTGTCCGGTGAATGAATCATTTTTGGGGCCTGTAGTGTACTGGCCTGCAGTAAAATTGATATCCATCGAACGTCTAATATACCTCCAGCCACATAATCACTTGATCTTTTATGTACGTTGAGTGCATAATTTTTGGGGCCTGTAATCTAACCGGCCAACAGTAAAATTTTTAAACAGTGACCGCCAAATGTACCTCCAGCCACATTATCAATTGTTCTTTTCTGTACGGTTAATGAATCATTTTTGGGGCCTGTAGTCCACTGGCCTGCAGTAAAATTGATATTCATTGACCGTCTAATATACCTTCAGCCACATAATCACTTGATGTTTTCTGTCCCGTGCCTGTGTTTGGGGCCTGTACTCCCGTGGTCTAAAATAACATTTTTCTAGGCTTCAGCAGGGCACATATTTGACAGTTTCCTTTTAAGACGCATAAAAATGGCCCCTGATTAAAATACATATTTTTTGTGAGAATTTTTGCCATTGATCCCCCTCTGGAATGTCACTATCCATGTTGTGGGACAATTTGTGCACTTCTAGTAAGTATTTGGTGGCTGCAAATATGACCTGAAGGTTCTCAGGTTCGCCTGCCATTAAAGTGAATGGGGCCCGCCGCGAACTTGCGGCTGGCGGACATTTGATCGCGTTCGCGAATCGTCCCGGCCGATGTTCGTCCATCACTAGTGGCGAACCTATGGCACGGGTGCCAGAGGCGGCACTTGGAGCCCTCTCTGTGGAAAATGTCTATGGTGTACCAATATGCCTTAGACTTTCCTGCCATTCATCAGCGCAGGGTGCACTATGAGCAGCACAGGCAGCGCATTGAATGTAGGCAGGCTATTATAGCTAAATGATAAAGTACATGGAAGATATACTATATTGGACTGTAGTATTCAGGTTAAATTGCCGTGTTGGCACTTTGCGATAAATAAGTGGATTTTGGGTTGCTGTTCGGGCACTCGGCCCCTAATAGTTTCGCCACCACTGCCTTAGGCCATACACATTCAAAAACTGCAATCTCCCTTATATAAATACACGTTCAGCTGGTCCGAAAATGTATGAGTATTCAGTGGGGAGGGTGGAAGAAAATTGCTGCCAGACAAGATACTTCTCATCTACCAGGAAAACAAAAGGAATCGGCAAAAATTTAAATTTTGCACGATCCTTCTCTTCCACCATCTGTTGAGGGAGAATCAGGAGCTCCCCACATTTATAAGATTGTCGGTTGTACCCGCTATTCTCCACTGGTTTTTCTGACAATAAAGTAATGTGTATAGACATGGGGACATCCAACAACACTGCTGGGGCCTAACCAGGCCCAAAGCATCTACTAATAAAGACTTAGGAAACATGAGGTAAAAAGAGCATCTACAATACTAGTATAAAATATTACACATAGCTTTGGTAAATTAGATTATTTCAGCATTGGACTGAATTGCCTTGGGCCCACCAGAGGAAAATATTCTAATGGTCTACACCCTGTATACAGGACATATGCATGTTCACGTTCTAGTACCTCCAGGACTTTAATAAGGTTTACTAGATATCTGGTGGTTATTAGTCAGTAGCTCCAAATTACCTTCTGCCCTAGGGACTATGTTTTATAAGTAGCCCATGACTGTCAGAGCTTGGGCCCACTAGACGATCTTCTAGTGGGCCAGTCCGACCCTGCCTGTGGCAAATGTTATCAACTTACAAAAAAATTCACGTTCTATGACACTGTATTAATAACGATGATGTATAAATAAAAAGTCAAAGTCCTAGTGATGAAAAATAAAGGTTAATAGCCTAAAAAAAAACTTGATTTTTTTACACAGAGGGATCTGTTCATTAGTGTACCCTCAGTAAACATCCTATTAGAGCATGTAGTCATGGAGGGGAGGCCACCAAACAGATTGGCACTCTATTAGACATTGACATATGATGGGACATTTTCCCTGATCAAAAACAGAAATATCAGATGACCTAACTGGGCAAACAGCAGTGGCATCCCTATAGTATCATTCTGGAAAACTGTTGTCCAAACCAGACAATTCCTTTAAATCAATTATACACCACATAGGCGCAAACTAAACTACAAGGTAACACTCGGCCTTCTATGAATAAAGCAGCAGAGGATATTGGGCTCTAACTTTCGATTTTGTGACGGAATGTATGTCAATGTATTAAAAAATGGAATCCCTGCTTTAAAACAGTATGAATAGTGAATTACATAATCTTCCTGACACAGGCTTGCATGCTATATGTTAGGCCCTATACCAGATAATATTATTAATAATGATCGCACTGTATGTATCCTACAAAATGACAGTTCTAATAATCAGGATGAACTTGTCAATGATTTTAATGTTCAGAAACTGGAAAAAAAATATTCTGCCGTGAAGTCTGTGTTCAGGAAGATGTGCACTACCGTGTATGTTGTGTCTGTGTGCAGAGCGTGGATATGAAGTCCATACTGGACGAAACCATGTAATATGGCTCCAGAGAAGGATAAGACAACTGCGGTCCTAGCTGCTGCTGCTGCTGCTGCATTTATAGGAGGGTTTATACTGTACCTGTTGCAAATACTCAGGCATATAGATGATGCAGCTGCTTTATGTGCCATTTATGATTTTCAATAGAAACAATGCAGATTTTAGATTAGTAACTGGTGCAGACCAATACCTTAAATCTGCTCCCAGCACTACATCATGACAGCAGGCATGCTTACAGACCATGCAAGGACTAAAGGGTCATATTCTAGCCGCATTCAACGTAATAGAGAAAATGACTTATTGTCACTAGACACGAGGCATTCCAGAGGAGTCATTTGCCAGACCTGCCGTCGTCTAGCTATTACAAAAGCAAAGGAGCCATCTAAGCTTGCAATCAGATCTCACTCAATACGCAGGACACTACGCAGATCCCAACAACGGCGCTGCAGAAAATCTCCCAAAAATGTGCGCCTGTAAACATGAGCTGTCACTTAACGTATATCGTTCCGACTGTGTGTTGTATCACTGCAGCCAGCGAGCGTGCATATATACAGCGGTGTCTTGTAAGTGGCTTCTGCGCAATAAACCTGACATTAAAGAGGTCAAAGATCACACAGGCTTAGAAACAGAACACAAAATAGAAAATTCCAGCATGAAAAAAAAAATAAAAAAAATGGGTCACACAAAACCTAAAGTAATAAATTCAAGATTCCACCAATGCAGTAGACATAATTCTGCGAATCACTGTGTGGATTAAACATCAGGTCCCTTTAATTGCCTTAACTCCGGCTTTTGCGCTCTGGTGAGTATTAATACTTAAGCTGTTGTCGAGAACACTACAGTTTATGGTGCATCCTGTCTGGCTTAAATGATAGGAAGAGCCAAGCCATAACAGTAAGATGTAGCATTTATTGTATGATTATTATTATATATTTTTTTTAAGACAAAAATTGTTAATGCAGCATGATTGGGTTAGCACCGCTTAGATTGCCTGCTTGAGGCCCCTTGGCAAGCAGTATTCTAATGGAGAACAATAGATGGACTTACCTAGGCTGACACTTATGGTCTACATGATCAGAGATCCCCTTGTGTACGCTGCATCCACTTCTGTATTACATCCTCTTGTCAACCTAAGAAGAAGCCCAGTAAGTCCAATGAGTCACACATATTCCTATTCTCTCCCAAACTTCCCCATGGTATTAGAAAAAGGGCAGTAATACATAGACACCGTAGGTAATAACGACAAGACTTTCTTCTTCTATCTTCTCTAGAGCGACCCGAGGAACCAGTAACCTCTTTTCAATTTGGAGATTATATATAGCAGCAACATCATGGTTTCTTTGATTCAACAGAAACCTGAAGATAAAAGCATCTTCCACTGGAAAAACAGGGGAGAGTTTAGAATATCCCTACCATAACTCATTGCTGTATCGCACAATGCCATAAATGATTTCCTCCATCGTAATTTCCCAAATCGACGAGAAGATGTCTCCTGGAAAGGTCTACCTATGGACGAAGGCTGTGGATGCTATTTTATGATGCCTGTATGTGTGTGTGTTCCAAGGAGCAGAAGCAGCAGTCAGTGAGATGCACGCACCTCCCTCTATCCTCTCCCTCCCACCCCATCTTTCCCTCTGTCAGCCTCTGCCTAACACCTTGCACACGCATACACACATGCAACAAATGCAGATACACGCTGAAGAGCCTCCATGACCTCTGTCCTGCTGTCTGTTCTGCTTACAAGATGACCCGGCCGTGAGCAGTCCAAGTCATCTCCTTCTTCCATTGTGAGCCCGTCTATTATTATGCGGCAGTGTTAAATAGGACAGCGCAGTGGAGCCGAGTTAGTCATTTGGTAGAATGGATTTCAAGCGATGTCTTGAAGACGATCTGTCTGTCGATTTTTGTGGGACTGCAGGACTGGAAACGATCATTTTGTATCCGATCCAGTCTGCTACGTCTCAATGCACTGTATCTATTTTTATTATCATACAGGCTATTTTTTATTTTTTTGAAAAACAGGAAACAGTCCCAGCAAATAGCAAGAGGATATTACCAAATATCCTGATCGATGCGATGTCACATCAGAAGCCATGTTAAGCCATCAACTTTAACCAGTAAGATTTAGGACTGGGATGCAGGTTACTATGGCAATGGCAGCTGATGATGCATTTAAAGTAATTAAATATATTGCGGGCAGCCTGCAGAAAGCCTCCAGAACTTTGTAATATATTATAGGACATTAAGAGGTTCATCTGGATTTTCATTCATCTTCATCGCAACAAGCGGCAAACATGAAACAGATTTTTACTCTCTCTTCTGTCATCAAATTCTACAAATCTCTAACGTCCCAATCCCTAGAGAGAAAAAAAGATGCCTGTGTTCTCATCCATTTGCAAGAGATTGCACACTGTCAGTTCGCAGCTTAAAAGTGCAATCACACAACTGTATGTATTTTGCGGTCTGAAAATCGCAGATCCGCAAAATACGGATAAGGTGAATGTGGCATCCACATTTTTTGCAGCCCCCCTGACTTCAATGGGTCAGCGGTCCACATTTTGCAGAGCGGACATACGGATGCGGACAGCACACAGACAGCATCCGTGTGCTGTCTGCATCTGTATGTCCGTTCTGCAAAAGATAGAACATGTCCTATACTTTGCTGCAAAATGTGGACCACAAACCCACTGAAATCAATGGGTCCGGAACAAAATGCGGACACCACAAGGACTGCATCCCTTATTTCGAGGACCTGTGATTTGCGGACTGCAAAACGGATACAGTTGTGTGAATGCAAACTAAGTGCAAAACCATTGTTGTCTTTTACTATAACTGTTATAGGGTATGCGGTTATATTCATGTAAGGCTATGGTGAAGGCCTTAAAGTAGTTGTGCAAGTTTTTTTTTTTTTCTTGCATACCCTTCACCCCTCCACCCCAACCAGACCTGTCAATAGAAGCTTACTGACCTTCTTCCTGATTCTGGCCTGGGTTGCTCCATTGGGCTCCCTTGCTGTAAACATCCGGTCTGACTCTGGCTGTAGCCAACTGCTGGCCGCAGGGGTGACCTCCTCTCCCTGCATCAGTCGACCATTTGTCATAATGCAAGTCACCGCCATGGCCAGTGATTAGCTGCAGCCATGTCAAACTGGATGTTTACAGGGAGTGCATGTTCACAAGGGAGTGCAGCGGAGCAGCCAAGGCATGGAAAATAATGAGTGGGGAGAAAGTCCCCGGATCCAGGTAAGGCTGAGCAGTGATGGCCAGTTCGCATTGTTCGACCTAGAACATATGAGGGCTGCCATCTTTTTTCACAAGGGCTTACCTGTGCCTGTGCGCGAGCCGGTCTGAAAACAAGTGCAGTCAGCGGGAGCAGGCAGTTCCGAGAACAGCCACCGGGGGCCTTCATCGGGCTGTTCTCGGAACTGCCTGCTCCCTGTGCCTCGCCGGACTTGTGAAAAAAGATGGTGGTCGAACAATGCCAACTGGCCATCACTGAGGCTGAGTTCTCACTTCAGTTACATAGTAACATAGAAACATAGTTTATAAGGCCGAAAAAAGACATCTGTCCATCCCCTCTATAGTAGCTATAGCCTGTAATATTATTACATTCCAGAAATACATCCAAGCCCCCCTTGAACTCTTTTAGTGAACTCACCATCACCACCTACTCAGGCAGAGAGTTCCATAGTCTCACTGCTCTTACCGTAAAGAATCCTCTTCTATGTTTGTGTACAAACCTTCTTTCCTCCAGACACAGAGGATGTCCCCTTGTCACAGTCACAGTCCTGGGGATAAATAGATGATGGGAGAGATCTCTGTACTGACCCTTGATAGATTTATACATAGTTATTAGATCTCCCCTCAGTAGTCTTTTTTTCTAAAGTGATTAACCCTAATTTTGATAATCTTTCAGGGTACTATAGTCCACCCATTCCAGTTATTACTTTAGTTGTCCTCCTCTGATTCCTCTCCAGCTCTGCTATGTCTGCCTTGTTCACAGGAGCCCAGAACTGTACACAGTACTCCATGTGTGGTCTGACTAGTGATTTGTAAAGTGGTAGGGCTATCTTCTCAGCACGGGCATCTATGCCCCTTTTGATGCAACCCATTATCTTATTGGCCTTGGCAGCAGCTGCCTGACACTGGTTTCTACAGCTTACTTTGCTGTTCACTAAAATTTATAGGTCCTTTTCCATGTCAGTGTTACCCAGTGTTTTAACATTTAGTATGTCACGATTAGTGGGGGGGGGGGGGGGGGGGGGGGGGGGGGGAACTCCACACTGAACAAACTAGGGAAGGGGAACAGTAACTGGGCCTGGAAACTAGGGAATAAACAGGCCTCCTTCTAGAATACCCTAATCCGGGCCTATCAATATGAATAGACCTTGAAGGTAGGAATATTCATAAGCAGTATACCTAGGCCCTAATTTCTCTATAAGGCCCTGGAATAAGTATAGGACCAGAGACAACCCATTCGTACCCAGATAGACGAATGGAAGTCTATGTCTCAGGCCCAGATACAACAACAGGGAATATAACAAATACAAACAAACGTGACACTTAACTTCTGTAGACATGGAAGAACAGGAACACCAGAGAGGATCTCACACCAGCTCAGCCAAACCCAAAATGAAGCTATCAACTGCATAGTCAGAAGGGTGGGGTGAGACTCTAAAGGGTTCTGATGACCACTGAGCAACAGCTGAGAAAAGGGAAGTGGTCATTAACCCTATCAACACTGAATCAAGATAAATCAAGGAGGCTGTTTGACTGCGTGTGGAGAAATCTATCTCCTTGATTTCCTGACATCAGTCATCTGAGGGACTGTGACAGTACCCCCCATTCTACGGGTGACCTCCCGGCACCCAGGACCGACCTTATCAGGATGGGTTCTGTGAAAGGCCTTCACCAGACGATTCACATTAACATCTGCCGCTGGAACCCACATCCTCTCCTCTGGTCCGTAACTCTTCCAGTGGACGATATACTGAAGGGATCTACGGAGAACTCGGGAGTCCACAATCCTGCTGATTTGAAATTCTAAATTACCATCCACCATGACAGGAGCGGGAGGCAAGGAGGGCGGCTGAACAGGTTTGACACATTTCTTCAACAACGACTTATAAAATACATTATGAATTTTCAAAGCCTGAGGAAGCTCAAGATGGAAGGCTACAGGGTTAACAATGGCAGTGATCTTATATGGACAAATAAATCTTGGGCCCAAATTCCAAGAAGGTACCATAAGCTTAATGTTTCTTGTGGACCGCTACACAGAATCATCCACTCTCAGGTCCGGACCATTCATACATCTCCTGTCAGCCACACGCTTATACCTGTTGCCTATCTTTTTCAGGTTATTTTGAATTTTCAGCCAAATCGACGACAAAGAAGAGGAAAATCTTTCCTCCTCAGGAATACCGGAAGTTTGAGAACCAGAAAATGTGCCAAACTGTGGATGGAATCCATATGCCCCAAAAAACTGCGACTCATCAGTGAACTCCTGTCTACGGTTATTAATGGCAAACTCAGCTAACGACAAGAATGAAGACCACTCCTCCTGGTTCTCCGAAACAAAACATCTCAAGTAAGTCTCCATATTCTGATTGGTGCGCTCCATCTGTCCGTTCGACTGAGGATAAAAAGCCGAAGAAAAGGACAATTGTACCCCCAGTCGAGTACAGAACACTTTCCAGAACCTGGAAACAAACTGAGGTCCCCGATCAGACACCACATCAGAGGGAATGCCATGTAGTTTCACCATGTTATCGACTAACACCTTTGGAAGAGTCTTGGCATTACGTAGAGCAGCCAATGTTATAAAATGCGCCATTTTGCTAAACTGATCAACTACCACCAGGATCACATTTTTTTCCAGAAGAATTCGGTAAATCTGTGATAAAGTCCATGGACAAATGCGTCCAAGGTCTGGACAGGATGGGCAGTGGAAGAAGAGATCCAGAAGGTTGAGTATGTTTCACCTTAGCACGAGCACAGGTACAACAGGCTGACACTTACGCAGCCCCAGCCACCAAAATCTGCGCGAGATGAGATCAACAGTGGATCTACTCCCAGGGTGTCCAGCCAAGTCAGTACAGTGATGTTCCTCAAATACCTTATGACGTAAGTCTGAAGGAACAAACAATTTCCCTGGAGGACAAGAGTCCAGAGCATCCTCTTGGGCATACAACACCTTAGCTTCAAGATCAGGATATAGGGCAGATATGACTACCCCTTCAGACAAAATAGGACTAGGATCTTTAGAATCACCCCCACCCCCAGGAAAGCTGCGCGACAAAGCATCCGCCTTGACGTTCTTAACCCCAGGGCAGTAGGTGACAATGACGTTAAATCTGGTAAAAAGCAGCAACCAACTGGCCTACCTTGGATTCAGTCGTTTAGCCGACTCAAGGTAAGCCAGATTTTTGTGATCAGTAATTACAGTAATAGGATGAATTCTCCTTCCAACCAATGGAGCCATTTTTGAAAAGCCAACTTAATGGCCAGCAATTCCTTTACCCACGTCCTAATTTTATTTTCAGCAGTCAAAAGTTTTTTAGAGAAAAAAGCACATGGGCGCCATTTACTAGGTGAAGAACCTTGCGACAAAACTGCTCCCACCCCTACCTCGGATGTGTCAACCTCTACAATGAATGGCTGAGACACGTCCGGTTGCATCAGAATAGGGACTGAAGCAAAACATTCCTTCACAGCAGAAAAGGCTTGTAATGCCATCTCAGACCAAACAGAGAAATCGACCCCCTTCCTAGTCATGTCTGTTAAAGGTTTAACCACAGTTGAATAGTTCAAGATGAATTTACGGTAGTAGTTGGTGAATCCCAAAAACCGCATAAGCGCTTTCAGATTTTCGGGTCGATCCCAGTCCAAACACTGCACGGACTTTCTCAGGATCCATACGAAAACCTGAGGGTGAGAGCAGGTAACCCAGGAATTGCACTTCCTGAACAGCAAAAACACATTTTTCCATCTTTGCATATAATTTATTCTCTCTTAGGATCTGTAACACCAGTCTCACATGATCCTTATGAGTCTCCATGTCTAGAGAATAAATTAGTATGTCATTCATATATACAACAAAAAATCTCCCCATCAGTGTCACCAACTTGCCTGTCCGAGCTCCAGCGCTGCAGTCTGGGGCTCGGACACTGCAGCACGGTGCCAGACGCGATGTCATGCCAAGCCCCTTGGTGATTCTGTGTTTAGGCCACGCCCCTCTCGAGCACCCATTTGGTCACGCCCCTTAATGATGTCACACCTGAGCCACTCCCCACGGTGATGTCAGCGCTCAGGTGATTAGCTCCTTATTTAAGGCAGCTACTGGAAATCATCTTTGCCAGTTATAGGTTTTCCTTGCTGTGCTCTGCTGCCTGTGTGTTAATTGAACTGTTGCTTTTGGACTTGACTTTGGCTATACCTAGACCTCTCTCTCTGCTTAGCGATTCTGTACTTTCTTCCTGTTCGGTATTGACCCTTGGCTTGTTTTTGCTTTCTCCTTCCGCTTAGTGATTGTGTTGGTATTGATCTCCTGGTTTGACTGTTTCTGGCAAGACTTTCCTTGGCGTTTGTTTGTCTGCTCCTGTGTGTGAACAGGTACCTGCGGTTTCCGTGGGCACTTGGATTGTATCTCTGCACTTACCAGTATAGGGACTGGCGACCAGTTGTGAACTTGTCGCCTAGGACTTGTTCTGCAAGTAGGCAAGGTCAGAGGGCTGGGTTCAAGTTAGGGCTCACTGTGTGAGTGAGTGTCCCTGCCTATGGTCGTGACAATCAGATGATGAAAGATGTCATTGATAAAGTGTTGAATAACCGTTGGAGCGTTGTTTAACCAAAAGGGCATGACCAGGTTTTCAAAATGACCCTCAGGGGTATTAATTGCGGTCTTACACTCATCCCCCTCCCTGATCCTTACCAGATTATATGCCCCCCTCAGATCCAAATTAGAGAACACCTTGGCACCGACAATCTGACTAAACAAATCCGGAATCAAAGGAAGGGGGTAAGGATCACGGACGGAAATGAGGTTGAGCTCACAGAAGTCCAGACATGGTCTAAGGGTAACATAGAAAGAACAACCCAACAGCCACTGGGGATTTAGATGGTCTGATATGACCCTTCGCCAAGCTCTCGGTGATAAACTCTCGCATAGCCTTTTCTTTCAGGCTCTGAAAGATTATACAACCGAGATTTGGGCAGTTTAGCTCCAGGAATAAGATTAACGGAACAATCATACTCCCAATGCGGGGGTAACTCCTGGTTACCACTGTCGGAAAACACATCAGAAAATTGGGAAATGAACGAGAGTACAGTTTTAGTGGTGACCACAGAGAAAGACGCATTAAGACAGTTGTCCATGCAAAAAACACTCCAATCGAGAATCTGTCTTGCTTGCCAGTCGATGGTAGGGTTATGTTTGCGTATCCATGGTAAGCCCAAAACCATTGGAGCAGGCAGACCCTCCAATACATAACACGAGACAGATTCCTGATGGAAATCACCCACTCTTAAATGGATGTCATTTACCACCTGCGACAGGCATTTTTAGGTAAGAGGTGCAGAATCAATTGCAAAGACAGAAATGCTTCTCTCTAGTGTACTAGTAGTCAACCCATGAATACGAACAAACTGTCCATCAATCAGGTTAACCCCAGCCCCACTGTCGATAAATACCTTGATTTCCACAGTTTTGGACTCTAGCGCCACCTCGGCAGACAGGAGAAATCAGGTACTACCAGTAAATGACAAAAGTAAGTTTTCTTGCTCCCCACCCACACCACCAATAGTAATTTTTTAGTTTTTTTTTTACACCTACACCTTGACGCTGAATGTACGGACAAATATTCACAAAATGACCCTTCTTTCCACAACAAAAGCAGACTCCCTTCATATGACCAGAGCTCTTACCAGCAGTCCCAGGAGTAGCTCCCCACAACTGCATAGGTTCCTCACAAGGCGTAACCACAGGTGTCTCTTTACCATAAGTGTCAAAAGAAACCGCCACCTTATTTGACAGTACGTTGTGAGGATGAATACCCTTTGATCTCCCCCTCAGGCGTCTATCCAGACGTACAGCAAGGGACATGGCTGCTTCCAATGACTCAGGTTTTTCATGAAAGTCCAACGCGTCCTGCAGTCTCTCAGATAGATCCTTACAGAACTGGCTACGGAGAGCAGGATCATTCCACTCCGTATCCGTAGCCCATCTCCGAAATTCAGAGCAATAGATCTTCGCGGAGTGTTCTCGCGGAGTGTTCTCCCTGCCGTAAACCACGTAACTTGGTCTCAGCCTGAGAGATCTGATAAAAAATTCATCTACCGACTGAAGGGACGGTGATACGGTCGGCAGAGAAAAAGCCCATCATCATCCTTAAGCAAAGAAATGATCATACCCACACGTTGACACTTATCCCCAGAAGAGTATGGACGCAGCTTAAAGTACAATTTACACAATTCCCCACTATCGTAACCAGTCGTCTGTGGTCTCTGAATCCATAAGACTGTCTCGCAGAGGTCAGCTACCTCCAAAGACAGTCCCTGCAACTGTTCGACCAGTACAGACATAGGATCCATAGCTGCACTGACCTGAACAAAATGGAGGTTTATGTGGTGTTTGATAATGTCACGATTAGAGTTGAGCGAACACCTGGATGTTCGGGTTCGAGAAGTTCGGCCGAACTTCCCGGAAATGTTCGGGTTCGGGATCCGAACCCGGCCCGAACTTCGTCCCGAACCCGAACCCCATTGAAGTCAATGGGGACCCAAACTTGTCGGCACTAAAAAGGCTGTAAAACAGCCCAGGAAAGAGCTAGAGGGCTGCAAAAGGCAGCAAAATGTAGTTAAATCCCCTGCAAACAAATGTGGATAGGGAAATGAATAAAAATAAAAATAAAATAAATAAAAATTAACCAATATCAATTGGAGAGAGTTCCCATAGCAGAGAATCAGGCTTCATGTCAGCAGAGAATCAGTCCATGTCATAGCAGAAAATCAGGCTTCACGTCACCCACCACTGGAACAGTGCATTGTCAGATATTTAGGCCCAGGCACCCAGGCAGAGGAGAGAGGTCCCATAGCAGAGAATCTGGCTTCATGTCAGCAGAGAATCAGTCTTTATGTCATAGCAGAGAATCAGGCTTCACGTCACCCACCACTGGAACAGTCCATTGTCACATATTTAGGCCCAGGCACCCAGGCAGAGGAGAGAGGTCCCATAGCAGAGATTCAGGCTTCATGTCCGCAGAGAATCAGTCTTCATGTCATAGCAGAGAATCATGCTTCACGTCACCCAACATTGGAACAGTCCATTGTCATATAATTTAGGCCCCGGCACCCAGACAGAGGAGAGAAGTCCCATAACAGAGATTCAGGCTTCATGTCAGCAGAGAATCAGTCTTCATGTCATAGCAGAGAATCAGGCTTCATGTCACCCACCACTGGAACAGGCCACTGTCAGATATTTTTAGGCCCCGGCACCCAGACAGAGGAGAGTGGTCCCGTAACAGAGATTCAGGCTTCATGTCAGCAGAGAATCAGTCCTCATGTCATAGCAGAGAATCAGGCTTCATGTCACCCACCACTGGAACAGGCCACTGTCAGATATTTTTAGGCCCCGGCACCCAGACAGAGGAGAGAGGTCCCATAACAGAGATTCAGGCTTCATGTCAGCAGAGAATCAGTCTTCATGTCATAGCAGAGAATCAGGCTTCACGTCACCCACCACTGGAACAGTCCATTGTCACATATTTAGGCCCAGGCACCCAGGCAGAGGAGAGAGGTCCCATAGCAGAGAATCTGGCTTCATGTCAGCAGAGAATCAGTCTTCATGTCATAGCAGAGAATCAGGCTTCATGTCACCCACCACTGGAATAGGCCACTGTCAGATATTTTTAGGCCCCGGCACCCAGACAGAGGAGAGGTTCATTCAACTTTGGGTTGCCCCGCAATAAAATGGTAAAATTAAAATAAAAATAGGATTGAATGAGGAAGTGCCCTGGAGTACAATAATATATGGTTAAGGGGAGGTAGTTAATGTCTAATCTGCACAAGGGATGGACAGGTCCTGTGGGATCCATGCCTGGTCCATTTTTATGAACGTCAGCTTGTCCACATTGGCTGTAGACAGGCGGCTGCGTTTGTCTGTAATGACGCCCCCTGCCGTGCTGAATACACGTTCAGACAAAACGCTGGCCGCCGGGCAGGCCAGCACCTCCAAGGCATAAAAGGCTAGCTCTGGCCACGTGGACAATTTGGAGACCCAGAAGTTGAATGGGGCCGAACCATCAGTCAGTACGTGGAGGGGTGTGCACAGGTACTGTTCCACCATGTTAGTGAAATGTTGCCTCCTGCTAACACGTTCCGTATCAGGTGGTGGTGCAGTTAGCTGTGGCGTGTTGACAAAACTTTTCCACATCTCTGCCATGCTAACCCTGCCCTCAGAGGAGCTGGCCGTGACACAGCTGCGTTGGCGACCTCTTGCTCCTCCTCTGCCTTCGCCTTGGGCTTCCACTTGTTCCCCTGTGACATTTGAGAATGCTCTCAGTAGCGCGTCTACCAACGTGCGCTTGTACTCGCGCATCTTCCTATCACGCTCCGGTGCAGGAAGTAAGGTGGGAACATTGTCTTTGTACCGTGGATCCAGCAGGGTGGCAACCCAGTAGTCCGCACACGTTAAAATGTGGGCAACTCTGCTGTCGTTGCGCAGGCACTGCAGCATGTAGTCGCTCATGTGTGCCAGGCTGCCCAGAGGTAAGGACAAGCTGTCCTCTGTGGGAGGCGTATCGTCATTGTCCTGCGTTTCCCCCCAGCCACGCACCAGTGATGGGCCCGAGCTGCGTTGGGTGCCACCCCGCTGTGAACATGCTTCATCCTCCTCCTCCTCCACCTCCTCCTCATCCTCGTCATCCAGTAGTGGGCCCTGTCTGGCCACATTTGTACCTGGCCTCTGCTGTTGCAAAAAAACTCCCTCTGAGTCACTTCGAAGAGACTGGCCTGAAAGTGCTAAAAATGACCCCTCTTCCTCCTCCTCCTCCTGGGCCACCTCCTCTTCCATCATCGCCCTAATTGTTTTCTCAAGGAGACATAGAAGTGGTATTGTAACGCTGATAACAGCGTCATCGCCACTGGCCATGTTGGTGGAGTACTCGAAACAGCGCAACAGGGCACACAGGTCTCGCATGGAGGCCCAGTCATTGGTGGTGAAGTGGTGCTGTTCCGCAGTGCGACTGACCCGTGCGTTCTGCAGCTGAAACTCCACTATGGCCTGCTGCTGCTCGCACAGTCTGTCCAGCATGTGCAAGGTGGAGTTCCACCTGGTGGGCACGTCGCATATGAGGCGGTGAGCGGGAAGGCCTCAGTTACGCTGTAGCGCAGACAGGCGAGCAGCGGCAGGATGTGAACGCCGGAAGCGCGAACAGACGGCCCGCACTTTATGCAGCAGCTTTGACATGTCGGGGTAGTTGCGAATGAACTTCTGCACTACCAAATTCAACACATGCGCCAGGCAAGGGATGTGCGTCAAATCGTCTAGTCCCAGAGCTGCAACGAGATTTCGCCCATTATCGCACACCACCAGGCCGGGCTTGAGGCTCACCGGCAGCAACCACTCGTCGGTCTGTTGTTCTATACCCCGCCACAACTCCTGTGCGGTGTGGGGCCTGTCCCCCAAACATATGAGTTTCAGAATGGCCTGCTGACGTTTACCCCGGGCTGTGCTAAAGTTGGTGGTGAAGGTGTGTGGCTGACTGGATGAGCAGGTGGAAGAAGAGGAGGAGGAAGCTGAGTAGGAGGAGGAGGAGACAGGAGGCAAAGAATGTTGGCCTGCGATCCTTGGCGGCGGAAGGACGTGCGCCAAACAGCTCTCCGCCTGGGGCCCAGCCGCCACTACATTTACCCAGTGTGCAGTTAGGGAGATATAGCGTCCCTGGCCGTGCTTACTGGTCCACGTATCTGTGGTTAGGTGGACCTTGCCACAGATGGCGTTGCGCAGTGCACACTTGATTTTATCGGATACTTGGTTGTGCAGGGAAGGCACGGCTCTCTTGGAGAAGTAGTGGCGGCTGGGAACAACATACTGTGGGACAGCAAGCGACATGAGCTGTTTGAAGCTGTCTGTGTCCACCAGCCTAAATGACAGCATTTCGCATTTCATAGGCCAGTAGTTTAGAAATGCTGGCATTCAGGGCCAGGGATTGAGGGTGGCTAGGTGGGAATTTACGCTTTCTCTCAAATGTTTGTGAGATGGAGAGCTGAACGCTGCCGTGTGACATGGTTGAGATGCTTGGTGACGCAGGTGGTGGTGTTGGTGGTACATCCCATGTTTGCTGGGCGGCAGGTGCCAGCGTTCCTCTAGAGGCGGAGGAAGAGGCCGAGGCGGCGGCAGCAGCAGAAGAGGCCGAGGCGGCAGCAGCAGAAGAGGTAGCAGGGGGAGCCTGAGTGACTTCCTTGTTTTTAAGGTGTTTACTCCACTGCAGTTCATGCTTTGCATGCAGGTGCCTGGTCATGCAGTTTGTGCTAAGGTTCAGAACGTTAATGCCTCGCTTCAGGCTCTGATGGCACAGCGTGCAAACCACTCGGGTTTTGTCGTCAGCACATTGTTTGAAGAAGTGCCATGCCAGGGAACTCCTTGAATCTGCCTTTGGGGTGCTCGGTCCCAGATGGCGGCGGTCAGTAGCAGGCGGAGTCTCTTGGCCGCGGGTGTTCTGCTTTTGCCCACTGCTCCCTCTTTGTCTTTTGCTACGCTGTTGGCTCGGTCTCACCACTGCCTCTTCCTCCGAACTGTGAAAGTCAGTGGCACGACCTTCATTCCATGTGGGGTCTAGGACCTCATCGTCCCCTGCATCGTCTTCATCCCTGACCTCCTGTTCAGTCTGCACACTGCAGAAAGACGCAGCAGTTGGCACCTGTGTTTCGTCATCATCAGAGACGTGCTGAGGTGTTATTCCCATGTCCTCATCATCAGGAAACATAAGTGGTTGTGCGTTAGTGCATTCTATGTCTTCCACCGCTGGGGAAGGTCTAGGTGGATGCCCTTGGGAAACCCTGGCAGCAGAGTCTTCAAACAGCATAAGAGACTGCTGCATAACTTGAGGCTCAGACAGTTTCCCTGATATGCATGGGGGTGATGTGACAGACTGATGGGCTTGGTTTTCATGCGCCATCTGTGCGCTTTCTGCAGAAGACTGGGTGGGAGATAATGTGAACGTGCTGGATCCACTGTCAGCCACCCAATTGACTAATGCCTGTACCTGCTCAGGCCTTACCATCCTTAGAACGGCATTGGGCCCTACCAAATATGGCTGTAAATTCTGGCGGCTACTGGGACCTGAGGTAGTTGGTACACTAGGATGTGTGGCTGTGGCAGAACGGCCACGTCCTCTCCCAGCACCAGAGGGTCCACTAACACCACCACGACCATGTCGCACGTCCGCGTCCTTCACTAGATGTTTTCCTCATTGTTACCGTTCACCACAATAAGAAAAATATTATTTGGCCCAATGTATTGAATTCAAATTCAGGCCTTTTTTTACAGACACCTAACACTATCTGGCTATCTATTTAGGTACCGTATTACACTAATACAGGCACAGCAGTAATGACAGATTTAGCTGAATATAAATTTGAGGCCTATTATTTAGGCGCTGGGTGACAGGTATATGTTTACGGACAGAATTAGACTTGGATCTGCACAGTAGCGTGTGTGTGAAGTTATTGAGAATTACCCTATCAGCACCTTGAATCTAATATACCCTTTTAGGGATAGATTTAAAGTAGGCCTGATACAGCAGAAACCACTAATTTAGAGAATTGCAAAATTGGGAATTGTATTTCAACCCAGAACAAAAACTGTGCTTTGACGGACACTAAATAACTTGACCAGCTAAAGCAATAATGACAGATTTGGATGAAAATAAATTTGAGGCCTATTTTTTAGGCTCTGGGTGACAGGTATACGTTTACACACAGAATTAGACTTGGAATTGAACAGTAGCGTGTGTGTGAAGTTATTGAGAATAACCCTATCTGCACCTTGAATCTTATATACCCTTTTAGGGATAGATTTAAAGTAGGCCTGATACAGCAGAAACCACTAATTTAGAGAATTGCAAAATTGGGAATTGTATTTCAACCCAGAACAAAAACTGTGCTTTGACGGACACTAAATAACTTGACCAGCTAAAGCAATAATGACAGATTTGGATGAATATAAATTTGAGGCCTATTTTTTAGGCGCTGGGTGACAGGTATACGTTTACACACAGAATTAGACTTGGAATTGAACAGTAGCGTGTGTGTGAAGTTATTGAGAATAACCCTATCTGCACCTTGAATCTTATATAACCTTTTAGGGATAGATTTAAAGTAGGCCTGATACAGCAGAAACTACTAATTTAGAGAATTGCAAAATTGGGAATTGTATTTCAACTCAGAACAAAACCTGTGCTTTGACGGACACTAAATAACTTGACCAGCTAAAGCAATAATGACAGATTTGGATGAATATAAATTTGAGGCCTATTTTTTAGGCGCTGGGTGACAGGTATACATTTACACACAGAATTAGACTTGGAATTGCACAGTAGCGTGTGTGTGAAGTTATTGAGAATAACTTGGTGACAGGCTCAGCTTGACCCTGATGTAGGATATAGCCAAAAAATAACCACACTATTGATGGTTAAATGCACTTGTGACAGGCTCAGCTTGCCCCTGATGTAGTATATGGGCAAAAAATAACCACACTATTGATGGTTAAATGCACTTGATGACAGCTTGACCCTGATGTAGGATATAGCCAAAAAATAACCACACTATTGATGGTTAAATGCACTTGGTGACAGGCTCAGCTTGCCCCTGATGTAGTATATAGCCAAAAAATAACCACATTATTGATGGTTAAATGCACTTTGTTACAGGCTCAGCTTGCCCCTGATGTAGTATATGGCCAAAAAATAACCACACTATTGATGGTTAAATGCACTTGTGACAGGCTCAGCTTGCCCCTGATGTAGTATATGGCCAAAAAATAACCACACTATTGATGGTTAAATGCACTTAATGACAGCTTGACCCTGATGTAGGATATAGCCAAAAAATAACCACACTATTGATGGTTAAATGCACTTCGTGACAGGCTCAGCTTGCCCCTGATGTAGTATATGGCCAAAAAATAACCACACTATTGATGGTTAAATGCACTTGATGACAGCTTGACCCTGATGTAGGATATAGCCAAAAAATAACCACACTATTGATGGTTAAATGCACTTGGTGACAGGCTCAGCTTGCCCCTGATGTAGTATATGGCCAAAAAATAACCACACTATTGATGGTTAAATGCACTTGGTGACAGGCTCAGCTTGACCCTGATGTAGGATATAGCCAAAAAATAACCACACTATTGATGGTTAAATATACTTGGTGGCAGCTTGTGCTGGCACACCTCAAGACACAAAATGGCCGCCGATCAACCCAGAAAAAAGTGAATGAAAAACGCTCTGGGCAGCCTAAAAACAGTGAGCAATTGAATAGCAGCAGTTCAATGATCCACAGCTGTAGATCGATCACTGAATGAAGTCTTTTGGAGGAGTTAATCACTGCCTAATCTCGCCCTAACGTCACAGCTGCAACCTCTCCCTACACTTGTAACAGCAGAGTGACGTGCAGCGCTACGTGACCCAAGCTTATATAGAGGCTGGGTCACATGCTGCACTGGCCAATCACAGCCATGCCAATAGTAGGCATGGCTGTGACGGCCTCTTGGGGCAAGTAGTATGACGCTTGTTGATTGGCTGCTTTGCAGCCTTTCAAAAAGCGCCAAGAAAGCGCAGAATACCGAACGCGAACCCGGACTTTTACGAAAATGTTCGGGTTCGGGTCCGTGTCACAGACACCCCAAAATTCGGTACGAACCCGAACTATACAGTTCGGGTTCGCTCATCCCTAGTCACGATCAGTGTGGGGGGGGAAACTCCACACTGAGCACAGGAGGCAAGAGTAACAGTAACTGGGCCTGGAAACTAGGGAAGAAACAGGTCACCTCCTAGACAACCCTAATCCGGGCCCTGACTACCTATCAATATGAATAGACCTTGAAGGTAGGAATATTCATAAGCAGGATACCTAGGCCCTGATCTCCCTATAAGGCCCTGGAATAAGTATAGGACCAGAGACAACCCATTCCTCCCCAGATGGACGAATGGAAGTCTCTGTCTCAGGCCCAGATACAACAACAAGGAATATAACAAATACAAACAAAAGTGACACTTAACTTCTATAGAAATGGAAGAACAGGAACACAAGAGAGGATCTCACACCAGCTCAGCCAAACCCAAATGAAGCTATCAACCGCATAGTCAGAAGGGTGGGGCGAGACTATAAAGGGTAGAAGTGATGACAACTGAGCAACAGCTGAGAAAAGGGAAGTGGTCATTAACCCTATCAACACTGAATCAAGAGAAATCAAGGAGGTTGTTAGATTCCTCCACGCTCAGCCAATCTCCTTGATTTCCTGACATCAGTCACCTGAGAGACCGTGACATAATATATACCGGGTGACTTGCATTATTCCTTCCCATGTGCATAACCTTACATTTGTCAGTGTTAAACCTCATCTGCCACTTATCTGCCCAAGCCTCTAGTCTATCCAGTATACTGTCCTCTTTCATGTTAATTACTTTACACAGTTTAGTGTCATCTGCAAAAAAAAAATATTTTACTGTGCAAGCCTTCTACAAGATCATTAATACATATATTGAAGAGAATAGGGCCCAATACTGACCCCTGAGGTACTCCACTAGTGACAGTGACCCAATCTGAGTGTGTACCATTAATAACCACCCTCTGTTTTCTATTACTGAGCTAGTTACTTACTCACATACAGACTTTTTCTCCCAGTACAAGCATTCTTATTTTATATGCTAACCTTTTATGCGGTACAGTGTCAAATGCTTTGGAGTAGTTCAGATATACGCCATCCATTGATTCACCGCTGTCAAGTCTAGAACTCACTTCCTCATAGAAACTGATTAAATTAGTTTGACATGACCAATCAGGGCTCATGCACACGACTGTTGTTGATTTACGGTCCGCAAACTGCGGATCTGCAAAACACGAATAACGTCCGTGTTCCACGGGCCACAAAAAATACAGACATGGAAAAAAATATTTCCGTGTGCATGAGCCCTTATTTGTGAGCCAAAACCGGGTGCAAGTCAAAAGCACAGATGGATGCAGATCTTTCCATTATACCTGATCTCTGTGTAGGCTTCACCACTGTTTTTGGCTCACATTAATTAAGAGCTCATGCATACAGCCATTGCCTGGCCGTGCCCGTTTTGCGGCCCCCAAACAGCAGGTCCGCAATATAAGGGCACCGGCTGTGTGCACACCGTATCATGGATACGGACTCATTCACTTGAATGGATCCACAATCCAGGAGATACGATGCGGAACAGAGGCATGGATCGGAAGCCCACGGAAGCACTACAGCTTGCTTCTGTGGGTTTTTTGTCCGTGCCTCCGCACCGCAAAAAAGTAGTGCATGCACTACTTTTTTGTGGTGGGGGCCGTCAGATGCGGATCACGGACCCTATTCAAGTGAATGGGTCCTGTGGCCGCATATGGCAGCCCTACGGTCGGTGCCCATGCATTGCGGACCACAACAGCACGAACCCGGCCGGCACAAGTTCGTGTGCATGAGCCCTAAGTAAGCTTCCCTTCACAGGTATGGCCAAGAAAGAAAAAAAACTTGCACAACCCCTTTAAAGCAAATGGAATGAGTTTGTGTTCTAATCTAGACTTAGACATTAGAATTTTCGACCAGATTCTGTAAGCCCTGGATTGACCATGTTTTTCTCCAATATTCTGTTGATTTCCCCTCAGATAAGCTATTTGTCAGCTCCCCCCACCTCAATAAATCTGCTAAGGTTGTGTAACATCCCAGAGTTATGTTACTAAACTCTTTTTCCCCGCTACTATTTGTTGGTAACATGTGCCTTGTCATCTAATGTGATTTTATTTAAAGGGAATCTGTCACCTGCTTTTACCATTTTATGCTGTCACCATCGCCATGTTCACTAAAGTACAGTCGTGGCCAAAAGTTTTGAGAATGACAAAAATATTGGAAATTGGAAAAGTTGCTGCTTAAGTTTTTATAATAGCAATTTGCATATACTCCAGAATGTTATGAAGAGTGATCAGATGAATTGCATAGTCCTTCTTTGCCATGAAAATTAACTTAATCCCAAAAAAAACTTTCCACTGCATTTCATTGCTGTCATTAAAGGACCTGCTGAGATCATTTCAGTAATCGTCTTGTTAACTCAAGTGAGAATGTTGACGAGCACAAGGCTGGAGATCATTATGTCAGGCTGATTGGGTTAAAATGGCAGACTTGACATGTTAAAAGGAGGGTGATGCTTGAAATCATTGTTCTTCCATTGTTAACCATGGTGACCTACAAAGAAACGCGTGCAGCCATCATTGCGTTGCATAAAAATGGCTTCACAGGCAAGGATATTGTGGCTACTAAGATTGCACCTCAATCAACAATTTATAGGATCATCAAGAACATCAAGGAAAGAGGTTCAATTCTTGTTAAGAAGGCTTCAGGGCGTCCAAGAAAGTCCAGCAAGCGCCAGGATCGTCTCCTAAAGAGGATTCAGCTGCAGGATCGGAGTGCCACCAGTGCAGAGCTTGCCCAGGAATGGCAGCAGGCAGGTGTGAGCGCATCTGCACGCACAGTGAGGCGAAGACTTTTGGAAGATGGCCTGGTGTCAAGAAGGGCAGCAAAGAAGCCACTTCTCTCCAAAAAAAAACATCAGGGACAGATTGATCTTCTGCAGAAAGTATGGTGAATGGACTGCTGAGGACTGGGGCAAAGTCATATTCTCCGATGAAGCCTCTTTCCGATTGTTTGGGGCATCTGGAAAAAGGCTTGTCCGGAGAAGAAAAGGTGAGCGCTACCATCAGTCCTGTGTCATGCCAACAGTAAAGCATCCTGAGACCATTCATGTGTGGGGTTGCTTCTCATCCAAGGGAGTGGGCTCACTCACAATTTTGCCCAAAAACACAGCCATGAATAAAGAATGGTACCAAAACACCCTCCAACAGCAACTTCTTCCAACAATCCAACAACAGTTTGGTGAAGAACAATGCATTTTCCAGCAGAATGGAGCACCGTGCCATAAGGCAAAAGTGGCTCGGGGACCAAAACGTTGACATTTTGGGTCCATGGCCTGGAAACTCCCCAGATCTTAATCCCATTGAGAACTTGTGGTCAATCCTCAAGAGGCGGGTGGACAAACAAAAACCCACTAATTCTGACAAACTCCAAGAAGTGATTATGAAAGAATGGGTTGCTATCAGTCAGGAATTGGCCCAGAAGTTGATTGAGAGCATGCCCAGTCGAATTGCAGAGGTCCTGAAAAAGAAGGGCCAACACTGCAAATACTGACTCTTTGCATAAATGTCATGTAATTGTCGATAAAAGCCTTTGAAACGTATGAAGTGCGTGTAATTATATTTCACTACATCACAGAAACAACTGAAAGAAAGATCTAAAAGCAGTTTAGCAGCAAACTTTGTGAAAACGAATATTTGTGTCATTCTCAAAACTTTTGGCCACGACTGTACATTAATACTCTCCATTATGTTAGAATAGCACAGCAGTCCTGACTGTATTTCAGCGCAGCTTTGAGTGGTGACAGCAGGGGAACTGGGGGTAGTAGGAAAGTAAAAAATGGTGATCTGGACTCCTTATCTATGGTACTACTCATGTTTTACTGCAGATAATAGTCCAAAATTGTGGTGATAGATTCCCTATAACACTTCTATTTTTTAAAGCATTCTTACTTTGCAGCATTTTTTTCCACACTTCTCTTAAAATGTTTGCACAGTTATTTACATAATTGTTTTAATGTGAATTTGATGATTTGAGAATCAATAAGCTTACACAGGCTAAGTGAATAAATATATTTACTAAGTGTGAATAAATATAAGATTACACAGACAAATCACATACAGAATAATAAAACGTAA
Source organism: Bufo bufo (assembly GCF_905171765.1). NCBI lineage: Eukaryota > Metazoa > Chordata > Amphibia > Anura > Bufonidae > Bufo > Bufo bufo. Next base: position 130,897,279 of record NC_053396.1, read on the forward strand.
ATAAACATCATTAGCCTAAATATGCAATATGGGGAAGGGATTCGGTTAGCCATGCTTTAACATATGGCTGTCTACGACGTTATAACACATCACTGACACCCCAGGCAGACCACAGTTACTCCCATCAGCCCCTCTTCCAGTGTGCATCACACATGTCTCTGAGATCACTCAGGAATTTGGTCTTATCAGCACAATGAGGGATGGGTACTACATTACATGGAATTACAAGGACTATCCTTTCACAGAATACTAAAAGTAATATAAAAGAGACAAAATTAAAGGGGACAGAACCAATCAGTACTTAAAAATACCCTTACAATACAATCATTTTGCACTAAGAGGTTAAAGCTAAAGAAAAATCATTAGAAAATTACCTCAGTATCACTGAAAAAATGGCTATTTGGACTTAATCTATTTCTCTGTTTTGCAATGTAAATCTATGAATATATGTAAGGTTAGAAGCAAAAACAGCAGTGTTAAAAACTCTGTCCATCAACCGTGACAGCTTTGTGTTTTTCGTTACATAATCAGTGAAGAAACAGTAATGCTAATGACTGAGTGTTGCCGCTTACCTGAGCAGAAAGCAACATTTATAGCACATTCTCTGTATAGTACCACAAATCTGAATAAATGCACAAAGCATCACAAAAACAAAGCATAATTGGTGACTGAAGCATTGCCAAAGCATCACTGATTCTGCAGATAAGGAAATGCTAAATGGCACTTGAAAGACCAAACAATGTACACACCGAGGTGTCCACACCAACAGAATTTCAAACAATATTGGTTTCATAATATGAATAGACATGAGCGAATTTCTCAAAAATTCAATTCGGTTGGTTCGCCAAATTTTCCAAAAAGATTAAATTTGATTCAAATTAATTAATGGCAAATCATGTTAAAAAAACAGCTATTTCCTGGCTGCAGAGAACCTGTATAGTGGTGTAGAACACTGTGCCTTGCAGTAACATGCATAGTGAGTCTGCTGTGGTAGTGAAACAATACTGTGAGTCAGTATGACACACACATGACAGGAGTCACTCTTAGAATTAATGCAGACTTCACTTATTTGGGCAGTTACAGGGCCAAAACGGACCAAATAACTCAAGTGTGAACTCAACCTTACAAGTCAATGTTAGCGCCAAGTATAAAGAACGGTGCAGAGGCCCAAGATCCTACTGTAGCTTGAAAGAGCGCACTTCTTTTACACCATTGTCAGCTGATTCCACATAGATGTCTACAGAACTTGTTCTATTAAAATCTTATACAAGTAGAGCCCCACTGACACAGTGGAGAGGGTGTCAGCAGTAAGCTTGTGTTCATGTCACTGATTAATTTGCCCTTCCTCTGATCCATCAGAACAATAAATCCCCAAAAACGCATCCTGTCTGTTGAGCATCTGCCTTCAGCATTTGGTCAGTAATCCATCAGTATTGCTAAAGCAAAAAAAAAAAAAAAAACAGGAGTGGATTAAAAACAGAGATGACACATATTTGCATGTCTTATGTGTTTTATGCACACTCCTGCTTTTGGCTACCAAATCATAAGCCAATTCTGATGGGACCATACAGGCCTTACAGCTGCTACACAGACAGGATCTGTCATGTGTCTCATTTTTCATTCCTTCTGACAGATCAGAAGAAGGGTCAAATAAATGATGATGTCAACCAGGCCAAAAAGGAAAAATAGTGGCCCATTCATGAAAGTGGGGAAGGTGGGAACAGCATGAGAAGTCAGCAGCAGCATCAGGAGAGCACAGAGTGGCAATGTGACATAGTGTTCAGGTAGCAGAAGTATCAGGAGACCACAGAGTGGCAAGGTGACATAGTGTGGAGGTGGCAGCATCAGGAGACCACAGAGTGACCCGATGACAAAGTGGGGAGGTGGGTGGCACTAACAGTACCCGCTGACTATGGTGGGTGTAAGAAGGAGTACTTGGCATCAGATGTGTGGCATCAGGCGGGTGGCAGCATTAGAATAGTAGCTGAGGAAGGTAGCCAGAAGAAACCGGTCTCTTTTGTCAAGGTTTGGGTGAGGCAGCATGGATGATCTAATCTGATGCGTCATGCATTGGTGGGTGGAAATCCTGGCTGATCCACGCCTGATTCATCTTGAAAAAGGTTAGTCTCTCCACAATTTGGGTGGACAGGCAAGTTCTCCTTGGGGTAACTATGGCCCCTGCTGCACTAAACACCCGCTCTGATGCCATACTACTGGCTGGGCTGGACAGCTTTTCCAGGGCAAACTCGGCCAATTGCGGCCACAAATCCAGTTTGGCTGCCCGGTAGTCCAGCGGATCTTTAATGTGTGGTGGCAGGGTGCTGTCCAAGTAGGCCATCACCTGCTGGTTCAGGTTCTGCTCCACGTCTACAGATGGCCTCGCTGTTCGCCCGGTGGTCGTTTCGTGGAAAAAAAATTTGCTCGTTCGCTGTTCACCAAACGGGCGAACATATGGTGATATTCGCACCTGCCATATTATTTTACATTGTGAAGAACTTTGACCCATGACACATCCATCAGGTGGTACAGGACAGCCAATTGAGACGTTTCAGCACATGGACATACCCCCTATCTTATAAATAAACCTGATCTGGCCGCCATTTTACATTCAGTCTTTTGCCAGTGTAGGGAGAGGTTGCTGTGTGGAGCAGGGACAGACTGTTAGGGCTACAAAATGCTAGCTAATAGGGCCACAAAAGTCCTTTTAAGGACTGGTATAGGTGTGCTATCGATAGGTGTGATATACTGAGGGGTGTGATATACTTATAATATACTTTCTAACATAGAAAGTATATTATAGTCCAATTGTATTGTGCAGCAGTTGTGTGCAGTTCTGCTGCGATACTGCAGCCACACAGAGTGCCAAACACTATTGGAACAAATAATTTCTACTGGTGTGATTTACCACTTGCCCCCTAAAAAACTGATTGAGGCAGGGGTGTTATATACCTATAATATACATTCTATATAGTGCATTTAGGTAGTGCAGCATTTGTTTGCGGTTTTGCTGCATTACCGCAGCTACACAGAGTGAAAAACACTATTGGAACCAATAATTTCTACTGGTGTGATTTACAAGTTGCCCCCCAAATTTTTTTATTGAAGCAGGGGTGTTATATACCAATAATATACTTTATATATAGTGCATTTAGGTAGTGCAGCATTTGTTGGCAGTTTTTCTGCGTTACCGCATCTACACAGAGTGACAAACATTTTTGGAACAAATAATTTCTACTGGTGTGATTTACCAGTTGCCCCCCCAAAACACTGATTGAAGCAGGGGTGTTATATACCAATATTATATTTTCTATATAGTGCATTTTGGGCCTGTACTGGCCGGCAGTTAAATTTTTATCCTGTGACCGCCTAATGTACCTCCAGCCACAGAATCCAAAGTTCTGTGCTGTCAGGTTAATGCCTATTGCCTAATTTTTGGGGCCTTTACTGGCCAACAGTTACATTTTTATTTATCTCTAGCCACATAATAACACCCTTGTCTCACTCATCTGCCTCTCATTATGGTTGCGTATGAACCACATTCACTATAAGGACCTTCTAATGTCACAGGGTCATGTGACTGTGCCCCCCACCCCGTACTGTGCCCTCACCCCGTACTGTGCCCCCTTATACCCTGTATTGTGCCCTCTTACCACACCCTGTGCAGTGCCCCTAGTCATTCCCTCTACTGTGCCCTCTTATACTCTTTTATCCAGTCACGGTATGGCGGTGTTATCCGGTCACTGTGCAGAGGTGTTATCCGGTCAATGTATGGCGGTGGTATCCAATATCTGGATGACCATAACTGTATCTCTTTACCTGCCCACGCCATCCTTTTTAAACCTGGCATGAGCAGGAAAAATATGCAGATTGCAGTGCTAAGGACCTTTGCGCCACAATCTGTGTCAGAAATACGCCTAACATAGAGGTATTTCTATATAATAAATGATCACCTATTTGTATTATCATTCGGGGGTAAGGCTACTATCTTTATATTATATAGATTCTAGTGTATTATACTGGGCCCTGTATTTCCCAGTAGAAAATGATCCTTGGGAAACACAGTCCTCATCCCTGACCACCAGGACCAGGTAGCGCTCTGTCAGTACATAGCAGCCTCCCCTATCCGCCACGCTGCTCCGATGTGTACTGGTGCTTATTCTGACACTAGGGCTGGGTTCACATCCTATTTTTGCCATCCATTTAATGCATACCAAAAATGTATGCGTTAACAGATGCCTCAGACTGATGCCATACAGTGGCCTCCGTTCACCATACAGTTCCAAGGTAGAAAAAAAAAAAAGTTAAGTTATGCATTTTTTTAAATAGACTCTGCAGGATACAAAACTGTAAAGTGCTGCACATTTGTATACATCAAACTGATAGGAAAAAAATAATTTCTAGGCTCCAGCAAGGCACATTTTTGAAAGTTTTTAGATGCATAAAAATGGCCCCTGATTAAAATACATAATTTTTGTGGGAATTTTTGCCAATCCCCCTCTGTTATATCACTGTCCTTGTTGTGGGACTATTTGTGTACTTCTAGTAAGTGTTTGCTGGCTGCAAATATGAGCTGATGGTTTTTCAGGTTCGCCTGCCATTAAAGTGAAAGGGGCCCGCCGCAAACTTGCGGTTTGCGAACATTTGACCGTCCCGGCCGATGTTCGTCCATCACTATACAGGTCTAGCTGCTGCTGCTGGTGAGTAGTTTCTTCACTAGGCGAGTTAAGAAAGCTGCTCATCATTGACTCTAAACCCAAGCTGCTGCTGATGGAGCTGGTACTGCTCCTACCCTCCCACCCCACCACAGCAGCCATGTCAGTGGAATGAGTGTGCAGTGCACCCCCCCCTTCCTGGTCAGACCTGCGAGAGGATGGACGATGGCGCAGATAGGCAGTGGCCAACTGACTAAAGAGGATGTCTCTATAGTAGTTCAGTTTGTCCTCCCTCTCAGCTAGTGTAAAAAAGGCACCTATTTTGGACCGGTAGCGAGGGTCTAACATGGTGGAGAGCCAGTAGTCGTTCCTCTGCCAAATGATGACAATTCAGCTGTCACTACACAAGCAAGTGAGCATGCATCAGACCATTTGCGCAAGTGACTCAGAGGGACTTCCTGCCTCCATCTCCACTGCATACTGCCACTGTGTGTCTGGATCATCTGCCTTGTCTTCCTCATTTCATCTTGCTCCTCCGGCTGCTCCTGCTCCTCCTCTCCTGTCACCTGTGTAGAAAAAACACCCATTTCACTACACATTGCTTGTGCTCCAATGTCCTACTCCTCCTCCTCCAGAGTGGCCCAATGACATAGTGTGGAGGTGGCAGCAGTAGCATAAGGAGGCCACAGGGTGGAGAGTTAACATAGTGTTGAGGTAGCGGCATCATCAAGAGACCACAGAGTAGCAAGCTGACATCATGTGGAGGTGGCATCAGCATCAGAAGACCACAAAGTGGCATGGTGACATAGTGTGGAGGTGGGAGCAGCAGCAGCATGAGGAAGCCACAGAGTGGCACAATTACAGAGTGTGGAAGTGGCAGAAGCAGCTGTCACGGCCATGGCTATGACCGTGACTCTTCAACCGCATGCGATTGTCAGCGGTTTTGTTTTGTTGTCAATCACAGGTGAGGGCAGTGGTATTTGCCTCACCTGTGGTTGCCGCTGACAACGCTTGCTTGTGGCAGCTTTCCTGCTGTGCATGCGGTTGCACCTAGCAACCTTTATGTTAGGTGTGTGTGTGTGTATGGTGTACACTGTGTTTTATGTATTGTGTGCACTTCCCTTTTAGTGGTGTTTTTCCCTTCTGTGGTGCTGGAAGGGTTAACTCCCTTCCCAGTGTGTGTGTGTGTCACTGGGTGTGTCCGACTGTGGGGTGTGGCTTCTTGGCCTATAAAGCCTCACTGTTATCATGGCTCTGTGGGTTGTTTCAGCCATGCTTGCTGGAGCAGCCTCCTGTGTTACTATCTGCCAGTGAGAGCCACCCCTGTGGTCATAAAGATATTGTCCTTATGTTTATGTCTGCTGTGTGTTGATGTTGTATGTTTTGTTCTGTTGGGACCTTTCTATGTGTTTGGTGCAGCTTACGGTTCTGGATTCCTGTTTGCGCAGGGATCCAGTCAGCAAGGCTGTGACAGGTTGGTGGAACTAATAGTTCGCCTGTCATTCCCGTAAGGCTGTATGAGTTCCCCTTTTCCCAACAGCTTGGCCATTGAGACTCCTGCTCCTCCGTGCCTAGGAGGAGTAGGTCGTCTTACCCAGACTCCTAGCGCAGGGACCGGACGGAGGGTAAGTTAGGGATCCGAGGCTCCTGCGCATGGGTCCTCCTACCTTTAAGGTCGGCCCATGCAGTTAGGAGTTAGGGTCAGGGTAGGGACGCTGTAGGAGGTGACCTGCTCCCTATCCTGTTCTCCTGGCCGAGTAGGCCTACAGCACATGGAAGCGCACGGCTGAGGATTTCCCCCATCCTCAGCCGTGACAGCAGCATGAGGAGGCCACAGAGTGGCAAGGTGAAAAAGTGTTGAGGTAGCAGCAGCATCAGGAGACCACAGAGTGGCAAGGTGACATAGTGTGGAGGTGGCAGCAGCAGTATGAGGAGGTCACAGAGTGGCACAATGGCAGACTGTGAAGGGGGAGGCAGTAGCATGAGGAGGCCACAGAGTAGCAAGGTGACATAGTGTGGAGGTGGCAGCAGCATCAGAAGGCCACAGAGTGGCAAGCTGACATAGTGTGGAGGTGGCAGCAGCATGAGGAGACCACAGAGTGGCAAGGTGACATAGTGTGAAGATAGCAGCATGAGGAGGCCACAAAGTGGCACAATGCCAGACTGTGTAAGTGGCAGCAGCAACATGAGAAGACCACAAAGTGGCATGGTGACCTAGTGTGGAGGTGGCAGCAGCAGCATGAGGAGGTCACAGAGTGGCACAATGGCAGACTGTGGAGGTGACAGCAGCAGCATGAGGATGCCACAGAGTGGAAAGGTGACATAGAGTGGAGGTAGCAGCAGCATAAGGAGACCATAGAGTGGCAAAGTGACATAGTGTGGAGGTGGCAGCAGCAGAATGAGGATGCCACAAGGTGGCATGGTGACATAGTGTGGAGGTAGCAGCAGCATAAGGAGACCACAGAGTGGCAATGTGACATAGTGTAGGGGTGGCAGCAGCATCAGGAGACCACAGAGTGGCAAGGTGACAGTGTGGAGGTGGCAGAAGCATCAGGACACCACAGAGTGGCAAGGTGACATAGTGGGGAGGAAAACAGCAGCATGAATAGATCACAGAGTGGCAAGGTGACAAAGTGTGGAGGTGGCAGCGGCATGAGGAGACCACAAAGTGGCAAGGTGACATAATGTGGAGGTGGCAGCAGCAGCATCAGGAGGCCACAGAGTGGCAAGGTGACATACTGTTGAGGTAGCAGCAGAATCAGGAGACCACAGAGTGGAAAAGTGACATAGTGTGGAGGTAGCAGCATCATCAGGAGACCACAGAGTGGCAAGGTTGTAAGAAACAGTCATGTAATGTCTCTAAGTTTCATTATCCTGGTAAACTGTGTTAAAATTTAATGTAAAATGGCTGCAGTATTCGTTTGGTCAATAGATGGCAGCATAGGACCAATTTGCATTGGAGTTTACCATAGAGAAAGTGTATTACTGTGATACTAGTTCTTTAAGGCAGCAGCTAAGTGTTGAAGTGACACGCCCCTTATGATGTCACCCTGCCTCAGTGTGAGCAGGAAGAAGGAGGAAGAGAGACTTGAACTACAACTGCCGCCATATTGGCAAGATAGAAAACAAGTTCTGTGTTGTGTAAGACGTGTGTGGAGATACTAAAGGACTTCCCTGTACAGCCAAGCTGTGTGAACTTCGGTCTAGAGACGGATGGAGTACAAAGAAACAGTGCATTTAGTGAAGCCAAGTTAAAAAGGACTGTGTTCAGCAACTAACCTGTGGAGCCGACATTGGGCTGTGTGGATTGCCCCAAACAGTAAAGAGACTCACAGTGCTGTCGAGGTACCGGACAGTAACTGTAATAATCCTGGATTATATTCAACTGGTTTTCCGGCCTGCTGAGGAGGACTTCTTTGTTGCGGATCCTGCGATGGTTAAAGGAAAAGGACGACATCGGGCCCCACCGTGCACTTCCACAAACTGTAAGCGGTCCACTTGGACCACTGGGATAAGGGGGGTGCGCACCCGCTTGAAAGTTAGGGTCAGTTAGGGACAGTTTCTGGGACTATTATTTCTTAGTGTCCGCACTGCGAATACGGACACAACAAAGGTGAAAATTGTTGCAGTGTTTAACTTGTATTGTTTATACTGTTTTGAAGATTTTGCTTGTCTTTACCTCTGTAACTTCACTGTTAACCTGCTTTTATTAATTTATAGTAAATGCAATTTTCTTAATTTTGACTTCTGCGTACGCACTCTTTTCTGGTGGTGGAGTCAAATCACCTGCCTTGCTCTCGGTGCACAAGGTGACATAGTGTGGATGTGGCAGCAGCATCAGGAGACCACAGAGTGGCCCAATGACATAGTGTGGAGGTGGCAGCGGCAGCATAAGGAGGCCACAGAGTGGCAAGGTGACATAGTGTTCAGGTAGCAGCAGTATCAGGAGACCACAGAGTGGCAAGGTGACATAGTGTGGATGTGGCAGCAGCATCAGGAGACCACAGAGTGGCCAAATGACATAGTGTGGAGGTGGCAGCGGCAGCATGAGGAGGCCACAGAGTGGCAAGGTGACATAGTGTTCAGGTAGCAGCAGTATCAGGAGACCACAGAGCGACAAGCTGACATAGTGTGGAGGTGGCAGCAGCATCAGGAGACCACAGAGTGGCAAGGTGACATAGTGTGGATGTGGCAGCAGCATCAGGAAACCACAGAGTGGCAAGGTGGCATAGTGTGGAGGTGTCAGCAGCATCAGGAGACCACATAGTGGCACAATGACATAGTGTGGAGGTGGCAGCAGCAGCATCAGTAGACCACAGAGTGACCCGGTGACAGAGTGGGGAGGTGTGTGGCAGTAGGAACACTTGGCATCAGATGTGTGACATCAGGCGGGTGGCAGCCTCAGAATAGTAACTGAGGCAGGTAGCCATAAGAAACCTGTCTCTTTTGTCAAGGTTTGGGTGAGGCAGCATGGATGAGCTAATCTGATGCATCAGACATTGGTGGGTAGAAATCCTGGCTGATTTACGCCTGATTCATCTTGAAAAAGGTCAGTCTCTCCACATTTTGGATGGACAGGCAAGTTCTCCTTGGGGTAACTATGGCCCCTGCCGCACTAAACACCCGCTCTGATGCTACACCACTGGCTGGGCAGGACAGCTTTTCCAGGGCAAACTCAGCCAATTGCAGGCACAAATCCAGTTTGGCTGCCCAGTAGTCCAGCGGATCTTTAATGTTTGGTGGCAGGGTGCTGTCCAAGTAGGCCATCACCTGCTGGTTCAGGTTCTGCTCCAAGTCTAGCTGCTGCCGCTGGTTAGTTTCTTTACTAGGTGAGTTAAGAAAGCTGCTCATCATCGACTCTAGACTCAATCTGCTGCTGATGGAGCTGTCACTGCTCCTATCCCCCCCACCCCACCACAGCATCCATGGCAGTGGAACGAGTGTGAAGAGCGCCCCCCCCCCCCCCCCGGTCAGACATGAAAAAAGGATAGATGATGGCGCAGATAGGTAGCGGCCAACTGACTAAAGAGGATGTCTCAATAGTAGTTCAGTTTGTCCTCCCTCTCAGCTGGTGTAAAAAAGGCCCCCACTTTGGACTGGTAGCGAGGGTCTAACATGGTGGAGAGCCAGTAGTCATCCTTCTGCCAAATGGTGACAATTCAGCTGTCACTACGCAAGCAAATGAGCGTGCATCGGGCCATTTGCGCAAGTGACTCGGAGGGACTTCCTTCCTCCATCTCCACTGCATACTGCCATGGTGTGTCTGGATCATCTGCCTTGTCTTCCTCATTTCCCTATTGCTCCTCTGGCCGCTCCTGCTCCTCCTCTCCTGTCACCTGTGTAGAAAAACCACCCATTTTGCTACACATTGCTTGTGCTCCAATGTCCTCCTCCTCCAGTTCAGCCCCGACAGGGCTCATGTGGCCGTGAGATCTAGGCGCCACGTCTCCAGTAGAGATGCCGCGAACATAAAATTTTTCGTTCGCGAACGGCGAACGCCAATTTCTGCAAATGTTTGCGAACGGGCGAACCGGGCGAACCGCCATAGACTTCAATAGGCAGGCGAATTTTAAAACCCACAGGGACTCTTTCTAGCCACAGTAGTGATGGAAAAGTTGTTTCAAAGGGACTAACACCTGGACTGTGGCATGCCGGAGGGGGATCCATGGCAAAATTCCCATGGAAAATTACATAGTTGACGCAGAGTTGGGTTTTAATCCATAAAGGGCATAAATCACCTAACAATCCAAATTTTTTTTGAACAACGTGGTTTAAACATCCAGTGTGTGTATACGATCAGGTATGATGTTGTATCGATCAGGTAGTATAAGGGTTACACCCGCTTCACAGACATTGACAGACCAAACTCCCCTTTTAATGCACCGCAAACAACCGCAAACAGTCCATTTGCCCAACCGCAAACTCCCCATTTGCACAAGGTTGGATACCAAGCTAGCCATGTCCCGTTGATGTCATTGAAGGTTTCTTCCTCCACCCAGCCACGTACAACACCAAGGGTCCCCGAAAGGTGAATTGAATTGATTTTCCGAACGGGGTATGGTTAAAAAAACGCTGACTCCCTCCCCTTTGTTTGAATCCACGGTCACTGCGTCTGCGCCGTGCAATTTACTCTCACACCCGATATGAGTAGTATTTTCTGTAGTTCTCTCTTCTCATCAGTTTAATCCCTGTTACGTCCCCAATCTGGGGTCCATTTATTAAATAGATTTTTCGAACGGGGAGATGGTTAAAAAGACGCTGGCTCCCTCCCCTTTGTTTGAATCCACGCCACGGTCACTGCGTCTGCGCCGTGCAATTTACTCTCACACCCGATATGAGTGGTATTTTCTGTAGTACTATTCTCATCAGTTTAATCCCTGTTACGTCCCATATCAGGGATTGCCTTTTGTGAAAAAAAAATTAGGCCCGGGTACCTTCGACTGCCTTCACAGTGACAGACCAAACTCTGATACACCAAAATGAATTGATTTGGAAACCGGGAGATGGAAAAAGCAGCTTGGTCGATCCACTTACTCCCAAGTTGGGGCACTGCGCATGCACGGAGCAATTTGCTGTGACACCCTATATGAGTGGTGTCCTAACTAGTACCATTCCTATCAGTTTAATCCCTGTTACGTCCCCTATCCGGGGACGTGTGTAGAATTGATTAACCATTGTCGAATTAACAAACCATTACGACATCCTGCAATAATTTAGTTCTGAGCTTTGTACTTGCTTTGTATTGGAATTGATGGGGATTTTTTAAATTGTCTGCATTATTTCTAATAAACTATTAAGAGACTTTATTATGATTTTTTTATTTTATGTATTAAAAACCCATACAACTTAAAAATGTTAAAATTAATATTTTTTCTATGAAAAATTATCCAGCCGATCGCTTTTAGTCTGATCATAATGAAGCAACGGCCTTATCATATGGGGTGTGGCAACATTGCCAACACACTCATAGAAATGATGATCGCTTAATTGTGATACGCAAGCCCCTTCACCACAACAAGGTAATGATCACGAAGGGGAATTTACACTTGGAAGTGCGCCATGGCCGTGCAGGAACGTCTGAAATGGCCACACACCTTCCTGGACGTCCTGTAAGCCTGGGTACTTAGACACAAAGCATTGTAAGATGAGATTCAACACATGTGCCATGCACGGCACATGTGACAACTTGCCCAAATTAAAAGCCGCCAACAAATTGCTTCCATTGTCACACACCACTTTGCCGATCTCCAGTTGGTGCGGGGTCAGCCACTGATCCACCTGTGCGTTCAGGGCGGACAGGAGTGCTGGTCCGGTGTGGCTCTCTGCTTTCAGGCAAGTCAACCCCAAGACAGCGTGAGACTGTCGTATCCGGGATGTGGAATAGCCCCTGGGGAGCTGGGGGGATTCAGTTGATGTGCAGCCAGACGCCGCAGCAGAAGAGGACTCAGCCGAGGAGGTTATGGAAGAGGATGAAGTAGGAGGAGTAGAGGAGGTGGCAGTAAGCCTGCCTGTGAGTCGTGGCGGTGTCACCAACTCCGCTGCAGAGCCATGCATTCCATGCTTGGCAGCCGTCAGCAGGTTGACCCAATGCGCAGTGTACGTGATATACCTGCCCTGACCGTGCTTTGCAGACCAGGTATCAGTGGTCAGATGGACTCTTGCCCCAACACTGTATGCCAGAGATGCAATGACTTCCTTTTCAATCACTGAGTAGAGGTTTGGGATTGCCTCTTTTGAAAAAAAAAATTGTACGGGTACCTTCCACTGTGGTGTCCCAATAGCGAATTTTTTTTTGAATGCCTCAGACTCCACCAGCTGGTATGGTAAAAGCTGGCGGGCTAAGAGTTCCGTCAAGCCAGCTGTCAGACACCGGGCAAGGGGGTGACTCTGCGACATTGGCTTCTTATGCTCAAACATTTCCTTGACAGACACCTGACTGTGGGCAGATGAGATGGAACTGCTGAAGGTGAGAGGCGGAGTGGCGGGTGGTTGAGAGGGGGCAAGGAGGACAGCAGTGGTTGACGTGGCTGAAGATGCTGGACCAGGAGGAGGATGGTGGCTTTGAGTTTGTGGGCTGCTTGTACTCATGTGTTGATCCCATAGGCGTTTGTGATGTGCGATCATGTGCCTTCGCAAAGCAGTTGTACCGAGGTGGGTGTTGGTCTCCCCATGACTCAGTTTCTTTTGGCACAGGTTGCAAATGGCATTGCTGTTATCAGAGGCAGACACACAAAAAAAAATGCCACACTACTGAGATTTGCAATGACGGCATTCTGGTGGTGGCAACAGTATGCGTTGATTGGCGTGCTGTCTGGCTGACCCCGGGTGCCGATACATGCTGTCTGACTGTGCCACTAGCTTCTTGCGACGACCTCCCCCTGCTTCCAACTCGTCTCCTCCTTCTCTCTGTCTCCCCTTCTGAACTTTCCCCCTGTTCTTCTTCTCTTCGAGCAGGCACCCACGTGGCATCCACGGACACATCGTCATCATCAACCACTTCACTTGTATCTGACACCTCAGCAAAGGAAGCAGCAGCGGGTACATCATCATCATCATCACACTGTATGTCAATGTGTGTAATGCTGCCTGACTGTGACATATCCCTGTTATCTACATCCTCTGGCAATAATGGTGGCGCATCACAAATTTCATCCAACTGATGTGTAAATAACTCCTCTGAGGGATCCATTGAAGCGGCTGTGGTGGCTGTGGTGGTAGTGGTGGTGGTGGCGGCGGGCGGGAGAGTGGTAACTTGAGAGCAGGTGACCAAAGATGAGCTGGAGGAGGATGGTGCATCAAGGTTCTTAGCGGAAGCTGTTGAAGATTGGGTGTCCTGTGTAAGCCAGTCAACTATTTTCTCAGAATTTTTTGGGATCAGGGTACGTGGCCTCTGAACACTGGGCATTATTCCAGGGCCAGTGGAAATCACAGCACCACAACCACGACGGCCCCTGCGGCGTAGCCTGCCTCTGCCTGTCATTTTTTTTTAGATAAGTGGTACTATGTGTGCAAGGTACTGTGCCACCCTATATAAGTGGTGGGCAGTGGGCACAGTACAGTCTGTGTGGGCCAGACACACACTGGCTTGCAACTGGGATTATATCACAGAAAAAAATCTAATTTAATTTTTTTATTTGCAAGGTATTTGTGAGTGAGTGACACCCTGTAACGGTATGAGTGGTGGGCTAGCCAGTGGCCACAGTACAGTCTGTGGGCCAGATACACACTGGCTTGCAACTGGGATTATATCACAGAAAAATATTAAATTTAATTTTTTTTATCTAAAAGGTATTTGTGAGTGAGTGACACCCTGTAACGGTATGAGTGGTGAGCTAGCCAGTGGCCACAGTACAGTCTATGGGCCAGACACACACTGGCTTGCAACTGGGATTATATCACAGAAAAATATTAAATTGATTTTTTTTTTTATCTAAAAGGTATGTGTGAGTGACACCCTGTATGAATGGTGTCCACACAGTACTGTCTGTAGGCCAGACAGTCACTCACTGGCTTGCAACTGCTATTATATCACAGAGAAATAATAAATATAATTTTTTTTATCTGCAAGGTATTTTCTGTCACACCCTGTATGAATGGTGTGCAGCCTCTCACACAACACGGGTAGGCAACTGCAATATATATAAATATAAAAATAATTAAAAAAAGCAGACTGATGTACCAGCCTTGAAAAGGGCTTTTTGGGGTGCTGTCAGGACGCAGGACGCTGTCCTTACAGCAAATGAGTCTGGTGACACAGAACACTGCCCTAGCTAACGCTTTCCCTATTAGATCAGCAGCAGCACTGTCCCTCCTCTCACTAAGAATGCAGCTTCCGAATGAATCTAAAATTGATGCTGTCCAGGAGGTGGGAGGGTCTGGGAGGGAGGGTCTGCTGCTGATTGGCTGGAATGTGTCTGCTAACTGTGAGGTACAGGGTCAAAGTTTACTCAATGATGATGTATAGGGGGCGGACCAAACATCGCATATGTTCGCCCGCCGCGGCGAACGCGAACAAGCTATGTTCGCCGGGAACTATTCGCCGGCGAACTATTCGGGACATCTCTAGTCTCCAGTCCCCTGACCAGCCACATTTACCAGATTCTTTTCCAGGATATGAATCAGTGGAATGACTTTGCTCATCCTGTAGTCCTGGCGACTGACAAATAAAGTGGCCTACTCAAACGGCACGAGCAAACGGCAGGTGTCCGCATGAGCTGCCACTGGCTAACATCGAAGATACACAGGGGGGTACCTCTGTCCGCCTGTATCATCAAGAAATCAATTATGGCCTTTCTCTGTTCGCACAGTCGGTCCAACATATGGAGGGTGGAATTCCAACGGGTGGAAACGTTGCATTGCGGGACACCGCTCTGCCGCTGTAGCTCAAGGAGGTAAATGTGCTTGGCAATGTACGAGTGGCTACAGTGCATGCAAAGTTTCCTGGCCATTTTTAGGATGTCTTGCAGATGGGTGGAAGATTTCATGAAACGCTTGACAACCAGATTAAACACGTGCTCCATGCAGGGCGCATGGCTCAGCCCTCCTTGACGCTGCGCCGACACCATGTTCTTCCCATTGTCAGTCACCATGGTTCCGATTTTGAGTTGTCGTGGAGAAAGCCAGGATTTGATTTCTTGATAAAGGACGCAGAGCAGTTCCTCCCCTGTGTGACTCCGTTCGCACAGGCAAATGAGATGCAGAACAGCTTGACACCACCGTGTCCTGCACATTTGGTATGCTGGTGGGGCACTATGAATTGTCCCTGCAGTGGAGGCTGAGGAGACGGTGAAGGATGAGGAGGCAGAGGCGGACATTGTCACAGGACCAACGGCGTGAGAACGTGGAGGTGGAAGCGGCATCACCTGGCAAAGTTGCTGGTTTGGATGGGCAGGAACCACATTTACCCAGTGGGCCGTAAAGGACATATATTGTCCCTGACCGTAGTTACAGCTCCCCACGTCAGCGCTGCTGTGCACTTTGGCAGACACTGACAGGCTCAAGGACTGGCCCAACTTCTGTTCTACATATGTGTGCAGGGCTGCTACTGCCTTTTTGTCACGGATGGTGTACAGGAAACAATATGATACAAATAACAAACGATGACTAACTGGATCCACAACTAAGGAACATAAAGGGAGACCCCTGCAATCAACCTGCCGCTCTCCCTTAATGCTCAGCCTATGCGACCACTCTAAAGGTGAATGGGCGCATATCCACGTACCTCGGCTATCTTAACCTGAAGGCCCTACAATAGTGAGGGGACACGACCACCGGCTCCCTACACAGACACGGAGGGAGTCAGGGTCACCTGGATCCAGACAACAGAAAATCATAAATACTAAAACAGCACTTATCTGCATACGACTGTGAACTGCGAGCTGGTAGCTGGGAGCTGGGAGCTAAAGACAGCATGCACACTCAATCCAGGAAGTAGTATCAGCCACACCCAACTACCTCATGGTGGAGAATATAAAGGGAGGTAATGAGTCTGACTGC
The DNA here is from genome assembly GCF_905171765.1 of Bufo bufo. Taxonomy (NCBI): domain Eukaryota; kingdom Metazoa; phylum Chordata; class Amphibia; order Anura; family Bufonidae; genus Bufo; species Bufo bufo. The sequence goes on from NC_053396.1 coordinate 130,913,427, forward strand.
ATGACAGCTGAGATAGCCTAACGAGGTGAGGAACAGAAACCAAAACAAAGAAACTCAAGGGGGAGGATCTGAACGGCTCCTGTCAGAGCTTCTCAGCTGTCTGCTTGTGACAGTACCCCTCCCTCTAGGAGTGGACTCCGGACACTCAGGGCCCACCTTCTCAGGATGGGACCTATGGAAAGCCCTGATGAGGCGAGAGGCCTTAATGTCCGTCACTGGGAGCCACATCCTCTCCTCAGGACCATAGCCCTCCCAATGAACGAGGTACTGGAGGGAACCGCGGACAAGACGAGAATCCACAATCCTAGAGACCTGAAATTCAAGATTCCCATCAACCATAATCGGAGGAGGAGGCAAAGGTGAGGGTACAATAGGTTGAACATAAGGTTTCAATAAGGACTTATGGAAAACATTATGGATCTTCCAAGTCTGAGGAAGATCAAGACGGTAGGCAACAGGATTGATGACAGACAGGATCTTGTAAGGCCCAATAAACCTAGGACCCAACTTCCAGGAGGGAACCTTCAATTTGATATTCTTGGTAGACAGCCACACCAAATCACCAACATTCAGGTCCGGACCAGGCATACGTCTCTTATCCGCCACACGCTTATATCTCTCACTCATATTCTTTAGAATATCCTGAATATTTGGCCAAATAGATGACAAAGATGAGGAGAATCTGTCCTCATCAGGCAAACCAGAAGAGCCCTCTCCAGAGAAAGTCCCAAACTGCGGATGAAACCCATATGCACCAAAAAATGGTGACTTATCAGAGGACTCCTGACGACGGTTATTTAAAGCAAACTCAGCAAGGGACAAAAACGAACACCAATCCTCCTGATTCTCCGCCACAAAACAGCGCAGATATGTCTCCAGATTCTGATTGACACGCTCCGTCTGGCCATTCGACTGCGGATGGAAAGCAGAAGAGAATGACAAGCGAACCCCCAAGCGAGAACAGAAAGCCTTCCAGAATCTGGAAACAAACTGCGTGCCCTATCAGAGACTATGTCAGAAGGAATCCCATGCAATTTGACAATGTGGTCAACAAATGCCTGCGCCAGCGTCTTAGCATTAGGCAAACCGGGAAAAGGGATAAAGTGCACCATTTTGCTAAAACGGTCCACCACCACCAGAATCACAGACTTCCCCGAGGAACGAGGCAAGTCCGTTATGAAGTCCATGGACAGATGTGTCCAAGGACGGGAAGGAATGGGCAAAGGAAGGAGAGGACCTGATGGCCGTGAGTGAGGGACCTTGGCACGAGCGCAAGTCTCGCAAGCTGCCACAAAACCCTCAACCGACTTACGAAGCGCAGGCCACCAGAATCTCCGAGCAATGAGATCCAGTGTGGCTCTTGTCCCCGGGTGCCCAGCAAGGACCGTATCATGGTGTTCTTTAAAAATCTTGTGTCTCAAAGCGAGAGGCACAAACAACCTCCCAGGAGGACAAAGATCAGGAGCTTCTGACTGGGCTGCCTGCACCTCTGCCTCCAATTCAGGAAAAAGAGCAGAGACCACCACACCTTCAGCTAAAATGGGACCCGGGTCTTCAAAATTCCCACCTCCCGGGAAACAACGTGACAGGGCATCTGCCTTCACATTCTTAACCCCAGGGCGGAACGTAACAACAAAATTAAACCTTGAAAAGAACAAAGACCATCTGGCCTGTCTCGGGTTCAGACGCTTGGCTGACTCCAAGTAGGCCAGATTTTTATGGTCAGTAAACACGGTAATAGGGTGTCTGGCTCCCTCTAGCCAATGGCGCCATTCCTCAAAAGCCAACTTGATGGCCAACAATTCCCTATCTCCCACATCATAATTTCTCTCTGCGGAGGAGAGCTTCTTTGAGAAAAAGGCACACGGTTGCCATTTGGCAGGAGAGGAACCCTGAGACAAGACCGCCCCCACCCCTACCTCAGAAGCATCAACCTCAACTATGAAGGGTAAGGAAACATCAGGTTGTACTAGGATGGGAGCGGAAGCAAAACTCTCCTTGATATCAGAAAAGGCCTTACGCGCCTCTACCGACCAGGAAGAAAAATCTACCCCCTTTCTGGTCATATCCGTGAGTGGTTTAACAACAGAGGAATAATTCAAAATAAACTTCCTGTAATAATTAGCAAAACCCAAAAAACGCATCAGCGCCTTCTGATTCTCAGGAAGCTCCCACTCAAGCACAGCGCGGACCTTCTCGGGGTCCATGCGAAAACCAGAAGCGGAGACAAGAAACCCCAGAAATTGGATCTCTGGAACCGCAAACACACATTTTTCCAGTTTCGCGTATAATTTATTCTCCCGCAGGATGAGTAAGACCTGACATAAGTGTTCCTTATGAGTTTTGAAATCAGGAGAAAAAAATCAAAATGTCATCCAAATACACTAATACAAATTTTCCCATTAAATGATAAAAAATGCTGTTGACGAAATGCTGAAAAACGGCTGGGGCATTCATCAAACCAAAAGGCATAACTAAATTCTCAAAATGGCCCTCAGGGGTATTGAAAGCCGTCTTCCATTCGTCTCCTTCTCTGACCCTAACCAGGTTGTATGCCCCTCTTAGGTCTAATTTGGAAAAGACTTTCGCCCCAACAACCTGGTTAAACAAATCTGGGATTAAAGGAAGCGGATACGGATCACGAATAGTGATACTGTTCAGCTCCCTGAAATCCAGACAAGGTCTTAAAGAACCATCTTTTTTCTTAACAAAGAAAAAACCAGCGGCAACAGGTGACTTTGAGGGTCGTATGTGTATTTTTCTCAGACTCTCAGAGATATAAGCACGCATCGCGACCCTCTCAGGTTGGGAAAGATTGTATAACCGAGATTTAGGCAGCTTGGCACCTGGGATGAGATCAATAGGGCAATCATACTCCCTGTGCGGAGGCAAATCCTGAACTCCACTCTCAGAGAAAACATCCAAAAATTCAGAGAGGAAAGGTGGTACAGTTTTAGTAGAAACCTCAGAAATAGATGTTATGAGGCAATTCTCTCTGCAAAAGTTACTCCAACCATTTATTTGCCTCGCTTGCCAATCAATGGTGGGGTTATGTTTAGTGAGCCAGGGTAGCCCCAACACTAGAGGAGTAGGCAAACCGCTAAGGACGAAACATGACACATCCTCAACATGAGTATCATTCACAATTAAACGGATATTGTGAACTATGCCCTTTAATGATTTCTGAGAAAGTGGAGCTGAATCAATAGAAAAAACAGGAATATTTTTTCGCAAAGTGCATACCTGGAAACCATGAGTTATTGCAAATTGGTTATCAATGAGGTTAACAGCTGCTCCACTATCCACAAAAATCTCACAAAAAATGCTCTTGCTCTCTAGCGCCACCCTAGCAGGCAGGACAAAACGGGAACTACAAGCAAAAGACAATTCTTCAATTTCCGCCTCAACCCTGCCAATAGTAACAGACGGAATATTCTTAAAAGATTTCTTCCTTTTTGTCTCTTTATTACTCCCAGAAAACTGCCTGAATATCCTAGAGGGACAAACATTTGCCAGATGATTTATACCTCCACAACAAAAGCAAACCCTGCCCTGCGGGCTGAATCCTCTATTGTCAGAGGCAATCAACCCCAGCTGCATGGGCTCCTGCTCAGAAGGGGCTGACAGCGACTGAGACCCCTGTGCACAGAATGACACCGGTGCACTGTCCCGGGACTGAGCATGACAAGAAGGAGAGATCTCTCCTCTTTCTCTAAGACGCCTGTCAATACGAACAGCCTGAGACATAGCAGAATTCAAGGAGGTAGGTCTTTCATGAAAGGCAAATGCATCTTTCAATCCCTCAGAAAGACCATAGCAAAATTGACTTCGGAGTGCAGCATCATTCCAACCCGTATCTGCTGCCCATCTCCGAAATTCTGAGCAGTATATCTCTGCGGATTGTTTACCCTGGCATAACAGACGTAGTCTAGACTCAGCCAGAGCAATACGATCCGGATCATCATATATCTGACCCAGGGCTAAAAAGAATTCATCCACTGAACGGAGGGGTTGTGCCCCCTCCGGCAGCGAAAAGGCCCAGGACTGAGCATTACCCCTGAGCAGCGATATAATGATGCCCACCCTTCGTTCTTCATCACCGGAAGAGTGGGGAAGAAGGCGAAAATGGAGTTTGCAAGCCTCTCTAAAACGTACAAAATTCTCACTACCCCCGGAAAACGTATCCGGGAGCGAAATCTTAGGCTCAGCACAAACTCCATGAACGCAAGCTGAACCGGTCACTTGAAACTGAGAAAAAGTCTTACGGAGATCAGCTACCTCCAATGAAAGACCCTGGAAGCGTTCAGCCAAAAGTGAAACCGGATCCATGCTTGAGACGGTTTCGGTGGCTGATAATGTCACGGATGGTGTACAGGAAACAATATGATACAAATAACAAACGATGACTAACTGGATCCACAACTAAGGAACATAAAGGGAGACCCCTGCAATCAACCTGCCGCTCTCCCTTAATGCTCAGCCTATGCGACTACTCTAAAGGTGAATGGGCGCATATCCACGTACCTCGGCTATCTTAACCTGAAGGCCCTACAATAGTGAGGGGACACGACCACCGGCTCCCTACACAGACACGGAGGGAGTCAGGGTCACCTGGATCCAGACAACAGAAAATCATAAATACTAAAACAGCACTTATCTGCATACGACTGTGAACTGCGAGCTGGTAGCTGGGAGCTGGGAGCTAAAGACAGCATGCACACTCAATCCAGGAAGTAGTATCAGCCACACCCAACTACCTCATGGGGGAGAATATAAAGGGAGGTAATGAGTCTGACTGCATGACAGCTGAGATAGCCTAACGAGGTGAGGAACAGAAACCAAAACAAAGAAACTCAAGGGGGAGGATCTGAACGGCTCCTGTCAGAGCTTCTCAGCTGTCTGCTTGTGACACTTTTTGGCAAAGAAATTACAGCTTGGGACTCTCCACCTCGGCTCAGCACAAGCCATCAGTTCTCTGAAAGGCGCAGAGTCCACCACTTGGAAAGGAAGATACTGCAGTACAAGCAGTGGCGTAGCGTGGGTTGCCAGTACCCAACCTGTGGCCACACCACTTTTTGCAGATAACGTAGTGGATGTCACATGCAGTCCTATGTAACACTACAGATAACACAGTAATAACTCTCTGAGTACAGATAATGTAGTAGATGGGTGTGAGGCCCCAGAATTCAGAACACACACAGTGTGAACTGAAGTCTTGGGCCAGGATGTGGCAGGGTGGGCCATATTCTCAATCCACCCCCCAACCCAACCGTGAAACAAATATGTGGATGGACATTATTATATACAGTAGAATACAGCACCACATACCTCATCCATCCAGAGACATCTCCTGTGATGTAGACTTTCCTCAACGTCTTCATTCGGAGATAAGACCGTCATGATACCTTCTTTCAGCCGCGTCTCATCTCTGCAGAGTTTCACAAAAAACATTTTTAGATTCCTCACTTTACTATCATCCTCTACTATCCTCTACTATCATTATACCCAGGGGGCCATTATATATACTAATAATACAGAGGGGCCATTATATACAGTGGGGGAAATAATTATTTGACCCCTCACTGATTTTGTAAGTTTGTCCAATGACAAAGAAATGAAAAGTCTCAGAACAGTATCATTTCAATGGTAGGTTTATTGTAACAGTGGCAGATAGCACATCAAAAGGAAAATCGAAAAAATAACTTTAAATAAAAGATAGCAACTGATTTGCATTTCATTGAGTGAAATAAGTATTTGAACCCCTACCAACCATTAAGAGTTCTGGCTCCCACAGAGTGGTTAGACACTTCTACTCAATTAGTCACCCTCATTAAGGACACCTGTCTTAACTAGTCACCTGTATAAAAGACACCTGTCCACAGAATCAATCAATCAAGCAGACTCCAAACTCTCCAACATGGGAAAGACCAAAGAGCTGTCCAAGGATGTCAGAGACAAAATTGTAGACCTGCAGAAGGCTGGAATGGGCTACAAAACCATTAGCAAGAAGCTGGGAGAGAAGGTGACAACTGTTGGTGCGATTGTTCGAAAATGGAAGGAGCACAAAATGACCATCAATCGACCTCGCTCTGGGGCTCCACGCAAGATCTCACCTCGTGGGGTGTCAATGGTTCTGAGAAAGGTGAAAAAGCATCCTAGAACTACACGGGAGGAGTTAGTTAATGACCTCAAATTAGCAGGGACCACAGTCACCAAGAAAACCATTGGAAACACATTACACCGCAATGGATTAAAATCCTGCAGGGCTCGCAAGGTCCCCCTGCTCAGGAAGGCACATGTGCAGGCCCGTCTGAAGTTTGCCAATGAACACCTGAATGATTCAGAGAGTGACTGGGAGAAGGTGCTGTGGTCTGATGAGACCAAAATAGAGCTCTTTGGCATTAACTCAACTCGCTGTGTTTGGAGGAAGAAAAATGCTGCCTATGACCCCCAAAACACCGTCCCCACCGTCAAGCATGGGGGTGGAAACATTTTGCTTTGGGGGTGTTTTTCTGCTAAGGGCACAGGACAACTTATTCGCATAAACGGGAAAATGGACGGAGCCATGTATCGTGAAATCCTGAGCGACAACCTCCTTCCCTCTGCCAGGAAACTGAAAATGGGTCGTGGATGGGTGTTCCAGCACGACAATGACCCAAAACATACAGCAAAGGCAACAAAGGAGTGGCTCAAGAAGAAGCACATTAAGGTCATGGAGTGGCCTAGTCAGTCTCCGGACCTTAATCCAATCGAAAACCTATGGAGGGAGCTCAAGCTCAGAGTTGCACAGAGACAGCCTCGAAACCTTAGGGATTTAGAGATGATCTGCAAAGAGGAGTGGACCAACATTCCTCCTAAAATGTGCGCAAACTTGGTCATCAATTACAAGAAACGTTTGACCTCTGTGCTTGCAAACAAGGGTTTTTCCACCAAGTATTAAGTCTTTTTTTGTTAGAGGGTTCAAATACTTATTTCACTCAATGAAATGCAAATCAGTTGCTATCTTTTATTTAAAGTTATTTTTTCGATTTTCCTTTTTGATGTGCTATCTGCCACTGTTACAATAAACCTACCATTGAAATGATACTGTTCTGAGACTTTTCATTTCTTTGTCATTGGACAAACTTACAAAATCAGTGAGGGGTCAAATAATTATTTCCCCCACTGTATTATAATACAGAGGGGGCTATTGTATATACCAATAATACTGCGGAGCATTACATATACTAATAATACAGATCTCTGTTGTCCATATACCAGGCCTACCACCAGTATTACCCCTTCATATACCGCCTGCCTGCCTGGTCACCCTGACCCTTTTTGCGGGACAACTTGTATTTTTTATTGGTATAATTTTGGAGTAAATTACGCTTTTTGATCGCTTGTTATTAAGTTTTTTCGGTGGCAACTAAGAATAAATGAGCAATTCTGTCTATTTTTTAAAATGTTTTTATTTTTATTTTAATTTTTTTACGGCGTTCACCGTAGGGTATAATTTATGTGATATTTATGTAGTCCAGGTCGTTATGGATGTGGCAATACCAAACATATGGGTAATTTTTTATGGGATTTTTTTTATTGAATAAATGTTTTTTTTTTATACCACTTAATAGTCCCACAAGGGGACTATAACAGACAGCTTTTTGTTTGATTTTAAAATGCAATGCATTATCCCTATAGTACATTGCATTTAATGTCAGTGCTATTCTGACATTGACCAAATAGGCACAGCATGCTGGAAACTACTCAAGGCTGGTCTGGGGCCTACACGAGACCTCAGACAGCCTTCACACACATCGGCACCCCGCAATCGCATTTGTATAACTATGTGACTGCTGCAGCCAATCACTGGCCTCAGTGGTCTAGTGGTGTCTATACAAACCAATAAAGCTAGTAATTGGCTGCAATGGTCACATAGGTAGACCACACATTATCACCTACTAGCAGAAGGACCCAGCTTTGCATGGGTATATTTCATCTTTTTCATTTCATGTTTGTGTGTGTCGTTAAAGGATATCGACAGTATCCCTCATAACAGTGACCTCTACAGCACCTCGTCCCTTTAACAGTGAACTCCACAGTCCCCCACCCCTTAACACTGACCCCCCCCACAGTGCACTGCCACTTTAAAATGGGACCTTCACAGCAGCCCATCCCCTTAACTTTGACCTTCACAGCAGCCCGTCACTTTAACAGTTAGTTTCACAGCACCCCACTCCCTTGACAGTGACCTCCTCCGGGGCCCACCACCTTTACAGTGACTTCACAGTACCCCGCTGCCTTAACAGTGACCTCCACAGTAGTTGCCCCTTTAACAGTGACCTCCATAGCGGCCTGCCCCTTAACAGTAACATCCACAGTGAACACCTCTTTAACAGTGACCTCCACAGTGCCCGCCCCTTAACAGTGACCTCCACAGTGCCCTGCCCCTTTAACCCCTTCACTACCGAGCCACTTTTCACCTTAAATCCCAGGCCGATTTTTGCAAATCTGACATGTGTCACTTTATGTGGTAATAACTTTAAAACGCTTTGACTTATACAGGCCATTCTGAGATTGTGTTCTCGTCACATATTGTACTTCATGACAGTGGTAAAATTGAGACCAAAAATTTCATTTTTAATTTAAAAAAATACCAAATTTACCCCATAAATTTTAAAATTTCCAAATTAAAATTTCTCTACTTTTATATTAGTAATAACTGCAAATATAATTATTACTTTACATTCCCCATATGTCTACTTCATGTTTGTATCATTTTGAAAATTACATTAAATTTTTTTGGGACGTTAGAAAGCTTAGAAGTTTAGAAGCAAATCTTTACATTTTTAAGAACATTTCCAAACCCCAATTTATTTAGGACCAGTTCAGCTATGAAGTCACTTTCTGGGGCTTACATATTAGAAACCACCCATAAATCACCCCATTTTAGAAACTACACCCCTCAAGCTATTCAAAACTGATTTTACAAACTTTAGGTGCCGCACAAGAATTAAATGAAAATGTGAATTAAATTTGAAAATTTCACTTTTTTTAGCAGATTTTAAATTTTAAACTATTTTTTATGCAACACATCAAGAGTTAACAGCCAAACAAAACCCCAAATGTAATGCCCTGAATCTGGAGTTTACATAAACAACCCATGGGGAAACAGGACAAAATGCACCCCACATTTTGTTGCCCATTTCTCCCCGAATACACCAACACCCCATATGTGCTCAAAAAATGATGTATGGGCGCACAGCAGGCTTCAGAGTGGAAGGAGCACCATATGGCGTTAGGAGAGAGGATTTAGCTGGAATGGTAATTAGGAGCTATGTTGCATGTGAAGACACCCTGAGGTGGCCCTACAGTGGAAACCCAAAAAAAGTGACCCCATTCCAGAAACTACACCCCTCAAGGAATATTTCAAGGTGTGTAGTGAGCACTTTGACCCATCAGGCGTTTCACAGAATTAGGAAATACTTGGCTGTGAAAATAAAAAATTACAATTTATTCCAGAAAAAATTGCTTTACATCATCATTTTTCACTTGCACAAGGGGTAACAGGACAAAATTCACCCCAAATTTTGTTCCCCCATTTCCCCCCGAATACACCAACACCCCATATGTGCTCAAAAAATGATGTATGGGCGCACAGCAGGGCTCTAGCGTCAAACAGCTAAATATGGATTTTGCTGACCTGAATTGGCAGACATTTATTTTAGGTGCCATGTCATATTCAATAAATTTCTGAGGTCCCCAGAAATGAAAAACCCCAAGAAGTGACCCCATTTCGGAAATAACACCCCCGTACGAACATTTTAAGTGGTAGAAAGGGTACTTTCAGCAAACAAGTGACTCACAGAAAGCATACATTTGTAAAAATGAAAAATTACCAATTTTTCACTTTCACAAGGGGTTAAAGGGCTTCTGTCACCCCCCTACAGTCATTTTTCATTTTTTTGGCTACTTAAAATCCTTATACTGCGATTTATCAATATATAGTGCTCTTACTCTTTTTCGTTCAGTAGTTTCTTCAAAAAACGGACTTTTATAATATGTAAATTACCCCTCTACCAGCAAGTAGGGCGGCTACTTGCTGGTAGCAGCCGCATCCTCCTTTCATAAACACGCCCCCTCCTCATGTTGATTGACAGGGCCAGCGAGCGCTCTCGTCCTCTGGCTGGCCCTGTCTGCGTTTTAAATCTCGCGTCTTCGCCATACCGGTCTTCAGTCGGCGCAGGCGCACTGATAGGAGGACGCCCGCTCGGCCGCTCCTTCCTCAGTGCGCCTGCGCCGGGTGTAGATGTGACATCATCGGCGCAGGCGCATTGAGGAAGGAGCGGCGGGCGAGCGTCCTCCTCTCAGTGCGCCTGTGCCGACTGAAGACAGACATGTATTTGAGGTGCCATCTTGCATTAAATAAACTTTCTGAGGTCCCCAGAAATGAAAAACCCCAAGAATTAACCCAATTTCGGAAAGAGCACACCTATATGAACATTTTAAGTGGTAGAAATGGTACTTTTCAGCAAACAGGTGACTCACAGAAGGCAGAAATACTAGAGAAAGCATTTCAAAGCACACATTTGTGAAAAGTGGTGGAAAGGGTACTTTTCAGCAAACAAGTGACTGACAGAAGGCAGAAATAGTAGAGAAAGCATTTCAAAGCACACATTTGTAAAAATGAAAAATAAACTAGCGGACCCCAATTTTTGACTTTCACAAGGGGTTAAAGGAGAAAATGCACCCCAGAATATGTTACCCATTTTCTCACCTTTTTGAAAACACCCCATATGTGCTTGTAGCCTGTTGTATAGGCACACAGCAGGCAAACTGCTGACAGGTCTGAATTGGATTGTGTTTTAGGTGCCATGTCGCCTTAAATAAATTTCCTGAGGTCCCCAGAAATGAAAAACCTCAAGAAGTGACCCCATTTCAGAAAAAGCACCCCTGTACGAAAATTTTAAGGAGTGGAAAGGGCACTTTTGACCTAACAGGTGTTTCACAGAAATGAATATGTAGTGGTTGGTGAAAAGTGGATATGTAAGTTATGCGGACTAAATCAGAGCTATAAATTGGTAAAACTACAAGGTACATCAAGGATAAAATTAAATGAATGCTCCATGGATGAATGGTAGATTCTGAAACAATCTTTGATGCACAGGCCAGGTTTTTCTGGGCAGGTTTTGCAATGGTAAATGGTGTCTTATCTTATCCCCCCTTTGGAACACACCCTGCATCTTTTTTGGGTCCTTCCCTTCCTCACTGTTTGGGGGACTTAACCAGGGAAATGTTGCCCTAGTACAACTCAGGCACTGTAACTTGCAGAAGTATTGGGGCCCTCCATTGCTTGATTTGAAAGAATTACGGTCTTTATCACCACCTCTTGAAATTGTAGGAATGTTCTTGTCTGGCCTCTTGATCTAACTAGTATGCATGCATTGTACAGCATCCTCTGTACGAGGTGCACGGCCAGCTTTTTGTACCACACTTTAGTTTTTTCGTGTGGCACTGTAGGGCTTCAGAACTTGAACTGAAAGATCAAACCTGCCTATCTGCCTGTTGTAGTCCAGAATGCAGTCTGGTTTAGGGACAGTGGTAGTGGTACCACGTACAGCGGCAGGGGAGCTGGTGTTACTGTGAATAGTGGTCAGTACAAGGACATCCCTCTTGTACTTAACCACCAACATGTTCTCATTGAGGAGAGCACGTCTGTCTCCTTTTCTAAGTGGTTGCCCTACCAGGGATCTAGGGAGGCTTCTCTGATTTGTGCATACTGTGCCACATGCCACAGTACCTCTAGAACTTAGTGACCGGAACAGTGGTAGACTTGTGTAGTAATTATCCACATATAGATGGTAACCCTTATCCAGCAGTGGGTGCAGTAAATTAAATCCCACACTATCTTCCCACTAACTTCTAGGACGGGGGGGGGGGGGGGAGGGGCATTCTGGGGGTTCAATCAGGGCGTCCCTCCCTTCATAAACCCGGAACTTGTGAGTGTATCCAGAGCTACTCTCACAGACTTCATACTGTTTTATGCCATAACTTCCCCGCTTGCTGGGAAGGTACTGGCGGAATCTTACCCTCCCTTTGAAAAGTAACAGGGATTCATCTATGCAGACATTTTTTTCTGGGGTGTACACTTCTGAAAACTTTGCGTTGAAGTGTTCAAGGACAGGCCTAATTTTGAACAGACGGTTAAATGCGGGGTCATTCTGGGGTGGGCACTGTGCATTATCGTTGAAATGTAAAAACTTTAGAATTGATTGTAATCGATTATGGGCCATGGTATTACTGTAAATTGGAGTGTGGTACAAGACATCCGCACTCCAATACTGATTAATCTTAGTTTTTTTTTACTAGGTCCATATGCAGCAAGTATTACATTCATATATACCCTGCACATGTAGTGGCATTTAATATCGTATATACATTTAGTCGTAGTCTACGACTAAATGTATATACCATATGCAGCAAGAGCCCCTAAAAGGTAATCTCTGCTGCATTTACTGGGGTCCAACCTTGGGGTCTAGCGTATGGCGATGTAGGGTGCTGGGAAATAAATGGCTGGGCGTATAAATTTGTTTGGGTTACCATCAAATTTATAAAATCTTCTAAAAAAAGATTTAAAAAAAAACAATTTCAGTGAAGCCCGCACAGTCTATCTGAATTCCTGAGTTACCCACAAACTCAGGAATTTGGGGCTGATAATTCTCAGGGGGGGGGGGGGGTAAGTGTGGGCTCACTCTGGGGGGGCTGCCTCCTCTGATACCCTGGGGCATCTTCTAGAGGGTCCCTCATCAGTGGATGATGATGATGAGGGGGTAGAGGAGTAGAGGAAATTGGCATCCTCTTCTCCCTCACTAAGGCTCAGTTCACACCTGAGCGTTCTGAAAGGAGCGCTCTGTATGCGCGATTGTACGGGCGTTTACAAGCGCGCATACAGAGACAAGTGTGCACACAGTGTCGCGCGTTCCCGAAAGTCTATGTACGGGAACGCGCGACAAGCGCCCAAAAAAACGCTCCTGTACTTGTGTGAGCGTCGGGCGTTTTACAGCGCGATCGTACGCGCTGTTAAACGCCCAGGTGAGAACCATTCCCATAGGGAAGCATTGGTTTCTCCTTGTTGAGCGTTTTACAGCGCGTAGGAACGCGCCGTAAAACGCTCAGGTGTGAACTGAGCCTAACAGTCTCAGTATTGGAGGCAAGAATGGCATAAGCCTCTTCAGCTGAGTACACTCGTTGAGATGAATAGGACATTTTTATTTTATTGGGGTGATGTATGAAATGAGTAAACTTTTATTTAGTGTGAGGTGTGTGTACGTAGTGTTTTCACACATGAAGGGGCTTGTAATAAATTTGAAATTAAATTTAGAAGAAAAGTTGTAAAAAGAAAGTATTTTCTGAAAAATAGTCTTTTCTGCAAAAAAAATTATTTTCTGAACAAAAAAAGTCTTTGCTGCAACAAAAAAAACTTGTGCAAACTGAGCAGACGCAATCAGTAATGGACACTACTGATCAGTGCTCAGTGGTTGCAAAATGCACGCACGCGTTCGTGCAAAAACCTAAATCACATTAACTGAAATTTATATACAGTATATATATCTAACTAGCTTTTTTCACACCAAAAAAAAAAAAAGTGCAGATGCTACTGAGCACACTACTGATCAGTGCTCTATAGCACGCACGCACGCACACAGATCGTGCATGCGTGCAAAAACTGTAGTATAAAACCTCACTACAGTGCTCTTCAAAATGCATGCACGCAGATGGTGCGTTTCGTGCAAAAGTCCAAACTGACGCTAACTGAAATATATTTTATATATATATATATATATATATATATATATATATATATATATATATAAAACTACCACTAACTGCAGTTCTTTTCTCACACAAAAAAAATAGAAAAAAAATAATAACTTCAAATGTACAGATGCTACTGAGCACATTACTGATCGGTACTCTGTAGCACGCATGCGTGTGTGCAAAAACTGTAGTATAAAAATTCACTACAGTGAACACTGGGTAAAAATTTCACTTATATCTATATACTGTATATAGAAATTGTTGCTTGAAAAAGGTTCCATTGAGAGGACCGAAATGTCACACCTGGTGTAATAAACACATCAACAGTTTTTTGGAAGTGCCGTGGATTTTCTTTTTTATATTTGATTTGGATGTTGGATCGCTTCCATGGCCGCTGGCACTCCGTCTTTCTATTTTGTCTGCAGTGCTGCCCAATATCTTATTCATTATATATATAGAAATATAGAACTCTATATATATTTATATAAAGCCCTAACTACAAATTCTTATTTTTTAACCAAAAAAAACAAAAAATTGGCAAAAAATCTGCACAAATAATAATCCAAGATGGATTTTTCTGCGACTGTCGCAACTACCACATGTAGCACTCTCTTCAATAAATAAAAATATATAAAGTAAGTAATATTTCAAAAAGAAAAAGAAAAAATAATAAAGTTCACCACTGTGTTTTCTTCTTTTTTGGCATCGCAGACTACCGTGTGAAGCGAGCTTATTCACATTCAACAGGCAGTTTAAAGAAGGTGTCGCGCTGCCTCACTTGGCTGTAATTCAAAGGTCTTGATCAGGATAGGATACAACAGCTTTTAGGTGATGCCAAACAACGAGGTTCCACAGGAGTATAATCTCGGTCACAAAACCACCCCTCTGTAGATATAAAGGTTCAGGCACATAGTGAAGGTCCACCAATGTTTCCAATGGTAATAGCTTTTATTATACTCACAAAGGTATAAGATCAATAGGCATAAAACACAATAAAATCTCTGTGGTTATAACACCGCTCGACCCATTAACCCTGGGTTAATGTTCCTTATGAATAAGGGTTTGACTATATATCATCCGAGACAAGAATTATGATGTATTGGATAAATGAAGTTATTTTAGTAGGTGGAGAAGAATTTGGATGTGTGAACTAATATGAAGATATAAGTATAAGTAAATAACATTAGCTGGTATGTGATTTATTTTTTGGGATATTAAGAGAGAAGTTGGTATTGTAATTAGAAAAAACTGCTGTAATCCTATTTTTATATTATTCATATTTCTATTTTTCTATTTATTCTATTTTAATATGGATTTTTCTGTGTTTGCAAAAAATAGTGGATTTTAAATTTTGTAAAAAAATTGTGGATTTATAATGGAAGGGGATGGGAGAAGATTGAATGTCATTTCGACACCCATATAAAAGGAACGGCCAAATGTGGGTGTATCATCCGCTCCTGATGAAGCTGGTGTGGTGAAACCTGGGTCGAGTGGTGTTATAACCACAGAGATTTTATTCTGTTTTATGCCTATTGATCCTATACCTTTGTGAGTATAATAAAAGCTATAACCTTTGGAAACATTGCTGGACCTTCACTATGTGCCTGAACCTTTATATCTACAGAGGGGTGGTTTTGTGACCGAGACTATACTCCTGTGGAACCTCGTTGTTTGGCATCACCTAAAAGCTGTTGTATCCTATCCTGATCAAGACCTTTGAATTACAGCCAAGTGAGGCAGCGTGACACCTTCTTTGAACTATCATATGTAGCACAACTACACTGCTACATGTGTCGCGCGACACTGATGTCCCACCAATGTCGCGCGACACATGTAGCAGTGTAGTTGTGCCCTATGTGTCGTGTGACTTATTGTCGCACGACACACGTCGTCGTGTAGCCCTAGCCTAAAGCTGACCTACAGCTGTGAAGAAAAATGGCTGGGTTGTTATGGAAACCTGGAGAAAAACTGTGTGTATGTGGAGACTAAGGTGTCATGCCCTGCTCAGGCTATGTGCGGAGGTCTGCTAGATTAGCAGCACGTGTCTAGTCTTTTGTTTTGTTTTGGAGTCGAGCTAGATCCGCCTTCCTTCAGGTGCACTGGGTGGGGTCGTTGGTTTCAGTTTAAATCACACCCACTCCCAGTGTTCCTTGCGGGTTATAGTTTCTGTCAGGCTCTGTGGAAGTAAGGAAGGAAGGATTGGCTTCTCCTGCTGAGAAGAGATAAGTGGTTGTTCTGTTCTCTTGTGGTTTGCTTTCTAGGCTGTTAGAGAGACGCCTGCCCCTCCAGGTTCTGAGGGAGCAGGCTGCCTCTTTTCCCCTTTCACCATCTCAGGGATTCTAGGGTATTTTCAGCCCAGGCACGAGGACACATTATTCCCACCTTAAGAGTCTGAATGTGGGCATATGTAACAGTACGCAGGATTGCGCTCCAACGTGGAACGCAACTGCCGCCTATAATGAGCTACTGGGTTGCGTTCCAGCGTGGAACGCAGCGGCTGTCTGTGTTCATACGCTGGCTTGCGCTCCAGCGTGGAACGCAGTGGCCGCCGGGCCGTCCTCTGGCTCCGCCCACTTATCGTCCGGTGCTTAAATAGGAGAGACGAGCTATGCAGGGTGTTCCACTAATGAAGTGCGCACCCTGCTAGCTCCACTGTATCTGAGGACTTCATCCCCATATCCGGACCGGAACCTTACCTACACCGTGAAGGACTGCCTACCTTTTGCCACCGCCTCCCCCACTGCTGGCTCCCTCTTTAGGAAACAACAAATCGCAAGTATATGCCTGCTAACAGGCTTGATTGGTATCCTGGAACTCAGAGTGGGGAGGTCCCCTGCTGTTGTGAGTCGGTATTGCTATCTACTAACTCTGAACTGAGGGCATACTATATACTACCTCTGAACTGGGGACATACTATATACTAACTCTGAACTGAGGACATACTATATACTAACTCTGATCAGGGAACAAACTATACACTAACCTGAGACCCCTGCAATTGTGTGAGTTCTTCCTTCCCATCAGTAAAATTAATTACCTAGATAGCGGTAAATGATTTTGTTACCCCAAACTCTCCGCTTCAGACTGAGAGAGCCGCCTGGGGTACATACTGAGTAACCGCAAATCTCACAGCCAACACAAGAGCGGTGGGGTAATAGTGGATGTCCATTGCCTCCGCAGTTGAGATCCTAACTGATCAACTTGGTGCGTTACATATTAGTGGAACCTTCATGGATCCAGCAGAGGTTGTAGGTCACCTCATCACCCTCACCAAGAGGGTGGAGACCCTTAATGTGACCGTACAACATCTCCAGCTAGAAAATCAGTCACTACGGCAACTTGTCACTCAGGGGCCAGGACACCGCCGTGAGGGACCAGAACCCAAGGTCAGCCCACCTGAGTTATTCTCGGGTGACCGAAAGCAGTTCAGAGATTTCCTGAACGCATGCAAACTAATGTTTGAGCTGCGGCCCCGAACTTACCCAACCGGCAGAACAAAAGTACTTACTATGATCTCATACCTCAGGGGGGAACCCAGAGCGTGGGCCAATACTTATTTAGAAAAGGAAGACCCGGTCCTGGAATCTTTCCCTCTATTCCTTTAAAAAATGTCTCTACTCTACGAGGACCATAGTAAACAACTGACCGCTGAGACCGCTATACACAGTCTTAAACAAGGGAGAAGACCTGTAGAGGACTTTATTGCGGAATACACCCGCTGGGCTCGGGAGACAGAATGGAATGATCTCACCCTTAGGAATCAGTTCCGTCTAGGTCTTTCCGAGGCCTTGAAGGACGAATTAGCCCGAGGAGAGTTACCTCTTACACTTAATGCCTTGATGCAGAAGGCCACCACCATTGACAGACGTCTGAGAGAACGCAGAGCCGAGAGAGTTTCAGGCTTCACGCCCAACCCAAGACCGTCCAGCCCGGGTCCTGCTGTAGAGATGATGGAGATTGGGGCAATTCGTGGACCTCTGACTGAGAGGGAGAAAGCCAGGAGACGTAACCTCAACCTCTGTTTATACTGTGCGTCTGCCGACCATACAGTTGACGGATGTCCCGCGATACGTAAGAAGTGCAAAGGTAAGAACAGGACATCTTGTACCTTAGGCAATACAAATAATAGCACTGGTGGTTACATATACACGTCTCTCACTTTACAGTGGGACCAAAACCGGATTATCATTGAAGCCATGGTAGACACGGGAGCCTCGGGGAATTTTATCGACATGCATCTGATAGAGCGAAATAAAATTCCCCACATGGGAAAAGACGTTCCGATATCCGTGAGTTTCATTGACGGTACCACTTCTAGACCTATTCACAGTCAAACTCAACCCCTCATGGTGACATGCGAAAATAACCACACAGAATTCTTATCCCTTGATATCATACACTCTCCATTGTTTCCCGTGATCCTTGGGTTGCCATGGCTGCAACTACATCAGCCTACCCTCCTATGGGAACAAGGGAGAGTTCAGTTTACGTCACCTTATTGTATGGAGACCTGCTTCCCTCTCAAACCTCTCATGCATGTGGGAGTGAACCAGGTCCCCAGTCAATACGCAGACTTCGCTGAGGTATTCAGCGCAAAGAAGGCGGAATCTCTTCTGCTTCATAGAGCTTACGATTGCCCCATAGACTTGCTGCCGGGTAGGGAGATACCCACGGGTAGAATTTATCCATTGGCACAACCAGAACTTGTTCACCTCAAACAGTACTTGGAAGAGAACTTACGAAAAGGTTTTATTCAGCCTTCAACCTCCCCAGCAGCAGCAGGGATGTTCTTCGTGAGAAACAAAGACTCAAGCCTAAGGCCCATCATTGATTACAGAGCTTTGAACAAAGTAACAATCAAAAATAGGTACCCCCTGCCGCTAATATCCGAACTCATAGAAAGATTACAAACAGCGACAATCTACACCAAGCTGGACTTGAGAGGTGCATACAACTTGATTAGGATCAGAAAGGGTGATGAATGGAAGACAGCTTTCCGCACTCGGTACGGACTCTTCGAGTATACAGTGATGCCCTTCGGGTTGTGCAACGCCCCTGCCACGTTCCAGAACTTCATTAACGACATCTTTAGAGATCTACTGGATGTATGTGTAATGATCTATCTTGATGACATACTGGTGTATTCTGATAACTTACACGATCACAGGAAACATGTCCGTTGGGTTCTCGCACGGTTAAGTGTCCATCGGTTATACGTCAAACAGGAAAAATGTGTGTTTGAGACTACTTCTCTTCCCTTCCTCGGATACATAATCTCACCCAAAGGTATCCAGATGGATCACTCTAAGATCACTTGCATTCAAAACTGGCCGATTCCGGATTCCAGGAAAGCTCTTCAACGGTTCCTGGGGTTCTCAAATTTCTATAGGAAATTTATTAAGGATTTCTCCGCTACCACTAAACCTCTAACCCGCTTAACTAGTGTCAACACGAAGTTCGTTTGGTCTAAGGATGCTCAATCAGCGTTTGAGTTATTAAAGAGCAGGTTCACGTCCGCACCAATACTGACCCTCCCGAATCCGAACCATCACTACGTGTTGGAAGTAGACGCATACCAAGCAGCCATAGGAGCTGTCCTGTCTCAGCGAAGCTCCTTCTCAACCCCGTTACATCCTATCGGGTTCTACTCCCGGACGCTAAACACCGCCGAATTCAATTATCCCATAGGGGAGAAGGAACTCCTTGCCATAAAATGCTCCTTGGAAAACTGGAGGCATTTACTTGAAGGCTCAATACACCCCATCACAATATACACGGATCACCGTAACCTACAATACCTGAAAACCAATAAAACACTATCAGGCCGTCAAGTACGGTGGAGCTTCTTTTTCGACAGGTTTAACTTCCAAATTACATACCGACCAGGCTCAAAAAACGGGAAGGCCGACGCCCTGTCACGTTTGGCTGAATTTCACACTACAGACACGGCTCCCACATGGATCATACCACCGAAGAAACTCGTCCTCGCCACCATAACGTTGGAAACCCAGCTCAAAGATGCTCTAATTAATGACCAGGCTAACACCCCCCCAGGTCTTTTGCAGAACCAACAGGGTCTCCTTTACAGGGACAGCCAACTATATATACCACCCTCCCTCACCACCCAGGTGATCAAACTCTGCCATGAGTCACCCCTCGCGGGACATCCTGGCATTGCCAAAACCGCAACCCTGATACGCAGGAACTTCTGGTGGCCAAAGATGACCAAACAAATTGAGGAATACGTTTCCACGTGCGAGATCTGTGCCTCATGTAAAAGTGACAGGAACCGACCTTATGGTCTCCTAATGAATCTTCCCATCGCCAACAGACCCTGGGAATGGGTCTCGATGGATTTCATCGTTGAACTTCCCCTTTCCAGAGGAAACAACACCATGATGGTGGTAGTAGATTTGCTGACTAAGATGGCACACTTCGTGGCTCTCAAGAAGCTACCCTCCTCCAAGGAAATGGCTGAGGTATTCCTGTCTAACATTATTAAGCTACATGGAATTCCTAGCCAGGTCATATCAGACAGGGGTTCGCAATTCGTTTCCAAATTTTGGAGAGCGCTTTGTTCCAGACTTCAAATCGACCACAGAATGTCTAGCGCCTATCACCCCCAAACTAATGGGCAGACGGAAAGGGTGAATCAGTGTCTGGAACAGTTTCTCAGATGTCACTGCTCTTTTCTCCAAGATGACTGGGATGGTTTACTTCCTCTCGCTGAATTCGCCTATAATAATTCCACGAATTCCTCTACATTACATAGTCCATTCTTTGCTAATTACGGATTTCACCCTAAGTCTCTTCCTCAAATCAGTCTCCCTACAAACGTTCCAGCCACAGACGATTATCTGACTACTTTGAAAACTACCCTCAACACGCTAAAGGACGACCTTCAACGGGCAAAGGAAAGACAGAAGTTTTACTACGACCGTCTTAGAAGAGAAAATCCTCCCTACCAGGTCGGGGACTCGGTTTGGTTATCGACAAGAAACCTTCGGTTGGGGGTACCTTCCAAGAAATTGGGAAGACAATTCTTGGGTCCTTTTCCGATAGAAAAGGTTATTAACCCCAACACGATGAGACTCACCCTTCCTCCTCGATTACAGGTACATCCCACATTCCACCTGTCACTACTGAAGCAGTTTAGACCTAGGCCGTTCCCATCAAATGATCATCGACCCTTGCTCCCGATAGATGTCCTAGGAGAAGAGGAATTTGAAGTCGAGCAGCTCCTTGATTCCAGGAGAAGACGGGGGAAGATCCAGTATCTTGTTAGATGGAAGGGGTATTGTCCCCAGGATGACTCTTGGGAAGAGGAGCAGAACGTTCATGCTCCCAGACTCCAAAGATTGTTCCATAGAAGATTTCCCAACCGACCCTCCCCTAGTGGGGTACCCCGGAGGGGTCCCTTAAGGATGGGGGGTACTGTAACAGTACGCAGGATTGCGCTCCAACGTGGAACGCAACTGCCGCCTATAATGAGCTACTGGGTTGCGTTCCAGCGTGGAACGCAGCGGCTGTCTGTGTTCATACGCTGGCTTGCGCTCCAGCATGGAACACAGTGGCCGCCAGGCCGTCCTCTGGCTCCGCCCACTTATCGTCCGGCGCTTAAATAGGAGAGACAAGCTATGCAGGGTGTTCCACTAATGGAGTGCGCACCCTGCTAGCTCCACTGTATCTGAGGACTTCATCCCCATATCCGGACCGGAACCTTACCTACACCGTGAAGGACTGCCTACCTTTTGCCACCGCCTCCCCCACTGCTGGCTCCCTCTTTAGGAAACAACAAATCGCAAGTATATGCCTGCTAACAGGCTTGATTGGCATCCTGGAACTCAGAGTGGGGAGGTCCCCTGCTGTTGTGAGTCGGTATTGCTATCTACTAACTCTGAACTGAGGGCATACTATAGACTACCTCTGAACTGAGGGCATACTATATACTACCTCTGAACTGGGGACATACTATATACTAACTCTGAACTGAGGACATACTATATACTAACTCTGATCAGGGAACAAACTATACACTAACCTGAGACCCCTGCAATTGTGTGAGTTCTTCCTTCCCATCAGTAAAATTAATTACCTAGATAGCGGTAAATGATTTTGTTACCCCAAACTCTCCGCTTCAGACTGAGAGAGCCACCTGGGGTAGATACTGAGTAACCGCAAATCTCACAGCCAACACAAGAGCGGTGGGGTAATAGTGGATGTCCATTGCCTCCGCAGTTGAGATCCTAACTGATCAACTTGGTGCGTTACAGCATAGCAGTATAGGGAGAGCTGGTAGGGATTTATCAGGAGGTGACCTTGATCCCTAGCTTCTCGCCTAGAAACTTGTTTGTTTGTTTTTCTATGTATTTGATATCCTGTCCGCCGTGACATAAGGGCCTGCGACCTTCTATTGGCTGATAATGGACATGTGACCGTGTGTATAGCAGTTGGGATATGAAGAGAAAGACACGTAGGCTAGTATTGGCTAATGCAGGTAATTTTTTGGGAATATCTCATTAACGGTACGTCCTAGAGAGCTGTGACCCCACAAGATTTCTTTTCAGGTAGCAAGGGATGTGTATACCAAGTTTCCTTGAAATCGATGGTTGCGTTTTTGAGTGATCGTGGAACATACATACATACAGTGGGGGAAATAATTATTTGACCCCTCACTGATTTTGTAAGTTTGTCCAATGACAAAGAAATGAAAAGTCTCAGAACAGTATCATTTCAATGGTAGGTTTATTGTAACAGTGGCAGATAGCACATCAAAAGGAAAATCGAAAAAATAACTTTAAATAAAAGATAGCAACTGATTTGCATTTCATTGAGTGAAATAAGTATTTGAACCCTCTAACAAAAAAAGACTTAATACTTGGTGGAAAAACCCTTGTTTGCAAGCACAGAGGTCAAACGTTTCTTGTAATTGATGACCAAGTTTGCGCACATTTTAGGAGGAATGTTGGTCCACTCCTCTTTGCAGATCATCTCTAAATCCCTAAGGTTTCGAGGCTGTCTCTGTGCAACTCTGAGCTTGAGCTCCCTCCATAGGTTTTCGATTGGATTAAGGTCCGGAGACTGACTAGGCCACTCCATGACCTTAATGTGCTTCTTCTTGAGCCACTCCTTTGTTGCCTTTGCTGTATGTTTTGGGTCATTGTCGTGCTGGAACACCCATCCACGACCCATTTTCAGTTTCCTGGCAGAGGGAAGGAGGTTGTCGCTCAGGATTTCACGATACATGGCTCCGTCCATTTTCCCGTTGATGCGAATAAGTTGTCCTGTGCCCTTAGCAGAAAAACACCCCCAAAGCAAAATGTTTCCACCCCCATGCTTGACGGTGGGGACGGTGTTTTGGGGGTCATAGGCAGCATTTTTCTTCCTCCAAACACAGCGAGTTGAGTTAATGCCAAAGAGCTCTATTTTGGTCTCATCAGACCACAGCACCTTCTCCCAGTCACTCTCTGAATCATTCAGGTGTTCATTGGCAAACTTCAGACGGGCCTGCACATGTGCCTTCCTGAGCAGGGGGACCTTGCGAGCCCTGCAGGATTTTAATCCATTGCGGTGTAATGTGTTTCCAATGGTTTTCTTGGTGACTGTGGTCCCTGCTAATTTGAGGTCATTAACTAACTCCTCCCGTGTAGTTCTAGGATGCTTTTTCACCTTTCTCAGAACCATTGACACCCCACGAGGTGAGATCTTGCGTGGAGCCCCAGAGCGAGGTCGATTGATGGTCATTTTGTGCTCCTTCCATTTTCGAACAATCGCACCAACAGTTGTCACCTTCTCTCCCAGCTTCTTGCTAATGGTTTTGTAGCCCATTCCAGCCTTGTGCAGGTCTACAATTTTGTCTCTGACATCCTTGGACAGCTCTTTGGTCTTTCCCATGTTGGAGAGTTTGGAGTCTGCTTGATTGATTGATTCTGTGGACAGGTGTCTTTTATACAGGTGACTAGTTAAGACAGGTGTCCTTAATGAGGGTGACTAATTGAGTAGAAGTGTCTAACCACTCTGTGGGAGCCAGAACTCTTAATGGTTGGTAGGGGTTCAAATACTTATTTCACTCAATGAAATGCAAATCAGTTGCTATCTTTTATTTAAAGTTATTTTTCCGATTTTCCTTTTGATGTGCTATCTGCCACTGTTACAATAAACCTACCATTGAAATGATACTGTTCTGAGACTTTTCATTTCTTTGTCATTGGACAAACTTACAAAATCAGTGAGGGGTCAAATAATTATTTCCCCCACTGTACGTCCTTCTTTATATATATAGATATAAAACTATACAGAGAATGGTGGAGTAAATGGGGTAAATATTGTTTTTGTTTTTACACTGCTGCTAAATTCAAACTTTATGGAATAGCTGGAGATGGCTGAGCGTGGTACTCAACTGTCTTTGGCAGTCCTAAAGATTTTGAATAAAGTAGAAGTGCATATATTTAACCACCAATCCGTTCAAAAGGGGAACATGGGACCTTGTGATCACTGGGAGGGATGCCTGAGGGTGGACTCCCACCTATCAGATACTTATCACCTATCCTGTGGTTAGGTGATAGGCTGATATTACAGGAGAACCCCTTTAAATACATTGTTTTGTTGGGCCTGTTAGGCATTAGAATCATCATCAAACAAAGCACATAGGTCAGTAAAATACAGGGTGGGCCATTTATATGGATACACGTTAATAAAATGGGAATGGTTGGTGATATTAACCTCCTGTTTGTGGCACATTAGTATATGTGAGGGGGGAAACTTTTAAAGATGGGTGGTGACCATGGTGGCCATTTTGAAGTCGGCCATTTTGAATCCAACTTTTGTTTTTTCAATAGGAAGAGGGTCATGTAACACATCGAACTTATTGGGAATTTCACAAGAAAAACAATGGTGTGCTTGGTTTTAACGTAACTTTATTCTTTCATGAGTTATTTACAAGTTTCTGACCACTTATAAAATGTGTTCAATGTGCTGCCCATTGTGCTGGATTGTCAATGCAACCCTCTTCTCCCACTCTTCACACACTGATAGCAACACCGCAGGAGAAATGCTAGCACAGGCTTCCAGTATCCGTAGTTTCAGGTGCTGCACATCTCGTATCTTCACAGCATAGACGATTGCCTTCAGATGATACGAGAAGTGCAGCACCTGAAACTGCACATCTTGTATATATATATATATATATATAAAATGAAAGTATGGCAGCACCAACCAGTATCGGAAGTGGGTGCTGACTCCAAAGGGAAGGCTTACCCAAAATATAAAACTGTAAAGCAGAGCAGCACTCCAAAATAGTGATAAAAAAGGATGTGTTTTATTCACCCATAAGTGACGCGACGTTTCGGCTCCAACATTAAGCCTTTCTCAAGCAATGTGAACAGTGAAAAATGAACATATATACAGTACAGACCAAAAGTTTGGACACACCTTCTCATTCAAAGCGTTTTCTTTATTTTCATGACTATGAAGGCATCAAAACTATGAATTAACACATGTGGAAATATATACATAACAAACAAGTGTGAAACAACTGAAAATATGTCATATTCTAGGTTCTTCAAAGTAGCCACCTTTTGCTTTGATTAGTGCTTTGCACACTCTTGGCATTCTCTTGATGAGCTTCAAGAGGTAGTCACCTGAAATGGTTTTCACTTCACAAGTGTGCCCTGTCAGGTTTAATAAGTGGGATTTCTTGCCTTATAAATGGGGTTGGGACCATCAGTTGCGTTGAGGAGAAGTCAGGTGGATACACAGCTGTTAGTCCTACTGAATAGACTGTTAGAATTTGTATTATGGCAAAATCTGTGTTAATATTTGGTACAGAAGCCTTTGTTTGCAATTTTATCTCAAGACACGGAGGCGAGTATTGCTTAACCCTTTCTTTACTGAACCACACAGCAGCAAAGAAATTTCAATACCATAATCAACCAATGGGCGAATAGCCCCTCCTCCTAGCCACAGTATAAAGGGAACTCCTCTCAAGTCCTTCTTCCTCTTTCTTTGCTGCTGCCACTCAGTTAAGTATCTCACCCACCTGCTTGCAGGTGTTGGTGGTGTTAATTTCAGCTTTTTCAGTATCCTTGTGGTATATCCTTATGGTGTATTTAATAGCATCTACTCTTCAGCTGTATTATTACCTTAGTTCCTACTACTGGGGTTTTAATATTGTTATAGTGTGGGGATCGGTTTGTCTCCTTTTTTTCCTTTTAGGTTCTCATTAGCGGCTTGTTTTCGTCCCCTTTTCCCGTTTACGGCCGTTCCCCGTCCTTATATATTACGGTTCAGCGTCCTTACCTTCTTTGTTCTCCTCTTCACCGTCGCGCCCGAGATCTCGCGGTTACTCGCGGGATCTCGGGCGCCATCTTCCCTGCAGGTGCCGCTTGTTCCCGCCGGCGCTCGTAGTCTCGCGGGATTTCGGGCGCCAAATCTTTGAGAGCCGCACCGCTGCATTCATTCGGCGGGCGGCCTCTTCAGCGCAAACACTGACGGAGGTTTTTCCTCAGGTGAAGCAGGGTGACTAACCCTGCTTAGTATTTACCTTATATTAGGATTAGGGACAGCGTTCTTTGCGCCCCTCTTCTTAGGTCTATATATACTTACATCAGACACAGAGGGCATAGCTGATTACTCTGTTGTAAGCTATTGCCTCATTGCCAGTACTTATTCTAAACGTCCATCATGTCCTCCCAGAAGGCACCACCTCTGGCCCAGGGGACCCCTTGTCAAGGGGACAACCCCTCCCCATCACCAAATCAGGGGATTGTGCCATTATCAGGGGGGATGTTTACCTATGTCTTCTGAGACACAGGCTCTGGCGCTTCAAAGGTCGATCTCTGATGCCATTATCTCCGCCATGGGATCCATGTCTTTAGTGTTGACACACTCTATCTCCCAGGTTCTGATTGCCAACCCATCATCTAGTTTGGCATCTAACCCAATTCCTGTACCAGCCCCAACTGCCTCCAGAAGTGATGTGAACGATGGCTTAGTCCCATCCAATGACAGCGCGCTTAGGCCGCGCAAACGAGCCTGTCCGCGCCAGGCAGAAACAGTACGGCATTGGAAAACGGCCTGGTCCCAACCCGAGTCCGATTCTGACTCTCTGAGAGAGTCTGAGGAGGAGGCTTTGATGGAATCTCATCACGATTCCGAGGAATTAGACATTGATATGTCACCTACCCATGGACCATCTGTGTCTTTTACACCTGTGTCCCTGCGACCGTCTGAGGTCGAACCAGCAACGGACCATGGTCAGACCATTTCCCTTATGGACCCTACGGGTGACCCGTTATTCGACCCGGACTCCCTTCACCACCCTAGGTCCGCAGAATGGCTACTGGCCCCTCATGTGACCAGTTATTTGGAGTCCATGGTCCGTAAGCCCCTTAGTAAGGAGGCACGGAACAAACTCCGGGCCGAATGCCCGCGTCCGGCTATACCTAATAGGGTGTGCGAAAAAAGCTGTTTGTGGACGCAAAGATGGTCAAATTTTTGTCCAAATCGGGGTTTAGCCCCCGGGGAGGCCTAGACTCGGCTCTTCGAGCTTGCCAGGACAAGCTACTAGACATTATGGGGCCCCTTGCAAAAATTTTTGATATGGCAGAATCTGCCAAAGCGGAAGGTCAGCAGGTCGACCCGGAAGAACTCAGTGGTTGGGCCCAAAGAGCCATTTGCATGGCAGGAAATGCAAACACGTCTTTAGCTATTGAGCGACGCAAGGCCATTTTAATGAAAATCGAGCCTAAGCTGACCAATATGGCTCTGTCAGAGTCAGGAAAAGAAGCCCAAGGTTTTCCTCTTTGGAGATTCATTCATCAAAGAGCTTGGGAAGTTTGTAGGTACCTTTACCGCCCTGGATAAAGCTCAGGCTTCTATGCGCAGGGTCTTCAGCGTTAGGGTTTCCTCCAGGGCCGGCAGTGCAAGGGGCTGTCTGTCCGGCCGCTCCTCTTTTCAGATCCGGGGTTCGGGTCGAGGCTCCTTCACACCTTACCGCTCACCGGCTCAAGAACAAAGACACCAACCGTCCTTTTTCCCATCCCGTGGCGCTATAGGACGAGGGAGACCATACAGAGGAAATCCAAACCTCAGACGTCCCTTTGGTAAGTCTCCCACCTCATCCCCTTTTTTCGGACAATTATGTTGGGGGCAGACTCCAACATTTTACTCATGTTTGGGCATCCATTACCAGCGACCCTTGGGTGTTATCCACGATTCAGGGATTTCACATAGAGCTGGTGGGACCTCCGTTGGTCGCGTCTCCGCTTCATCCCGTAGTCAGGTCCCAGGAGTCGCAGCGTCTCGTAGACGCAGAGTTACAGGATTTATTTCTCAAAGGGGCCATAGAGTCGGCCCCTCACGATCACGACGGAGTGATCAGCAACATTTTCCTGGTGGAGAAAAAAGGAGATCAACTTCGTCCCGTCATCAACCTCAAGGCTCTCAATGCCTTTGTCAGGTATTGACACTTCAAGATGGAGGGCATCCACTTGCTAAGGAACATGCTTCTTCCGGGCGACTGGATGGCCAAGTTGGACCTCAAGGATGCGTACTTGACGGTCCCGATAGCACCCTTCTTCCAGGGATCTGCTTCGGTTTCACTGGCAGGGGGCCGTTTGGCGCTTCACGTGCCTTCCTTTCGGACTCTCGTCCGCCCCCTGGTGTTTTACCAAACTTATGCGTCCGGTGGTGGCATGGCTCTGCTATCGGGGGGTGAGACTTATAATTTATCTGGACGACATTCTGATCATGGCCGAGGACCGTGTTTCCCTCCAATCACACCTTCAGATGTCGGTTCAGCTCATATCCGCCCTGGGCTTCATAGTCAACCGCGAGAAATCCTGTCTTACTCCTTCCCAAACCATGGAGTTCCTCGGGTTCATGGTGGACTCCGTCTCCTTGACACTCAGCCTCCCTCCAGTGAAGGTGCGGTCGATCCACAAGGAATTGCGACGCACGCTGACTTTATCGCAGATTTCGCTACGACATCTGGCCCGTTCTCACTTATTCTGCGGATTCTAGCCAAGATACGTCTCCAAGCCTCGGAGCTGGTTCTGGTACTTCCTTTCTGGAGCACTCAGTCGTGGTTCCTGCAGCTGTTGGAGTTACTGGTGGAGATTCCCCTATTACTTCCTGTCCGGACATCTCTCCTACTGGATCCACTGAATCAGCCACATCCACTGGTGCTAGAGGGTTTGTTGCGTCTACTGGCCTGCAGAGTGTCGGGATGTCCTGGCAGACCGCAGGATTTTCGGAAACAGCTAAATTCCTATTGGAGAGCGCGTGGGCCCCGGGAACTAGAAGAGCCTATCGAACAGCTTGGCAGTCTTGGTCTGGTTGGTGCCTCCTTTGGAACCTGGATCCCACTACGGCAGCTGTGAACGATGTAGTTCAATTCCTCACTTCTCTTTACGAGGAAGGTAAGGCCTACCGCACTATAAATTCTGGTGTGTAGGTTACTTTAAGGTTCCCGCCTCACTCGGCCTCCTACATCTCGTTTTACTAGCTCTTGGGACGTCTCCACGGTTTTGTCATTCCTTTCAGCTTGCCAGACCAATGTGGAATTGTCACTTCGCCAGTTGTCTGCCAAGTTGGTTACTCTTTTTTGCCTTGTTTCCTGTAAGAGGGTTTCGGACGTCCGAGCTTTGGATCATGACGCCCGGTCATTTACTCCGGAAGGGGTGACATTTAACATTTCTCGGCGTACAAAGACCAATATCACTTCAGTGTCTATCCCACGTTTCCTTCGTCTGTGGTGCTCTGTCCGGTCACGTGTCTGAAGGAGTATGAGTCCAGAACTCGGTCGTTACGATCTCCTCACAGTTATTTATCTCTTTCCGTAGACCTTATGCTCCGGTTTCTTCAGTCATTCTGTCACGATGGGTAAAATGGATTTTGTCTCTCTCTGGTATAGACACTTCTATTTTTACTGCGCATTCCGTTCGGGGGGCTTCCGCGACTTCCTTGGCTATGTCTGGGGCGCGCTTGGAGGATGTCATGAAGTTGGCGGACTGGTCACGAACCTCCACTTTTAATGAATTTTATTTTAGGCCAGACCCTCATGTTTTCGCTTCTATTGTAAATCGGCTTTAAACTAGCAATAGGAGCCTCCGTGTCTTGGGATAAAATTGAATGATTTTCCTAAATTATTACGTAAAGTCATGATTTTATGAAAGACACGGAGGCGAGTATTGCCCCTCCCATGTTTTTATTTATCCCCCCCCCCCCAGGTATTATGATTGAACATTATTTGTTGTCTGATATTTTATGATTACTTAATTATTTATTTGTACATTTATAGTTATGTCTGTTCCAGGTTTGATATTGAAAAGATAGATGCTTATATTGCGTTACATTTGCTATTACCTGTTTTACTTCTTTTCAAGGTTGATTCAGTTAGGATTCGGATGTAAGGTTGACTCCTGCTTCTGCGGATGGTGTTTGCCATCAGTTTCTACTTTTCGTTTATTGGAAATGAGTTTGGCTCTACGTTCGAGTTGATCGGTTCCGGTTGTTCCAGTTTATTTCGGATGGAGATGTTGTAAAGACAAAGAAAGAGGAAGAAGGACTTGAGAGGAGTTCCCTTTATACTGTGGCTAGGAGGAGGGGCTATTCGCCCATTGGTTGATTATGTTAATGAAATTTCTTTGCTGCTGTGTGGTTCAGTAAAGAAAGGGTTAAGCAATACTCGCCTCCGTGTATTTCATAAAATCATGACTTTACGTCATAATTTAGGAAAATCATTCAATTATAGAGGTCAAACTTTTCCTGTAATTCTTGACCAGGTTTGCACACACTGCAACAGGAATTTTGGCCCACTCCTCTACACAGATCTCCTCTAGATCTGTCAGGTTTTAGGGCTGTCGCTGAGCAACACAGAGTTTCAGCTCCCTCCAAAGATGTTCTATTGTATTTAGGTCTGGAGACTGGCTAGGCCACTCCAGAACCTTGATATGCTTCTTACAGAGCCACTCCTTGGTTATCCTGGCTGTGTGCTTCAGATTGTTGTCATGTTGGAAGACCCAGCCACGACCCATCTTCAATGCTCTGACTGAGGGAAGGAGGCTGTTGCTCAAAATCTCACAATAAATGGCCCCATTCATCCTCTTCTTAATACAGTGCAGTCGTCCTGTCCCCTTTGCAGAAAAGCACCCCCAAAGCATGATGTTACCACCCCCATGCTTCACAGTAGGGATGGTGTTCTTGGTATGCAACTCATCCTTCTTTTTCCTCCAAACACGACAAGTTTAGACCAAAAAGTTCTACTTTGGTCTCATCTGACCACATGACTTTCTCCTCTGGATCATCCTGATGGTCATTGGCAAACTACAGACGGGCCTGGACATGTAGTGATTTGAGCAGGGGAACCTTCCGTGCAATGCATGATTTGAAACCATGATGGCGTAGTCACCTTTGAAACTGTGGTCTCAGCTCTCTTCATGTCATTGACCAGCTTCTCCCTTGTAGTTCTGGGCTGATTCCTCACCTTTCTTATCATCAGTGATACCCCCACGAGGTGAGATCTTGAATAAAGCCCCACTCCAAGGTAGACTGACAGTCGTCTCTAGCCTCTTACATTTTCTAACAATTGCTCCAACAGTTGATCTATTTTCACCAAGCTGCTTGGCAATTGCCCCATAGCCCTTTCCAGCCTTCTGGAGGTCCACAATTTTGTCTCTGGTGTCTTTTAACAGCTCTTTGGTCTTGCCCATGGTAGTAGTTGGCGTCTGACTGACTGTGGGGTGGACAGGTGTCTTTAAAGAGCTCAGACAGGTGCTACAGTGGAGTAGAGGTGGACTTTTTAAAGGCACAGTAACAGGTCTTTGAGAGCCAGAATTCTTGCTGTTTCTGAGGTGTTCAAATACTTATGTTCAGCCGTGCAAGACAAATAAATTCTTTAAAAATCATACAATGTGATTTCCTGAATTTTTAAAAAATTCTGTCTCTCAGAGTGGGAATGCATCTACGATGTGAATTTCAGACCCCTCCATGATTTCTAAGTGGGAGAACTTGCAAAATTGCAAGGTGTTCAAATACTTCTGTTCCTCGCTGTATATATACACTCACCTAAAGAATTATTAGGAACACCATACTAATACAGTGTTGGACCACCTTTTGCCTTCAGAACTGCCTTAATTCTACGTGGCATTGATTCAACAAGATGCTGATAGCATTCTTTAGAAATGTTGGCCCATATTGATAGGATAGCATCTTGCAGTTGATGGAGATTTGAGGGATGCCCATCCAGGGCACGAAGCTCCCGTTCCACCACATCCCAAAGATGCTCTATTGGGTTGAGATCTGGTGACTGTGGGGGCCATTTTAGTACAGTGAACTCATTGTCATGTTCAAGAAACCAATTTAAAATGATTTGAGCTTTGTGACATGGTGCATTATCCTGCTGGAAGTAGCCATCAGAGGATGGATACATGTTCTCATTCTGTTTACGCCAAATTCAGACTCTACCATTTGAATGTCTCAACAGAAATCGAGACTCATCAGACCAGGCAACATTTTTCCAGTCTTCAACAGTCCAATTTTGGTGAGCTCGTGCAAATTGTAGACTCTTTTTCCTATTTGTAGTGGAGATGAGTGGTACCCGGTGGGGTCTTCTGCTGTTGTAGCCCATCGGCCTCAAGGTTGTGCGTGTTGTGGCTTCACAAATGCTTTGCTGCATACCTCGGTTGTAACGAGTTGTTATTTCAGTCAACGTTGCTCTTCTATCAGTTTGAATCAGTTGGCCCATTCTCCTCTGACCTCTAGCATCCACAAGGCATTTTCACCCACAGGACTGCCGCATACTGGATGTTTTTCCCTTTTCACACCATTCTTTGTAAACCCTAGAAATGGTTGTGCGTGAATATCCCAGTAACTGAGCAGATTGTGAAATACTCAGACCGGCCCGTCTGGCACCAACAACCATGCCACGCTCAAAATTGCTTAAATCACCTTTCTTTACCATTCTGACATTCAGTTTGGAGTTCAGGAGATTGTCTTGACCAGGACCACCCCCCTAAATGCATTGAAGCAACTGACATGTGATTGGTTGACTAGATAATTGCATTAATGAGAAATAGAACTGGTGTTCCTAATAATTCTTCAGGTGAGTGTATATACTCCCCTCACTCCCACTGTCTCCAATGCAAGTGTTGCCAGTTCCTGGTGTGGGCAGTCATGATGACATCATCGTGCCAACTATGTGCTGATGCAGGCAGTCGTGATGACATAATACTCATCTGCAATGTTCTTCAGCCTTATAGGCTTCAGGTCTAGAGGCTTATTGCCTATAAGAGTGAACGGCAGGGACGGGAGCCATGGGCTTCATAGCATTCAATTGCACGGCACTTGGCAAAATAGCCGGGACCCTGGATGTTTGCCCAGAAATATTAATGGGTGTTTTGGGCAACCATGGACCCCTCAGCAGCATCAGACCCTGAGCAGCTGCCCCAAACATCCCTACACCATGGATCCTATTCCTCAGTGATAATACCAGAACTAATATATAAACCAATAAACAAATGAAATACTATTGATAACGATGTAATGTTATAAAAAAAATCCGAAATGATTCAATTATTCTGGACATGTTCACATATATGAGCACAGATTTTATGATTTTGCTTTATGAACTAGCCAATAAATATATAGGCAAGTATGCAAAGCATAATGTGATCTAGTATGAATGAATGACATTGAAAACAAATCATGTAAAGATATTAGATATTTATAAGGAACTGCAATGCAAAAAGTACCGCTGTGTCCTACCCACAATGTATGCAGCTGCCAGTTTCCACTCACAAACCTCAGGCCTGCGTACATTATGCACCTGGCAATACTGTTGAAAAGTACCCCTTATTAATTTCCATACACAATGAGCTACCTGCAGATTTATTCCGGCAATTCTATAAGGAACATATCCAAGGATGATGTCACTAGCAGAGCTGAACACAGCTGGAGTCTCATAGCTTGTCATTTACTTCACAGTCCTATATGATAAAATGGATACCTACTGCACTCACCTTTCAGAAAAAAATGGCAACATATTGTACCACACAGTACACAAGCAGAACACTTACATTATAATTAACGCTTTTAATGGAAAAAATACACAAAAGGAAAATGACAAACATTTCATGTTGTACCCGAAACACAGTCAACGGGCAGCCAATTCTAAAGAGTCTTTCTACTTAGCTGCAGAATCGTTAAAACACCATTAACTGCCAGGAGTAAAGTTAATGGTTGTTAATAACATGTCAATGGCTCAGCATAACAATGTGCATGCTAAGGTGGCAATGGTGTCACTGCTGTGTTGATATTTTGTGATAACAACATACAAGAAAAACAGCTGTTCCATTAAATCACATATAAACAAGCTGTGACCCGTTATCTATATCGACTGCTTAAAGGGGTTTTCCAGGCTCCTGATACTAATGGCCTATCCTCAGGATAATTCATCAGTGCACCATCACTTGGAATCCGACATCCTTCACTACCACCAATCTGCTGTTCCCTGCAGCCTAAGATGCCAGAACTAGCTCTTAACCCCTTAAGGACCTTGCCATTTTTCACCTTAACCCCTTAGGGACACATGACGTACCGGTACGGCATGTTTCCCGAGTCCTTAAGGACACATGACGTACCGGTACGTCATGTGTTGTTCCGATCACCACCACCCGGTGGGCGGTGATCGGAACAAGGTGCCTGCTCAAATCATTGAGCAGGCACCTAGGCTAAATGCACGGGGATTCCTGTGACCCCCCCCGTGTCGGCGATCGCCGCAAACCGCAGGTCAATTCAGACCTGCGGTTTGCGGCTTTCTATAGTGCGGCGGCGGTGCCATCGGGTCCCCATGGGGCTGTGGGGGGGACCCGATGGCATGGAAAGCAGCGTGATGCCTTCCTTAGGCATCTGCGCTGCCTTCCGGTGAAGAGCCTGTGAGATCCAGCCCCCTGGATCTCACAGGCCCCGGAAGCTGTATGAGTAATATACACAGTATTACTCATACAGCCAATGCATTCCAATACAGAAGTATTGGAATGTATTGTAAAGCAATATACCCCCAAAAGTTCAAGTCCCAAAGTGGGACAAAAAAGAAAGTGAAAAAAAAAAAGTTGAAAAAAGAAAGTTTTCCCCTCAAAAAATTTAAAGTTTCAAGTACAGTTGCAAGAAAAAGTATGTGTACCCTTTGGAATGATATGGATTTCTGCACAAATTGGTCATAAAATGTGATCTGATCTTCATCTAAGTCACAACAATAGACAATCACAGTCTGCTTAAACTAATAACACACAAAGAATTAAATGTTACCATGTTTTTATTGCACACACCATGTAAACATTCACAGTGCAGGTGGAAAAAGTATGTGAAGTATGTGATTTAATAACTGGTTGAACCTCCTTTGGCAGCAATAACTTCAACCAAACGTTTCCTGTAGTTGTAGATCAGACGTGCACAACGGTCAGGAGTAATTCTGTTTCAGTTCAGCAATATTCTTGGGATGTCTGGTGTGAATCGCTTTCTTGAGGTCATGCCACAGCATCTCAATCGGGTTGAGGTCAGGACTCCGACTGGGCCACTCCAAAAGGCGTATTTTCTTCTGTTTAAGCCATTCTGTTGTTGATTTACTTCTATGCTTTGGGTCGTTGTCCTGTTGCAACACCCATCTTCTGTTGAGCTTCAGCTAGTGGACAGATGGCCTTAAGTTCTCCTGCAAAATGTCTTGATAAACTTGGGAATTAATTTTTCCTTCGATGATAGCAATACGTCCAGGCCCTGACGCAGCAAAGCAGCCCCAAACCATGATGCCCCCACCACCATACTTCACAGTTGGGATGAGGTTTTGATGTTGGTGTGCTGTGCCTCTTTTTCTCCACACATAGTGTTGTGTGTTTCTTCCAAACAACTCAACTTTGGTTTCATCTGTCCACAGAATATTTTGCCAGTAATGCTGTGGAACATCCAGGTGCTCTTGTGCAAACTGTAAACGTGCAGCAATGTTTTTTTTACAGCAGTGGCTTCCTCTGTGGTATCCTCCAATGAAATCCATTCTTGTTTTGTGTTTTAAGTATCGTAGATTCGCTAACAGGGATGTTAGCATATGTCAGAGACTTTTGTAAGTCTTTAGCTGACACTCTAGGATTCTTCTTCACCTCATTGAGCAGTCTGCACTGTGCTCTTGCAGTCATCTTTACAGAACAGACACTCCTAGGGAGAGTAGCAGCAGTGCTGAACTTTTCCATTTATAGACAATTTGTCTTACCGTGGACTGATGAACAGCGAGGCTTTTGAAGATACTTTTATAACCCTTTCCAGCTTTATGCAAGTCAACAATTCTTAATCATAGGTCTTCTGAGAGCTCTTTTGTGCGAGGCATCATTCACATTAGGCAATGCTTCTTGTGAAAAGCAAACCCAGAACTGGTGTGTGTTTTTTATAGGGAAGGGCAGCTGTAACCAAGACCTCCAATCTCATCCCATTGATTGGACTCCAGTTGGCTGACACCTCACTCCAATTAGCTCTTGAAGATGTCATTAGTAAGGAGTTCACATACTTTTTCCACCTACACTGTGAATGTTTACATGATGTGTTCAATAAAAACATGGTAACATTTAATTCTTTGTGTATTATTAGTTTAAGCAGACTGTGATTGTCTATTGTTGTGACTTAGATGAAGATCAGATCACATTTTATGACCAATTTGTGCAGAAATCCATATCATTCCAAAGGCTTCACATACTTTTTCTTGCAACTGTAAAAATAAACAAAAACTTCATTTTCCCCAAGTGAAAAAAATTGGTAAAAAAAAAGGAGGGGGGGGGGGATTATTAGGTATCGCCGCGTCCATATCGACCGGCTCTATAAACATATCACATGACCTAACCCCTCAGATAAACACCATAAAAAAATGAACAATTTTTTTGTCAACTTACATCACAAAAAGTAGAACAGCAAGCGATCAAAAAGGCTTTTGCCCACCAAAATAGTACCAATCTAACCGTCACCTCATCCCGCAAAAAATGAGCCCCTACCTGAGACAATCGCCCAAAAAAAAAAAAACTTTGGCTCAGAATATGGAGACACTAAAACATAATTTTTTTGGTTTGAAAAAAGCTGTTATTGTGTAAAACTTACATAAATAAAAAAAAGTAAACATATTTGGTATCGCCGCATTCGTATCGACCGGCTCTATAAAAATATCACATGACCTAACCTCTCAGATAAACACCGTAAAAAAATAAAAAATAAAAACTGTGCTAAATAAACCATTTTTTGTCACCTTACATCACAAAAAGTGTAATAGCAAGCGATCAAAAATTCACACACACCCCAAAATAGTGCCAATAAAACCGTCATCTCATCCAGCAAAAAATGAGACCCTACCTAAGATAATCGCCCAAAAACTGTAAAAACTATGGCTCTCAGAATATGGAGACACTAAAACATGATTATTTTTTGTTTCAAAAATTATATTATTGTGTAAAACTTACATAAATAAAAAAAATTGCTTCAAAAATGAAATCATTGTGTAAAACTTACATAAATAAAAAAAACATTTTTCAAAAATTATATTATTGTGTAAAACTTACATTAAAAAAAAAGTATACATATTAGGTATCGCCGCGTCCGTATCGACCGGCTCTATAAAAATATCACATGACCTAACCCCTCAGATGAACACCGTAAAAAATGTAAAATAAAAGCTGTGCTAAATAAACAATTTTTTGTCACCTTATATCACAAAAAGTGTAATAGCAAGCGATCAAAAAGTCACACGCACCCCAAAATAGTGCCAATAAAACCGTCATCTCATCCCGCAAAAATCATACCCTACTCAAGGTAATCGCCCAAAAACTGAAAAAATTATGGCTCTCAGACTATGGAAACACTAAAACATGATTTTTTTTGCTTCAAAAATGAAATCATTGTGTAAAACTTACATAAATAAAAAAAAATGTATACATATTAGGTATCGCCGCATCCGTGACAACCTGGTCTATAAAAATATCACATGATCTAACCTGTCAGATGAATGTTGTAAATAACAAAAAATAAAAACAGTGCCAAAACAGCTATTTCTTGTTATCTTGCCTCACAAAAAGTGTAATATAGAGCAACCAAAAATCATATGTACCCTAAACTAGTACCAACAATACTGCCACCCTATCCCGTAGTTTCTAAAATAGGGCCACTTTTTTTGAGTTTCTACTCTAGAGGTGCATCAGGGGGGCTTCAAATGGGACATGGTGTCAAAAAAAACAGTCCAGCAAAACCTGCCTTTCAAAAACCTTATGGCATTCCTTTCCTTCTGCGCCCTGCCGTGTGCCTATACAGAGGTTTACGACCACATATGGGGTGTTTCTGTAAACTACAGAGTCAGGGCCATAAATATTGAGTTTGGTTTGGCCGTTAACCCTTGCTTTGTAACCGGAAAAAAATTATTAAAATGGAAAATTTGCCCAAAAAGTGAAATTTTGAAATTGTATCTCTATTTTCCATTAATTCTTGTGGAACACCTAAAGGGTTAACGACGTTTGTAAAATCAGTTTTGAATACCTTGAGGGGTGTAGTTTCTTAGATGGGGTCACTTTTATAGAGTTTCTACTCTAGGGGTGCATTAGGGGGCTTCAAATGGGACATGGCGTCAAAAAAAACAGTCCAGCAAAATTTGCCTTCCAAAAACCGTATGGCATTCCTTTCCTTCTGCGCCCTGCCGTGTGCCCGTACAGCGGTTTACAACCACATACGGGGTGTTTCTGTAAACTACAGAATCAGGGCCATAAATATTGAGTTTGGTTTGGCTGTTAACCCTTGCTTTGTAACTGGGAAAAAATTATTAAAATGGAAAATCTGCCAAAAATGTGAAATTTTGAAATTCTATCTCTATTTTCCATTAATTCTTGTGGAACACCTAAAGTGTTAACAAAGTTTGTAAAATCAGTTTTGAATACCTTGAGGGTGTAGTTTATAGAATGGGGTCATTTTTGGGTGGTTTCTATTATGTAAGCCTCGCAAAGTGACTTCAGACCTGAACTGGTCCCTAAAAATTGAGTTTTTGAAAATTTCAGAAAAATTTCAAGATTTGCTTCTAAACTTCTAAGCCTTGTAACATCCCCAAAAAATAAAATATCATTCCCAATATGATCCAAACATGAAGTAGACATATGGGGAATGTAAAGTAATAACTATTTTTGGAGGTATTACTATGTATTATAGAAGTAGAGAAATTGAAACTTGGAAATTTGCAAATTTTTAGAAATTTTGTGCAAATTTGGTATTTTTTAATAAATAAAATAGAATTTTTTTTACTTAATTTTTACCAGTGTCATGAAGTACAATATGTGACGAAAAAATCTCAGAATGGCCTGGATAAGTCAGTGTTTTAAAGTTATCAGCACATAAAGTGACACTGGTCAGATTTGCAAAAAATGGCCTGGTCCTTAAGGTGAAATAGGGCCTTAACCGCTTTACGTCCGCCAATAGGATATAAACGTCCTATGGGTGGACGTCTATTTCTGAAAGCACGTTTTAGAACGTCCTTTCAGAAATCGCAGCTGCACGCTAATCGTGCAGCTGCTGATCGGGTTGCCCGCTGTCAGTGACAGCAGGGCAACCCAGAGAGGAGGCAGGGACAGTGCCCAGGTGTCCCTGCCTTCCGGATCGCTGCAGACACAGCGCTCACCGAGCTATGCGCTTCCTGTTTCGGCCCGGCGGTCATGTGACCGCCGTGACCGGAGAGTGCAGGGACTGTGTGAGGTCTCTCAGAGACCTCGATCAGCCCTGCTCTGAGGCTGTACAGCGCTGGATTGCTGCTGTACAGCCTCTCTAGGGGTGTATTTGTCCTGTAACTGGGGCTACTATGTCAGCCCCAGTTACAGGAGAAATCAACAGTGAAAAAAAATAAAATAAAAAGTGAAGTAAATGTCCCCCAGAGGTCTTGTATGACCTTATGGGGGACGAAAAGTGTAAAATAAAAAAAATAAAAATAAAAGGTTGAAAATAAAAAAATAAAAAAAAGTTTCACATGTAAAAAAAAAAAAGTCCCCAAGTAAGGAATGAAAAAAAAAAGTTAAAAATAGAAAAAATAAAAAAAAGTATACATATTAGGTATTGCCGCGTCCGTAAAAACCAGCTCTATAAAAATATCACATGACCTAACCCTTCAGGTGAACACCGTAAAAAAAAAAATACTGGGTCAAAACAAGCAATTTTTGTCACCTTGCATCACAAAAGGTGCAACACCAAGTGATCAAAAACGCGTATGTCCCACAAAATAGTACCAATAAAACCGTCACCTCATCCCGCAAAAAATGAGCCCCTACATAAGAAAATCTCTCAAAAAATAAAAAAAACTATAGCTCTTAGAACATGGAGACACTAAAACATCATTTTTTTGGTTTCAAAAATGCTATTATTGTGTTAAAGTGAAACAAATAAAAAAAAGTATACATATTAGGTATTGCCGCGTCCGTAAAAACCAGCTCTATAAAAATATCACATGACCTAACCCCTCAGGTGAACACCGTAAAAAAAACAAAAAAAAACTGTGTCAAAACAAGCAATTTTTGTCACCTTGCATCACAAAAGGTGCAACACCAAGTGATCAAAAACGCGTATGTCCCACAAAATAGTACCAATAAAACCGTCACCTCATCCCGCAAAAAATGAGCCCCTACATGAGAAAATCTCTCAAAAAATAAAAAAACTATAACTCTCAGAACATGGACACATTAAAACATTATTTTTTTGTTTCAAAAATGCTATTATTGTGTAAAACTTTAATAAATGAGAAAAAGTATACATATTAGGTATCGCCACGTACGGAACAATCTGCTCTATAAAAATTTCATTTGACTGAACCCCTCAGGTGAACGCTGTAAAAATAAATAAATAGAAACTGTGCTAAAACAACCAATTTTTTGGTCACCTTGCCCCATAAAGTGTTATAATGAATGATCAAAAAATCATATGTACCCAAAAATAGTACTAATAAAACTGGCACCTTATCCCCTAGTTTCCAAAATGGGGTCACTTCTTGGGAGTTTCTACTGTAAGGGTGCATCAGGGGGCTTCAAATGGGACATGGCATCTAAAAACCATGTGGAGTTCCTTTTCTTCTGCGCCCTGCCGTGTGCCCATACAGCAGTTTATGACCACATGTGGGGTGTTTCTGTAAACCGCAGAATCTGGGTAATAAATATTGAGGTTTTTTTGGCTGTTAACCATCGATGTGTTAAAGAAAAAAATTGATTAAAATGGAAAATCTGCCA
The DNA here is from genome assembly GCF_905171765.1 of Bufo bufo. NCBI lineage: Eukaryota > Metazoa > Chordata > Amphibia > Anura > Bufonidae > Bufo > Bufo bufo. The sequence goes on from NC_053396.1 coordinate 130,954,490, forward strand.
AAAAAGTGAAATTTAAAAATTTGATCTCCATTTTCCTTTAATTCTTGTGGAACGCCTAAAGGGTTAACAAAGTTTGTAAAATCGGTTTTGAATACCTTGAGGGGTGTAGTTTCTACAATGGGGTCATTTATGGGGGTATCCACTTTGTAGGCCCCACAAAGTGACTTCATACCTGAACTGGTCCTTAAAAAGTGGGTTTTGGCAATTTTCTTAAAAATTTGAAGAATTGCTTCTAAACTTCTAAGCCTTCTAACGTCCTAAAAAAAATAAAATGACATTTCCAAAATGATGCCAACATAAAGTAGACATATGGGAAATGTTAAATAATAAATATTTTATGAGGTATCACTTTCTGTTTTAAAAGCAGAGAAATTGAAATTTAGAAAATTGTGAATTTTTCAAATTTTTGGGTAAATTTGGGATTTTTTCATAAATAAAGGTGAAATATTTTGACTCAAATTTATGACTATCATGAAGTACAATGTGTCACGAGAAAACAATCTCTGAATGACTTGGATAAATAAAGGCGTTCCAAAGTTATTACCACATAAAGTGAGATATGTCAGTTTTGCAAAATTTGGCCTGGTCAGGAAGGGGGCAAATGGCCCAGATGGCAAGTGGTTAAGGGGTTAAAGTGCAATTGTCATTCTTTTTTTTTATTTTTGTAATGTGTAGGGGCAGTGATGCTGACAATGTTTGTAATATACTTTAATTACTGAAATCGTACATTTCTATTAGAAAAATAGCTTTAAAGTGGCCTATTTTGAGCTTTAGCAAAGCTCCTCTGTAATCTGTTTACATAACTGTGGAAGTTATGTAAACAGAAGACAGAGGAGCGTTGCTATGGCTCAAAATGAGCCACTTTAGAGCTTTTTTTTAAATGGAAATGTACGATCTCAGTAATGAAAGAAATGTAAGATTTCAGTAGTTAAAGTGTATTACAAAATGTATATTAGGCTACTTTCACACTAGCGTTCAGAGCGGGTCCGTCTGATGTCTGCTCAGACGGATCCGCTCCTATAATGCAGACGTTTGCATCCGTTCAGAACGGATCCGTCTGCATTATAGTTTAAAAAAATTTCTAAGTGTGAAAGTAGCCTGAACGGATCCGTCCAGACTTTACATTGAAAGTCAATGGGGGACGGATCCGTTTGAAGATTGAGCCATATGGTGTCATCTTCAAACGGATCCGTCCCCATTGACTTCCATTGTAAGTCTGGACGGATCCGCTTGCCTCCGCACGGCCAGGCGGACACCTGAACGCTGCAAGCAGCGTTCAGGTGTCCGCTTGCTGAGCGGAGCGGAGGCTGAACGCTGCCAGACTGATGCATTCTGAGCGGATCTGCGTCCACTCAGAATGCATTAGGGCAGTACGGATGCGTTCGGGGCCGCTTGTGAGCCCCTTCAAACGGAGCTCACAAGCAGACACCCGAACGCAGGTGTGAAAGTAGCCTTACAAAAATGGTCAGTATCACTGCCCTACACATTACAAAAATAAAAAAGAATGATAGTTACACTTTAAGGAGCAAGCTGTTTTTGTGTAACTTTATGTGGTAATAACTTTCGGAATGCTTTTACTTATCCAAACCATTCTGAGACAGTTTTTTCACGATACAATGTATTTCATGACTGGAAAATTTGAGCCGATATAATTGACCTTTGTTTATTAAAAAAAACTCAAAATTTTCAAAATTTTCATTTCTCTGCTTTTAAGGCACATAGTGATACATTATAAAAGAGTTATTTTACATTCCCCATATGTCCACTTTCATGTTTGCATTATTTTGTAAATGTAATTTTATATTTTAGTATGTTATAAGGCTTAGAATTTTTTAAACAAATTTTTACATTTTTTATAAAATTTCCAAAACCCACTTTTTTAAGGACCAGTGTAGGTATGAAGTCACTTTGTGGGGCTTACATAGTGAAAAAAAATCATAAATGACCCCATTGTAGAAACTACATCCCTCAAGTTCCTAAAAATAGATTTTACAAACTTTGTTAACTCTTTAGGTGTTCCACAAAAAATAGAGGAAAAAGTTGATGAAATTTTTTAATTTCATTTTTTTGGCACATTTTCCATTTTAATCATTTTTTTCTGTAACAAATCAAATTCAAAACAGCCAAAGAGAACAGCTTATGTAGGTGCTCATTTTTTGTGGCATGAGGTGATAGTTTGATTGGTACTATTTTGGGGTACATACAACTTTTTGATCATTTGGTATTACACTTTTTGTGATGTAAGGTGACAAAAAATAGTTGTTTTTTTTCCATTTTTATTTTTTTTATGGTGTTCACCAGACAGGGTAGATCATGTGATATTTTCATAGAGCAGGTTGTTGTTACGAATGCGTTGATACCTAATTTATCAATTTTTTTATATTTATTTTGGTTTTACACAATAAAAGCATTTTTGAAACAAAAATGCTGTTTTAGTGTCTCCATTTTCTGAAAGCCATATCTTTTTTATTTTTGGGAGATTGTCTTAGGGTCTCATTTTTTGTGGGATGAGGTGATGGTTTGATTGGTACTATTTTAGAGTACATGTGACTTTTTGATCACTTGGTGTTACACTTTTGGTGATGCAAGGTGATAATGGCTTTTTTGCCACAGTTTTTATTTTTATTTACGGTGTTCACCAGATGGGTTGGATCATGTGATATTTTTATAGAGCAGTTTGTTACGGATGCGTCGATACCTAATATGACTGTGTTTTGTATTTTTTTCTATTTTTTACAATTTATATGTTTCTTCTTATGGGAAAGGGGCATTTTTTGTTTTTGTTTTTTACTTGAAACTTTAATTTTTTTTATAATTTAAAACACTTGTATTTCACTTTTCTTTTTTTTTTTGTCTCACTATCGGAATTTAACATTTCAGGGTCTGATCCCTGAACCAATGCAGTACAATACATCTGTATTATACTGCATTGATTATTAGTACTATTACACTGATAGTTTGCCTATGAGGCCCTGCCTGGGGGCAGGGCCTCATAGGCCTCCGTAGCTGCTAGGCCCCAAGGCCTTTGAAAGGCTTGGGGCTGCCATAGCAACCATCGGGTCCCCGTCACTGCATCGCGGGACCCGATTGATCAGGAGAGGGAGCGCGAACCTCCCATATGCCGCGGTCAGCCCTGAATGCAGCATGTGAAGGGTTAATCCACCGGCATTGGTCTTATCACCAATGCTGGGTTATGCAGCAGGGGTCTGGCAGTCAGTAACAGTCAGACCCCCGCCACTGATAGAGATGTCCTGAACTATTCGCCGGCGAACAGTTCCCGGCGAGCATCGCTTGTTCGCGTTCGCCGCGGCAGGCGAACATATGCGATGTTCAGTCCGCCCCCTATATGTCATCATTTAGCAAAGTTTGATCCTGTACCTCACAGTCAGCAGACACATTCCAGCCAATCAGCATACTCTCCCTCCCAGACCCTCCCACCTCCTATCAAAAAGCAAGGACAGCATCCATCTTAGATTCATTCTGAAGCTGCAGTGTTAGTGAGAGCAGGGAGAGTGCTGCTGCTGAATTAATAGGGAAATCGTTAGCTAGGCCAGTGTTCTGTGTCCACTCCAGTCCTCAAAGACTCATCTGATCTGCTGTAAGGACAGCGTCCTGACAGCACCCCAAAAAGCCCTTTTTAGGGCTAGTACATCAGTCTGCTTTTTTTTATATATATATATATATATATATATATATATATATATATTGCAGTTGCCTGCCAGTGTGTGTCAGGCCCACAGAGTGTACTGTGCCCATTGCCAGTGCCCACCACTCATATCTGGTGGCACAGTAGCTTGCAGATAAAAAAGTAATACAAATTTTTCTCTGTAATATAATTGCAGTTGCCTGCCAGTGTGTGTCAGGCCCACAGACTGTACTGGGCCCAGTGCCCACCACTCATATCGCATAGTACTTGCACGCATAGTACCACTAATCTAAAAAAAAATGACAGGCAGAGACATGGCACCCCGCAGGGGCTGTCGTGGTCGTGATGCTGTGATTTCCTTTGGACCTAGAATAATGCCCAGTGTTCAGAGGCCACGTACCCTGAACTCGAAAAGTTCTGAGGACATAGTTGACTGGCTAACACAGGACACCCAATCTTCTACAGCTTCCGCTCGGAACCTTGACGCACCATCCTCCTCCAGCTCAGCTTCGGGCACCTCTCAAGTTACCACTCGCCCGCCTGCCGCCACCACCAACACTAGCACCACAGCCGCTTCACTTGATCTGTCAGAGGAGTTATTTACACATCAGTTTGAAGAAATGAGTGATGCGCAACCATTATTGCCAGAGGATGTAGATAACAGGGATATGTCTCAGTCAGGCAGCATTACACACATGGACGTATGGTGTGATGATGATGATGTTGTACCCGCTGCTGCTTCCTTTGCTGAGTTGTCAGATACAAGTGAAGCGGTTGATGATGACGATGTGTCCGTGGATGTCACGTGGCTGCCCGCTCGAAGAGAAGAAGAACCGGGGGAAAGTTCAGATAGGGAGACAGAGAGGAGGAGGAGACGAGTTGGAAGCAGGGGAGGTCGTCGCAAGGAGCTAGTGGCACAGTCAGACAGCATGTATCGGCACCCGGGGTCAGCCAGACAGCACGCCAATCAACGCATGCTGTTGCCACCACCAGAATGCCGTCATTGCAAAGCTCAGCAGTGTGGCATTTTTTGGTGTGTCTGCCTCTGATAACAGCGATGCAATTTGCAACCTGTGCCAAAAGAACTGAGTCGTAGGAAGTCCAACACCCACCTCGGTACAACTGCTTGTGCGAAGGCACATGATCACACATCACAAACGCCTATGGGATCAACACATGAGTACAAGCAGCCCACAAACTCAAAGCCACCATCCTCCTCCTGGTCCAGCATCTTCAGCCACGTTAACCACTGCTGTCCTCCTTGCCCCCTCTCAACCACCCGCCACTACCGCCTCTCACCTTCAGTAGTTCCTGCTCATCTGCCCACAGTCAGATGTCTGTCAAGGAAATGTTTGAGCGTATAAGCCAATGTCACAGAGTCACCCCCTTGCCCGGCGTCTGACAGCTGGCTTGTCTGAACTCTTAGCCCGCCAGCTTTTACCATACAAGCTGGTGGAATCTGAGGCCTTCAAAAAATTTGTAGCTATTGGGACACCGCAGTGGAAGGTACCCGGCCGAATTTTTTTTTCACAAAAGGCAATCCCCAACCTGTACTCTATTGTGGAAAAGGAAGTCATGGCATGTCTGACACACAGTGTTGGGGCAAGTGTCCATCTGAACACTGATACCTGGTCTGCAAAGCACGGTCAGGGCAGGTATATCACCTACACTGCGCATTGGGTAAACCTGCTGACGGCTGCCAAGCATGGAATGCGTGGCTCTGCAGAGGAGTTGGTGACACCGCCACGACTTGCAGGCAGGCCTGCTGCCACCTGCTCTACTCCTCCTACTCCATCCTCTTCCATAACCTCCTCAGCTGAGTCCTCTTCTGCTGCTGCGTCTTGCTCCACATCAACTGCACCCCCCCCAGCTCCCCAGGGGCTATTCCACATCCCGGATACGACAGTGTCACACCGTCTTGGGGTTGACTTGCCTGAAAGCAGAGAGTCACACCAGACCAGCACTCCTGTCCGCCCTGAACACACAGGTGGATCAGTGGCTGACCTCGCACCAACTGGAGATCGGCAAAGTGGTGTGTGACAACGGAAGCAATTTGTTGGCGGCATTGAATTTGGGCAAGTTGACACATGTGTCGTGCATGGCACATGTGTTGAATCTGATCGTACAACGCTTTGTGCATAAGTACCCAGGCTTACAGGACGTCCTCAAGCAGGCCAGGAAGGTGTGTGGCCATTTCAGGCGTTCCTACACGGCCATGGCGCACTTTTCCGATATTCAGCGGCAAAACAACATGCCAGTGAGGCGCTTGATTTGCGACAGCCCGACACGTTGGAATTCAATACTCCTAATGTTCGACCGCCTGCTCCAACAAGAAAAAGCCATCAACGAGTATTTGTATGACCGGGGGTGCTAGGACAGCCTCTGCGGAGCTGGGAATTTTTTGCCACGTTACTGGACGCTCATGCACAATGCCTGTAGGCTCATGCGTCCTTTTGAGGAGGTGACAAACCTAGTCAGTCGCACCGAAGGCACCATCAGCGACATCATCCCATTTGTTTTCTTCCTGGAGCGTGCCCTGCGAAGAGCGCTGGATCAGGCCGTAGATGAGCGTGAAGAGGAAGAGGAAGAGTTGTGGTCACCACCAGAAACAGCCTTATCATCATCGCTTGCTGGACCTGCGGCAACGCTGGAAGAGGAGTCAGAGGAGGAATGTTGCTTTGAGGAGGAGGAAGACCAACCACAGCAGGCATCCCAGGGTGCTCGTTGTCACCTATCTGGTACCCGTGGTGTTGTACGTGGCTGGGGGGGAAGAACAGACCTTCAATGAGATCAGTGAGGATGAGGAACGGGACATGAGTAGCTCGGCATCCAACCTTGTGCAAATGGGGTCTTTCATGCTGTCATGCCTGTTGAGGGACCCTCGTATAAAAAGGCTGAAGGAGAACGACCTGTACTGGGTGGCCACGCTACTAGACCCCCGGTATAAGCAGAAAGTGGCTGAAATGTTACCGAATTACCGCAAGTCGGAAAGGATGCAGCAGTTCCAAAACAAGTTAAAAAGTATGCTTTACACAGCGTATAAGGGTGATGTCACAGCACAACGGGAATCTAACAGGGGAAGAGGTGAAAGTAATCCTCCTCCTACCACGACCACGCTGGCAAGGACAGGACGCTTTACAGACGTGTTGTTGATGGAGGACATGCAGAGCTTTTTAAGTCCTACGCATCGCCACAGCCCTTCGGGGTCCACCCTCAGAGAACGACTCGACCGACAGGTAGCAGACTACCTCGCCTTAACTGCAGATATCGACACTCTGAGGAGAGATGAACCCCTTGACTACTGGGTGTGCCTATTGAAGTCTATGGCGGTTTGCCCAGTTTGCCTGTTCGCAAAAATTTGCGGAAATTCGCGTTCGTCGTTCGCGAACGGAAAATGTTATGTTCGCGACATCTCTAGCCACTGATTGCGCCACTGCATGTGGGCAGGGGAAGGACCGCAGGAGGAGAATGCTCTTCCTGGGGCACAAAGTGCGGCAATTTCAGACAAGCATTCTCATGCTAAATGGAGAAGAAAGCATAGCTCCATTCAAAGTGTAGTGGCCGTGCAGAGTTATTGCAGCTTATCACCCATTGAATTGAATAAGAACTGAGCTGCAGTAACTCAACATGGCCAGTACACTTTGAACAGAGCTGTCTGCTTCCTGTTCCATTTAAAGTGCTAGTTCCAGCATCGGATGCTGCAGAAAATAGCTGATGGATGGGGGGGGCAAGGTGTTGGATCCCCTACTGATGGGATATTGATGACCTATCGTGAGGAGGTCCTGGCTCTTCCCAAAGCACAAATTCAGATAGCTTGATAATGCTTCGTCTGCATTATCAAGCAGATATACTCATGGGTAGATGCTCCTACAAGGAGGACTCCGTCTCCTACTGTAGTTCAAGCAAAAATATTACACAGAAATTAATAAGAGTTTATTTTAGATAAATATCTCAGACAGCAATTTTTATCTAAAACATTTGGACGTCACTGAGAGGCCACGTTTCCTGCTGAATTCTGTTTAGTAATAAATTGCAGTAGGATAATTTAATTAAACTTAACTCAATAAAGAAATCCTGGAAAAAGCTGATGAGTTAAGACACCTAATTTGGAGAGCACCCATGCACACACAGTATACTGTCTGGATGATCAACAGATAGTGTAAAATAATTAAATTACCAAGCTAAACGAAGACAAATGTGAACACATTTTCACTTATTCTGCCTCATTAATCAAAATTTATCCTATATCATTAAAATTATTATTTGCTATTAAAGTGGGTTTCTTGATATTTCTTTAACTTTATTGGAAAGATACACCTCAAACTGCACAATGAAAACATACTATTATATTTCATTTTTACAGCTGTGTTTCTTTATGGGCATTCCTAAAGTTGGTCGTACGCAGTGGAGTAAAGTTTAGGAGGGCCAGCAATGTAAAGGGGTTATCCAGGGAATTCGATATTGCTGGCCTATCGTCAGGATAGATCATTAATATCAGATGGGCAGGGGTCCAGCTCCCGGGACACCTGCCGATCAGCTGTTTGAAGAGACTGCTGTGCTCACTAGAGCTCCAATGAGCGTTTTGGTCTTCTCACAACCAATGATCATCGTACATTGTATAGTGGCTGTGCTTGGTACGGCAGCTCAGCCCCATTCACTTGAATGGGACTGAGCTGCGCCTAGGCCATGTGATGATGAGTGTGATGTCAGTGGCACAGGAAGAGGCCTAAATGCTCATGGAGTACTGTGGCCCCTTTAACCGCTTGCCGTCACACTAACGCCGATAGGCGCCAGTGCAGCGGCACTCTCAGGTCTATTGGCGTCGTGAGACCCGAGATTTCCTGTGAACGCGCGCTCACAGGAGCGCGCGTTCACAGGATCGCATAGTAAACAAGTTGAACTACAGCCTGCCAGCAGCGATCATTGGCTGGCAGGCTGTAGATTTTTAAAATAACCAATGAAAATAGGTATGTCAGATGCTATTTTGTAAATAGCGTCTGATATACCTGCTACCTGCTCCTCTGGTGGTCCCTTTTGCTTGGATCGGCCACCAGAGGACACAGGCAGCTAAGTAAGTAGCACCAATCACCACACACACATTACACCCCCCCAGTCACTTATTAACCCCTGATCACCCCATATAGATCCTGATCACACCCTGTCACCCCCCTGTCATTGATCACCCCTGTAAGGGTCCCTTATCACTGCCAGTTACTTAGCTACTTGTTAGGTAGTTAGCGCCCAGCCCACCGCACCGCAGTCACTAATTAGTCGCTGATTAGCGTCATCCGCTGTCCGCTAATCAGCACTAGTACTATATAGTATCTGTAGCGATCAAGACTGATCGCAATCAGATCTATATCAGTACATTAGGGTCACCTTAGACTCTACAAAAAACGCAGTGTTCGCACCGATCAGCCTGATCTTGTGCGCACACTGCGTTCATCCGACCCCACCGCAGTGACAGAATTTTTTTTTTTTCTGATCACTTCAAAAACACCGTAAAATCTGCTGAGGCCTATAAAGATCACTTTTGAGCTTTCTGAATCTTTATTAGTGATCGCAGCTTACTTTGCAAGCACTCCTTTTTAACTAGGCAGGTATGCTTCTTTTCTGGTAGCTCAGAGGAATACCCCGTAAATTTAGGTTAGCCCAAAAATGTCAAAGGGGTATTTCCGCTGAAGAGGCCTACAGGATTCTGGCCCTGATGGATGAAAGCGATGGGGACGCCTAACCCGCTGAATCCAGTGTTCAGAATATGAACCTGTAACAGCCGTGCACTCTAACCACTAGCAAGATGACGAGGTTGAGGTCCCTGCTATGGTCAGGCATACCCTGACCCCATGTCAGTGTTCTGGCATACCCCGCGTGATGAGCCTCATTTGCAGCAGAGTGGTGCTAGCGCTGATCTTTTTTATGGTGCGGCATACACCAGCAGCGCAGCACATCCTGGACCTTCTACCAGCACTGCCATATTCCCTGGTGAAGTGGCAAGCACCAGAAGGGCAGTTCAAGCTGGACGGTGGCACGTGCAGTAACTCCCCCGTTGCAGCCACCACGTTCACAGGCCCGTAGAGCCCTTAGTCTCCCAGAGTGCTGGCAAAACCCAAATTGGCAATCCCCTGCTTCCGCCGCACCCGTATTGCCCCCTTTCATCACCGCCCAGTCTGGAGTTTGCGTGGAGACAGCTCATTTAGGATCAGCCCTTGAGTTTTTTGGAGCTGTTCTTTCACCGCGGATCTCTATGACTTAGTTGTGGCAGAAACCAACCGCTACGCCACACAGATATAACCACCATCCGGAAAGCTTTCTATGCCCAGCCTTTCCGGTGGAAACCAGTCACAGTTTCTGAATTTAAAATATTTTTGGCCTTATCCTCAGCATGGGTCTAACTAATAAAATGTATTGCGGTCCTATTGGTCCTAAAGACCCAATACATTACATACCCATGTACTCTGCTGCTATGTGCAGGGCACGTTTTTGAGGTCATCATGCGCGTTATGCATTTCACTGACAATAAAACCTGTCATCCAAGAGCCACCCTGCTTATGACCGGCTCCACAAAAATTCGGCCCCTCATAGACCGTTTGTCATCCGGGTTTGCAGATGGGTATACCCCCAATCAAAACATCTGCATAGATGAGTCCCTTGTACATTTTACCAGGCGCCTTGGCATCAAACAGTACATCCCCAGCAAGCGCGCCCGGTATGGGGTCAAACTGTAAAGCTCTGTGAAAGGGCCACAGGCTATACATATCGTTTAGGGTCTGTGGAAGGAAAAGACTCAAAACTGGAGCCGTCGGATGTCCTGACTACCTGGGGAGCAGTGGCAAGATTGTCTGGGACTTGGTGTCACCCTTACTCCACAAGGGGTACCACTTATACGTGACAATTTTTACACAAGCGTGGCCCTCTTTCGGGACTTACATATAGTCGGAATTCAATGCTGTGGCACCGTGCGACCTAGTCGCCGGGGCTTCCCCCAACGGCTCGTTAATACCCCGAATTTGCACGGGGGGAGAGGGCTGCCTTGTGTGACCAAGAACTGCTTGCGGTGAAGTGGAGGGACAAGAGGACAAGAGGGACGTTTACCGTCTGTCCACCATTCACGCAGACACGACAGTACAAATTGAAAGGCAACTTGGAGTCATTGAGAAACCCCTCTCTGTCCACGACTATAACCTTCACATGGGAGGGGTGGACTTCAATGACCAGATGTTGGCTCTCTATTTAGTGTCCCGCCGCACCATACGCTGGTATAAGAAGGTGTCTGTTTATTTAATTCAATTGGCTCTGTATAATAGTTTTGTTCTCTACAGTAAGGCTGGTAGAACGGGATCCTTCCTAAAATTTCAGGAAGAGATCATTTCGGAACTCCGGTATCCAGGAGGGTCCGTGCCCCAAGTCCCTGATGTAGTGAGCCGGCTACATGGCAGACACTTCCCGAGTGTCTATCCTGGTACCCCCAACTCAGCGTTCCCCAAGATAAAGATGTGTCTGTAGCAGGGCGGAATAAGGCGTGACACCACAGTTTTTTGTCCTGACTGTCCTGACCACCTGCCCTTTGCATAGGGGAGTGTTTCCGCAGAGTACCACACACAGGTACACTATTAGTGTAGGGATCACGTGACACAGGACAGGCACACAGGGGTCTTAGGGCCCTTTTACACAGAGCTGCTACAAACCTCTCCTTTTCACCTTGGACAAAGTGCATAATGTACTCGCCACATCCTGGGCGATTTGCGCTTTGCACATTGTCCCATGGGGAAGGAGAGGTTTGTCCTCTAAAGGTAAAAAATAAAATAAATCACAGGTAAGCAAAAAAGTTAATGTTCTGTTTCAAATGTTATATAAAGTTTATAAAAGTTGATGTTAATAAATTTATTGCGTTGCTGCCTGTTTTTTTTTTTTACCTTCTAGGTGGATCAAAGCAATCAACCAGCTGCAGCACTGATGTGCATTCTGACAGAAGCTTTGGCGCTGCTGTCAGATTACACAAAGTTGGTGTATGCGGCGCTGCAAGACAGATTTCTCCTCTGCAGTAAAAAAGATACGTTGCCGAGGTTATGAGCTGAGGGGCGGTGTTCATATGCTTTGGCAAACTTTTTTAATAAAAAAATAAAAAATTCTGGCAATGATTTATTCATCCACATCGATTAATGTGATGGAGAAATCGGGTTTGCCAGGGCATACGAGCTGAAGTGGGTTTGGATGTTGGGGGGAGCTCCTATGTCCTGGCAGACACCTTTCCCCTCTTTTTTTTTTTTGCACATTTTTTGGCAGAGATTTTTCATCCACATTGATCGATGCGAATGAAGAAATCTGTGCCGTTCATTTTTTCTTTCAGCCCAGAGGCTGAAACGGAAAAAAAAATCTCATTACCGTATGCTCAATATAAGGAGAATAGCAGAAACATCCTAATGCTGGCCATACATGTATGATTGTGGAGACCCTCAATTGCCAGGGCAGTACAAACACCCCACAAATGACCCCATTTTGGAAAGAAGACACGCCAAGGTATTTGCTGAGGGGCATATTGAGTACATGAAAGATTGAACTTTTTGTCACAAGTTAGCGGAAAGGGAGACTTTGTGAGAAAAAATAAATATATATCAATTTCCGCTAACTTGTGCAAAAATAAAAATCTTCTATGAACTCGCCATGCCTCTCACGGAATACCGTGGGGTGTCTTCTTTCCAAAATGGAGTCACATGTGGGGTATTTACTGCCCTGGCATTTTAGGGGCCCTAAAGCGTGAGAAGTAGTCTGGAATTCAAATGCTTAAAAATGCCCTCCTAAAAAGTACTCATTGGAAATTTGGGCCCCTTTGCGCACCTAGGCTGCAAAAAGTGTCACACATGTGGTATCGCTGTACTCAGGAGAAGTAGGGCAATGTGTTATGGGGTGTCTTTTTCACACATACCCATATTTCTTTCACCCAGCATGGGTATATGTAAAAATACACCCCAAAACACATTGCCCTACTTCTTCTGAGTACGGCAATACCACATGTGTGACACTTTTTGCAGCCTAGGTGCACAAGGGGCCCAAATTCCAATAAGTACCTTTAGGATTTCACAGGGCATTTTTTTACGCATTTGGATTCCAAACTACTTCTCACGCTTTAGGGCCCCTAAAATGCCAGGGCAGTATAAATACCCCACAAGTGACCCCATTTTGGAAAGAAAACACCCCAAGATATTCCGTGAGGGGCATGGCGAGTTCATGTAAAAAAAAATTTGGGTCAAAAGTTAGTGGAATATGAGACATTGTAAGAAAAAAAAAGAAAAAAAATATCATTTTCCGCTAACTTGTGCCAAAAAAGAAAATATTCTGTGAATCCAAATGCGTAAAATATGCCTGTGAAATCCTAAAGGGTACTTATTGGAATTTGGGCCCCTTTGTGCACCTAGGCTGCAAAAAAGTGTCACACATGTGGTATTGCCGTACTCAGAAGAAGTAGGGCAATGTGTTTTGGGGTGTATTTTACATATACCCATGCTGGTGAAAGAAATATGGGTATGTGTGAAAAGACACCCCATAACACATTGCCCTACTTCTCCTGAGTACAGCGATACCACATGTGTGACACTTTTTTGCAGCCTAGGTGCGCAAAGGGGCCCAAATTCCAATGAGTACTTTTTAGGAGGGCATTTTTTAAACATTGGATTCCAGACTTCTTCTCACGCTTTAGGGCCCCTAAAATGCCAGGCAGTATAAATACCCCACAAGAGACCCCATTTGGAAAGAAAACACCACCAAGGTATTCCGTGAGGGCATGCGAGTTCATGTAAAAAAAAAATTTGGGTCAAAAGTTAGTGGAATATGAGACATTTGTAAGAAAAAAAAAGAAAAAAAATATCATTTTCCGCTAACTTGTGCCAAAAAAGAAAATATTCTGTGAACTCACCAGGCCCTCCACAGAATGACCTTAGGGGTGTCTTCTTTCCAAAATGGGGTCACTTGTGGGGTATTTATACTGCCCTGGCATTTTAGGGGCCCTAAAGAGTGAGAAGTAGTTTGGAATCCAAATGCGTAAAAAAAAAAAAAATGCCCAGTGAAATCCTAAAGGTACTGCATTGAATTTGGGCCCTTTGTGCACCTGGCTGCAAAAAAGTGTCACACATGTGGTATCGCCGTACTCAGAGAAGTAGGGCAATGTGTTTTGGGGTGTATTTTTTACATATACCCATACTGTGTGTGAGAAAAATCTCTGTAAATGACAACTTTTATTTACAGTTTTTTATACAAAGTTTGTCAATTTACAGAGATATTTCTCTCACCCAGCATGGTATATGTAAAAATACAGCCCCAAAACACATTGCCCTACTTCTTCTGTGTACGGCGTTACCACATGTGTGACACTTTTCTGCAGCCTAGGTGCGTAAAGGGGCCCAAATTCCAACCGAGTACCTTTAGGTTTACAGGGTTGCTCACAATTAAGCCCCGCCCAAAATGCCAGAACAGTAAACACACCCCACAAATGACCCCATTTCGGAAAGTAGACACCCCAAGGTATCCACTGAGGGGCATAGTGAGTCCGTGGGAGATTTTTTTCTTTTTGCAAGAAGTTAGCAGAAATGGAAACTTTATTATTATTATTTTTTCCTCAGAAAGTGTCATTTCCGCTAACTTATGAAATAAATTAAATCAAACATGAACTCACCATGCCCTCCGCGAATACTTTGGGTGTCTTCTTTCTAAAATGGGTCATTTGGGGGGTATTTATACTATCCTGGCAATTCTAGCACCTCAAAAACATGACAGGTGCTCAGAAAGTCAGAGCTGCTTCAAAATGCGGAAATTCAAATTTTTGTACCATAGTTTGTAAACGCTATAACTTTTGCGCAAACCAATAAATATACACTTATTGGATTTTTTTATCAAAGACATGTAGCACAATAAATTCTGACACAAACTTGTATAGAAATGTAATATATTTGAACAATTTAACAGAGAAAGTTAAAAATACACTTTTTTTGAGAAAATTGCGGTCTATTTTGATTAATATCAGAAAAACGAAAAATCTGAGCAGCAATCAAATACTACCAAAAGAAAGCTGTATTTGTGAGAAGAAAAGGAGGTAAAATTCATTTGGTGTCAAGTTGCATGACCGAGCAATAAACCGTTAAAGGTTGTGAAGTGACGATTTGTAAAAAAGGGCCTGGTCACTAGGGGGGTATAAACCTGTGGTCCTTAAGTGGCTAAACAGCTGATCGACGGGGGTCCTGGAATTTGAACCACCGCCAATCTGACATTGATAACCTATCCTGAAGATAGATCATCAATATCAATTTTCTGGATAATTCCTTTAAGTAGGTTGGCTGACAATCTGTTTGAAGGGGGTTGACAGCCCCAGATGTTCATTCACTCAATTATTTCTGTGTGTAAACATGGCACCAATTACCCACAAACAAGCAGGAAATAGTGAAATCATATCTTTTGTGTGCAATAAAAAATCTTAGGTTGTTTGAAGCACATCTGCCCTGTACTGCTGGAGATTGCTCGTTTCAAGCCAAAAACTCTGTTCTTGTGAAGGGACCCATAGTTTCAACATGCCCAGTCATTTGTACCCCTGGGACTTATTTCATTCTCATCACTGAAATAAACAGGCATGTTCAACTTGTAGAAGTGTCTTCTATTGTGTATTGTAGGCATAAGAGCAGGACTATAAGATAATATTCACAAGACTGGCAGACATGGAGCGAGAAGAAATGGAGGGGAAAGAGAAAGAAGGGAAGCTTCTATACTCTATTTCTTGATGGTACATCAGTGGCCAACCATTGGGTCAATGACTGCCGGGAAGGAGTTTGTATACTTCTAGGCTCTGGTTGAGGTTACGCAGGCATATATCATAACTTAAAAATACGAATGCACAGGTATGGAGTTTTCTCAGTGATACGAAGTCAGTTTTCTGTAACCTTTTTGTAATAGTGTAGTGACTTGCAAGACATTGGGACCCTTAATGCAGGTTGGTAGCTTAGCCAGTTTGGCCAATTTTTCAACTAATGCCCCATGTTTAGTATTGTGTTTACAAGATGTAGTCTTTCTTTGTGAAGCTTTGTGCCCACATTTTGTAATTTGTAGTTTAAAAAGCTAGAGCTACAGTGGGGGAAATAATTATTTGACCCCTCACTGATTTTGTAAGTTTGTCCAATGACAAAGAAATGAAAAGTCTCAGAACAGTATCATTTCAATGGTAGGTTTATTGTAACAGTGGCAGATAGCACATCAAAAGGAAAATCGGAAAAATAACTTTAAATAAAAGATAGCAACTGATTTGCATTTCATTGAGTGAAATAAGTATTTGAACCCCTACCAACCATTAAGAGTTCTGGCTCCCACAGAGTGGTTAGACACTTCTACTCAATTAGTCACCCTCATTAAGGACACCTGTCTTAACTAGTCACCTGTATAAAAGACACCTGTCCACAGAATCAATCAATCAAGCAGACTCCAAACTCTCCAACATGGGAAAGACCAAAGAGCTGTCCAAGGATGTCAGAGACAAAATTGTAGACCTGCACAAGGCTGGAATGGGCTACAAAACCATTAGCAAGAAGCTGGGAGAGAAGGTGACAACTGTTGGTGCGATTGTTCGAAAATGGAAGGAGCACAAAATGACCATCAATCGACCTCGCTCTGGGGCTCCACGCAAGATCTCACCTCGTGGGGTGTCAATGGTTCTGAGAAAGGTGAAAAAGCATCCTAGAACTACACGGGAGGAGTTAGTTAATGACCTCAAATTAGCAGGGACCACAGTCACCAAGAAAACCATTGGAAACACATTACACCGCAATGGATTAAAATCCTGCAGGGCTCGCAAGGTCCCCCTGCTCAGGAAGGCACATGTGCAGGCCCGTCTGAAGTTTGCCAATGAACACCTGAATGATTCAGAGAGTGACTGGGAGAAGGTGCTGTGGTCTGATGAGACCAAAATAGAGCTCTTTGGCATTAACTCAACTCGCTGTGTTTGGAGGAAGAAAAATGCTGCCTATGACCCCCAAAACACCGTCCCCACCGTCAAGCATGGGGGTGGAAACATTTTGCTTTGGGGGTGTTTTTCTGCTAAGGGCACAGGACAACTTATTCGCATAAACGGGAAAATGGACGGAGCCATGTATCGTGAAATCCTGAGCGACAACCTCCTTCCCTCTGCCAGGAAACTGAAAATGGGTCGTGGATGGGTGTTCCAGCACGACAATGACCCAAAACATACAGCAAAGGCAACAAAGGAGTGGCTCAAGAAGAAGCACATTAAGGTCATGGAGTGGCCTAGTCAGTCTCCGGACCTTAATCCAATCGAAAACCTATGGAGGGAGCTCAAGCTCAGAGTTGCACAGAGACAGCCTCGAAACCTTAGGGATTTAGAGATGATCTGCAAAGAGGAGTGGACCAACATTCCTCCTAAAATGTGCGCAAACTTGGTCATCAATTACAAGAAACGTTTGACCTCTGTGCTTGCAAACAAGGGTTTTTCCACCAAGTATTAAGTCTTTTTTTGTTAGAGGGTTCAAATACTTATTTCACTCAATGAAATGCAAATCAGTTGCTATCTTTTATTTAAAGTTATTTTTTCGATTTTCCTTTTGATGTGCTATCTGCCACTGTTACAATAAACCTACCATTGAAATGATACTGTTCTGAGACTTTTCATTTCTTTGTCATTGGACAAACTTACAAAATCAGTGAGGGGTCAAATAATTATTTCCCCCACTGTATGCATCCAGGCTGATCTAATATTATGAACATAACCAATATGGTACACAACATCAAATTGCACCTCTAGAACAGCAACTATGTGGAAAACTGGATGCCCTGTCTTCATACGCACCTGGTGACCCGCATGGTTATTCAGCTGTTCTCTCACCAGGTTGGTAGAGGGACCCTGTTTGCTATATATTTATGGGGCCCAGAGTTGGCTTCCAACTCCATAAGATTTGCCATACAATTCTTAGATGGGAATACTCCTTTAAGGTAGACACTGAAAGAACATACCTTAATTATGGCAGTTATTGCTGCATGATAGTAAGGTTGTCATGCAGGTTGATGATCTCAAGGCAATGAGCAGATGAGTTTTCATATTGCTAGTAAATTCTGTACATGTCTAATAGATGCAGGTCCCACCTCTAGGACCCCAACAGCTTGGAAAATGGGGGGATTCCCCATCTCCTGACTGGCCTGGTGACCTGTATGGCTGTTCAGCTGTTTCTGTAACATCACCAGGCAGGTAGAGGGACCCTTGTTCTTCCCATATGTGGGGCTCCCAGATTTGGGTTCTAAGTCTTATGAATTTGGTGTAAGTGTCCTAGGTAGGAATACTATCTAAGCCATTCCGTGGTCCTTTATATATATAAACCTGATAGGTAGTCAGGGAAAATTCGATTCACCACAATCATGCTCCCTGTCATTGCACCAACTACTTACAAGAACTATGCTTTGTGACAAAGTAATTTGGCAAGAAGCGTTTTTTATATTTTTTCTTTATAAAATATGGCAAAGCAGCCAAATCAAATTTATAAATACTTTGTTCATCTCTACTGATGTGCTATCATTACTTGTGACGTCACAACTCATGGATGACCATTTTGTAACACTTGTCTGAGCCGTCATTGTATTTCATCTGCGACATATTCATCAATTAGGGGGAGGGAGACCCAGTAATAAGGCAGGCCAAGTATTGGTTATCATTATATGGCAGGCCCAGTATTGGTTATCGTTATATGGCAGGGTTAGTATTGGTTATAGTTATATGGCAGGCCCAGTATTGGTTATAGTTATATGGCAGGCACAGTATTGGTTATTGTTATATGGCAGGGTTAGTATTGGTTATAGTTATATGGCAGGCCCAGTATTGGTTATCGTTATATGGCAGGCCCAGTATTGGTTATACCGTAGTTATATGGCAGGCCCAGTATTGGTTAAAGTTATATGGCAACCCCAGAATTGGTTATAGTTATATGGCAGGCCCAGTATTGGTTATTGTTATATGGCAGGCCCAGTATTGGTTATCGTTATATGGCAGGCCCAGTATTGGTTATCGTTATATGGCAGGCCCAGTATTGGTTATCGTTATATGGCAGGCCCAGTATTGGTTATCGTTATATGGCAGGCCCAGTATTGGTTATCGTTATATGGCAGGCCCAGTATTGGTTATCGTTATATGGCAGGCCCAGTATTGGTTATCGTTATATGGCTGGCCCAGTAGTGACTGCTGCATTCGTGACCCCATGATGATCTCTTGTCTGCAGTGGTGTCTAAATAATTTTGTATATATATTGTGAGACAGTGACAGGTCTCACGCAGGTTAGAGGCAAGGAAGGGGTGAATAGTGCGGTCCACACCCCTGTTCCACCACAGGTGAGACCAGCTGGAGCACTCAGCCTGGCATAAAGCACCTTCCAGAGTGTCAGCAAGGGGGGAGTGTGTTGCCTGTGGACAGAGGAGCCTGGAGGCTCTGTGTGGTCCAAGCCAGGAGGGCTGAGAGACCACTATTCCCCATGCGTTCTGAGACACTGGACTGGAGACAGTGGGCGTACTGTGCTCTGTAGAGCCAGGAGGCTGTGGGACATTGGTTGAGAAAGCCGCATGTGTTCACAGGGTGTGAACAGGGCCTAGGTGAGTCGGAGGTCTGTTTGGTTCGTTAGAGCCCAGCCGGGCGAGTGTTTATTATTTTGTATTAATGTTTATGTTCACGCGGGTGTGCCGCAATAAAGCACAGTATTTGGACCTTAAACTTGGTTTCCTGAAGATATCTGTGAGAATGACCCCCGAAAGAGAGCTAATTCCCTACAATTGGTGTCGGATGCGGGCAGGCGTCCCTGCTGACAAGTAAAAGGGCTGGAAGCCTGTTAGTTTGCAGGAGCAGGGACTGCTGTGGAGACGTGCGTACAGCACTTGGGAGCGCCAAACCCATGACGGCTGTGGGTAAGAGCGTTCCAGTTGTTTCTTATACAGCAGTTAAAGTGACAGAGATCAGGGCTCTGGAGGTTGGGCATGTTGCTGACCAGTGCCCTAATGCCTCAGAAGCCTTGTGCTGTGGTATGAGCCGGCAGCAGTTGCTATCTGCCGAGCCAGTCGGTGTAAAAACACCCGGACTAGAGACTGCTACACCAATGTGTGACCTTGTGGAGAAGGGCTGTCCAGTCCAGGCGTTGTTGGACGCAGAGAGCCAGGTCATCCTGGTACCTTCCAGCCAGGTGGCTGAGAACTATGTGCGGGACTTTCATGGATTTAGCATGAACTGTCCGGTGGCTCTCCCTGAGTGTGAGACTCCAGTGCAATCTGGGACTTGTGAACTTTGTGATGCAGCTTTACGTATACCTAATGTGTTATTGGGCCGTGATATTGTTTTGTTGCTGGCGGGTAAGGTAGACACTTCTGCAGATAGTGACAAAACTCCTGCAGAACCTGTACCTGTCCCTTTAAGTGAAGATCTAAGGGAGCTGCACTTTGACCTCCATGGGGAAAGAATATTGACCATTGAAAACAATGGTGATGGTGACAAGTTGGCGGAAATGCATAATAAAAAGGGGATGTCATGTGAAATATCTGATGTTGATAACATGCCTTTTTCGTTGCAGGTTGTCGTCAGGGGAGAAGCGCCCCCTGGTGGTAAAAATGTGAATGATAATGAAACTTTATTTTCTGCATCTGCTATTTTTCATGACGATCTATGTGACTTGATCAAAAGATTTGAAGAAATGCATATAAGTAGTGTGTAGCAAAGCACAGCTCCAGCTCAGTGTTTGAAGGTGCAGGAAAATATGATAGGGCTAGAGGCTGTACCGCACGTACCAGAGGTGGTTCTGCAGTCTCCACAATGTTTGGTTACTAAGGTAGTGTCCCAGGTGGGGATTAGGTCATCGGTGCCCCTAGAGGTCAGAATTAATAATGACCCGAGCGGTATAGGTGACGTATGTGCTGTGACCGATAGCAACTCAGAGAGTGAAGTTACCAGGTCAAGGTCCTGCGAAACAAAGGTGGTTACTAGTAGCGACCAGACAGTTATATCTGACGAGATGAGAATTAGGTCAGGTGACGTCAGCCTAGTGTCTGAAGCCCATATCCAGACAGTTGTAGATGACCTGACACGACAGTACAGCTGCAAACAGGAGGATGATCTCTCTCTCTCTCCTCACGCTCCCTAGAAACGTTAGAGAAGGGACTAGCTGTCTTCACAGAGCAACTGAAGAAGGCTTCAGAAAGGGCAAAGGAGGAGAGCCAGAAAGAGAATGGTGATACTCCTACATCTGCTGCAGCAGAGCCGAGCGAGGAGCAGCTGGAACCGGAAGCCCAAAAGCGGGGTACTTCCCACAAGCTTGTGCGAAAAGCTGAAAAGAAACTGTTGAAAAACATGGAGTTGATGATTCAGCGCCTGAAGAAAAAGGGTCTGACATACGAAAAGTTGGAGAAAACCAAGAACAAACTTCAGCGAGAATTGCATGATCTGCTGGTGGACCTGGACCACCAGAAGCTAATTATGTCTAACCTAGAAAAGAAACAGAAGAAGTTTGACTGGCTCCTGGCTGAAGAGAAATACATCTCGGCTCGATATGACGAAGAACGTGACCGAGCGGAGACTGATGCTTGGGAGAAGGAGACCAAGGCCCTCTCCTTGGCTAGAGCCCTTGAAGCACTTGAGGAGTGGGCTGAATTTGAGAGGCTGAACAAACAACTCAGAGCAGAGTTAAATGATCTCGTGAGCTCAAAGGATGACATCGGGAAAAACGTCTATGAGTTGGAGAAGTCTAAGTTAGAGCCTATTAAGACTGTGTCTGGAGAAGGTGGCACTGCGGTGCTGGCTGTGGCAGAGAAGATGGAAGATGCTTCTGCTGAACCAGTTGATGGGGCTGATGTGGATGCCGAAGACCACAGACCCGTGGTAAAGTGTAGCCCAGGCCTGGAAGACGTCCCCTCTGCCTACAAGGCCTTCCAAATAGCCAGCAGCCTGCTGGGGAAGAAGTACGAAGAGGTGAACAATCAGTTTTTGGATCCGGGCAATTACAATGGGCTGTCTTCCCTGACTCCTCCCCAAAATGAGAACAGTGTCCTGGGTGAGCCTCTGGAGAAAATGCCAGAAGACCCCGGTGCCTCCTGCCTCGATGAGAAAGAGGGGGAGGAGTTAAGAGGGCAAGTGTATGGTGCCATGTCCGAGAAGGATGAGAAGGCTGTCAAAGAGACTGGAGACTCCAAGAAGACAAAGGCTGAAAAAGTTAAGGCCGATGTGTTGGTTGACGTGAAGTCCCCAGGTGCTGCAGAGACCAAAGTTAAGACAAAGGGAGCGGCAGCCGAAGTGGAAAAAGCCACTAAAGAAGCAGAGGTCTCTGAAACTGCCACCGTAGCTAGGGAAACTACTGCTAGTAAGAAGGAAGAAGTGATATTACGTGTGGTACCTGTCCTGTATAACTTTTCCAAATCACAAATACCTTTGTAAAAAAATTTGCGCATACACTTGCAAATCCTACGCTACTGTACGTGTGACATACTTTCAAGCATATATCACATTTAAAATGAAGAAGGCAAGCAGTAAGGGACGGTAAAGTAGCCGTAATGCTGATGGTGCATGCAGAGGCTGTGGCAATGGGCGAGGAGAAACTGTACCTGCTGCCAGAGCACAAGAAAAACAATCATCCACGATACCTAGCTTCATGTCCCAGTTTGCAGGGCGGCGCAGGACACCACTGTTGAAGTCAGACCAGTGCAACCAGGTGGTCAGTTGGAATGCAGCAGATAATGCTTCCAGTCGCTTAAGCACCACCCTGTCTTCCACCAAGTCCAGTCTCTGTACTAGTAGCCAGGAGTCTGGTCAACACAATCCTCACCCTGATCATCCTTCCTCCCACCATGTACAGTCTGGCCAAACAAGTGATAAGACACTCGGAAATTCCGAGGACCTCTTTTCATCGCCATTACTTGAATTGGCCCTCTGGCCAAACACGCTTGAAGAAGGACATGAGATCTTGTGCCCTGATTCCCAACCTCTTGAGCATCTACAGTCACAAGAAGATGACGGTGGGAAACTGCAATTAGAGTTTAATGAGGTGGATGATGATGAGACACAGTTGCCAATAAGTTAACCGCAATTGCTGTCTCAAGAGGTTGATAAAGAGAATGAGACACAGTTGTCAATCACTGAGGTTGTGGTTAGGTCAACAAATCAGGAGGATGATAAGAGTGAGGAAGTGCAAGAGGAGGTGGTGGATGATGAGGTCACTGACCCAACCTGGGAAGGTAGAAAGCCGAGGGCGAGGGATCCGCAGCACCACAACAGGCTCGAAGAGGCAGTAGGGTGCCAAAAGGGAGAAGGCAGGGTCAACTCACCAGCAGGCCCTCGCATATAATTCTTTAGAGAGTCAGCTCACCAGCAGGCCCTTGCATATAATGTTTTACAGGGTCAGCTCACCATCAGGCCTTCACCTACAATCTTTAAGAGGTTCAGCTCACCTGAAGGCCCTCGCATATAATGTTTTACAGGGTTAGCTCACAGCAGACCTTCACCTACAATCTTTTACAGGGTCAGCTCACCTGAAGGTCCTCGCATATAATGTTTTATAGGGTCAGCTCACCTGCAGTCCCTCACCTACAACCTTTTAGAGTGTCAGCTCACCAGCAGGCCCGCACATAAAATCTTTTACAGGGTCAGCTCACCAGCAGGCCCTCGCATATAATTTTTTACAGGGTCAGCTCACCAGCAGGCCCTCGCATATAATTTTTTAGAGGGTCAGATCACCAGCAGGCTCTTGCATATAATGTTTTAAAGGGTCAGCTCATCAGCAGACCCTCGCATATAATTTTTTACAGGGTCAGCTCACCAGCAGGCCCTCACATATAATGTTTTACAGGGTCAGCTCACCAGCAGACCTTCACCTACAATCTTTTACAGGATCAGATCACCTGAAGGCCCTCGCATATAATGTTTTAGAGGGTCAGCTAACCTGTAGGCCCTCACCTACAACCTTTTAGAGAGTCAGCTCACCAGCAGGCCCGCACCTAAAATCTTTTACAGGGTCAGCTCACCAGCAGGCCTGCACCTCAAATCTTTTACAGGGTCAGCTCACCTGAAGGCCCTCGCATATAATGTTTTAGAGGGTCAGCTCACCTGCAGGCCCTCACCTACAACCTTTTAGAGAGTCAGCTCACCAGCAGGCCCGCACCTAAAATCTTTTACAGGGTCAGCTCACCAGCAGGCCTGCACCTCAAATCTTTTACAGGGTCAGCTCACCTGAAGGCCCTCGCATATAATGTTTTAGAGGGTCAGCTCACCTGCAGGCCCTCACCGACAACCTTTTAGAGGGTAAGCTCACCAGCAGGCCCGCACCTAAAATATTTTCCAGGGTCAGCTCACCAGCAGTCCCTCGCATATAATTTTTTACAGGGTCAGCTCACCAGCAGGCCCTCGCATACAATTTTTTACAGGGTCAGCTCATCAGCAGGCCTTCACCTACAATCTTTTACAGGGTCAGCTCACCTGCAGGCCCACAACTAAAATCTTTTACAGGGTCAGCTCACCTGCAGTCCCGCACCTAAAATCTTTTACAGGGTCAGATCACCTGCAGGCCCTCATCTAATTATACCTAATAGGTAATTTGCGCGCATGCTGCCTTGCTTGGATGTGGTAGCCGTAGCTGTTTCTCATACTCCCTCCGGAATCGAACCCTGATTTCCTATTACCCGTAGGTCACCATGGTTTGCGCTGACAATAGCATCGAAAATTGATAAACCAGAGATCCAAATGGATCGTCGCCGTCACGGGGATGTGCGGTCGGCCCCAGGTTATCTAGAGTCACCAATGCGGCAGCAGGCCCTCACCCCTAATGTTTTAGATGGTCAGATCAGCAGGACCTTGCTCCAAATGTTTTTGAGGGTCACCAGCAGGCCATCAATCATAATTTTCTGTGTATGATGCCCTCCTTTATGTGTAACAAAGGGTGTATTGTAGTGCCCTTTCTTTGTAATTTTTGCCAGCACTTGCACTTTATATACAAGTAAATATACAGGAAAAAATGTTTCCTAACAATTATTAATCTAAAATCGATTTTGTCTTCGGTTTTGTGCGTATTATTGTCAGTCTGTAAAAGTGGCGTACTACTCGGACAACATCGTTCCCAGCAGCGACCTGGGAGTCCAAGATGCATCCATACATCCTCCCCATGCTTTTCCCGAACTATTTTGGTGGTGTTTACATCAATTTCTGACCTTTTCCTATGAACTAGGCACCCTCCCCTCTTCAGAACTGGTTTAATGCTCGGGTTCTCCCATTGACTTTCATTATACTTGGGTGCTCGGTAGAGCACCCGAGCATCCCGATGTGTTCGGGCCGAGCCCCTGAGCACTATGGTGCTCGATCAACACTAGATTCTATATTATCTTTTTGTAATATTAGTTAGTGTATTACTAAGATTATGATATGTGTTCATGTAAGTTGCAGATTGAGTGTAACATCTCCGTATTTGTGTTTTTGTGTAAAGGAATGTCTGATTAAAATGCATATTTCCCAAGTCCTCTTAAATAAAGCTGCAGGATACAAAAGTAGCAATTTGATATATTAGCGTTCAGAAGCAATTATCTCTTTCTGGTGGCAGGGATTAAGAATCCCCGTTCCTCTCTGTTGTGCTGTGTGACATGAATATGTAAGTGCAAGTGTCACATGTATTCCAGCTGTTTGCAGAAGTGGCCATTGTTTGTTGCCCCCTGGCAAGAGGAATGTAAAGTATAGTTTACATTACCCTTTGCAGCAAGACATTGCATGGGAGATTTGCATATGTTCCAATGCCTTCACAAGCTCAGCATTATAACCAGGCCATCACAGATGAATAATAGTAATGTTACGTGCTTCTGGAATCTGTCTCTAGTGGTTGTTTGCAGAAAAGACTAATACACATGTATGGTATAAAAGCCCTTGTAAAATGTGGCATCATAACATGGACATAATGGTGTGTAATTTACAACTGTGACCTATGACCTGAAAGCATTTTCCAAGATTTTATAATTGATGACCGTCCTCTAGGTAAGTAATCAGTATCTGATTAGTGTTGGGGGTCCAACACCCGGGACCCCCGCCAACCAGCTGTTTGAGAAGGCAGCGGTACTCCTGTGATGTAATGCTATAGCTCTTAGAGGTTAAGCTATTGGTTTTGCATTTAGAGATCCCTGGTTTGAATCATAGGAGAGACTTGGAAGTTTTTTTCTTCCCCATTTATCCCATAAGAAAAGTCTATGCGGGAGATTTATCAAGACTGGTGTAAAGGAAAACTGCCTTAGTTGCCCATGGCAACGTATCAGATCCCACCTTCCATTTTTCAGAGCTCCTTTGAAAAATGAAAGGTGGAATCTGATTGGTTGCTAGAGCCAACTAAGGCAGTTTTCTTTTACACCAGTCTTGATAAATCTGGCCTTATGTCTTTATAATATTAATGGTACTTTCACACTAGCATTGTTAGAATCCGGCAGGCAGTTCCGTTGCCGGAACGGTCTGCCGGATCCAGAAATCCGTATGCAAGTGGATATCTATTTTTTTTTTCGTATCCAGATACGGATCCGTTAGGCTTATTTATTGAAATACCGGATCCGTCTTTCCGGTATCATCTGGAATAACTGATCTTGTATTAAATTTTTTCAAAGCTAGAAAGAACTGCGCATGCGCAGACCGTAAAAAACTGGATCTGGCGATGCAGTAATTGGTGGAACACTTGATACCGGATCCGCCATTAATACATTTCAATGGAAATTAATGCCTGATCCGACAGGTGCAGTAGTGTTCCGGAATTTTGTCCGGAAAAAATACAAGGGATGGAACGAAAGACATCCTGATGCATACTGAACGGATTGCTTTCCATTCAGAATGCATTGGGACAAAACTAAAGCGATTATTTTCCGGTATTGAGACCCTTTACTGGATTTCAATATCAGAAAAGAATAACGCTAGTGTGAAAGTACCCTAAGAATAATGTTTTTTTTAGAAAACTAATAAATATTACTTGCTTCTATATAATCAGATATTGTGTCTGTAAATAAACAGCTAATAGGTTTTAGCAAGAAAAAACAAAACACTATTCTCAATATAGTAAGGCCTTATTATTATATATTTATATATTATTTATTATAGTATAGCCTTTTAAAAGTGGTTTTAAATAATTAATGGTTTTAAATAAGAAAGAAAACATCTCTCTCCTGGGACTTGAACCAGGGATCTCTACATACAAGCTAGACCACTATACCACCAAGCCATAGCATCAACATGTACAGTAGATAAAATAGTGGCTCACTAGCAAGTAGTTAAGGTATGGTGCTACAAGCTCATATAGAGGGAATCACCTCACCCTCTCTTTAAAGGCAAATGTAGTAATAGAATAATGAGCGAGCACTCATACACTTGGCAACCAAATTGACATGTGCAGAATATTTATTAAATCCCCATAAAATACAAGTAATAACATTTATAAGAACAATGTAGCAATAATATACAACATTACAGTCACATATATTGTGGTAGATATGATCGATACTATAATCGATAAAAATATATTCGATAGAAATATTCGATAAATTGAATGGTAGAAATTCAATGTTGAAATATTCGATAGAATATTCGATACCACTCACTAGTGTCGATAAATTCAATAATATATATCACACCAAAAAACTTCAAGTATATGCTGTTATTTGGGAAAGAGGGGGTATTATCTTCTATCGCTCTATCCCAATTTGGGAAACTGAATGTCACAGAAAATGTTGTAGGTGTATTCACTGGGAGCGCAATATGTTCATAAAGTGTCCACAGGAATCCTGATAATGTGAAAAGTCTCTTATAGCATATCCTTTTAATGTTGATATGAGCTTTGAATCGAAGAAAACTTTAAATCGATATTTTGCTTACTGTCTAGCGTCTGTTGTCTCCCTATTGCTTCAATGGAGCTTTAAATATTTGCCGGCTTATTCAGTCGCTCCATACAGCAAGCTGGTTTAAATTTTGCGGGAGTTCCAAAGATCGCGGGAGTTGCCACTCTGTTCCGCTATTTCCTTTGGCGCAGCTTTCGACGATAAGAATAGTTAATCTTTTACTGTGAAATTTTTCTTCTGTATGGCCATACTGTATTATCGGAGGCTTTTCAATGCAGGTACATCACTTGTTTCACCATACGCGTTACGGGTAGAGTCACTGAGGATGGGAGAGTGAATCTACCCGTAACGCGTATGGTGAAACAAGTGATGGACTGCATTGAAAAGCCTCCCATATACTGTATGGCCATACAGAAGAAATTTCTACAGTAAAGGATTAACTATTCTTGGTCTGTACAGATGACTTTACTGCAGTAATTGCTTATCATTACAGGCAGGGTCAGAATGAAACAGGTAGATTATAGAATTATATATATATATATATATATATATATATATTATAATGCGCTATGGAAAATGAGGATGCAGCACACTGTAAAATACGAGTGCAGATCAGGCCAGTGTGAACCGACACAAGGTTCAAAGCACTATAGAAGTCAAGAAGCCAGCAGCACACCACGGATGTAAACGGAAAACGTGTAGTTTATTCACACCAGAGTCAGCAGCGACGTTTCAACAGCTTGTTGCTGTCTTTCTCAAGCTATGTGTTACAAACATGCATTTTTAAAGGTGCATCAATTGAAAATACAATTTAAAAACTATTTATCCATACAAGGGAAATACATAAGATCCATGATTCAGCATATATATAGAGTTTGTATCCAAAAAATTCAAAAATACAGTACATATGTGAAATATCAAATAAAAATACATAGTGGTTGTAATATAGGGCAAGTACTGTAAATACCCCTAATTGGTGCAGGTGTGTTATACATAATCACCACATTAAAAACTTACGATCAGCTGATGCTCAGTGCAGAGCCGGCATCATGATCCCGACGGCGTCCCCGTTCAGTCTCTGCGCATGCGCGAGAGCGTCAAATCGTGCGATGCTACATGCGCTGAGAAACTGATCAGTAACCACAACAAAGATGGCCGGGCCTGTCTCCCGGTCAATGTGCGCATGTCCATGTACAAGTATCGGCCTCCCATCGCTGGTCACGTGATACAAATCACATGATCGGATATCAGCAAGTACATAGACTGTCCTAAGGGATCTGCATAGTAAAACATAGGTCTGGACACCTGTATACTCTGAGCCCCCACAAGTAAACAAATGTGGCGATCCAGGGCCTAATGTCCTATCAACCTAATAACTGGCAACACTGACCCCCTTCCGTGCGCATATTGAGCGGGATCGGTGTCCAGCGGCAGCGATTGATCGCGTCAGCGATCTAGCCACTGTCGAACTGGGAGGTGGTGGCGTCGCGAGGGGCCTCCCTACGGGGCGTCGCCCACTCCATTGGACCACCCTTCCCCCCACAACACAAGCGCACAGGGTGTAGATGCCAGAACTGGATAAATAAGGAGAAAAGGAGCAATAACACTTTATGATGAAAAACCATATAGATATAATCTATGGGTAGGTTCCGAACTGTCATGGAACATGCTCTACATCTGTACCGGAGCAGCAGTCGAGCCATCATATGCGTGGGTGAGGTGAAAAGGAACAGTGGGTAGCCACCCGGATCAATGATGTTCCTCCCACCACACGGAGCACCAGTCTTGACCATGATTGATGTATAGATCTAAAAACAAAGGAAGAATCTTTTAGAAAAAATTCAAATCAAATAACTTGATTGTTATGTACACATGTGCACTCAACCTACAGAAGGGGAGCAAGGACCCATATGTGACACGGAGGAGACAACACTACTCGACCCTAAAGTCGACATTCAACCCATTGGGCTTCAAGATTTTTAAAGTAAAAATCCAGAAAAGCCCTCGCTTTTTGAGGAGGGCTTGTCTATCCCCCCCACGCCTTCCCAATTCTATCTGTTCCAATATACGGAACTTTAGATCTTTCTGTGTGTGTCCTGCTTCTTTGAAGTGTTTAGACACCGGTAGATCCATATTTTCCTTCCGGATGGAATACCGGTGTTGATTTAACCGTGTCTTCACGTCCCACGTGGTCTCCCCAACATACCACTTGCCACAAGGGCATGTCAACTGGTAGACCACGTAGGACGAATCACACGTCAAATATTGGGTGATATTAACCATTTTGTTAGTAGCCGGATTAAAGAACGTGTTCCCTTTCATCATGAGGTTACAATTGATGCAGTGATAACATGGGTAGCAGTGAGTCCGTGTGGAGCCACACATTGCTCTCACACTGGTCTTGGCACTACCTACGTCAGATTTCACCAACCTATCCCCCAAATTGCGTCCTCTGCGATAGGAGAATAAAGGAGGTGTGTCAAACTCCTCGACCTGAGGAAAACTGTTCCCTATCATCCTCCAATGTTTCCGAATGACAGCCGCGATTGCGGACTGTCTGCGGAAAAACTGGGAGATTGAAGGGAATACGGGATTTTTTGGAGACTAATTTGGAATTGGTTGTAGTAGCTCTGTTATGCACTTGTAGAATACTATCTCTGATCAATTTTTTTGGGCTATCCACGAGTGGCAAATCTCTGACCCCTTTTCTGTGAATCTTATGTCCCTGGTGTGTCTATTCTTCACGATCCTCTGTACTCAGAGGAACTGATTGAAGGTTAATGACCGGACCATGGTGCGGGGATGGTGACTGTCTAAGGCAACAGCGTGTTTTTGTCAATAGGCTTCACAAACAGGCTCACTGTCCTCAACCCCCGTCCCATGATCCGGACCTCCGTGTCAAGGAACTGTAGCTTCTCAGTTGAATGGACCACAGTGAATTTAACTGTTGGATCGACTTCGTTGAGAAATGCGTGGAACGCGAGGAGGCCCAACGTGTCGCCCGTCCACACCAGGAAGATGTCGTCAATATAGCGCCACCACCCCAGAACATGTCTGAAGTGGTGGCTACCATATATAGATGACTCCTCGATGTGGGCCATGTAGATGTTAGCATAAGTGGGCGCCACGTTGGACCCCATCGCCGTCCCACGCATCTGCACATAGAAGTCGTTCCTGAAACAGAAAATAATTTTGTTTTTTTGTGCAAAGAAATTTGGCCGGGTACCTTCCACTGCGGTGTCCCAATAGATTACAAATTTTTGGAACGCCTCAGACTCCACCAGCTTGTACGGTAAAAGCTGGCGGGCTAAGAGTTCAGACAAGCCAGCTGTCAGACGCCGGGCAAGGGGGTGACTTTGTGACATTGGCTTCTTACGCTCAAACATGTCCTTGACAGACACCTGACTGTGGGCAGATGAGCAGGAACTGCTCAAGGCGAGAGACGGAGTGGCGGTTGGTTGAGAGGGGGCAAGGAGGACAGCAGTGGTTGACGTGGCTGAGATGCTGGACCAGGAGGAGGATGGCGGCTTTGAGTTTGTGTGCTGCTTGTACTCATGTGTTGATCCCATAGGCGTTTGTGATGTGCGATCATGTGCCTTCGCAATGCAGTTGTACCTAGGTGGGTGTTGGACTTCCCACGACTCAGTTTCTTTTGGCACAGGTTGCAAATGGCATCGCTGTTGTCAGAGGCAGACACACAAAAAAATGCCACACTGCTGAGCTCTGCAATGACGGCATTCTGGTGGTGGCAACAGCATGCGTTTGATTGGCGTGCTGTCTGGCTGACCCCGGGTGCCGATGCATGCTGTCTGACTGTGCCACTAGCTCCTTGCGACGACCTCCCCCTGCTTCCAACTCGTCTCCTCCTCCTCTCTGTCTCCCCATCTGAACTTTCCCCCTGTCCTTCTCTTCGAGCGGGCAACCCACGTGACATCCACGGACACATCGTCATCATCAAACGCTTCCTTGTATCTGACAAACTCAGCAAAGGAAGACAGCAGCAGCGGGTACAACATCATCATCATCATCACACCGTACGTCCATGTGTGTAATGCTGCCTGACTGAGACATATCCTGTTATCTACATCCTCTGGCAATAATGGTTGCGCATCACTCATTTCTTCCAACTGATGTGTAAATAACTCCTCTGACAGATCAAGTGAAGCGGCTGTGGTGCTAGTGTTGGTGGCTGGCTGCAGGCGGGCGAGTGGTAACTATGAGAGGTGGCCCGAAATAAGCTGGAGGAGGATGGTGCGTCAAGGTCCGAGCGGTAAGCTGTAGAAGATTGGGTGTCCTGTGGTTAGCCAGTCAACTAGTCCTCAGAAACTTTTCGAGTTCAGGGTACGTGGCCTCTGAACACTGGGCATTAGTCTAGGGCCAAAGGGAATCACAGCACCACGACGGCCCCTGCGGGGTGGCCTGCCTCTGCCTGTCATTTTTTTTTTAGATTAGTTAAGTTGTACTATGCGTGCAAGGTACTGTGTCACCAGATATGAGTGGCACTGTGCACTGGCAGAAGTTGGCAGAGTAGACGCTATAGGCCTGACACACACGCTTGCAGACAACTAACTGCTATTCAATCTATTACAGTCAAAATTATTATTATTTTTTAAATGTACACTACTGTTACACCAGATATGAGTTGCACTGGTGTGACACTGTGCCCTGGCAGGCCCTGAAACGCACACGTGTGAAGTAAACTGACTGCTATTGTATTACAGTCAAAAAAGTTTTTTTTTTTTAAATGCAAGCTATTGTGACACCAGCTATGAGTGGTGGCACTGGGCAAGTAGGCACAGTATACGCTGGGAGCCTGACACACACGCTGGCAGGCAGGCAACTGCAATTAGATTACACAGGAAAAAAAAATAAAAAATTTCAGCCTAGCAGTATCCATGAAACACAAATGACACCCAGGGGGCAAAAAAAAAACAGACGCGCAGACCAAACACAAATCCACTGACCATCTTGTCACGGTGGTCATTACAGACATGGATGTGTGAAAAATAGCCTAAGCTGTTAATGGTGTTTCTGCCAGAAAGCTCTCAGCTGGTTCCAGTAGCAAATAGAAGACTATTAAATCTTTAATGTTACAGAGATTGCAGAATCTTCTGTTAGACTGGTTTAACGCGTGTACAGTAGTTTTTCTGAACTCTTGCATTTTTTCCAGTAGAATCTAAAAGTTTTGCACCTGCGGTCAGAATCATTTTAACAATGTGTGCCAAAAGAAAACTGGCACACATTACCCACCAGAAATGTGGCTGGAGTGGAATTCAGTTCTGGGGCATGGACAGTAGAAGATGTGACAAATTTATTAAGAGGTGTATTCATTAGAGATCCGGCAGGCTGTCCCGGCAGAGAACAGCCTGCTGGATCTCTGCACACTTCGGCATTGCTGGAGTTTTTTCAGGCTCCAACAGGCCCCATTCCAGGAATCAGCCAGACCAAATCCTTTTCTGTCCGTCCAGTTTTCGGCATTTTTGCCGGGTTGTGGCCAGATCTCTGCCAGAGCCCGTTATAGTTAATGGGACCAGTGGAATAGCCCACCGCAGATGTGATACTAGCCTATGAGAAGCATTAAAGGGAATCAAACAGCAGGTACCTTCCTATCCTAGAAAAATAGCTGTGGTTCTCCTGATTAAAACACTTTTTTTCTTCTATTGATCTGCGGCTCCGTTCCTGAGTGTTACTTTTTCTTAATATGCAAATGAGGCCAGCTCCACCCTTACTGCTTTACTACTGCCTGGCCCTGTCAATAAAAGCAGCGAGGGAGCGGCTGGCCACAGAAAGGAGTCAAAATTGATGTAGCAAGAGCAACGGTGACGTCCTCAATGCACCAAAGGCCTAATTTGCATATTTAGAAAAAGTATCATAACTTCGGAACAGAGCCTTGAATCAGAACAGAAAAACAGCATTTTAATTGGGTGAACCACAGCTTTGTGTCTGTGCAGACAGTTGGATAGGGAGGTCGTTGGTGACAGATTCCCTTTAAATACAAAACAAACAGGCTTTTTTTGTAGTGCCATTTTTTGATCCCGTAGTTTACAGAAACACCCCATATGTGGTCGTAAACTGCTGTACAGGCACACGGCAGGAAGAGGAGGGAAAGGAATGCCATATGGTTTTTGGAGGACAGATTTCAAAAAGATAATTTTATGTTGCCATGTCACATTTGAAGACCCACTGATGCACCCCTAGAGTAGAAACTCCCCAAAAATTACCCCATATTGGAAACTACGGGATAAGGTGGCAGTTTTCTTGGTACTATTTTAGGGTAAATATGATTTTTGGTTGCTCTATATTACACTTTTTGCGAAGCAAGGTAACAAAAAATATTGGTTTTGGCACAGTTTTTATTTTTTGTTATTTACAATGTTCATCTGACAGGTTAGATCATGTGGTATTTATAGAGCAGGATGTTACGGACGCGACAATACCAAATATACAACTTTTTTGGGGTTGTTTGTTTCAGTTTTAGATTATAAAGCATTTTTGAAAAAAAAGATTTTTTAGTGTTTCCATATTCTGAAAGCCATATTTTTTTGGGGGGGGGCGACTGTCTTATGTAGGGGCGCATTTTTTTTTGCTATGAGATGAAGGTTTAATTGGTACTATTTTAGGGTGCATGACTTTTTGATCGCTTGGTATTAAACTTTTTGTGATGTAAGGTGACAAAAATATAGAGCAGGTGACAACGG
Source organism: Bufo bufo (assembly GCF_905171765.1). Lineage (NCBI taxonomy): Eukaryota > Metazoa > Chordata > Amphibia > Anura > Bufonidae > Bufo > Bufo bufo. Next base: position 130,988,675 of record NC_053396.1, read on the forward strand.
ATGTGGCAATACCTAATATGTCTACTTTTTTTATCCTTATTTAACACAGTAAAAGCATTTTTGAAACAAAAAAAAAATCATGTTTTAGTGTCTTCATAGTCTAAGAGCCATATTTTTTTTTTTTTTTGGGCGATTGTCTTAGTAGGGGATCATTTTTTGTGGGATGAGGTGACAGATTGGTACCATTTTGGGGGCCATACTTTTTTTGATCGCTTATTGTTGCAGGTTCAAGTTCTGGTTACATACGAGAGCTTATGTAGCCACTTCAAATATGAAATACAAATTCAGCTCACTGAAAGTAACATTCTAAAACTGATACAGCTGTTGCAAACAAGGTTAATCTTGGTCAATACCCTCTCCCTGAAACCAGATAGTAAGAAATAGTGAATAAAGTGATAAATGATAAAGAACTAGGATAGTGTGAAAAATAACACATCCTATTGCTCTGATATAAAAGTAAGTTCAAACTGTGCTATATGTAACACATATAAAACACAAAGAGACTATAATAATATATATAACAACAAAAGAGATAATACTAATGCTTTTTGATGGCTTTTAATTCACATAAGGCTTTTTTGTAAATAATCACAGGGATTAGTTTTCCTTTTGGTATATTTTAACTAAAATTAAAATAAAGGTAAATTTTTAAAGATGAACAAATAGGCCAAAAACAGAACTTTATAGCTTAGGCTATTTGATTTATGATTTAGGGCTCGACCACACGAACGTTTTTTGCGTTCCGTATACGGGCCGTTTTTTTAGTTCCGTATATGGAGCCATTCATTTCAATGGTTCCGCAAAAAAAAATACGGAATGTACTCTGTATGCATTCAGTTTCCGTATTTCCGTTTTTCCGTTCAGTTCAAAGATAGAACATGTCCTATTATTGCCCGAAAATCACATTCCATGGCTCCATTCAAGTCAATTGGTCTGCAAAAAAAACGGAACACATACGGAATGTACTCCGTATGTCTTCCGTATCTGTTCCGTTTTTGCGGAACCATCTATTGAAAATTTATGCCCAGCCTAATTTTTTCTATCTAATTACTGTATACTGTAAATGACATACGAAAAAACGGAATGGAACCAGAAACACTACTGGAATAAAAAATTAAAAACAGATCCGATAAAAACGGCCCGCAAAACACTGAAAAAACCATACGGTCGTGTGAACGAGCCCTTAGGAATAGGTTTCTGGGACAAAAAGGGTCATTATTTAGAAATATTAGTGAAAGACTGACACCATCAAGCTGTTTACCTGATAGACCGTTCAGTTGCCCATAGCAACTGCCAGGCCTATAATAACAATGTAACCACCAAGCTTTGAGCAGAATGGTGACTGTAACCACTAATAAGCACTGCGCCTCCTGCTTGGGTAAAGTCAAGATGCAAGTGTCTGTTTCATGGCTGCGCCGTACTCAAGTGTGGTCCCAGGATAGGATTGAAGGTCACACATAAAATTGACCACACCATGCTGTTAGTCTGTTCATTTACATGGTGCAGTCTGAAAGGGGATAAGTAAGAGCCAATGTTCCAGCTACTCGGTGCATCTGGACCAGTGGCTGTCAGTAACAGAGCAAACATGCTCCCCCGAAGGAGAAAACCTTGCGATCGTGGGGGACCATAAATATATGGCAGTTATCCGAACTGGAGTATATTGACAAAGTGCGGTCAGGAAGGGTTTAACGGCCTCTGCAGTAAGGCACATTGACTGTCAGTAAAGGGTTAACTCTTCAGAACACTGCCACCAACATTAGTCATAGACACCTGTGACATCACAAGCATGTGTGTCATAAGGGAAGAACTCTTGTAAAAGGCTGGCGAGCGGCCATATTTGGTGCCGTACTTGATGGCCTGAGGACCTTGAGCTTGACTACCCCCGCCCACCGCACCTTGACGAAATTTGGAGGTTCTAGCAGGAAGCCCATCGCCCAATGGGAGGAAAGGGACATCCGCCTAGCCAACCAGATCAGCCCGGCTGCTGCAACTCCCCCCTTTACTATTTATGTGGCAGCCACATAGTGGCATTACCCTCTAAGCCCAAGGGAAGGGCAGCCCTCCAGCCATGGTTCCCTAGAGGTTTCCTCCACAGGGGGTTTTCCTCTCCTGAGTGCTGGAGGGTGACTCTCCGTGAGTCGGGGGTGTGCCATTTTTAACATTTCAAATAAACAATTTGGCCATTTATTCCCCAATTAATGTGTTCTGTGTCTTTATTCTGTGTCTTTATTGTGCGTTCTTTGGTTTCAGAGGTGTGTGCATGATTTTCTCAGGGAGGAGGTTAAAGGAGTGTTCCAATCTGGGACAAATATGGTATATATTGATAGGATGTGCCATAAATGACCGATAGGTACGAGTCCCACCTTTGGGACCTGCTCATATGTCCAGAACAGGGGTCCGAAGTAAAAGGAGAGCACATTGCGCATGCGTGGCATCCTCTCCATTCATTGCTATGGGAGTTCCAAAAATGGCAAGTATGCTCACATGTTTTAGGACGTCTCATAGCTGCGAATGGAGAACAAGCAGCACAAGCGCGGCCACCCCTCCATTTACCACTATGGGACTCCTGAAAATAGCCAAACCAGCACTCAGCTATTTTCGGAAGTTGCATAGCAGTGAATGAAGGGTGGCCGCACATGCTTGACTTGCTGTCTGTACACTTTGGGTTATCATCCTATGGATATGTAATAAATGCCCCAAATGGAAATACCCCTTTAAATGAAATTCATTATGAAATGAGAACAGTCGCTGGTGACGCCGAGGGTCCAGGTGAATGCTGTGGGGTAAATTGATCAATCATCTACACCAGTTTTATGGCGTTGGAAAGTTGCAAATTTAGGCGCATGTCCCATTTTGTACCTACATTGGAACAATGCCTGGTCTAAATATATAAATTTGTATTATACTGAATATTTAATATTAGGGGATTACATAGAATAAATAATAACATAGGCGTACCCCCCTTGACAGTAAGACTGCCTTCATTGCCCATGGCAACCAATCAGAAATTAGCTTTCATTTTTGGAGAGGAGTTAAAAAAATCAAAGCCGAGCTCTGATTGGTTGCTAGGGGCAGCCAAGACAGTCCTTGGTAAATGAAGCCTAAGATGTACAGGGTCAGTATCATCACAGTACAGCAATAACACCACAAGTCGCAGTCCCAGTGCCCTCATTGTGCCCCTTTACCATAAGTGCCAGATTGAGCCCTCATACATTTAGTCAAGTGTCTGAGATTGCCCTCATAACTGCCAACCATAGTTAGTGCCAACCACACCATTCCTACAGATCGTACAATTGTGGGTCCCTTGTGCTATGCACAGTCTCCCCATTAGAGATAGTGAGCGACAACACCATATAAGTGCCAACCAATGCCCCCATAAGTTTCATCTGCTGTTTCTGTAACTGGCAGCCATAGCTCCCTAACTGACCCCCACAGGTGTTATCCACAGTGATGCCAGAGGTGATAGCCCCAGTGCTCCCATATCTGCTAGCCAATGTGCCCCAATAACTGCCAGCCACTGTACCTCCATAATTGAAAGCCACTGTGCTCCCAAATTGCCTGCCACTGTGTCTCCATAAGTGAAATCCACACTGCCCCTACCACTACCAGCAATATTGTTATTATTATTTTTTTTTTTATTAAAGCGCCATTCATTCCATAGCGCTGTACATATGATAAGCGGTGCACACACATTATACAGACAATTGCACTAATCATAAACAAGACGAGTTACAAACTGGTACATAAGGAGAGAGGGCCCTGCCCGTGAGGGCTTACAATCTACATGGTATGGGAGAAGGACACAGTAGGTGCGGGTGAAGTTGGTCGTGGCGGTATAGAGGCAGCAGGGTCACTGGTTGTAGGCATGTCTGAAGAGGTGGGTTTTCAGGTTTCTTTTGAAGGAGGTGAGAGTCTGATATGTTGGGGTAGCAAGTTCCAGAGTATGGGGGATGCATGGGAGAAATCTTGGAGTCGATTGTGGGAAGTGGCGATAAGAGGAGAGGAGAGAAGGAGGTCTTGTGAGGATCGGAGAGAGCGTGTGGGGGTGTATCGGGAAAGTAGCTCAGAGATGTAGGGAGGGGACAGGTTATGGACGGCCTTGTATGTATTTGTTAGTACTTTGAAGTGAATTCGCTGGGCAATGGGGAGCCAGTGAAGGGATTGGCAGAGGGGAGAGGCAGAGGAGTAATAGGGTGAGAGGTGGATTAGTTGGGCAGCAGAGTTGAGGATAGATTGGAGGGGTGCGAGAGTGCTAAATGGAAGGCCACAGAGGAGAGTGTTGCAGTAGTCTAGGCGGGAGATGATGAGGGCATGTACAAGAATTTTCGCAGATTCAAAGTCAAGGAAAGCACGTATGCGGGAGATGTTTTTGAGTTGGAGGCGGCAGGTGGTGGAAAGGGCTTGGATGTGCGGTCTAAAGGAGAGGGCAGAATCCAAAGTCACTCCAAGGCAGCGAACTCGGTTGACCGGGGAGAGTGTGCAGCCATTGATCGTGATAGATAGGTCTGTTGGGGGGTTGAGCAAGATGGGGGAAAGATGACATAGGAGCTATCCACACTGATGCCAAAGGTGACAACCATGGTGTCCCTACAAATGGCATCAACAGTGCCCCCATAAGTGCTACTCACTATGCCCATCTAACAGAGCAACCACAGTGCTACCATAATAGATCATCATTGGCAGTCCCATATTAGTGCCAGTCAATGCCCCAAGACATTTTCATCCACTGCCTCCATAACTGCTTGCCATATTTTTTTTGTTCCTCCACAAGTGCCAGCCACCCCTCATTACAAATGCCAGTCTCACTACAAAAGCCCTCTATAAGTTTCCACCATATTTACAGTTCAGCCATAATTGACAGCCGCTGTGTCCCACAAGTGCTATAGCCTCCTCCAGAACAGTCTTTAATTCCTTCAATACCGAGCCACTTTTCACCTTAAATCCCAGGCCGATTTTTGCAAATCTGACATGTGTCACTTTATAGGGTTGAGCGAACTCAAACTGTAAAGTTCGGGTTCGTACCAAAGTTTAGGATTTTTGTACCCCGGACACGAACCTGAACATTTCAGTAAAAGTTCGGGTTCGGTGTTCGGCGCTTTCTTGGCGCTTTTTGAAAGGCTGCACAGCAGCCTTTCAACAAGCGTCATACTACTTGCCCCAAGAGGCCATCACAGCCATGCCTACTAATGGCATGGCTGTGATTGGCCAGAGCAGCATGTGACTCAGGCTCTATATAAGCTTGAGTCACATAGCGCTGCACGTCACTCTGCTGTTACAAGTGTAGGGAGAGGATGCTGCTGGACTTGTGATTTCAGGGAGAGAATAGGAGAGAATCTAACTCAGCGATCTACCTAGAAATAGTTGTGTGGGTGCAGGACACAATCGTTTTACCCTGCCCTGAGGCCATTGACCAAAAAAAAAAAAAAACTTTTATAATTCTGTTAGTTAGGTGGGTGGCGGCGGCGGCCATTTTATACATGCTCAGTGCACCAGCACTGCATTTTGGGACATTGCAAATCACCATTTTGGGGGGCAAACTACAACATCTGGATTAGTCAGTGTGCAATTTAAGGTAGAAAAACAGTATTTTCCAGATCTGCAAGTGTTAAATTCAAGTTTAATATATACAGCATTCATATTCTGTTAGCAAAAAAAACTTTTTGGGCAATCTACAACATCTGTATTAGTCAGTGTGCAATTTAAAGAAGACCTTTCACCAGAATAAAGTATCTAAACTGACTATACAGATGTGTAGAGCGGCGCCCAGGGATCTCCCTGCACTTACTGTTATCCCCGGGCGCCGCTCCGTTCTCCGGTTATAGCCTCCGGTATAGTCATAGTTAGGCTCCACCCAGGGGAACCTGCCGCGGTCTCCTTCTCCTATGCTGTAGCGCTGGCCAATCGCAGCGCTCAGCTCATAGCCTGGCTGCACTGAGCATGCATAAAATGGCCGCCGCCGCCACCCACCTAACAGAATTATAAAAGTCTGTATAGTCAGTTTAGATACTTTATTCTGGTGAAAGGTCCTCTTTAAGGTAGAAATACACCCATCATTTTCTGTGGTTTGAAAAACACACTTTTTTTTCTCAAAAAACAGTATTTTCCAGATCTGCAAGTGTTCAATTCAAGTTTAATGTATACGGCTTTCATATTCTGCTTTCATATTCTGTTAGCAAAAAAATACTTTTTTGGCAATCTACAACATCTGTATTAGTCAGTGTGCAATTTAAGCTAGAAATACACCCATCAGGGGCGTAACTAGAAGTGACTGGGCCCCACAGCAAATTTTTGTAAGGGCCCCCCCAGCGCGCTTCGCATCTCCCTCCTCCTGTGTAAACCCCACTCCTTTGGCAAGTCACGATCTAGACCAGACCAGGCTGCCACGCCATCCTTTTTCTATATAATTTGTATAACACCGGCCCCCCCGCTGATCAACAGTTTGAAGAGAAAGCAGCGCATACAAGCACTGCCTTCTCCTCATTGTTTGCCTGCTTGCCCTCGTAACTGCATTCACTTCAATGGGACAGCTCCTTCCTGTCCAAGTGAGTAGTAGGGTAATGTCCCATAGAAGTGAATGTGGATGCCATAGTAGCAATTACACTGCTCTTCACTGCAGTTGGTAAGCAGGTTAACAATGAGGAGAAGGCAGCGCTTGTATGGATAGGTCATGAATAGGAAAAAAAACTGACAAAGCCTTTAAGGAGATTCTCTTAGTAGTCTGCTGCTGCCATCTTCCAACACCCTGCACATTCCAAGTCCAAATCCCATATAACTTGGCGGCCAGTGCCGGATGCCACGGAAGTCCATCCTTCTCCTCCTCTAATTTTACTAAGATGTAGAGGCTGAGAAGGAGACACTCGGGTCCACAGCTCTGAAGCCAGCCTTACTCACCCTTGTTAGGATCTTTCTCACTGGACTGCAGTCTTCACTGACATGCTCTTCTCCTCTTCAAGTTCTGGCGACGCACTGCTCCAAGCAATGAAATCTAGAAGGTAGAAAAAAATATTTTGTAATATACTATTAGAAGAAAACAAAAAAAAACTATACATATGTGGTATCCGCCAGATTCATACTGACCTGGAGAATCAAGATCACAAGTGAAAAAACAAAAACTATAGAACTGTGGTAAAATTTTATTTTTTCCACTTCCCACTACATTTTATGCAATATTAAATGGTTGCAATTTTTTGATCATTGTTAGGGCCCATGCACACAACAGTATGCCCTCCGAGACATACAGTCCATGAGCGAGCTGCGAGCCATATGTCCCAGAGCAGCAATGATTGTGTGCACAGGAGCGCACAGCATCATAGGTTAATTGCGCGCTGGGCTGCGCGCGAGACTACTGTCCCATAATCATACGTTTTAGTAATCTACGAAGCTGTGCGCTCCCGTACACACGATCAATGCATCTCAAGGACCGAATGTTTCAGAGGGCGTATGGTCGTGTGCATGGGCCCTTATTAAAAAATTTTTGCTTGGTGTGTGCGTGTTATATAAAATTTCTATAGCTTGCAGTACATGGCAGCCTCCCCTTTCTGCCCGCAGTTCTGCCATGTACTAGTGGTTATTATGGCACATATAAGCGCACACCCTCTGCATATATAAGAGCAATAAAATAAGCAGTAGTAGATGGCAGAACAGCAAGCAGGGGGGCACAGGTCAGGGCGGCACAGAAAAATGGCCGGGGGGAGGGGGGCACAGACAAGGGCCAGGGGCACAACCCACAGGCCAGGGAGGCGCAGATAAGGGCCAGGGAGGTGCACACAGGGGCCAGGGGCGCAGACAAAGGCAGGGGGGCACAGATAAGGGCCAGGGCCCAGGGGTTCAGACAGTGGCCAGGGAGGCGCAGACAGTTGCTAGAAATGTATGGGCCCCAGCCAGAGCAAATTTATGAATGCCCAGAGCAACTTCCCCACAACCCCTCCCTCCTCCCTCAGCAGCGGATTGTAAGACGCCTACAGTCACCACACAACGTCGGACGTCCCACTCACTCAGTAGTTATTCCCCCCTTAGTACCCCTAAACAGTAGTTATTATGCTCTATTATTTCCCCTTCACAGTAGTTGTGCTCCCAGCCTCCCTTATTGCCCCCACAGTGCCCACACAGTAAAATTTGGTTATTATTCCCCAAGGCCCATTCCATTAGTTTCCACCACAACTCCACACACTAGTTATGACATGCAATGCCCCTTTATTGCCCCAGGGCCCAGGCCCAGCCCCCACAGTAGCCATATTCCTTTACCTCAGTCACAAAGTAGTTACAACTTACTAACTAGTAGTAGTACCACTACCACACTCACACTCTGGCTCTGGGCTGGGCGCTGGACCGCTGGTGCAGGGTGCTGGACTGGTCTGCTGGACTGGACCTGATGATGAGGTGCTGCTCTCAGACTCTCAGGCTCGTCTGCCTCTGCCGTCTTCTTCTCTACTGGCACTGCTGCCTGCAGCTCCTGTCCTCCTGCTCCTGACTGTTTTCTCCCGCCTTCTGTGACCTGACCGCTGACCTGTCAGGGCCAGGCTGTGACTGAGTGTCACTTACTGCTGCCGCTTGCTGCTCCCTGCATTTGAAAAATCATTCATCACAGTATGTGGGCGGGGCTACAGTCTGCACGCTGCGCAGACTTCAGGACAGGAGACAGTAAGATAAGATTAGACAGGAGGTCACAGAATAAAGACAAAGAGTGAGCATGATCCGATCAACATATTTAGGGGGGGGGGGGGGGGCCCGCCGCCGCCGCCACTGCGCCTGCTGTTAATCCAGGGGCCCTGATGAGAATCGATAATTTTAATTAACTATTTAAGTTGAAAATAAACTGTCACACAAGCTGGGCGCCGGGCCCCTTGGCAGTCCGGGCCCCGAAGCAGCCGCTTCCCCTGCTTCCCCGGTAGTTACGCCACTGACACCCATTCTTTTCTGGGGTTTGAAAAAAAACATTTTTTTTTTTTACAAAAAACACTATTTTCAGGCCTTGCAGCATCAGCACGTGTGAAATTACAGGCTTATATACTGCTATCAAATTCAGTTGTTAAACAAACACTCGTTTGGTCACAAAAAATTTAGTTGGCAGCCTTTGATGCAGATGTCATTGTGAGATACACCCTTAATACATTTGGGTTACATTCAGAGATTTTAAATACCGCCGATTGGTGCACAGGGCCGGGCCGACACAGAGGCTGGGGAGGCTCCAGCCTCAGGGCGCAGGCAGGGCCGGCTGCCTTAGGGCGCACCCTGCACAGAGAAAGAGGTGGGCGGAAAAACAAACCTTTTTTTTTTTTTTAATCACTTAATTGCCAGCAGCGCAGCGCTGCCAGGCACCCTCCCCAGCCAGTCTTCACTCTAAGCTGCGCTTGTGTTAAGCCACAGATAGGAGCAGGAGGCTGCTGATTGGCCAGTATCAGCCAGCTGCCCTGCCATTGGTCAATCCTTTCACACCCCCTTCTCTCTGGAGCTGAACACAGCAGGAGGGTGTGAACTTTGAAGACAGGAAGCCTGCGTTCTCACAGTGGATCATGTGACCATGAAGGAGCATGTGACCAGTGACGTCACAGACCTCCTTCTAACAAATCCATTCTAGCATCTACCCAGCATGTATGGCAGGACTCTGCTGAGCAAAGACCATGTGCCCAGGTGAGGTGACCACAGAAGTGCCCTGGCATCTGTCTGCTGCTGGAAGCTCAATGTGGAGCTTTATGAATGTAAAAACTAATACCCAAGAGGCTAAACAAAACCCTGCTTGTCTGCTTCTGACCCTAATCTTAACACATAACGTTCATTCGATTGCAATTTACTCCAGGGATTTTTTTTAAAGCCTGATGTTTCTCTAGGTGACCTTATGTTGATAGTAGTGTTAATAGAGTCTCAAAGGTCTGTAAAAATAGGGTAACTGCTTTTACAGACCCTTGAGACTCTATTAACACTACTATAAACATAAGGTCATCTAGAGAAAGAGCAAGTTATTAAAATTATTTTTTTCCTTTTAGGTGTTAAAACATAACTTATTTGATTGCTTGAACACCTAAAGGAAAACAAATTAAAAACCTGCTGTTTCTCAAGATGACCTTATGTCGATAGCAGTGGTAATAGAGTCTGAAAGGTCTATAGAAGCAGTTACCCTATTTTTACAGACCTTTGAGGCTCTATTAACACTACTATCAACATAAGGTCATCTAGAGACACAGCAGGTTTTTAAAAAGATTTTTCCTTTAGGTGTTACAGCAATCAAATGAAAGTTATGTTTTAACACCTAAAGGAAAAACATAATTAAAAAAAGATGCTGTTTCTCTAAATGACCTGATGTTGATAGTAGTGTTAATAGAGTCTCAAAGGTTTGTAAAAATAGTGTACCTGCTTCTATAGACCTTTGAGACTCTATTACTACTACTTTTAACATAAGATCATCTGGAGAAACATCAGGTTTTTTAAATTATTATTTTTTCTTTAGGTGTTAGAGCAATCAAATGGAGGGGGATAAATGTGACATGGGTGAGGATGGGGTTACATGATGGGCCGGAGACAATGTCTGTAGTCTGTCTGTGCCATGGTGCCATGGACTGGGAGAAATATGACATGGAGGGCTGATGGCTGACATGGGGGTCTGATCTGAGGCATTGGGGCTGTGCCTGTGAGCTGAGGTCTAATTAACATTGGGGGTCTGATGGCTGGTCTGACCTGAGGTGGATTGAAAAATATTGTTTCCTATTATCCTCCTCTAAAACCTAGGTGCGTCTTATGGCAGCGGTCCCCAACCGCCGGGCCGCGGCCCAGGACCGGGCCGCGGCCCAGGACCGGGCCGTGGAGGATTGTTAGCCGGGCCGCGGCGATCAGGGCAGTCTTTAACTCTGTACTAATGAAGCGCTTCCATTAGGGAAGCGCTTCATTAGTACAGAAGGACCAGGGAGCGGTGAAGGATCTGTACTCACCACTTCCTGGTCCACGGCTCGGCTATCGGCTGTGCAGGGCTGCGCACAGCGTGAGGTCTCTCTGTGACCTCACGCTGTGCGCCGCTATACACAGCCAGAGCCGACAGCAGAATGAAGAGGATCGCGATGGTGACCAGGAGCAGGAGAGGTAAGTGTTTTTTTATTTTATTTGCACTGGGGGCTTATGGCTGACATGAGGGGGGCTTATGGCTGACATGAGGGGGGCTTATGGCTGACATGAGGGGGGCTTATGGCTGACATGAGGGGGGCTTATGGCTGACATGAGGGGGGCTTATGGCTGACATGAGGGGGGCTTATGGCTGACATGAGGGGGGCTTATGGCTGACATGAGGGGGGCTGATGGCTAACATGAGGGGGGCTTATGGCTGACCAGAGGGGGGCTTATGGCTGACCAGAGGGGGGCTTATGGCTGACCAGAGGGGGGCTGATGGCTGACATGGGGCTGACATGAGGGGGGCTTATGGCTGACATGAGGGGGGCTTATGGCTGACATGAGGGGGGCTTATGGCTGACATGAGGGGGGCTTATGGCTGACATGAGGGGGGCTTATGGCTGACATGAGGGGGGCTTATGGCTGACATGAGGGGGGGTTATGGCTGACATGAGGGGGGGTTATGGCTGACATTGGGGGCTGATAGATGGCTAAAGGTTTGGGGGTTGATCTGAGCCATTTGGGGTCTGATCTGAGGTCTGATTAACATTGGGGGTCTGATTGCTGGTCTGACCTGAGGTGTAATGAATTTTTTTTTTTCTTATTGTTCTCCTCTAAAACCTAGGTGCATCTTATAGGGCGAAAAATACGGTACAGTGCAGCAGAGACCAGTGCAGCAGAGACCATAGTCAGTTTATATAGTCATTATATAGTGTTATATATTTTAATATGCACCTTGTGTTTTGTTATGCGCGTGAATCAGTCAGCCCCGCCCACCCCCTAAGCCCCGCCCAGAACCCCCCCCCCCCCCCCCACCCCCACCCGGTCCCTGGGAAAATTGTCTCGCATGAAACCGGTCCTTGGTGCAAAAAAGGTTGGGGACCACTGTCTTAAGGGACGAACCTACATTTTGGCGCACCCCCCTCCCCTTCAGGTGAGCTGAAGGGAGGGGGGGTTGGGGCGCCAAAATGTAGGTTCGCTTGTGTTGGTAAAAAACCTTGCACCGGCCCTGGGCGCAGGCCAGCTCCCCAGCCTCTGGGCGGCAGGCAGGCCACTGACCACGTCGCTGCTGCTGCCGTGCCTGCCGGCCGCGCTAGAGGACGCAGGGAGTAGTGATCACTTGACACTGACTTACGTGCTCCCTCCCCGCTCGGCCGCTTTGCTGCTCTGGTCTCTGCTCAGTCGCTTGCCTGACTGGGTGGGGTGGGGTGGATGATGATTAATAACAAACATACATATTTAAATGGCGTGGGGGGGCTTGACTTGAGTCATCTACTGATCAGTGATCATCAGAGCATTAGAGCTGCAGGAATAAATAACATCTAAATGTCTGGTAGGGTAGATGGGGGGGTGCACTTGGGCATCTCAGCCTCTGTTGGTGGTCGACCTTGTCCCAGCCCTAGGTGCACCAATATTAAATTCAGGCCTACACTGGTTCAGGCCATGTGAGATACACCCTCTACATACAGGGGTTTGAATCAGGCATTTGAAATACAGCCATTTGAAATTCAGCCATTTTGTGCAAGGATATATTTACTTCAGGCCTACACTGATTCAGGGCATGTGAGATACCCCCTATACATACAGGGGTTTGATTCAGTCATCTGAAATACAGCCATTTGAAATACAGCCATTTTGTGCAATGATATATTTACTTCAGGCCTACACTGGTTCAGACCGTGTGAGATACCCCCCTACATACAGGGGTTTGAATCAGGCATTTGAAATACAGCCATTTTGTGCAAAGATACATTTACTTCATGCCTACACTGGTTCAAACCGTGTGAGATACCCCCCTACATACAGGGGTTTGAATCAGGCATTTGAAATACAGCCATTTTAAATACAGCCATTTTGTGCAAAGAAATCTTTACTCCAGGCCTACACTGATTCAGGGCGTGTGAGATTCCCCCTATACATACAGGGGTTTGATTCAGCCATTTCAAATACAGCCATTTGAAATATAGCCATTTTGTGCAAAGAAATCTTTAATTGAGGCCTAGTCTGGTTCAGGCCGTGTGAGATACACCCTTTACATACTTTCGTTCTTTTGTACTATTAATTAAACACCCATTTAGGGCAAGATCCTAAATTCAAAAAATATGAGGAGAGCGTCAAATAAGGGACGTGGCCCCGGTCGTGGTGCTGCTGGTGGAGCTCCTGTTGCAGGGAGAGGACTTGGTCGATCTGTGCCAGCTACACACATAAGTGAAACCCCTTCCTCAGGTGCGAGTAGGCGACAAAACCTGCAGCGGTATTTGGTCGGGCCTAATGCTGCTCTACGAATGGTGAGGCCTGAACAAGTACAGGCGATAGTAGATTGGGTTGCTGACAGTGGATCCAGTTCCTTCACATTGTCTCCCACCCAGTCTCCTGCTGAAAGACCACAGTTGGCACCTGCAGCCGATGTCCGTCAGTCTTTCACCTCACCCCCTTGCAAATCAGCCAAGCAGTCTGAGCCCCAAGTCATGCAGCAGTCTCTTCTGCTTTTTGATGAATCTGTTAGCAGGGTTTTCCAGGGCCATCCACCTAGCCCTGCCCCAGAAGTGGAAGAGATTGAGTGCACCGATGCCCAACCACTTATTTTTTCGAGATGAGTACATGGGAAGACCATCGCAGCACGTCTCGGATGATGACGAAACACAGGTGCCAACTGCTGGGGCTTTCGAAAGTGTGCAGACCGACAAGGAAGTCAGGGGTGAAGACTGCGTGGAAGATGATGTGGAGGACGATGAGGTCCTCGACCCCACATGGAAGCAAGGTCATGCGAGTGACCGATGTAGTTCAGAGGAAGAGGCGGTGGTCTCACAGAGCCACCAGCACAGCAGAAGAGGGAGTAGGGTGCAAAAGCGGAGCGGCCATCCTCTAGACAGTATGCCTCCTACTGCCCACTGCAGCAAGGCACCAAGCACACCAAAGCCAGCTCCAAGGAGTTCCCTGGCGTGGCAGTTCTTCAGACAATGTGCTGACAACAAGACACGAGTGGTTTGCACGCTGTGCAATCAGAGCCTGAAGCGAGGCATAAACGTTCTCAACCTGAGCACAACCTGCATGACCAGGCATTTAAGAGCAAAGTGTAAGAAACAGTCATGTAATGTCTCTAAGTTTCATTATCCTGGTAAACTGTGTTAAGATTTAATGTAAAATGCCTGCAGTATTTGTTTGGTCAGTAGATGGCAGCATAGGACCAATTTGCATTGGAGTTTACCATAGAGAAAGTGTATTAGTGACGCTGGTTCTTTAAGGCAGAAGCTAAGTGTTGAAGTGACACGCCCCTGATGATGTCACCCTGCCTCAGTGTGAGCAGAAAGAAGGAGAAAGAGAGGACTTGAACTGCAGCTGCCGCCATATTGGCAAGATAGAAAACAAGTTCTGTGTTGTGTAAGACGTGTGTGGAGATACTAAAGGACATTCCTGTACAGCCAAGCTGTGTGAACTTCGGTCTAGAGACGGATGGAGTACAAAGAAACCGTGCATTTAGTGAAGCCAAGTTAAAAGGACTGTGTGCAGCAACTAACCTGTGGAGCCGACATTGGGCTGTGTGGATTGCCCCAAACAGTAAAGAGACTCACAGTGCTGTCGAGGTACCAGACAGTAACTGTAATAATCCTGGATTATATTCAACTGGTTCTCCGGCCTGCTGAGGAGGACTTCTTTATTGCTGATCCTGCTCTGGTTAAAAGAAAAGGACGACATCGGGCCCCACCGTGCACTTTCACAAACTGTAAGCGGTCCACTTGGACCACTGGGATAAGGGGGGTGCGCACCCGCTTGAAAGTTAGGGTCAGTTAGGGATAGTTTCTGGGACTATTCTTTCTGAGTGTCCGCATTGCAAATATGGACACAGCCAAGGTGAAAATTGTTGCAGTGTTTAGCTTGTATTGTTTATACTGTTTTGAATATTTTGCTTGTCTTTACCTCTGTAACTGCACTGTTAACCTGCTTTTATTAATTTATAGTAAATGCTATTTTATTAATCTTGACTTCTGCGTACGCACTCTTTTCTGGTTGCGGAGTCAAACCACCTGCCTTACTCTCGGTTCACAAATTGGCGTAGTCGGCAGGATCCGCC
Organism: Bufo bufo; assembly: GCF_905171765.1. Lineage (NCBI taxonomy): Eukaryota > Metazoa > Chordata > Amphibia > Anura > Bufonidae > Bufo > Bufo bufo. The sequence goes on from NC_053396.1 coordinate 131,003,841, forward strand.
TACCAGAATGGACGGCGACGCACCCGTTAGGAGGGATGGTGCTGGAGGAAGAATGCCAGCAGGGGCTGTAATGAGTCAGTTAGCAAAGTTTGATGGCAATAATATGTCTGTGAGTGTGTGGGCAGAGCAGATACGAATGGTACAGCGCATGTACCAGACCGCACCAGAAGTACTAGTAGAGCTAGCCATATTGACGTTACAAGGAGATGCTAAGACTACAGGGATATTGCGGCCATTAGAACAAAGACAGACATTTGAGCAAGTTGTCCAGATTCTAGAAACTATTTATGGAGAAACCGCATTGCTGGGGTCCCTGCAGGCACGGTTCTTCCAGAGGGTACAAAAGGAGAATGAAAGTCTCCCTCAGTATGCAAATGCCCTACAGGAACTGCTACGAGATATTCAAGGGAAGGAAAGAGGGGGCTCACCAGCCTTCTGTAACCCTGATTGGACACTCCGTGACCAGTTTATTCTGGGGATCTGTGATGGCAGTTTGACTGTTGCTATGCAGGACTTTATACGACAGGAGACTGATGCTAAATTTCATGACGTACAGGTAGAGGCCATCTCACGTGCCAATAGTATGGTTCAGAAGCCTCAGACCGCAGTTGGAGTTACATTGTCGCAGGGGGCTAGCTCTGGCCCAGAAACAGTGGAAAAAGGGACAGTTAAAGAGATACTTACAGTAATGCAGAAGTTGCAAGAGAAAATGGAACACCTACAAACCAGTTGTAATGAGAATTCTATGAGAATTGCAGGCCTCCAGACAACTAGAGACGAAGGGGTGGGCCGTTCACACCAAGAAGGTCAGAATCACCCACAACCCCGATGGAGGGATGAGGATAGGACCTACCGAAGGGGTCCCAATAATGTAGTACAACTCTCAGAGAGACCGATGGGGCTTACCAAAGGGGCCCAAACCGATGGTCAGAGTGACGGGAAATACGCTGCTGGGAGTGTGGACGCGTGGGCCACATTGCTGCTTGATGTCCAGAGCAGCGACAAGCTTATGAGAGACCGCCGTTAAACTGAAATCCCCTGCTGCAGTAGGGCGGGCAGTAGGGGAAACTGAGAAGGAGACTATGAGGGGAGAATGCCCTGAAGAGGACCTGATCGCTGCAAGTCCCATCATACAGATGGAATTGGAAGGTATTCCGGTTACCGGGATGATTGACACGGGTTCCCAAGTAACGACCCTGAGTAGAGACTGTTACGAACGGTACTTTCAGCAACATGTGAAATATGATCCCCATACATTCATACGAGTGGTTGCAGCTTATCAGTTACTAGTACCGGTGGTGGGAGTGGCCTGGATGAATGTCAGATTATGTGGCCAAGATCTAGGCCAGAAAGGCATTGTGGTGGTACAGGAGTCACATGAAGTAAAGGTCCCTGTCATCTTGGGGATGAATGTGTTAAAAGAATTGGATCAGATTCTCTTTGAAAAGAAAGGTCACGGTTATTGGAGAAAAACCACTAGCCATCGGCCTACTCAAACGGCCTTCCAGCGGCTGTACCGAAAATGTGGCTTACAGAAAAGTTCAGATGCACAGTGTCCTCTTGCCCGAATTTCGGTCCCTCTGCATACAAAAGTTACGTTGCCACCCAGACGCGAGATGATGGTGTCCATGCCTGTAGGCACCTGTATGAAACTAGAGGGCATAGCTGTGTTGATAGAACCACTGCCGACAGCCGGAAGAAGTGTTGATCCGCTAGTAGCCCGTTCCTTGGCAGTAGTCCGCAATGGGAGAGTACCCCTCCGATGTGTGAACACCCAGGATCAGAGTGTAGACCTAGCCCCAGGAAGGCTGCTGGCTAACCTCTATGTGACTCCGGAGGAAGTGAGGAGAGCGACCCCGATGCAGTTGAGGCCGGCTGAACGAGGTGAATGGACCGTAACCCTGTCTATGGGGGAAGGCGAGAACCCCACCCCTAAATGGAATGGCGGTGCAATTCGAGAACAGATGAAGATAGAGACTTCTTCGTGTTCTCTGGAACAGATCCGGAAGGTAGATGAACTGTTATGGGAAAACCGCACAACCTTTGCATGTCATGCTGAAGATTTTGGATGTACAACAGGGATCTACCATGAGATTCCCACAGGAGACACCCCTCCAATCAGAGAGCGCTACCGACAAATTCCTTCACAGATGTATCAGGAGGTGAAAGAACTGTTGACCCAGATGCTGCAGAGTGGGATCATTAAAGAAAGCCAAAGTCCCTGGGCAGCTCCAGTGGTACTAGTAAGGAAGAAAGATGGGTCCATTCGGTTTTGCGTAGACTATCGAAAGTTGAATACCTGCACCGTACGAGATTCCTACCCCTTACCTCGGATTGAGGAGTCCCTTTCGGCACTAGGAAGAGCCCGGTACTTCTCTTCGCTAGATCTGGCTAGTGGGTATTGGCAGGTGCCAATGGCCGAGAAAGATTAGGAAAAGACAGCCTTTATCTTGCCCATGGGACTATACGAATTTAACCGGATGCCCTTTGGGTTGACAAATGCACCTGGAACGTTTCAACGATTGATGGAGAAATGTCTTGGTGACTTCAACTTTGAGTTAACTCTCATCTACTTGGATGACATTATAGTGTACTCTGCAACCTTTGAGGACCATCTCCACCAGTTAGGACAAGTGTTTCAACGATTGCAGGAACATGGGCTCAAATTGAAACCCAGTAAATGTCGGTTGTTCCAATCTGAAATTGATTACTTGGGTCATCGTGTATCAGGAGAAGGGGTGAGGCCGTCGAGGGACAAGATAGCGGCTGTTCAAGATTGGCCGACACCGACTACCCTGCGAGAGGTGAGAGCATTCCTGGGAGTAGCCGGCTACTATCGACGGTTTATTAAGGACTTTGCTAGGGTAGCAGCACCACTTAATGCTCTCCTACGAGGCACCTCCGGGGTTCCGAAGAACCGGTCTGTGAAATGGGGCCCTGAACAGGAACACGCCTTCCAGGCATTGAAGGATGCTCTTACAACAGCCCCAATCCTGGCGTATGCTGATTACCACTTGCCCTTCCAGCTATATACGGATGCAAGCCTGTATGGTCTCGGAGCAGTGCTCTCTCAGTTCCAGGATGGCCAAGAGCGTGTCATAGCGTATGCCAGCCGATCTTTGCGAGATTCTGAAAGAAACCCTGACAATTATAGTTCATTTAAGTTAGAACTGTTGGCACTGGTATGGGCCATGACTGAGAAATTCTCTGAGTATTTGACCGGAGCTGAAGTCTTAGTACTGACTGACAACAACCCATTAGCCCACCTGGAAAATGCCAAGCTCGGGGCTTTGGAGCAGAGGTGGATAGCCCGAATGTCTAAGTTCAATTACCGCATTAAGTATCGGTCCAAGACAGAGAACCAAAATGCCGATGGACTTTCTAGGGTAACTACCCAGGCCCCCAGCGGAGACGTGGATCATGAGTTAGAGCATGTGGAGGTGCCTGACTTCAGCAGATTTTCACAAGCCTTGGTTGTTGCTATGCAGTGTGCAGTGGAAGGGACCGAAACGGCTCCTTTCTTTGGCCCCTCACGACAGGAATGGGTGCAAATACAGCAGGCCCATGAGGGGCTGGCGAAAATAATCCAGTGTGTTGAGAAAGGCAAGAAGCCCTGTAAAGAGGAAAGAGAACGACTGACACGTGAAATGCTATCAGTCCTGAGTCAGTGGGAAAAGTTAGAGATGAAAAATGGAGTGCTATGCCGAAAGGTGTATCTACCTTCTGAAACTGACATTCGTTACCAAATCGTAGTGCCTAGTGAACTGGCTCAATCATTGGCTCTTGAGGCTCATAATAAGAATGGACATTTTGGTCATGAGAAGACCTTTCGTTGGCTAAAGCGACTGATTTACTGCCCGGGCCTCTGTCAAATGGTCGAAGAAGTATGTCATAGATGTCGAACTTGTGAGATCCATAAGGCAATAGAACAAAGAGCTCCCCTGCAAACCATAGTGACCCAGGAACCTTTGGAGATCGTCATGATAGACTACCTAATGGTGGGCCCATCAAACAGTGGGCACCAGTACTGCCTCGTAATAGTGGACCACTTCACCAAATTTGCGGTGGTGACCGCCACCAAGGACCAGACCGCTGAGTCGGCAGCTCGAGCCCTATGCCAAGATTTCATCCGAGTGTATGGGTGTCCACAACGCATCCACTCTGACCAAGGGGCTTGCTTTGGGGGACATGTAATGAAAGAAGTTCAACGTATCTACGGGATAAAGAAGTCGCACATGACTCCGTACCATCCCCAAGGAAACGGAGCCTGTGAACGATTCAATAGAACTCTGCTACAGATGGTGCGGACTTTGGAGGAGGACAAAAAGTTACAGTGGCCTCAGTTCTTGTCTGAGATGGTGTGGGCCTATAACAATCAGGTCCATTCTACAACAGGGTATTCTCCTTATACTCTCCTCTTTGGACTGTCTGGGCGAAGTGTCGGAGAGTTACAGTTAAATGATGTGGATGGGTTCCCTCCAAGAGATCCAGCCTCCTGGGTGCGGGCACACCGGCAGAGACTTGAGACAGTTCATCGATTTGTGCGGCAGCGTCTCCAAGAAAATTCTCATCCTGATAAGACCCCGGTGCAAAGGGAACCATTGCAGCCAGGTGACCTGGTGCTGGTACGTGTCAAGAAGCCTCAAGGAAAATTGGAAAGCAGGTGGGAGGCTGTGCCATATCGTGTAGTTGCCCGCAAGTATGCAAATGGGCCAGTGTACGAAGTCCAGAAGGAAGGAACTGATTGTGTCCGAGTACTTCACAGAAATATGTTGCGCCTGTGTCAATCTATAGAAGCAAATTGTGATGGAACTAATAATGTCAACAAGCTCCAACAGTCAGAGACTGGTGGTGTGGAATGGGCTTACGATAATGAGGATGATTGTTGGCCAATCCCTACTCCTGAGGATGTTCCACCTATGACTAATGAGCCCCCAGCCTGTGCCCCCTCTGGTGCGGAGTCTGCTGGTCCTTCTCAGCCTATGGCTACAGCACCCCAGAGTATACCAATGGTTCTCAGACGCACCACTAGAACAAATGCTGGCACTCCCCCTGTTCGGTATGCGCAAGATGAGTTTATTTGGCCTGCCATACAACGGTACATTACCACTCTACGTATAAGAGTAGAGCCCTCTGGATATTCAGTCATTGGCAGGGACTGCCAATCTTAAAGTGGGGGGGGAATATGTAAGAAACAGTCATGTAATGTCTCTAAGTTTCATTATCCTGGTAAACTGTGTTAAGATTTAATGTAAAATGCCTGCAGTATTTGTTTGGTCAGTAGATGGCAGCATAGGACCAATTTGCATTGGAGTTTACCATAGAGAAAGTGTATTAGTGATGCTGGTTCTTTAAGGCAGCAGCTAAGTGTTGGAGTGACACGCCCCTGATGATGTCACCCTGCCTCAGTGTGAGCAGAAAGAAGGAGAAAGAGAGGACTTGAACTGCAGCTGCCGCCATATTGGCAAGATAGAAAACAAGTTCTGTGTTGTGTAAGACATGTGTGGAGATACTAAAGGACATTCCTGTACAGCCAAGCTGTGTGAACTTCGGTCTAGAGACGGATGGAGTACAAAGAAACCGTGCATTTAATGAAGCCAAGTTAAAAGGACTGTGTGCAGCAACTAACCTGTGGAGCCGACATTGGGCTGTGTGGATTGCCCCAAACAGTAAAGAGACTCACAGTGCTGTCGAGGTACCGGACAGTAACATAGTAACATAGTACATAAGGCCGAAAAAAGACATTTGTCCATCCAGTTCGACCTGTCATCCTGCAAGTTGATCCAGAGGAAGGCAGAAAAACCCTGTGAGGTAGAAGCCAATTTTCCTCACTTTAGGGGAATAAAAAATTCCTTCCCGACTCCAATCAGGCAATCAGAATAACTCCCTGGATCAACGACCCCTCTCTAGTAGCTATAGCCTGTAATATTATTACACTCCAGAAATACATCCAGGCCCCTCTTGAATTCCTTTATTGTACTCACCATCACCACCTCCTCAGGCAGAGAGTTCCATAGTCTCGCTGCTCTTACCGTAAAGAACCCTTTTCTATGTTTGTGTACAAATCTTCTTTCCTCCAGACGCAGAGGATGTCCCCTCGTCACAGTCACAGTTCTGGGGATAAATAGATGATGGGAAAGATCTCTGTACTGCCCCCTGATATATTTATACATAGTAATTAGATCTCCCCTCAGTCGTCTTTTTTCTAACGTGAATAACCCTAATTTTGATAATCTTTCAGGGTACTGTAGTTGCCCCATTCCAGTTATTACTTTAGTTGCCCTCCTCTGGACCCTCTCCAGCTCTGCTATGTCTGCCTTGTTCACAGGAGCCCAGAACTGTACACAGTTCTCCATGTGTGGTCTGACCAGTAATTTGTAAAGTAGTAGGAATATGTTCTCATCACGGGCATCTATGCCCCTTTTGATGCAACCCATTATCTTATTGGCCTTGGCAGCAGTTGCCTGACACTGTTTTTTGCAGCTTAGTTTGCTGTTTATTAAAATTCCTAGATCCTTTTCCATGTCAGTGTTACCGAGTGTTTTACCATTTAGTATGTATGGGTGACTTGCATTATTCCTTCCCAGGTGCATAACTTTACATTTGTCAGTGTTAAACCTCATCTGCCACTTATCTGCCCAAGCCTCCAATCTATCCAGATCCCTCTGTAGTAGTATACTGTCCTCTTCAGTGTTAATTACTTTACACAGTTTAGTGTCATCTGCGAAAAATTGATATTTTACTATGCAAGCCTTCTACAAGATCATTAATAAATATATTGAAGAAAATAGGGCCCAATACTGACCCCTGAGGTACTCCACTAGTGACCCAATCTGAGTATGTACCGTTAATAACCACCCTCTGTTTTCTATCATTGAGCCAGTTACTTACCCACTTACAGACGTTTTCTCCGAGTCCGAGCATTCTCATTTTATATACTAACCTTTTATGCGGTACAGTGTCAAATGCTTTGGAGAAGTCCAGATACACGACATCCATTGATTCGCCGCTGTCAAGTCTAGAACTTACCTCCTCATAGAAACTGATTAAATTAGTTTGACATGACCGATCCCTCACGAAGCCATGCTGATATGGCGTTATTTGCTTATTTCCGTTAAGATGCTCTAACATAGCATCTCTCAGAAAACCTTCAAACAGTTTACTCACAACAGATGTTAAACTTACCGGCCTATAGTTTCCAGGCTCTGTTTTTGGACCCTTTTTGAATATTGGCACCACATTTGCCATGCGCCAATCCTGTGGGACATTCCCTGTCAGTACAGAGTCCGCAAATATCAGAAATAAGGGTCTGGCTATGACATTACTTAATTCCCTTAGGATACGAGGGTGTATGCCATCCGGTCCTGGCGATTTGTCTATTTTGATCTTTTTAAGTCGCTGTTGTACTTCTTCCTGGGTCAGACAGGACACTTTTAATGGCGAATTTATTTCAACATTCAGCATTTCATCTGACAGTTTATTTTCCTCAGTGAATACATTGGAGAAAAAAATATTTAACAGCTTTGCTTTCTCCTCGTCGTTCTCTGCGACTCCCCCCTCATTACTCTTTAAAGGGCCGACACCTTCAGATTTATACTTTTTAACATTTATATAATTGAAGAACATTTTAGGGTTAGTTTTACTCTCTTTAGCAATTAATCTCTCGGTCTCTAGTTTGGCCGCTTTTATTTGTTTTTTACATGTTCTGTTTTTTTCCTTATAGTTTTTCAGTGCTTCCGTGCTACCCTCCTGTTTTAGTGTATTATATGCTTTCTTTTTGTCATTTATTGCTTTCTTTACAGTTCTGTTTATCCACATTGGTTTCTTTTTGTTCCTTAACCTTTTATTCCCATACGGTATGTACCTCTCACAATGAGATTTTAGGATGTTTTTAAAGATATCCCATTTTTTGGCTGTATTTTTATTTTTGAGGACTTTGTCCCAGTTAGTTAGGCCTATGGCCTCTCTTAGTTGGCTAAATTTAGCTTTTTTGAAGTTTGGTATTTTTGTTCCTCCCTGTAGAAACACTCTTTTGAATGATAATTGGAAGGTTATTACTTTATGGTCACTATTTTCCAGGTGTCCCCCAACCTGCACGTCTGTTGTTCTGTCAGGTCTATTGGTTAATATTAAGTCCAGTATGGCCGTCCCTCTAGTCGGGTCCTGAACCAGTTGGGAGAGATAATTGTCTTTGGTTATTGCCAAGAATCTGTTTCTTTTATGAGATATACAAGTTTCAGTTTCCCAGTCTATATCTGGGTAGTTGAAGTCCCCCATAATAACCACCTCATTATGATTTGCCGCCTTGTCTATCTCGTTTAGTAGTAGATTTTCTGTGGACTCTGGTATATTAGGTGGTTTATAGTAAACTCCTATTAGTAATTTATTGTTGTTTTTAGCTCCATGTATCTCTACCCACAGTGACTCCACATGTTCATGTCCCTCACTTATATCTTCACGGAGTGTGGGCTTTAGACAAGACTTTACATAAAGGCAGACACCTCCACCTCTCCGGTTTTGACGATCCTTTCTAAACAGACTGTAACCTTGTACATTAACCGCCCAGTCATAGCTATCATCCAGCCATGTCTCAGTTATTCCCACTATGTCATAGTCCTCCTCACACATCACTAATTCCAGTTCACCAGTTTTATTAGTCAGGCTTCTGGCATTAGTATACATACATTTGAGAGGTTTATGTATATTTTTTACCCTACACCTTTCCTTCTGAACTGTTCTAGTCCCTCCTTCCATTCCTCCCCCAGTCCCACTACCTTGCCCCCGGTCTCTATCTGCACTATCTTCCCCTTCTATAGTGTAATTACCCTCCCCCCCCAGTCCCTAGTTTAAACACTCCTCCAACCTTCTAGCCATCTTCTTCCCCAACACAGCTGCCCCTTCCCCATTGAGGTGCAGCCCGTCCCTACGATAGAGCCTGTAGCCGACAGAGAAGTCGGCCCAGTTCTCCAGGAACCCAAACCCCTCCATCCTACACCAGTTCTTGAGCCACTTGTTAATTTCCCTAATCTCCCGCTGCCTTTCTTGTGTGGCCCGTGGTACAGGTAGTATTTCGGAAAATACTACCTTTGATGTCCTTGCCCTAAGCTTTTGACCTAAATCCCTGAAATCATTTTTAAGGACTCTCCACCTACCCCTAACTTTGTCATTGGTTCCGATATGGATCATGACCGCTGGATCTTCTCCAGCCCCTCCCAGTAATCTGTCAACTCGATCCGCGATATGTCGAACTCTAGCGCCAGGAAGACAGCACACTGTTCGGCGATCACGGTCTTTGTGACAGATTTCCCTATCTGTTCCCCTAATAATTGAGTCTCCCACTAGCAGCACCTGTCTGGCCTGCCCTGCTCTCCTGGTCCCCTGCTTACCGGAGCTGACATTCCCCTGACTGGCAGAGGAAGTAACTGTAATAATCCTGGATTATATTCAACTAGTTCTCCGGCCTGCTGAGGAGGACTTCTTTATTGCTGATCCTGCTCTGGTTAAAGGAAAAGGACGACATCTGGCTCCACCGTGCACTTCCACAAAATGTAAGTGGTCCACTTGGACCACTGGGATAAGGGGGGTGCGCACCCGCTTGAAAGTTAGGGTCAGTTACGGATAGTTTCTGGGACTATTCTTTCTGAGTGTTTGCATTGCAAATACGGACACAGCCAAGGTGAAAATTGTTGCAGTGTTTAATTGTTTTATTTTGCTTGTCTTTACCTCTGTAACTGCACTGTTAACCTGCTTTTATTAATTTATAGTAAATGCTATTTTATTAATCTTTACTTCTGCGTACGCACTCTTTTCTGGTTGCGGAGTCAAACCACCTGCCTTGCTCTCGGTTCACAATAGCACGAGCTGCAGTGGAGTAGACACCTCAAAAACCAAGAAAGGTCTCTGGCTCCTCCTGCTTCCCCTTCTGCTGCAGTCGCGGCCTCTTCATCCACCTCTAGAGTGACAGTGCCACCTGGCACCCCGCAAACAGAGGATCTGCCAGCAACACCAACACCTGGGTCACCAAGCATCTCCACAATGTCCCACGCAAGCGTTCAGCTCTCCATATCCCAAACGCTGGAGAGGAAGAGGAAGTACCCCCCTACCCACCCGCGATCCCTAGCCCTGAATGCCAGCATTTCTAAATTACTTGCCTTTGAAATGCTGTCATTCCGTCTGGTGGAGACGGATAGTTTCAAAGGCCTTATGGTTGTGGCTGTCCCACAGTATGTCGTGCCCAGCCGCCACGACTTTTCAAAGCGAGCCATCCCTTCTCTTCACAACCAAGTAGGGGACAAAATCAGGTGTGCACTGCGCAACGCCATCTGTGGCAAGGTGCACCTGACTACGGATACGTGGACCAGTAAGCATGGTCAGGGCCGTTATATCTCCATAACAGCACACTGGGTAAATGCAGTGGCGGCTGGGCCTGAGGCGGATAGCAGTTTGGCTCATGTCCTTCCACCACCGAGGATTGCAGGGTGCTTCAGTTTGCCTTCTGTTGCTTCCTCCTCCTACTCTGCTTCCTCATCCTCTACCAGCTCCTCATCCGGTCAGCGTAGCACCTTCACCACCAACTTCAGCACAGCCAGGGGTAAACGACAGCAGGCAGTTTTAAAACGTATCTGTTTGGGGGACGAACCCCACACCGCGCAGGAGCTTTGGACGGGCCTTTAACAACAGACCGATGAGTGGTTTGTGCCAGTCACCCTCAAGCCCGGCCTGGTGGTGTGCGATAATGGGCGAAATATCGTAACAGCTCTGGGACTAGCCGGTTTGACGCACATCCCTTGCCTGGCGCATGTGCTGAATTTGGTGGTGCAGAGATTCCTTAAAAATTACCCCGACATGTCAGAGCTGCTGCATAAAGTGTGGGACGTCTGTGCGCTGTCACGGATTAGAGTGGGGGTAACTCTAATCTGTGTGATGTTAAGGTAACATAAAGCTGCTTGACCAGGACAACAGATTTAGGGAGCAGGTCACCTCCTAGCGCATCCCTAATCTGACCCTGACTCCTAGCTGTATGAGCCGACCTTGATGGTAGGAGGGCTCATACTCCGGAACCTGGCTTCCCTACTAACCCTGGACAGATCCCTGAGCTAGGAGCTGATAAGACTACCTGTTCCTCCTGGATATGGATGGACAGGAGTCTAAACTGGCCAAGCTGTAAAGGAAAAGAAACAAAAAACAGCCTATGGATATGGCAGGAGAGTGAAAACGACTTCCACCCCTACCTGCCACAGACACACTGAATGGATCCCGTGCTCAACTGCTGATGTCCACACCCAAGATAAAGGACACAGCACACACACATAAACAGGAACCCAGATCCATAGCTGCAATAATATTAAACACCACACCAACATAAAATAACATTGTGACATAAATTCATGACCACAAGGGTGGCCCTCACTGGCAGATGGTATTAGAGACCAGGAGGAGGCCTCCAGCTTACTACAAGGCTGGAGTACCTCTCAGCTTCAGGTCTCCACAGAGGCTTTATAGCCCAAAGTGGCCACACCCACACAGACACACACTGGAGAGGGAATTTAACCCTTCCAACACCAACCAGGGAGTGAAACCACTTAAAGGGGAATACACACACAATAATCACACTGCAGTTGTTACCGCCGGCAACGACATGCGTGGGAACCATGTCCTGGTGAACAGCCAGAAGGCAGAGACACTGCCACCACATGTACACAAAACCAGACGTTGCCACGGACAACCGCAAGTGAAGGAAAGACTCGCAATACAGACATACAACAACCTCGTGCACAACAAACAAGGAAAGTGCACACATACAAGGGGAGGTTGTCCTGTGCTACCGCATGCCCTTCACAGCAAGCTGCCTAGCAAAAGCTCAGGCTGCTATACTGCGAACACAAACATGTTGCCAGCGGCAACCACATGTGAGGCAACATACCAGCAGTCCTCACCATGTAGTTGACAACAGACCAAACCGCAGGCAACTGCATGCGGGAGAGTCTTGACCATGAACATGGTCATGACATGCGCGCTTTCGGCGTTCTCACCCTGCTGCTGCTCGCCTGTCAGCGCTGCAGCGTAACTTCGGCCTTCCCGCTCACCGCCTCATATGCGACGTGCCCACAAGGTGGAACTCCACCTTGTACATGCTGGCCAGACGGTGCGAGCAGCAGCAGCAGGCGATAGTGGAGTTTCAGCTGCAGCACGCACGGGTGAGTCGCTTTTTTTGGGTGTATAGTACCACTGCTATACCTAGTAGACAGGTTAAACAAAAACAAAATTGTCAATTACTTTTTCGGGTGAAATTAACCAATTTTTCGGTGTATAGTACCACTGCTATACCTAGTAGACCGGTAAAAAATAAAAATAAATTGTCAGTTACATTTTCTGGCGAAATTAAACAAATATTTGGGTGTATAGTACCACTGCTATACCTAGTAGACCGGTAAAAAAATAAAAATAAATTGTCAGTTACATTTTCGGGCGAAACTAACAAATTTTTGGGTGTATAGTACCACTGCTATACCTAGTAGACCGGTAAAAAAATAAATTGTCAGTTACATTTTCTGGCGAAATTAACAAATTTTTGGGTGTATAGTACCACTGCTATACCTAGTAGACAGGTTAACCGCCTCCGGACCACCTAACGCAGGATTGGGTTCCGGAGGCGGTCGATTCATTCCTCTTCGACGCGCCGGCGCGTCATCTCGCGAGACGCGAGATTTCCTGTGAACGCGCGCACACAGGAGCGTGCGTTCACAGGAACTGCAGGTAAACGAGCTGATCTACAGCCTGCCAGCGGCGATCATTCGCTGGCAGGCTGTAGATCCGATTTTTTTTAACCCCTGTTTTGATAACAGCGTCTAATATACCTGCTACCTGGTCCTCTGGTGGTCCCTTTTTCTTGGATCGACCACCAGGGGACACAGGCAGCTCTGTAAAGTAGCACCAAACACCACTACACTACACCCCCCCTGTCACTTATTAACCCCTTATTAACCCCTGATCACCCCATATTAGACTCCCTGATCACCCTCCTGTCATTGATCACCCCCCTGTAAGGCTTTATTCAGACGTCCATATGTGTTTTGCGGATCCGCGGATCCGCAAAACACATACGGACGTCTGAATGGAGCCTTACAGGGGAATGATCAATGACAGGGGGGTGATCACCCCATATAGACTCTCTGATCACTTCTCTGTCATTGATCACCCCCCTGTAAGGTTCCATTCAGATTTTTTTTTTTTTCACAAGTTAGCAGAAATAGATTTTTTTGTTTTTTTGTTTTTTCTTACAAAGTCTCATATTCCAAAGATTGGAAAGAAGACACCCCAAGGTATTTCGTGAGGGGCATGGCGAGTTCATGTAAAAAAAAAATTTAAGTTAGTGGAATATGAGACTTTGTAAGAGAAAAAAAAAATAAAAAAATAAAATTAAAAAAAAATCATTTTACGCTAACTTGTGCCAAAAAAAAAATATTCTAGGAACTCGCCATGCCCCTCACGGAATACCTTGGGGTGTCTTCTTTCCAAAATGGGGTCACTTGTGGGGTATTAATACTGCCCTGGCATTTTAGGGGACCTAAAGAATGAGAAGAAGTCTGGAATCCAAATGCCCTCATAAAAGGTACTCATTGGAATTTGGGCCCCTTTGCGCACCTCGGCTGCAAAAAGGTGTCACACATGTGGTATCGCCGTACTCAGGAGAAGTTGGGCAATGTGTTTTGGGGTGTCTTATTTCTCTCACCCAGCATGGGTATATGTAAAATCTCTGTAAAAGTCAACTTTGTATAAAAAAATGGGAAAAGTTGACTTTTACAGATATATTTCTCTCACCCAGCATGGGTATATGTAAAAATACATCCCAAAACACATTGCCCTACTTCTCCTGAGTACGGCGATACCACATGTGTGACACTTTTTTGCAGCCTAGGTGTGCAAAGGGGTCCAAATTCCAAAGAGTATCCTTACGATTTCACAGGGCATTTTTTGCGCATTTGGATTCCAGACTTCTTCTCACGCTTTAGGGCCCCTAAAATGCCAGGGCAGTATAAATACCCCACAAGTGACCCTATTTTGGAAAGAAGACACCCCAAGGTATTCCGTGAGGGGTATGGTGAGTTCATGTAAAATTTTATTTTTTGTCACAAGTTAGTGGAATGTGAGAGTTTGTAAGAAAAAAAAAAAGAAAAAAAGAAAATCATAATTTTCCGCTAACTTGTGCCAAAAAAAAAAAATTATAGGAACTCGCCATGCCCCTCACGGAATACCTTGGGGTGTCTTCTTTCCAAAATGGGGTCACTTGTGAGGTATTTATACTGCCCTGGCATTTTAGGGGACCTAAAGCGTGAAAAGTAATTTGGAATCCAAATGCGTAAAAAATGCCCTGTGAAATCCTAAAGGTGCTCTTTAGAATTTGGGCCCCTTTGCGCACCTAGGCTGCAAAAAAGTGTCACACATGTGGTATCGCCGTACTCAGGAGAAGTTGGGCAATGTGTTTTGGGGTGTCTTTTTACATATACCCATGCTGGGTGAGAGAAATATTTCTCTAAAATGACAACTTTGTATAAAAAAATTGGAAAAGTTGTCATTTACAGAGATATTTCTCTCACCCAGCATGGGTATATGTAAAAATACACCACAAAGCACATTGCCCTACTTCTTCTGAGTACGGCGATACCACATGTGTGACACTTTTTTGCAGCCTAGGTGCCCAAAGGGGCCCAAATTCTAAAGAGCACCTTTAGGATTTCACAGGGCATTTTTTAGGCATTTGGATTCCAGACTTCTTCTCACGCTTTAGGTCCTCTAAAATGCCAGGGCAGTATAAATACCCCACAAGTGACCCCATTTTGGAAAGAAGACACCCCAAAGTATTTTGTGACGGGCATAGTGAGTTCATGGAAATTTCTATTTTTTGTCACAAGTTAGTGGAATATGAGACTTTGTAAGAAAAATAAAATAAATCATCATTTTCCGCTAACTTGTGACAAAAAATAAAAACTTCTATGAACTCACTATGCCCATCAGCGAATACCTTCCGGTGTGTACTTTCCGAAATGGGGTCATTTGTGGGGTGTTTTTACTGTCTGGGCATTGTAGAACCTCAGGAAACATGACAGGTGCTCAGAAAGTCAGATCTGCTTCAAAATGCGGAAATTCACATTTTTGTACCATAGTTTGTAAACGCTATAACTTTTGCGCAAACCAATAAATATACACTTATTGCATTTTTTTTTATCAAAGACATGTAGAACAATAAATTTAGAGAAAAATTTATATAGAAATGTAGTTTTGTTTGAAAAAGTTTGCAACTGAAAGTGAAAAATGTCATTTTTTAGCCAAAATTTCGGTCTATTTCGATTAATAACAAAAAAAGTAAAAATGTCAGCAGCAATGAAATACCACCAAGTGAAAGCTCTATTAGTGAGAAGAAAAGGAGGTAAAATTCATTTGGGTGGTAAGTTGTATGACCGAGCAATAAACCGTGAAAGTAGTGTAGTGCAGAATTGTAAAAAGTGGTCTGGTAATTAAGGGGGTTTAAGCTAGGGGAGCTGAGGTGGTTAAACAAACAAAAAAATTGTCATTTACTTTTTCGGGTGAATTTAACAAATTTTTGGGTGTATAGTACCACTGCTATACCTAATAGGCCGGTTAAATTTTTTTTTTTAAAAAGTTAGTTTTTGGGTGAAATATACCCTCCTCTACCTAGTTGACAGCTTAATAAAGTTCAATCATTTTTCTGTTACATTCTTGGAATTGACATACAATTTTAGACGTGAATAAACCCCTGCTCTGCATAGGTGACAGGAAATAAAATTTTATTAATTATTCAATAATTAATGCGCACCACATCCTTACATTCAATGCTTAAACTTTGAAAAGTTGTCACACTTTTATGCTTTAATAATTTCTCCCATATTTCAACTCTAATTTTAAATTTGAAAAAATGGATCCTCCCTTAAATTTGGTCTCTTTTTCTCAATCACCCTCTCTGGCTTGGAACCCTGATTCCCCGCCACCCGTAATCACCATGGTAGGCGCATAAAAGAACATCGAAAGTTGATAGAGCAGATATCAAATTGGATAGTGAACATCACGGGGACGTGCGACATGGTGGGGCAGTAAGTGTGCACACGCCTACACGAACTGACTGACAGGGGTCAGCCCCTGCAACTTCTGGGTCTCCAAATTGGGTACATGGCCTGAGCTTGCCCTTTACCCCTTGGAGGAGCTGGCCTGCTCTGCAGCCAGTGTATTGTCTGAACGTGTGTTTAGCATGACTGGAGGGGGTTATCACAGGTTATATTTCCCAATGTTTTGGGGTGTACCCTAATTTTAAAAATAAAATTTAAAACCAAAAACCAGTGTAGGCTACCTCCTCCTCCACCGGCGCTACCACCGACACCGCAACATCCACCACCTCCTCAACCTCCTACTCCATATGGACCTGGTCCTCCTAGATCAAGATTATTATTTATTTACTTTACGTATTTTATGTTATTTAAAGTCATTTCCCTATCCACATTTGTTCGCAGAGCACTTGCCATGCTCTTAAACACATTTTGACGCCATTTGCAGCCCTCTAGCCCTTTCCATGACATTTTTACAGCCATTTTAGAGTTCAAAAGTTCGGATCCCCATTGACTTCAATGGGGTTCGGGTCAAGTTCGGGTCCCGAACTCGAACTTTTTTCCACGCCGAACCCGTTGAACATCCAGGTGTCCGCTCAACTCTAGTCACTTTATGTGGTAATAACTTTGGAAAGCTTTTACTTATCCAAGCAATTCTGAGATACTTTTTTTGTAACACATTGTACTTTATGATAGTGGTAAATTTCAGTCAATATTTTTCATTTTCATTTTACACAAAATACCAAATTTACAAAAAAAATGCAACTTTCCAAATGTCAATTTCTCTGCTTTTAAAACAGATAGTAATACCTCATATAATAGTTATTACTTTACATTTCCCATATGTCTACTTTATGTTTAGGTCATTTTGTGAATGCCATTTTATTTTTTGGGGATGTTAGAAGGCTTAGCAGGGGATCATTTTTTGTGGGATGAGGTGACAGTTAGATTGGTACCATTTTGGGGGGCATAAGTTTTTTTGATTGTTGCAGGTTCAAGTTCTAGTAACATACGAGAGCTTATGTAGCGACTTCAAATATGAAATATGAATTCGGCTCACTGAAGGTAACATTCTAAAACTGATACAGCTGTTGCGAACAAAGTTATTCTTGGTTAATACCCTCTCCCTGAAACCAGATAGTAAGAAATAGTGAATAAAGTGATAAATGATAAAGAACTAGGATAGTGTGAAAAATAACACATCCTATTGCTCTGATATAAAACTAAGTTCAAACTGCGCTATATGTAACACATATAAAACACAAAGAGACAATATTAATATATATAACAAAAGAGATAATACTAATGCTTTTTGATGGCTTGTAATTCACATAAGGCTTTTTTGTAAATAATCACAGGGATTAGTTTTCCTTTTGGTATATTTTAACTAAAATTAAAATAAAGGTTAATTTTTAAAGATGAACAAATAGGCCAAAAACAGAACTTTATAGCTTAGGCTATTTGATTTATGATTTAGGGCTCGTCTACACAAACGTTTTTTGCGTTCCGTATACGGGCCGTTTTTTTAGTTCTGTATACTTAACCATTCATTTCAATGGTTCCGCAAAAAAAAACAACTGAATGTTCTCCGTATGCATTCCATTTCCGTTTTTCTGTTCCGTTAAAGATAGAACATGTCCTATTATTGCCTAAAATCACATTCCGTGGCTCCATTCAAGTCAATTGGTCCGCAAAAAAAAGTGACACATACGGAATGTACTCCGTATGTCTTCCGTATCCGTTCCGTTTTTGCGGAACAATCTATTGAAAATTTTATGCCCAGCCCAATTTTTTGTTTCTAATTACTGTATACTGTAAATGACATACGGAAAAACGGAATGGAACCGGAAACACTACTGAAAAAAAAAAACTTGAAAAACAGATCCGTTCAAAATGGCCCGCAAAACACTGAAAAAGCCATACGGTCGTGTGAACAAGCCCTTAGGAATAGGTTTCTGGGACAAAAAGGGTCATTATTTAGAAATATCAGTGAAAGACTGACACCATCAAGCTGTTTACCTGATAGACCGTTCAGTTGCCCATAGCAACTGCCAGGCCTATAATAACAATGTAACCACCAAGCTTTGAGCCCAATGGTGACTGTAACCACTAATAAGCACTGCGCCTCCTGCTTGGGTAAAGTCAAGATGCAAGTGTCTGTTTCATGGCTGCGCCGTACTCAAGTGTGGTCCCAGGATAGGATTGAAGGTCACACATAAAACTGACCACACCATGCTGTTAGTCTGTTCATTTACATGGTGCAGTCTGAAAGGGGATAAGTAAGAGCCAATGTTCCAGCTACTCGGTGCATCTGGACCAGTGGCTGTCAGTAACAGAGCAAACATGCTCCCCCGAAGGAGAAAACCTTGCGATCGTGGGGGACCATAAATATATGGCAGTTATCCGAACTGGAGTATATTGACAAAGTGCGGTCAGGAAGGGTTTAACGGCCTCTGCAGTAAGGCACATTGACTGTCAGTAAAGGGTTAACTCTTCAGAACACTGCCACCAACATTAGTCATATACACCTGTGACATCACAAGCATGTGTGTCATAAGGGAAGAACTCTTGTAAAAGGCTGGCGAGCGGCCATATTTGGTGCCGTACTTGATGGCCTGAGGACCTTGAGCTTGACTACCCCCGCCCACCGCACCTTGACGAAATTTGGAGGTTCTAGCAGGAAGCCCATCGCCCAATGGGAGGAAAGGGACATCCGCCTAGCCAACCAGATCACCCCGGCTGCTGCACCTCCCCCCTTTACTATTTATGTGGCAGCCACATAGTGGCATTACCCTCTAAGCCCAAGGGAAGGGCAGCCCTCCAGCCATGGTTCCCTAGAGGTTTCCTCCACAGGGGGTTTTCCTCTCCTGAGTGCTGGAGGGTGACTCTCCGTGAGTCGGGGGTGTGCCATTTTTAACATTCTAAATAAACAATTTGGCCATTTATTCCCCAATTAATGTGTTCTGTGTCTTTATTCTGTGTCTTTATTGTGCGTTCTTTGGTTTCAGGGGTGTGTGCATGATTTTCTCAGGGAGGAGGTTAAAGGAGTATTCCAATCTGGGACAAATAGGGTATATATTGATAGGATGTGCTATAAATGACCGATATGAGCAGGTCCCAAAGGTGGGACTCGTACCTATGTCCAGAACAGGGGTCCGAAGTAAAAGGAGAGCACATTGCGCATGCGTGGCATCCTCTCCATTCATTGCTATGGGAGTTCCAAAAATGGCAAGTATGGTCACATGTTTTAGGACGTCTCATAGCTGCGAATGGAGAAACAAGCAGCACAAGCGCGACCACCCCTCCATTTAGCACTATGGGACTCCTGAAAATAGCCAAACCAGCACTCAGCTATTTTCGGAAGTTGCATAGCACTTTGGGTTATCATCCTATGGATATGTCATAAATGCCCCAAATGGAAATACCCCTTAAAATGAAATTCATTATGAAATGAGAACAGTCGCTGGTGACGCCGAGGGTCCAGGTGAATGCTGTGGGGTAAATTGATTAATCGTCTGCACCAGTTTTATGGCGTTGGAAAGTTGCAAATTTAGGCGCATTTCCCATTTTGTACCTACATTGGAACAATGCCTGGTCTAAATATATAAATTTGTATTATACTGAATATGTAATATTAGGGGATTACATAGAATAAATAATTACATAGGCGTACCCCCCTTGACAGTAAGGCCGAGTTCACACGAACGTGTGTGACCCGTGCCTGTGCTGCGGCCCGCAAATAGCGGGCCGCAATGCACGATCGCCGGCCGTAGGTCAGCCGCATCGGATCGCTGTCCCATTCACTTTAATGGGTCCGCGATCCGGCCGTTCCGCTAAAAGATAGAACATGTCCTATCTTTTAGCGGAACGGAAGTACGGGACGTAACCCCACGGAGGCACTCCGTAGTGCTTCCGAGGGGTCCCGTCCCGTGCGGCCGTTCTGCGATTCCGGATTTGTGGACCCATTGAAGTGAATGGGTCCGCATCCGTGATGTGGAATTCACACGGAACTGTGGCCGTGTATTGCGGCCCGCGATTTGCGGGCCGCAATACGGCAACAGATCACACACGTTCGTGTGAACTTAGCCTAAGACTGCCTTCATTGCCCATGGCAACCAATCAGAACGTGGCTTTAATTTTTGTAGAGCAGTTAAAGAAATAAAAGCCGAGCTCTGATTGGTTGCTAGGGGCAGCCAAGACAGTCCTTGGTAAATGAAGCCTAAGATGTACAGGGTCAGTATCATCACAGTACAGCAATAACACCACAAGTCGCAGTCCCAGTGCCCTCATTGTGCCCCTTTACCGTAAGTGCCAGATTGAGCCCTCATACATTTAGTCAAGTGTCTGAGATTGCCCTCATAAATGCCAACCATAGTTAGTGCCAACCACACCATTCCTACAGATCATACAATCAGGGCCGTTTGAAGGAATTTGGGGGCCCCAAGCAAAATAGACATGGAGGCCCCCCCTCTCCACGCCCTCCCCACCTTACGCACGCAAAGCCTACAGGAACCACAGTATAGCCATACAGTTTAAGTTCACCCACACTTTATATAAATAAAAAAGGAGGTTTACAGTGCAAATACTGCTGTTGCATTTAATGTGCATGAAATTTGAACATTTTCAACAAATGTCCTACTTACTCTCCCCCTCCCTGTTTTTTTATTTTTTTACTCCCTACCCTACCTTAGATAAGTTCCTAAGTTAATTCAGTCCTCCGGCTCCTTCCCTGGACCCTGTAGCGTGGCCGAGCTCCTCGCTCTCTACCTCCAGTCCTGGCTGTCACTCAGTGCGGCCGGGAACCGCGTGATACAGGTCAGTAGATTTAGTTTCCGGTTCCCGGCCGGACTAAAAGGAAGTGAGCACTCAGTGCACACTTCCTGTCAGTCCGGCCGGGAACAGGAAACTGAATCCCCTGTTCCTGTACCGCGCGGTACCCGGCCGGACTGAGTGACAGCCAGCAGGAGGTAGAGGAGGAGAGCTCAGCCACGCTACAGAGCAGCAGTCAGCAGAGGAGAAACTCGGGAGGTAACCAGGAGTGCTGCAGCCGCCTGAGCAGGGGCTTAGCTAGAAATGCATGGGCCTCATAGCAAAAAAATGTATGGGCCCCCCCCCCCGTGCCATCCACAGATCCCCCTCCCCTAAACAGTGCCATCCACAGATCTCACCCCTAAATAGTGCCATCCACAGATCCCCCCCTAAACAGTGCCATCCACAGATCCCCCCCTAAACAGTGCCATCCACAGATCCCCCCCTAAACAGTGCCATCCACAGATCCCCCCCTAAACAGTGCCATCCACAGATCCCCCCTAAACAGTGCCATCCACAGATCCCCCCCTCCCCTAAACAGTGCCATCCACAGATCTCCCTCCCCTAAACAGTGCCATCTACAGATCTCCCCCCTAAACAGTGCCATTCACAGATTCTCTCTAAACAGTGCCATCCACAGATCCCCCCCTAAACAGTGCCATCCACAGATCCCCCCTAAACAGTGCCATCCACAGATCCCCCCTCCCCTAAACAGTGCCATCCACAGATCTTCCTCCCCTAAAAAGTGCCATCCACAGATCTCCCCTAAACAGTGCCATCCACAGATCTCCCCTAAACAGTGCCATCCACAGATCCCCCCTAAACAGTGCCATCCACAGATCCCCCCCTAAACAGTGCCATCCACAGATCCCCCCCTAAACAGTGCCATCCACAGATCCCCCCTCCCCTAAACAGTGCCATGATGGCACTGTTTAGGGGAGGGGGGGATCTGTGGATAGCACTGTTTAGGGGGGATCTGTGGATGGCACTGTTTAGGGGGGAGATCTGTGGATGGCACTGTTTAGGGGAGGGGGGATCTGTGGATGGCACTGTAGGGGGATCCCCCTACAGTGCCATCCACAGATCCCCCCCTCCCCTAAACAGTGCCATCCACAGATCTCCCTCCCCTAAACAGTGCCATCTACAGATCTCCCCCCTAAACAGTGCCATTCACAGATTCTCTCTAAACAGTGCCATCCACAGATCCCCCCCTAAACAGTGCCATCCACAGATCCCCCCTAAACAGTGCCATCCACAGATCCCCCCTCCCCTAAACAGTGCCATCCACAGATCTTCCTCCCCTAAAAAGTGCCATCCACAGATCTCCCCTAAACAGTGCCATCCACAGATCTCCCCTAAACAGTGCCATCCACAGATCCCCCCTAAACAGTGCCATCCACAGATCCCCCCCTAAACAGTGCCATCCACAGATCCCCCCCTAAACAGTGCCATCCACAGATCCCCCCTCCCCTAAACAGTGCCATGATGGCACTGTTTAGGGGAGGGGGGGATCTGTGGATAGCACTGTTTAGGGGGGATCTGTGGATGGCACTGTTTAGGGGGGAGATCTGTGGATGGCACTGTTTAGGGGAGGGGGGATCTGTGGATGGCACTGTAGGGGGATCCCCCTACAGTACCATCCACAGATCCCCCTCCCCGACGCTCACAGCAGTATATTTATAAACTAATCAGTAACTACTTTAACTTTAATCATTGCTCATTGCTGAGCTCTTTACTTGGATTATTTGTATATCTTACTTTGTCTTAGCTCCGGTAATAGCAGGCAGTGCGGGGGGCGGCGCTCACTAACTGAAGTCACGCGCCTGCGCCGCCTAGTGGGAGGATCAGGCGCGTGACGTCAGTGAGTGAGTGCCGCCCCCCGCACTGCCTGCTATTACCGGAGCTAAGACAAAGTAAGATATCCAAATAATCCAAGTAAAGAGCTCAGCAATGAGCAATGATTAAAGTTAAAGTAGTTACTGATTAGTTTATAAATATACTGCTGTGAGCGGCGTGGCCCTGTATATTCTAACCCCCAGGCAAGCGTCCCTGTCACCATGGGAACGCCTGGGGGTTAGAATATACCATCGGATTTGAGTTTTTACGATCTCACTGAGCTCGTAGAACTCAGATTTGATGGTATATTCTAACCCCCAGGCAAGCGTCCCCGTCACCATGGGAACGCCTGGGGGTTAGAATATAACATCGGATCTTCTGAGTTACTCAGTGGCCTGGCTGGAAGTTGGCCCCGGGCCAGCTTGGGGCCCCAAGCAATTGCTTGTTTTGCCTGTCTGTTAGCGACGGGCCTGCGTACAATTGTGGGTCCCTTGTGCTATGCACAGTCTCCCCATTAGAGATAGTGAGCGAAAACACCATATAAGTGCCAACCAATGCCCCCAATAGTTTCATCTGCTGTCTCTGTAATTGGCAGTAAGGTAACCGCCAAATGCTGAGAAAGGCGCTCATAGGGTAAGTAATAGGGATCGACCGATATTGATTTTTTAGGGCCGATACCGATAACTTGTGAACTTTCAGGCCGATAGCCGATAATTTATACCGATATTCTGGGAATTTTCATTTTTGAGAAAAAAAAAAATTCCTACACAAATCTGCTGAAAATTAATATGTTTATTGTTAATGTGTATTTTTTTTGTTTATTGTTAATGTGTATTTTTTTTTATAAATCTTTTTCATTTATACTTAATATTTTAGTGTTGTTTTTTTTTTACTAACTTTTAGCCCCCTTAGGGACTAGAACCCTTGTCCTATTCCCCTTGATAGAGCTCTATCAGGGTGAATAGGAGCTCACACTGTCCCTGCTGCTCTGTGCTTTGTGCACACAGCAGCATGGAGCTTACCATGGCAGCCAGGGCTTCAATAGCGTCCTGGCTGCCATGGTAACCGATCGGAGCCCCAGGCTTACACAGCTGGGGCTCCGATCGGAGGAGCAGGGGAGAGGGGATCCTGTGGCCACTGCCACCAATGAGTAATACTGGGTGGGGGGGGGGCGCACTGCGCCACCAATGTTTTTACTATTGGCCGGGATTGGGATGGGGGTGGGGGGCGCACTGCGCCACCAATGATTAATACTGGGGGGGCTTGGGGGGGCGCACTGCGCCACCAATGAAGATAACTCTCTCAATCATTCATATACAGGAGGCGGGAGCTGGCTGCAGAATCACATAGCCGGCTCCCGACCTCTGAGCGGTAGCTGCGATCCGCGGCACCTGAGGAGTTAACTACCGCGGATCGCAGCTATCGCTCATAGAGGTCGGGATCCGGCTATGTGATTCTGCAGCCAGCTCCCGCCTCCTGTATATGAATGAATGGCTTATTTTCATTGGTGGCGCAGCAGCCACAGCCCCTCCCCTCCTCTTATGTTCTCTCCTCTCATAGGCGGCAGCGGCAGCAGCAGCACAGGGGGAGGGAGACACTGCTTCCTTCTCCCCTGTGCTGCGGAGGGAACACAGAGAGCGCTGAGAGCAGCGCGTTCTGTGTTCCCAATACGTTATCGGTATATCGGCAAAATAGATGCCGATACCGATAACGTTCAAAATCCTCAATATCGGCCGATAATATCAGCCAAACCGATAATCGGTCGATCCCTAGTAAGTAAATCAAGGTACAACAGCTTCCTTCAAAGAGCTGGTAAATACGATAGACTCACCTGTTATGGTTGCACCGAAGTTAAGTGCAACCGTTTTGCAGGTGAGCTGTGAGGTATAAAAGATGCAGGTCGGTGCTGCCAGATGCGTCAAGAAGCCCCTTGGGACGAAGGCCAAGTTGCCACTCGGGTATATATTGGAAAACGTGTCTTAGCTTGTCACTGTGGAGTGATCAAGCTGGTAGATGATCATAAGGCACATTACCACGACCCGGTACAGGATACAATAATGTTTATTTTGAGACAACGCGTTTCTGGGTCTCGACGGCCCCTTTATCAAGTCTACATGGAACATAGATAATAGGAAAAGTACAGTAAAAAAAAAAAAAAAAAAAAAAACATATATATATGTATGTTACAAAGTTGTATATGGAATTTGGTATAGACAGATGTGTACATGTATATGTACGTTTAAGAGTCATATATGGAATTTAGTATATAGTTATATATTTGCATGGATGAATATATAGATATTGATAAAACATATAGGTATCGATAAAACAGGGGGAAACATACTCCATTGGGTGGGCGGGTGCATCAATAATTATAAGAATATATAAATATATAGATATACAGGGTGGGCCATTCATATGGATACACCTTAATAAAATGGGAATGGTTGGTGATATTAACTTCCTGTTTGTGGCACATTAGTATATGTGAGGGGGGAAACTTTTCAAGATGGGTGGTGACCATGGCGGCCATTTTGAAGTTGGCCATTTTGAATCCAACTTTTGTTTTTTCAATAGGAAGAGGGTCATGTGACACATCAAACTTATTGGGAATTTCACAAGAAAAACAATGGTGTGCTTGGTTTTAATGTAACTTTATTCTTTCATGAGTTATTTACAAGTTTCTGACCACTTATAAAATGTGTTCAACGTGCTGCCCATTGTGTTGGATTGTCAATGCAACCCTCTTCTCCCACTCTTCACACACTGATAGCAACACCGCAGGAGAAATGCTAGCACAGGCTTCCAGTATCCGTAGTTTCAGGTGCTGCACATCTCGTATCTTCACAGCATAGACAATTGCCTTCAGATGACCCCAAAGATAAAAGTCTAAGGGGGTCAGATGGGGAGACCTTGGGGGCCATTCAACTGGCCTATGACGACCAATCCACTTTCCAGGAAACTGTTCATCTAGGAATGCTCGGACCTGACACCCATAATGTGGTGGTGCACCATCTTGCTGGAAAAACTCAGGGAACGTGCCAGCTTCAGTGCATAAAGAGGGAAACACATCATCATGTAGCAATTTCGCATATCCAGTGGCCTTGAGGTTTCCATTGATGAAGAATGGCCCCACTATCTTTGTACCCCATATACCACATCATACCATCAATTTTTTTGTTCCAACAGTCTTGGAGGGATCTATCCAATGTGGGTTAGTGTCAGACCAATAGCGGTGGTTTTGTTTGTTAACTTCACCATTCACATAAAAGTTTGCCTCATCACTGAACAAAATCTTCTGCGTAAACTGAGGGTCCTGTTCCAATTTTTGTTTTGCCCATTCTGCAAATTCAGTGCGCCGATCTGGGTCATCCTCGTTGAGATGCTGCAGTAACTGGAGTTTGTAAGGGTGCCATTTGTGAGTAGCTAATATCCGCCGAAGGGATGTTCGACTAATGCCACTCTCCAGTAGCGGCGAGTGATACGCTGTGGGCTCTTGCTGAATGAGCCCACAGATGTTTCTTCATTAGAGACAGATTTTATGCGTCCACATTTTGGCAAATCCAACACTGAACCAGTTTCACGAAACTTAGCAAGCAGTTTGCTAACTATAGCATGGGAGATGGGTGGTCTCGTAGGGTGTCTTGCATTGAAATCTGCTGCAATGACCCGGTTACTGCGTTCACCAGACATCAACACAATTTCTATCGGCTCCTCACGTGTTAACCTCGGCAACATGTCAATGGCTTTAAACAAAGAGAAACTTGTAAGTAACTAATGAAATAATAAAGTTACGTTAAAACCAAGCACACCGTTGTTTTTCTTGTGAAATTCCCAATAAGTTTGATGTGTCACATGACCCTCTTCCTATTGAAAAAACAAAAGTTGGAATCAAAATGGCCGCCATGGTCACCACCCATCTTGAAAAGTTTCCCCCCTCACATATACTAATGTGCTACAAACAGGAAGTTAATATTACCCACCATTCCCATTTTATTAAGGTGTATCCATATAAATGGCCCACCCTGTATATAAAAATATATATAAAAAGAAGGCTGTAAGAAATCTCCCTGTATGCATTCATAAATAAATAGGTTAATTATAATTAAAATACATAAAACATAGATGATAAAATATTCAAATACTCGGTTAGGTGAGTAGATATCCCATTGGTACTGATTCATTAGTACATGTGAAAATACCGTATATATAATTAGCTGATGTATATTATTGGTAAGACTGGCATATGTTGGCACATATTTGGCAGGAAATATTTGCGTATTAAAAAATACCTGTGTCACCCTAGTTTTTTGTGCAGCTGGGTGTGTACTGCCTGGTTTCTTCTAAAAAAAGGCGCATGTCCGTACCTGTGAGGTCATGTGAAACAAAAAATAGGGTGGGGCGGGATGGGAGGGGGTTCATTTAAGACTTTGGCTAAAATGGACCAACCAGTAAATATATATACATTATGACCCTCTGACCCTATTTTTCTTCTTTTCTCTCCTTTCCCTCTTCTCTCTCCTTGTTTTCTCTTTCTCTCTCTTCCCCTCTTCTTTTTTTCTTTTTTCTCCCACTCCTCCCTCTTCTCAATCCTATATATATATATATATATATATATATATATATATATATGTATATGTATTATTCTTTCTATTCTCCCTTTATATGTTCATGCCTTATATAAATAAAAGAAAAGGAGATGGGTTTATCAAATAAGTATACAAAAATGTATCTATTTTAGGTTAGTTACCTTAATTTTGTTCTTGTTACACTTTGAGTGAGTGTAGCGATTCACCGCTACAATCCTATGTGAGGCACGTGTACAGTACAGAGCAAAAGTTTGGACACCCCTTCTCATTCAAAGAGTTTTCTTTATTTTCATGACTATGAAAATTGTAGATTCACACTGAAGGCATCAAAAATATGAATTAACACATGTGGAATTATATACATAACAAACAAGTGTGAAACAACAGAATTTATGTCATATTCTAGGTTCTTCAAAGTAGCCACCTTTTGCTTTGATTACTGCTTTGCACACTCTTGGCATTCTCTTGATGAGCTTCAAGAGGTAGTCCCCTGAAATGGTTTTCACTTCACAGGTGTGTCCTGTCAGGTTTAATAAGTGGGATTTCTTGCCTTATAAATGGGGTTGGGAGCATCAGTTGCGTTGAGGAGAAGTCAGGTGGATACACAGCTGATAGTCCTACTGAATAGACTGTTAGAATTTGTATTATGGCAAGAAAAAAGCAGCTAAGTAAAGAAAAACGAGTGGCCATCATTACTTAAGGTCAGTCAGTCAGCCGAAAAATTGGGAAAACTTTGAAAGTTAGGGCTATTTGACCATGAAGGAGAGTGATGGGGTGCTACGCCAGATGACCTGGCCTCCACAGTCACCGGACCTGAACCCAATCGAGATGGTTTGGGGTGAGCTGGACCGCAGAGTGAAGGCAAAAGGGCCAACAAGTGCTAAGCATCTCTGGGAACTCCTTCAAGACTGTTGGAAGACCATTTCAGGGGACTACCTCTTGAAGCTCATCAAGAGAATGCCAAGAGTATGCAAAGCAGTAATCAAAGCAAAAGGTGGCTACTTTGAAGAACCTAGAATATGACATATTTTCAGTTGTTTCACACCATATCAACTCACTCACAGCGCGCGCCGACCTCTCTGCCTGCGCGCCGTTTCTACACGTGCCGCACATAGGATTGTAGCGGTGAACCGCTACACTCACTCAAAGTGTAACAAGAACAAAATTAAGGTAACTAACCTAAAATAGATACATTTGTGTATACTTATTTGATAAACCCATCTCCTTTTCTTTTTTTTATATAAGGCATGAACATATAAAGGGAGAATAGAAAGAATACATATATATAAATATATGGGATTGAGAAGAGAGAGATGTGGGAGGAAAAAGAAGAGGGGAAGAGAGAGAAAGTAGGAGAGGAGGAGAAGGGGTGAGAAAGAAAGAGAAAACAAGGAGAGAGAAGAGGGAAAGGAGAGAAAAGAAGAAAAATAGGGTCAGAGGGTCATAATGCATATATATTTACTGGCTGGTCCATTTTAGCCAAAGTCTTAAATGAACCCCCTCCCATCCCCCCACCCTATTTTTTGTTTCACATGACCTCACAGGTACGGACATGCGCCTTTTTTAGAAGAAACCAGGCAGTACACACCCAGCTGCACAAAAAACTAGGGTGACCCAGGTATTTTTTAATACGCAAATATTTCCTGCCAAATATGTGCCAACATATGCCAGTCTTACCAATAATATACGTCAGCTAATTATATATATTTTCACATGTACTAATGAATCAGTACCAATTAGATATCTACTCACCTAACCGAGTATTTGAATATTTTATCATCTATATTTTATGTATTTTAATTATAATTAATCTATTTATTTATTTATGAATGTATACAGGGAGTGCAGAATTATTAGGCAAGTTGTATTTTTGAGGATTAATTTTATTATTGAACAACCATGTTCTCAATGAACCCAAAAAACTCATTAATATCAAAGCTGAATATTTTTGGAAGTAGTTTTTAGTTTGTTTTTAGTTTTAGCTATTTTAGGGGGATATCTGTGTGTGCAGGTGACTATTACTGTGCATAATTATTAGGCAACTTAACAAAAAACAAATATATACCCATTTCAATTATTTATTTTTACCAGTGAAACCAATATAACATCTCAACATTCACAAATATACATTTCTGACATTCAAAAACAAAACAAAAACAAATCAGTGACCAATATAGCCACCTTTCTTTGCAAGGACACTCAAAAGCCTGCCATCCATGGATTCTGTCAGTGTTTTGATCTGTTCACCATCAACATTGCGTGCAGCAGCAACCACAGCCTCCCAGACACAGTTCAGAGAGGTGTACTGTTTTCCCTCCTTGTAAATCTCACATTTGATGATGGACCACAGGTTCTCAATGGGGTTCAGATCAGGTGAACAAGGAGGCCATGTCATTAGATTTTCTTCTTTTATACCCTTTCTTGCCAGCCACGCTGTGGAGTACTTGGACGCGTGTGATGGAGCATTGTCCTGCATGAAAATCATGTTTTTCTTGAAGGATGCAGACTTCTTCCTGTACCACTGCTTGAAGAAGGTGTCTTCCAGAAACTGGCAGTAGGACTGGGAGTTGAGCTTGACTCCATCCTCAACCCGAAAAGGCCCCACAAGCTCATCTTTGATGATACCAGCCCAAACCAGTACTCCACCTCCACCTTGCTGGCGTCTGAGTCGGACTGGAGCTCTCTGCCCTTTACCAATCCAGCCACGGGCCCATCCATCTGGCCCATCAAGACTCACTCTCATTTCATCAGTCCATAAAACCTTAGAAAAATCAGTCTTGAGATATTTCTTGGCCCAGTCTTGACGTTTCAGCTTGTGTGTCTTGTTCAGTGGTGGTCGTCTTTCAGCCTTTCTTACCTTGGCCATGTCTCTGAGTATTGCACACCTTGTGCTTTTGGGCACTCCAGTGATGTTGCAGCTCTGAAATATGGCCAAACTGGTGGCAAGTGGCATCTTGGCAGCTGCACGCTTGACTTTTCTCAGTTCATGGGCAGTTATTTTGCGCCTTGGTTTTTCCACACGCTTCTTGCGACCCTGTTGACTATTTTGAATGAAACGCTTGATTGTTCGATGAGCACGCTTCAGAGCCTCTCAAGTCCTTCTTTTGACCCATTTTGCCAAAGGAAAGGAAGTTGCCTAATAATTATGCACACCTAATATAGGGTGTTGATGTCATTAGACCACACCCCTTCTCATTACAGAGATGCACATCACCTAATATGCTTAATTGGTAGTAGGCTTTCGAGCCTATACAGCTTGGAGTAAGACAACATGCATAAAGAGGATGATGTGGTCAAAATACTCATTTGCCTAATAATTCTGCACGCAGTGTACAGGGAGATTTCTTACAGCCTTCTTTTTATATATTTTTATATATATCTATATATTCTTATAATTATTAATGCACCCGCCCACCCAATGGAGTGTGTTTCCCCCTGTTTTATCGATACCTATATGTTTTATCAATATCTATATGTTCATCCATGCAAATATATAACTATATACTAAATTCCATATATGACTCTTAAACGTACATATACATGTACACATCTGTCTATAGCAAATTCCATATACAACTTTGTAACATATATATATATGTTTTTATTTATTATTATTTTTTTACTGTACTTTTCCTATTATCTATGTTCCATGTAGACTTGATAAAGGGGCCGTCGAGACCCCGAAACGCGTTGTCTCAAAATAAACATTATTGTATCCTGTACCGGGTCGTGGTAATGCGCCTTCTGATCGTCTACCAGCTTGATCACGCCACAGTGACAAGCTAAGACACGTTTTCCTCTGTAACTGGCAGTCATAGCTCCCTAACTGACCCCCACAGGTGTTATCCACAGTGATGCCAGGGGTGATAGCCCCGGTGCTCCCATATCTGCTAGCCAATGTGCCCCAATAACTGCCAGCCACTGTACCTCCATAATTGAAAGCCACTGTGCTCCCAAACTGCCTGCCACTGTGTCTCCATAAGTGAAATCCACACTGCCCCTACCACTACCAGCAATATTGCTAATATAGGAGCTAGCCACACTGATGCCAAAGGTGACAACCATGGTGTCCCTACAAATGCCATCCACAGTGCCCCCATAAGTGCTAGTCACTATGCCCACCTAACAGAGCAACCACAGTGCTACCATAAGAGACCGTCATTGGCAGTCCCATATTAGTGCCAGTCAATTCCCCAAGACATTTTCATCCACTGCCTCCATAACTGCTTGCCATATTTTTTTTGTTCCTCCACAAATGCCAGCCACCCCTCATTACAAATGCCAGTCTCACTACAAAAGCCTTTTATAAGTTTCCAGCATATTCATAGTTGTGCCATAATTGACAGCCGCTGTGTCCCACAAGTGCTATAGCCTCCTCCAGAACAGTCTTTAATTCCTTCACTACCGAGCCACTTTTCACTGTAAATCCCAGGCCGATTTTGCAAATCTAACATGTGTCACTTTATGTGGTAATAACTTTGGAACGCTTTTACTTATCCAAGCAATTCTGAGATAGTTTTTTCGTGACACATTTTAGTTCATGATAGTGGTAAATTTCAGTCAATAATTTTCATTTTTATTTTACACAAAATACCAAATTTATCAAAAAATTTGAAAAATTCCAAATGTCAATTTCTCTACTTTTGAAACAGATAGTAATGCCTCATATAATAGTTATTACTTTACATTTCCCATATGTCTACTTTATGTTTGGATCATTTTGTGATTGCCATTTTATTTTTTTTGGATGTTAGAAGGCTTAGAAGTTTATAAATCTTGGAATTGTTTCTTAAAATTTCCAAAACCCACTTTTTACGGACCAGTTCATGTCTGAAGTTACTTTGTGAGGCTTACATAATAGAAACCACCCAAAAACGACCGTATTTTAGAAACTACACCCCTCGAGGTATTCAAAACAGATTTTACAAACGTTGTTAACCCTTTAGGTGTTCTTCAAGAATTAAAGGAAAATGTAGATGAAATTATAGAATTTCACTTTTTTGGCAGATTTTCAATTTTTTCCTGTAACAAAGCAAGGGTTAAAAGCCAAACAAAACTCAATATATGAACAGTATATAGAAGTATAGGGGCACACTGCAATTGGGAGTACTAAATCCACCAAGTGACCTGGTTACTCCGGAGACCGAATGAAGCTGAAGTGACGTCACTGGTAAGGGACGGCTTTTCCCGGATTCGAACGTCTCCGATCCTTTCTTTAGATCGTTATAATGTCTCCACTAGATAAATGCGACATACGCTCACTCCTTTACGCCAGACGCGTTTCGAGGTGCTGTACCTCTTCCTCAGTGCTGTCCCTTACCAGTGACGTCACTTCAGCTTCATTCGGTCTCTGGAGCAACCAGGTCACGTGGGACGCCACGTAGAGGTTCAGCACACCACGTGGGACATCGCTGGTGTGCGGCCGCCTGGAACCATCGCTGCCACAACGCAGTGAAGAAGGGTAAGACCCAGCTCCTGTTAGGAGTGTGCCTGTTGTTTGTGCACTTGTAAGGCACAGCTGTTGCGGCTGCTCCGAAGGTATCAGTGACTGCTTATTGATATAATAGAAGTACTTACTGGACTATAAAGAAAAAAAATAAGGGGTTGGGTCAGCACAACCTGCCTGTAGGTGCACATCACTATGGCGAAATACATATACAAACGGAAAATGCAAATGTGATCGCACACTACATCCAGCACTCTGCCCTCCATGCTGGATGAGACATTGGTTTATATTTTGGCCAAAGCATAGTAAGCCACTCACCGCGTCAAGGTTGTCTCATGAGTGGTCCCTAACTCTTGTTCCTACCTGTTCATGGGCCATGACAGCCACATAAAATCCAGGGAATGCAGGTCAGCATGCAAGCCAAGTACACTTTGCTTGTAACCCCGTCCGGTGCCATTACAGCTTTCTTTGGATCCAGGGATGCAAGTACCAACATGCATGCTGAACCCACCATATACTTCTCCTGGAGCCAGATGGCTAATGGTAGGTTCTATACAAGCAGACTCAGTTTTATACTGACTTTAAAACCAGCCTCAAGGACAGATTAACTGGTCAGGTGTGCAATGACTCCAAGGAGATCGCCACGCCTCCAATATATACTACAAAGAAAAAAATAAGGGGTTGGGTCAACTTACTGGACTATGCCTGGAGTTTGAACCTATTGATGATACAGTTCTCTACAGTGTCACAGCCACCTGCATATAGTACATCGGCAGGTTGAATCTACCATCTGGCTGACATTTGCTTATGCTGGACGATCTTAGGAGCAGTTCTATAATGGGCAAGGAGAGGGATTTTATAGCCAGTATAGGATAACATAGTGGTTTGTCTGTCGGGTGTTTATGGTGTATATATTGTTGCCATTTTACAGTATTTTATTTATATGTGCACGTTTTAATAAATTACATCCACTTGGTGGATTTAGTACTCCCAATTGCAGTGTGCCCCTATACTTCTATATACTGTTCATGTCTTTTTGGGCCTGAGGGTGGGCCTTTTTAGGTCAGAGGTTGAGCCGCTGGTGTTTGTCTTTTTCATTCTATTTGCAAAATTCAATATACAGTGGGGGAAATAATTATTTGACCCCTCACTGATTTTGTAAGTTTGTCCAATGACAAAGAAATGAAAAGTCTCAGAACAGTATCATTTCAATGGTAGGTTTATTGTAACAGTGGCAGATAGCACATCAAAAGGAAAATCGAAAAAATAACTTTAAATAAAAGATAGCAACTGATTTGCATTTCATTGAGTGAAATAAGTATTTGAACCCTCTAACAAAAAAAGACTTAATACTTGGTGGAAAAACCCTTGTTTGCAAGCACAGAGGTCAAACGTTTCTTGTAATTGATGACCAAGTTTGCGCACATTTTAGGAGGAATGTTGGTCCACTCCTCTTTGCAGATCATCTCTAAATCCCTAAGGTTTCGAGGCTGTCTCTGTGCAACTCTGAGCTTGAGCTCCCTCCATAGGTTTTCGATTGGATTAAGGTCCGGAGACTGACTAGGCCACTCCATGACCTTAATGTGCTTCTTCTTGAGCCACTCCTTTGTTGCCTTTGCTGTATGTTTTGGGTCATTGTCGTGCTGGAACACCCATCCACGACCCATTTTCAGTTTCCTGGCAGAGGGAAGGAGGTTGTCGCTCAGGATTTCACGATACATGGCTCCGTCCATTTTCCCGTTTATGCGAATAAGTTGTCCTGTGCCCTTAGCAGAAAAACACCCCCAAAGCAAAATGTTTCCACCCCCATGCTTGACGGTGGGGACGGTGTTTTGGGGGTCATAGGCAGCATTTTTCTTCCTCCAAACACAGCGAGTTGAGTTAATGCCAAAGAGCTCTATTTTGGTCTCATCAGACCACAGCACCTTCTCCCAGTCACTCTCTGAATCATTCAGGTGTTCATTGGCAAACTTCAGACGGGCCTGCACATGTGCCTTCCTGAGCAGGGGGACCTTGCGAGCCCTGCAGGATTTTAATCCATTGCGGTGTAATGTGTTTCCAATGGTTTTCTTGGTGACTGTGGTCCCTGCTAATTTGAGGTCATTAACTAACTCCTCCCGTGTAGTTCTAGGATGCTTTTTCACCTTTCTCAGAACCATTGACACCCCACGAGGTGAGATCTTGCGTGGAGCCCCAGAGCGAGGTCGATTGATGGTCATTTTGTGCTCCTTCCATTTTCGAACAATCGCACCAACAGTTGTCACCTTCTCTCCCAGCTTCTTGCTAATGGTTTTGTAGCCCATTCCAGCCTTGTGCAGGTCTACAATTTTGTCTCTGACATCCTTGGACAGCTCTTTGGTCTTTCCCATGTTGGAGAGTTTGGAGTCTGCTTGATTGATTGATTCTGTGGACAGGTGTCTTTTATACAGGTGACTAGTTAAGACAGGTGTCCTTAATGAGGGTGACTAATTGAGTAGAAGTGTCTAACCACTCTGTGGGAGCCATAACTCTTAATGGTTGGTAGGGGTTCAAATACTTATTTCACTCAATGAAATGCAAATCAGTTGCTATCTTTTATTTAAAGTTTTTTTTTCGATTTTCCTTTTGATGTGCTATCTGCCACTGTTACAATAAACCTACCATTGAAATGATACTGTTCTGAGACTTTTCATTTCTTTGTCATTGGACAAACTTACAAAATCAGTGAGGGGTCAAATAATTATTTCCCCCACTGTATATTGCCCTGACTCTGTAGTTTACAGAAACACCCCATATGTGGTCGTAAACTGCTGTACAGGCACACGGCAGGAAGCGGAAGGAAAGGAATGCCATATGGTTTTTGGAGGATAGATTTCATTGGGATAATTTTATGTTGCCATGTCACATTTGAAGACCCCCTGATGCACCCCTAGATTAGAAACTCCCAAAAAATTACCCCATTTTGCAAATTACGGGATAAGGTGGCAGTTTTCTTGGTACTATTTTAGGGTACATATGATTTTTGGTTGCTCTATATTACACTTTTTGTGTGGCAAGGTAACAAAAAATATCGGTTTTGGCACTGTTTTTATTTTTTGTTATTTACAATGTTCATCTGACAGGTTGGATCATGTGCTATTTATAGAGCAGGATGTTACGGACGCGACAATACCAAATATACAACTTTTTTGGGGTTGTTTGTTTCAGTTTTACATAATAAAGCATTTTTGAAAAAAATAATTTTTTAGTGTCTCCATATTCTGAAAGCCATAGTTTTTTTTTTTGGGGGGGGGGGCGACTGTCTTATGTAGGGGCGCATTTTTTTTGCTATGAGATGATGGTTTAATTGGTACTATTTGTGGGTGCATATTACTTTTTGATCGCTTGTATTACACTTTTTGTGATGTAAGGTGACAAAAATAAAGAGCAGGTGACAACGGATGTGGCAATACCTAATATGTCTACTTTTTTTATTTTTTTTAACATAGTAAAAGCATTTTTGAAACAAAAAAAAAAATCATGTTTTAGTGTCTCCATAGTCTAAGAGCCATAGTTTATTTTTATTTTTTGGGCGATTTTCTTAGTAGGAGATAATTTTTTGTGGGATGAGGTGACAGTTAGATTGGTACTATTTTGGGGGGCATACTTTTTTTGATCGCTTATTGTTGCAGATTCAAGTTCTTGTAACATACGAGAGCTTAAGTAGCGAATTCAAATATGAAATACGAATTCGGCTCACTGAAAGTAACATTTTAAAACTGATACAGCTGCTGCAAACAAGGTTAAAGGGGTTGGCCACCTTATGCATAAAAAAAATAAAATGGCCCCAGATAATAACTAAAGCCAAGAAATATTAGTATAATGATAGATATACTGTGTATGTATAATTTTTCTAATGTGTTCAGCATAGTATGCTCTCATAGATGACAGGCTGTGTGGGCGGAGCAGCTGCAAAGTGAAAGTAAAAATCCCAGCATGCATCACAGCAAGCATCTTCAGAGGAGTGGTCACATGACATCCCTGGCCAACTGTGATACCATAGTAACAACAGCACCTCAGATGTCATTTCATCAAGTCAGCATCTGTCTGTCTATTTATCTATCTTCTATCTATTTCATATCTATCTATCTATCTATCTCATAGCCATCTATCTGCTATCTATCTATCTATCTATCTATCTATCTCATAGCTATCAATTCAATTTTTGGGATACTGTCTTATGTAAGGGCTCTTTTTATTTTTTGAACAATTGTCTTATGTAAGGTCTTATTTTTTGCGGGATGAGATGGCAGTTTAATTGGAACTATTTTGGGGGGCATACGCCTTTTTGATAGCTTGGTATTACACTTTTTGTGATGTAAGATGACAAAAAATTGCTTATTTTACACCGTTTTCATATTATTCTTTTTTTACAGTGTTCACCTGAGGGGTTAGGTCATGTGATATTTTTATAGAGCAGGTTCTTACAGACGCGGCGATTCCTAATATGTTTTTTTTTGTTTTGTTTTTACTTTAAAACAATAATAGCATTTTATAAAACATAAAAAAAATAAAGTTTTAGTGTCTCCATAGTCTGAGAGCTATATTTTATCTATTTTTTGGGCGATTGTGTCATGTAGGGCTCATTTTTTGCGGGATGTGGTGACTGTTTGATTGGTACCATTTTGGCGTACATACGACTTTTTTGATCACTTTTATTACCTTTTTTGGAAGTGAGGTGGGCAAACTTTTTATTTCATCATATTTTTTTTATTTTATTTTTTTATGGCATTCTGGGAAAGTAACATGACCCTTTCATAGATCAGGTCGTTACGGATGCGGTGATATCAAACGTGTAGTGTATTAAATTTTTTTATAATCGATGATAAATGTGCGGCTATAAGAATAAATTAGTATTTTTATTTTTTGACCCAGACCCACTTGGTTCTTGTAGATCCAGTGGGTCTGATGCCTATATAATACATTATATAGTGTACTGTAGTGTACTGTGACTTTAAACACAGGCTCATCAAGCTGCTGCTGCCTTTAGCAGAAGCCTGATCCAGCTTAGCTATACCATGGCAAGCCGAAAGCCTGTGAAGGCGTCAGGTTGCCATGGTAACCATCAGCGGCTGCCATAACAGAGCAGCCGCTGATGGGTGAGGGAGGGAGGGGCCCTCCCTCTGTGATCTTGTCAAGTATCGGGCAGCTGCAAAGGCACAGCAGCACCCGATGGGAGAGGGAGGGAGCTCCCTCACTGTTAACCCCTTTCATATCGCGGTCCCTATGGACAGTGGCATGGAAGGGGTTAAATGGTTCGGCCATCCTGAAAATTAGAGAGGGAGAGGAGGGGGAGGATTGGGGAATTGCCCCTCTAAGTAAAAAAAATACGGGGGCACATTGAGGGCTGCAGGGGGGAGGATCGGGGAATCACGTGTAGAACTGGTGCAAGGATTTTTGCCACCCTAGGCAAAAGCTAATTTTGCCGCCCCCCTTGACTCCGCCTATTGACAACGCCATTTGAACCGCCCCTTTTTTGTCGGCCACCTATTTATACAGACTGTACCCTTCATTGTGGTAAGGCCACGTTTTCTCCCTCCAGCTACATACCATGTCATCCA
Source organism: Bufo bufo (assembly GCF_905171765.1). NCBI lineage: Eukaryota > Metazoa > Chordata > Amphibia > Anura > Bufonidae > Bufo > Bufo bufo. The sequence continues at coordinate 131,042,218 of NC_053396.1, forward strand.
CAGATCCCCATCAGTGTCATCCACAGATCCCCATCAGTGTCATCCACAGATCCCCACAAGTGTCATCCACAGATCCCCACAAGTGTCATCCACAGATCCCCTTTAAGTGTCATCCACAGATCCCCTTTAAGTGTCATCCACAGATCCCCCATAAGTCTCATCCACCTCAGATCCCCCTAAGCAGGGGCGTACATAGAAATCATTGGGCCCCATAGCAAGAATTTAGATTAGGCCCCCATGCCCGTTCCTGGTCTCCCCCACTATACGCCCTGGCTCCTCTCACTACCCTCCCTAACTTCTCGACCTGCCCCATCTCATGCAGCAGTATTTTGTTCTACAAAATGGCAGTACTCATGCCGGAACCCAATAGACCCATTATAGTGAATGGGTTCTGGCGGTGTTCAGCATATTTTAACAAGAATCTGGGTCATTACATGATGTAATATCACCCAACTTTACTGCTGTCCAGCATGGCACATGCGCAGAGACATGAGAAAAGTTTGAGGAAGTGAGTGCCCCCCTTCCCCCCATCGTCTGTGTCATGCAGGACAGCTGGGAGACACTGACATTACTCGCTATGCTGCATGACACATGTGCAAAGACATGAGTCTCTGGGAAAGCTGAGTGAACCCCTCCCCCTGCCTTTTCATGTTCTTATTATCTGCATTTATGCCTTGCAGAAAATCTGAGTGACATTGCATGATTAGTGGCGACTCTAGGATCAATATATAGGGGGGGCACAGAAGATACACAGTCAAAAATGGGGGGGCACTAATAATTTTCACCAGCTAATCATACTACTGAAAAATACAATATACGTTATAGTTCATACACCATGCTGTACAGTATATATAGGATTATAATATATATTGTATAGCATGTTTATGAACAATACTGTATATTATACTGTGGCATGGTGTATGGATTATAATGTATATTGTAGGGCATGGTACAAGGATTATAATGTATTCTGTACATCAAATGTACATCAAATATAACCACTGCGCCATGCTGTACAATAAACAGTATAACCCCTACACAGTGTAGAGGTATACTGTATATTGTATGGCACAGTGTAGAGGTATACTGTATATTGTGTGGCACAGTGTAGAGGTATACTGTATATTGTGGGGCACATTGTAGCGGTATACTGTATATTGTGGGGCACAGTGTATGCTATATGTGTATAACAAACATACTCCACATAAAAACTTACAATTACTTGGCTTGACCTTGGTGATCTCTGATGCCACTTTAACACTTTGGGTTCTGGGCAGTATGGTTTTTGGGTTCTTCCTCTTCGGACTCTGTACAAGCTGTAACACATAAGAAGGGATGTTACACGTCTAGATCCATCTGCTCACTTACATCTATATTCGCTTCATGGAAAACGATGGAAACAATATAGTCTAGGTTTCTACACAAATTGCAGATGCTGAGGCAAACAGCACGGTGAATGCATGTTGCCCCATAACAACCAGATGCCTGTCCAGCCAAACCGAGGGACGGTCACGGACTGAAATGTCCCCGTCCCCATGGTTAGTTAATCACATTACATGACCAGGCCCGGCAGCTGTTCCATCCTTTTCCTACTCTGTCTGTACTATCTGGATATTCTTTCATAGTGTAATACTGTTGAGTAGGCCCTGACAAAATCTTTTAGTCCTCCTCCTCCTGGATGGGCCCCTTCTAGGTCAGGGCCCCAAAGCAGCCGCTTTCCCTGCAGCTACGCCCCTGGCGCCGGGGTAATATAATTAAGGGGTATCAGGGTACATTGGGTGTAATATAACTGAGGAGGGCTATCAGACATTATAAAGGGGGTAATATAGCTTACATTACCCCTGTATTATGTCCCTGATAGGATAGAACTCCTTAGTTATGTTACCCCTGTATAATGCACCCTGATACCCCTTAGTTATATTATATAACTAAGGGCTATCAGGGGACATTACACAGGGGTAATATAACTGAGGTGTATCAGGGTACATTATACAAGGGTAATATAACTGAGGAGGGCTGTCATGGGACATTATACAGGGGTAATGTAAGCTATATTACCACCGTATAATGCCTGATAGGCCTCCTGAGTTATATTACCCCTGTATAATAATGTACCCTGATACCCCTTAGTTATATAATCCGCCGGGATCATATAACTAAGGGGTATCCGGGTACATAATTATACAAGGGTAATATACGTTACTCAGGAGGCCTATCAGGCATTATACAGTGGTAATACAAGTTATATTACCCCCTGTATAATGTACCCTGATACCCCTTGGTTATATTACCCCCTGTATAATGTACCCTGATTACCCTCAGTTATATAACTGAGGGGTATCAGGGGACATTATGGGTAATATTATAACTAAGGGGTATCAGGGTACATTATACAAGGGTAATATAACTGAGGAGGACTCAGTGCTACCAGGGGACATTATACAGGGGTCCTTAGTTATATTACCCCTGTATAATGTACCCTGATACCCCTAAGTTATAGGGGTATCAGGGTTGAGGAGGGGTTGGGCGCAAGCAGGCAGGCCATGAGGTGAGGTAGTGGGGGTACATACTTTTTTTAAAACTTTTTATTCTTACTTTGTTTTCTCTAGGGCCGGGGCCGGCCAGGCAGAGTTGGGAAGTTGCCACACACAGTCACAGTCAGTAGTCCTCCTCTCCTGTCCGACAGTCCGAAGCTGGGGCCTGAGCTAGGCAGTGGGCACAGACAGAGACAGGCTCACTAAGTCACTAGACTAGCAGCAGACGCAAAAGATGAAGCAAACGTTCGCGCGGGCGGGCACGCAGCTTTACGTGGTGACGTCAACTCGTCTCTGCGGCTGCCGCACTCCCAGCCTGCGCCCGCCCTGCACGCTCTGCCTCCGCTGGGTCCGAACGCCGCCCCCACCCCCATCTGTCATGTGATTCATGTCTGTGTATCTGTGTTGTCTGTAGTGTGTACTTGAATCACTGAGTCACTCAGTAGTGCGGGCGGCCGGCCGAGCGCAGCAGCGATTAGCGAATCAGCGGGGTGGGCACCCGGGGGGGCAAGGAATGACTGGGGGGGGTGGGAATTGGCGGGAATTGCCCCCCCTTGCCCCCCTGTAGCGACGCCACTGTGCATGATGTAATAGCACCCAGCTTTTCTGCTGTCCTGCATGGCACATGTGGAGAGACATGAGAATAGCCTGAGAAAGCTGAGTAACACAACTCCCACCTCCCCTCATATCTTCTCATGCCTCTGCACTTGTGCCATGCAGGACATCAGGAAAGCTGAGTCACATTACATAATAGCACCCAGCTTTCCTCCTGTTCTGAATGGCATATGTGCAGAGGAATAGCCTGGGAAAGCTGAGTGACTCCCCCACCTCTGCACTGTCCTCAAGTCACTTACTTCATTACTGGTGGGGTAAGGTTGTGGCAATACAGAGGAATCATGCGTAGTGGAGCTGGGAGGCGGGGCTAGAAGTGGGAGGCGGGGCTATGAGGCGGCAGACAGTTCTGAAGATAGACGGGGGCGGGGATTCTCCTCTAATTTATTCACTTCACTGGCAGAAGTGAAGTGAATAAATTAGCTAGGAAGCGGTGCCGCTGGCCGGGTATGGAGGCACATTGAAGGCTGCAGGGGAGAAAGGACATTATACAGTGGGATGCGAAAGTTTGGGCAACCTTTTTAATCGTCATGATTTTCCTGTATAAATCGTTGGTTGTTACGATAAAAAATGTCAGTTAAATATATCATATAGGAGACACACACAGTGATATTTGAGAAGTGAAATTAAGTTTATTGGATTTACAGAAAGTGTGCTATAATTGTTCAAACAAAATTAGGCAGGTGCATAAATTTGGGCACCACAAAAAAGAAATGAAATCAATATTTAGTAGATCCTCCTTTTGCAGAAATTACAGCCTCTAAACGCTTCCTGTGGGTTCCAATGAGAGTCTGGATTCTGGTTGAAGGTATTTTGGACCATTCCTCTTTACAAAACATCTTTAGTTCATTCAGGTTTGATGGCTTTCGAGCATGGACAGCTCTCTTTAAGTCACACCACTGATTTTCAATTATATTCAGGTCTGGGGACTGAGATGGCCATTCCAGAACGTTGTACTTGTTCCTCTGCATATATGCCTTAGTGGATTTTGAGCAGTGTTTGGTGTCGTTGTCTTGTTGAAAGATCCAGCCCCGGCGCAGCTTCAGCTTTGTCACTGATTCCTGGACATTGGTCTCCAGAATCTGCTGATACTGAGTGGAATCCATGCATCCCTCAACTTTGACAAGATTCCCAGTCCCTGCACTGGCCACACAGCCCTTACAGCATGATGGAACCACCACCATATTTTACTGTAGGTAGCAGGTGTTTTTCTTGGAATGCTGTGTTCTTTTTCCTCCATGCATAACGACCCTTGTTATGGCCAAATAACTCAATTTTAGTTTCATCAGTCCACAGCACCTTATTCCAAAATGAAGCTGGCTTGTCCAAATGTGCTTTAGCCCACCTCAAGCGGCACTTTTTGTGCTGTGGGCGGAGAAAAGGCTTCCTCTGCATCACTCTCGCATACAGCATCTCCTTGTGTAAAGTGCGCCGAATGGTTGAACGATGCACAGTGACTCCATCTGCAGCAAGATGATGTTGTAGGTCTTTGGTGCTGGTCTGTGGGTTGACTCTGACTGTTCTCACCATTCGTCGCTTCTGTCTATCCGAGATTTTTCTTGGTCTGCCACTTCGAGCCTTAACTTGAACTGAGCCTGTGGTCTTCCATTTCCTTAATATGTTCCTAACTGTGGAAACAGACAGCTTAAATCTCTGAGACAGCTTTCTGTATCCTTCCCCTAAACCATGATGGTGAACAATCTTTGTCTTCAAGTCATTTGAGAGTTGTTTTGAGACCCCCATGTTGCTACTCTTCAGAGAAAATTAAAAGAGGAGGGAAACTTACAATTGACCCCCTTAAATACTCTTTCTCATAATTGGATTCACCTGTGTATGTAGGTCAGAGGTCACTGAGCTTACCAAGCCAATTTGAGTTCCAATAATTTGTTCTAAAGGTTTTGGAATCAATAAAATGACAACAGTGCCCAAATTTATGCACCTGCCTAATTTTGTTTAAACAATTATAGCACACTTTCTGTAAATCCAATAAACTTCATTTCACTTCTCAAATATCACTGTGTGTGTCTCCTATATGATATATTTAACTGACATTTTTTATCGTAACAACCAACGATTTATACAGGAAAATCAGGACGATTAACAAGGTTGCCCAAACTTTCGCATCCCACTGTATCTACATTTTAGAAGGTTCTGATCTCCATAGTCAGGAACTGTGGAGATCAGAATCTTTCCTCCGTTCACTCTGTGGCAAGCTGGGCATGCTATGGCAGGGGCAGTCTGGGCATGCGCTGCAATGCGATGTGGAAAAGCAGCGCATGCTCAGTTACACAGTAGGCATGGACGGAGCTTCTCCATGTCGCGTGCAGCCATGGACGGACTGGCTGCACATCAGAGCGGGGCTCAGGGGGCGTGGCTTCAGATTGTTGAAAAACTAGGCATATCTACTTAAAGAGATATATAAGGAAATATCCTTTTTCCCTGCCTCCCACACAGTTGCGGAAAATACATGGAGAGTGGCCAACCCCTTTAATCTTGGTCAATACCCTCTCCCTGAAACCAGATAGTAAGAAATAGTGAATAAAGTGATAAATAGAAACATAGAATGTGTCAGCAGATAAGAACCATTTGGCCCATCTAGTATGCCCAATATACTGAATACTATGGATAGCCCCTGGCCCTATTTTATATGAAGGATGGCCTTATGCCTATCCCATGCATGCTTAAACTCCTTCACTGTATTTGCAGCTACCACTTCTGCAGGAAGGCTATCCCATGCATCCACTACTCTCTCAGTAAAGTAATACTTCCTGATATTACTTTTAAACCTTTGCCCCTCTAATTTAAAACTATGTCCTCTTGTAGCAGTTTTTCTTCTTTTAAATATTCTCTCCTCTTTTACCTTGTTGATTCCCTTTATGTATTTAAAAGTTTCTATCATATCCGCTCTGTCTCGTCTTTCTTCCAAGCTATACATGTTAAGGTCCTTTAATCTTTCCTGGTAAGTTTTATCCTGCAATCCATGTACCAGGTTAGTAGCTCTTCTCTGAACTCTCTACAAAGTATCAATATCCTTCTGGAGATATGGTCTCCAGTACTGAGCACAATACTCCAAATGAGGTCTCACTAGTGCTCTGTAGAGCGGCATGAGCACCTCCCTCTTTCTACTGGTAATGCCTCTCCCTATACACCCAAGCATTCTGCTAGCATTTCCTGCTGCTCTATGACATTGTCTGCCTACCTTTAAGTCTTCTGAAATAATGATCCCTAAATCCCTTTCCTCAGATACTGAGGTTAGGACTGTATCACTGATTTTATATTTTGCTCTTGGGTTTTTACGCCCCAGGTGCATTATCTTGCACTTATCAACATTAAATTTTAGTTGCCAGATTTTTGACCATTCCTCTAGTTTTCCTAAATTTCCTAGTTTTCCATTTGGTATATCCCTCCAGGAACATCAACCCTGTTACAAATCTTTGTGTCATCAGCAAAAAAACACACCTTCCCATCGAGGCCTTCTGCAATGTCGCTGATAAAGATATTAAACAATATGGGTCCCAGAACAGATCCCTGAGGTACCCCACTGGTAACAAGACCATGGTCTGAATATACTCCATTGACTACAACCCTCTGTTGTCTGTCCCTCAGCCACTGCCTAATCCATTCAACAATATGGGAGTCCAAGCCCAAAGACTGCAATTTATTGATAAGCCTTCTATGTGGGACAGTATTAAAAGCCTTACTAAAGTCTAGATAAGCGATGTCTACTGCACCTCCGCCATCTATTATTTTAGTCACCCAATCAAAAAAATCAATAAGATTAGTTTGACATGATCTCCCTGAAGTAAACCCATGCTGTTTTTCATCTTTTAATCCATGGGATTTTAGATGTTCCACAATCCTCTCCATAAGTATAGTTTCCATTAATTTCCCCACTATTGATGTCAGGCTTACTGGCCTATAGTTGCCCGATTCCTCCCTACTACCTTTCTTGTGAATGGGCACAACATTTGCTAATTTCCAATCTTCTGGGACGACTCCTGTTGCCAGTAATTGGTTAAATAAATCTGTTAATGGTTTTGCTAGTTCACCGCTGAGCTCTTTTAATAGCTTTGGGTGTATCCCATCAGGCCCCTCTGACATATTTGCAGGGGCGTAGCGTGGGGGGGCCGGAGGGGCCGTTGCCCCGGGCGCCAAATTGCAGGGGGCGCCAGGCAGCCGAAATTTCAATGAGGGCGTCCCCTTCGTTATGCCTCATAGGCTTCAGGCCACTAGGCCTGAAGCCTATAAGTCAGTAGAGCGATGCAGGACTCGGTCACGATAACCTCACTGTGACCTCCTGCGTCGGATCTCGCGAGATGACGCAATGACGCGGCGCAGAAAGGCACAGTGAGGCGTTCGTGACCGCATGCACCGGGACTCCACAAGCTGTGATGGAGACAGGTAAGTATTTTTTTTATGTAACCTTACCTAATTGCAGAGGCACTGGGGGCAGTATAGGGGGTGGGAGAGGGCTGGAGCAGAAAGAGGATATCCTACTGAATGGCATAGTAATAAGAGTGGAGAGGCGGCCATTATATTAATAACAAAGAGGGGGCCATTATATTATTATTAATGTAATGGCCCCCTCTTTGTTATTAATATAATGGCCCCCTCTTTGTTATTCATGTAATGGCCCCTCTTTATTAATATAATGGCCCCCTCTTTATTATTAATATAATGGCCCCCTCTTTGTTATTAATATAATGGCCCCTCTTTGTTATTAATATAATGGCCCCTCTTTATTAATATAATGGCCCCCTCTTTATTATTAATATAATGGCCCCCTCTTTATTATTACTATAATGGCCTCCTCTTTATTATTAATATAATGGCCCCCTCTTTATTATTAATATAATGGCCCCCTCTTTATTATTAATATAATGGCCCCCTCTTTATTATTAATATAATGGCCCCCTCTTTATTATTAATGTAATGGCCCCCTCTTTATTATTAATGTAATGGCCCCCTCTTTATTATTAATGTAATGGCCCCCTCTTTATTATTAATGTAATGGCCCCCTCTTTATTATTAATGTAATGGCCCCCTCTTTATTATTAATGTAATGGCCCCCTCTTTATTATTAATGTAATGGCCCCCTCTTTGTTATTAAAGAGGGGCCATTACATTAATAATAAAGAGGGGCCATTATATTAATAATAAAGAGGGGGCCATTATATTAATAATAAAGAGGGTCCATTCTATCAATAATAAAGAGGGGGACATTATATTAATAATAAAGAGGGGGACATTACATTAATAATAAAGAGGGGCCATTATATTAATAATAGAGGGGCCATTATATTAATAATAAAGAGGGGGACATTATATTAATAATAAAGAGAGGGACATTTTATTAATAATAAAGAGGGGGACATTACATTAATAATAAAGAGGGGGACAATACATTATTAATAAAGAGGGGCCATAATATTAATAATAAAGATGGGCCATTATATTAATAATAGAGGGGCCATTATATTAATAATAAAGAGGGGGACATTATATTAATAATAAAGAGGGGGCCAGTAGATTAATAATAAAGAGGGGGCCAGTACATTATTAATAAAGAGGGGCCATAATATTAATAATAATAAAGAGGGGGCCATTATACTATACAGGGGGAATAATATTTTGGGGAATGGGGGACTATCTGTCTGGCTCTAGCACAGTATTGGGGGGCAGCAGGATGACAGTGTTGAGACACCAGGAAGGAGAGGATGATAGTAAAGTGAGGAACCTAAATTTTTTTCTGTGAAACTCTGCAGAGACGAGAAGCGGCTAAAAGAAGGTATCATGACGGTCTTATCTCTGAATGAAGACGTTGAGGAAAGTCTACATCACAGGAGACGTCACTGGATGTAACAGGTATGGTTCGGTATTCTACTGTAATAATAATGTCCATGCACATATCTGTTTCACGGTAGGGTTGGGGGAGGAGATTGAGAATATGGCCCACCCTGCCGCATCCTGGCCCCAGACTTCAGGTCACACTGTGTTCTGAATTCTGGGGCCTCACACCCATCTACTACATTATCTGTACTCAGAGAGTTATCTCTGTTATCTGAGGTGTTACATAGAACTGCTAGTGATCTACTACAGTATCTGTTAAAAGGGGCGTGCCTGGGGTAGGGGGGGGGCGCAATTTTTGGCTTGCCCCGGGTGCTGGCAACCCACGCTACGCCACTGCATATTTGTATTAATTTTAGACAGATGACTTAGAACCTCTTCCTCTGTAAAGACACATGCATCAAAAGATTCATTAGTCTTCTTTCCTAACTGAGGTCCTTTTCCTTCATTTTCCTTTGTAAAAACTGAACAGAAGTATTCATTGAGGCAGTCAGCTAGTTCTTTATCTTCTTCCATATACCTTCCTTTTGTTTTTAATTTTGTAATTCCTTGTTTTAGTTTAGTTTTTTCATTTATGTATCTGAAGAATGCCTTATCGCCTTTTTTCCCTGACTGAGCTAATTTCTCTTCTGCCTGTGCTTTAGAAGCTCTTATAACTTGTTTGGCCTCTCTCTGCCTAATCTTATAAATTTGCCTGTCATCCTCGTTTTTTTTTTTATAATTCCTAAATGCTATCTTTTTGTTTTTAATGATTTCGGACACTTCTGCTGAGTACCACAATGGTCTCTTCCTTTTTTTGCTTTTACTGACAAGCCTAATGCAATTTTCTGTTGCCTTCAATAGTGCCACTTTTAAGTAGTCCCATTTCTCCTGGACTCCAATGAAACTGTTCCAATCTGATAGAGACTCGTATACCACTTATCTAATTTTAGAAAAGTCTGTTTTTCTAAAATCTAAAACTTTTGTTTTTGTGTGGTATGACTCAGTCACTGTACTTATAGTAAACTACACTGACTGGTGATCACTAGATCCCAAGCTTTCCCCTACAGTAATATCAGATACCAAATTCCCATTTGTGAATACTAAATCTAAAATGGACTCTTTCCGGGTTGGCTCCTCAACTACTTGCTGTAGAGATAATCCCAGTAGGAAATTTAGAATATCTGTACTCCTGGCAGAACTAGCTATTTTGGTTTCCAGTTTACATCAGAGATTGAAGTCTCCCATAATGATAACTTCCCCCTTCAATGTCATTTTAGCTATTTCCTCAACTAGTAGATCATCTAATTCTTTGACTTGGGTAGGTGGTCTATATATAACACCTACACGAGTTACCTTATGATTATCAAGCTGCAAGGTAACCCAAACTGACTCTAAATTGTTCTCGCTAACTTGTATCAAATTCGATTTTATGCTATCTTTCACATACAGGGCCACCCCTCCCCCTTCTTGCCTTCTGTCTTTCCTGTATAGAGAGAACCCTGGTATTGTTATATCCCAGTCATTACTCACATTGAACAACGTCTCAGTAACAGCCACTACATCTATATTCTCAGATGCCATTATAGCCTCAAGTTCATTGATCTTATTCCCTAAACTGCAAGAATTTGTAGACAAGAATCTGAGCTTGTCATTTCTTAACCTTTGTGCTACTGGCATCTTCTTTTGCCCCCCTTTCCTAGTTTAAATGCTCCTTAGCAAATACTTGGAACTGTTCACCGAGAACATTCGTTCCCTTGAGAGAAAGATGCAAACCATCTTTCTTGTACAGTTCTTTTCCATTCCAACAAGAGCTAACATGAGACACAAAGCCAAATCCTTGGTTCAGACACCATTCACCAAGCCATACATTGAATTCCCTAATGCGCATCTTCCTGTCATGCTGAAGGTTATGCACAGGCAAAACTGCAGAGAATGAAACAGTTGATGCAACCTCCCGTATATCCTTTCCAAGTGTGTGAAAAGCTTCTTTCACCGCTGAAACCTGATTCCAAGCCAGATCATTTGTCCCAAGATGGACAATAACATCCACCTCCCTTTCCTGTTTTGCTTGCCTAACAATATTAAGGATCCGTCGTCTATCCCTGCTAGCGGTAGCACCAGGGAGACATCTCACAACACCATTGTCCTCAAACTTCACACCTCTTATGATGGAATCGCCCACCAACAGCTGCTTACTATCAGTCCTCACCTTCTCCTTTTTGTCTTTGGCTGCAGTCTTGCATACTTTAGGCATGGGAGATGATTGTTCCTCACCCACTGTGCTTGAGCCATCCTTATGTTGCTCTTAAACTTTGAAAGTGCTGCAAATGAATTATGGAGAGCCACAGACTGTGGGACATGTCTTCTATCCACAACTCTCAGTCTACCAGAACCTGCAGTAACCCATCTTCCATTTTTTTCCAATGATAAAGAACTAGGATAGTGTGAAAAATAACACATCCTATTGCTCTGATATAAAAGTAAGTTCAAACTGCGCTATATATAACACATATAAAACACAAAGAAACTATAATAATATATATATAACAACAAAAGAGATAATACTAATGTTTTTGATGGCTTTTAATTCACATAAGGCTTTTTTGTAAATAATCACAGGGATTGGTTTTCGTTTTGGTATATGTTAACTAAAATTAAAATAAAAGTTCATTTTTAAAGATGAACAAATAGGCCAAAAACAGAACTTTATAGCTTAGGATATTTCATTTATGATTTAGGGCTCGTCCACACAAACTTTTTTGCGTTCCGTATACAGGTCGTTTTTTTAGTTCCGTATACGGAACCATTCATTTCAATGGTCCTGGAAAAAAAAAAAAAAAACGGAATGTACTCCGTATGCATTCCGTTTCCGTATTTCAGTTTTTCCGTTCTGTTCAAAGATAGAACATGTCCTATTATTGCCCGAAAATCACATTCCGTGGCTCCATTCAAGTCAATTGGTCCGCCAAAAAAACGGAACACATACGGAATGTACTCCGTATGTCTTCCGTATCCGTTCTGTTTTTGCGGAACCATCTATTGAAAATTTTATGCCCAGCCCAATTTTTTCTATCTAATTACTGTATACTGTAAATGCCATATGGAAAAACGGAATGGAACCGGAAACACTACTGAAAAAAAAAAAGAAGAAAAACAGATCCGTTAAAAACGGCCTGCAAAACACTGAAAAAGCCATACGGTCGTGTGAACAAGCCCTTAGGAATAGGTTTCTGGGACAAAAAGGGTCATTATTTAGAAATATCAGTGAAAGACTGACACCAGCAAGCTGTTTACCAGATAAACCGTTCAGTTGCCCATAGCAACTGCCAGGCCTATAATAACAATGTAACCACCAAGCTTTGAGCAGAATGGTGACTGTAACCACTAATAAGCACTGCGCCTCCTGCTTGGGTAAAGTCAAGATGCAAGTGTCTGTTTCATGGCTGCGCCGTACTCAAGTGTGGTCCCAGGATAGGATTGAAGGTCACACATAAAACTGACCACACCATGCTGTTAGTCTGTTCATTTACATGGTGCAGTCTGAAAGGGGATAAGTAAGAGCCAATGTTCCAGCTACTCGGTGCATCTGGACCAGTGGCTGTCAGTAACAGAGCAAACATGCTCCCCCGAAGGAGGAAACCTTGCGATCGTGAGGGACCATAAATATATGGCAGTTATCCGAACTGGAGTATATTGACAAAGTGCGATCAGGAAGGGTTTAACGGCCTCTGCAGTAAGGCACATTGACTGTCAGTAAAGGGTTAACTCTTCAGAACACTGCCACCAACATTAGTCATATACACCTGTGACATCACAAGCATGTGTGTCATAAGGGAAGAACTCTTGTAAAAGGCTGGAGAGCGGCCATATTTGGTGCCGTACTTGATGGCCTGAGGACCTTGAGCTTGACTACCCCCGCCCACCGCACCTTGACGAAATTTGGAGGTTCTAGCAGGAAGCCCATCGCCCAATGGGAGGAAAGGGACATCCGCCTAGCCAACCAGATCACCCCGGCTGCTGCAACTCCCCCCTTTACTATTTATGTGGCAGCCACATAGTGGCATTACCCTCTAAGCCCAAGGGAAGGGCAGCCCTCCAGCCATGGTTCCCTAGAGGTTTCCTCCACAGGGGGTTTTCCTCTCCTGAGTGCTGGAGGGTGACTCTCTGTGAGTCGGGGGTGTGCCATTTTTAACATTTCAAATAAACAATTTGGCCATTTATTCACCATTTAATGTGTTCTGTGTCTTTATTCTGTGTCTTTATTGTGCGTTCTTTGGTTTCAGGGGTGTGTGCATGATTTTCTCAGGGAGGAGGTTAAAGGAGTATTCCAATCTGGGACAAATATGGTATATATTGATAGGATGTGCCATAAATGACCGATAGGTACGAGTCCCACCTTTGGGACCTGCTCATATGTCCAGAACAGGGGTCCGAAGTAAAAGAAGAGCACATTGCGCATGCGTGGCATCCTCTCCATTCATTGCTACGGGAGTTCCAAAAATGGCAAGTATGCTCACATGTTTTAGGACGTCTCATAGCTGCGAATGGAGAACAAGCAGCACAAGCGCGGCCACCCCTCCATTTACCACTATGGGACTCCTGAAAATAGCCAAACCAGCACTCAGCTATTTTCGGAAGTTGCATAGCAGTGAATGAAGGGTGGCGCACATGCTTGACTTGCTGTCTGTACACTTTGGGGGTATCATCCTATGGATTTGTAATAAATGCCCCAAATGGAAATACCCCTTAAAATTAAATTCATTATGAAATGAGAACAGTCGCTGGTGACGCCGAGGGTCCAGGTGAATGCTGTGGGGTAAATTGATCAATCATCTACACCAGTTTTATGGCGTTGGAAAGTTGCAAATTTAAGCGCATGTCCCATTAAGTACCTACATTGGAACAATGCCTGGTCTAAATATATAAATTTGTATTATACTGATTATGTAATATTAGGGGATTACATAGAATAAATAATAACATAGGCGTACCCCCCTTGACAGTAAGACTGCCTTCATTGCCCATGGCAACCAATCAGAAAGTAGCTTTAATTTTTTTAGAGCAGTTAAAGAAATAAAAGCCGAGCTCTGATTGGTTGCTAGGGGCAGCCAAGACAGTCCTTGGTAAATGAAGCCTAAGATGTACAGGGTCAGTATCATCACAGTACAGCAATAACACCACAAGTCGCAGTCCCAGTGCCCTCATTGTGCCCCTTTACCATAAGTGCCAGATTGAGCCCTCATACATTTAGTCAAGTGTCTGAGATTGCCCTCATAACTGCCAACCATAGTTAGTGCCAACCACACCATTCCTACAGATCGTACAATTGTGGGTCCCTTGTGCTATGCAGTCTCCCCATTAGAGATAGTGATCCAAAATCCCAGGCCGATTTTGCTAATCTGACATGTGTCACTTTATGTGGTAATAACTTTGGAACGCTTTTACTTATCCAAGCAATTCTGAGATAGTTTTTTCGTGACACATTTTACTTCATGATAGTGGTAAATTTCAGTCAATATTTTTCATTTTTATTTTACACAAAATACCAAATTTCCCCCAAAATTTGAAAAATTCGCAACTTTCCAAATTTCAATTTCTCTGCTTTTAAAACACATAGTAATACCTCATATAATAGTTATTACTTTACATTCCCCATATGTCTACTTTATGTTTGGATCATTTTGTGAATGTCATTTTATTTTTTGGGGACGTTAGAAGGCTTAGAAGTTTATAAATCTTGAAATTTTTTCAGAAAATTTCCAAAACCCACTTTTTATGGACTAGTTCACGCGACAATACCAAATATACTACTTTTTTTGGTTGTTTGTCTCAGTTTTACACAATAAAGCATTTTTGGAAAAAATTTTTTTTTCATTTCTCTATATTCTGAAAGCCATAGATTATTTTTTTTTTGGGCGACTCTCTTATGTAGGGGCTAATTTTTTTTGGTATGAGATGATGGTTTAATTGGTACTATTTTAGGGTGCATATTACTTTTTGATCGATTGGTATTACACTTTTCTGATGTAAGGTGACTAAAAATATAGGGCAGGTGATTTACGATGTGGCAATACCTAATATGTCTACTTTTTTTTTATATCTTTAACACACAGTACAAGCATTTTTGAAACTCCTGGATGTTGCGGTTCATGAAGTTCGGCCGAACTTCGGGTTCGGGATCCGAACCCGACCTTCGTCCCGAACCCGAACCCCCATTGAAGTCAATGCGGACCCGAACTTTTCGGCACTAAAAAGGCTGGTAAAAACAGCCCAGGAAAGGGCTAGAGGGCTGCAAAAGGCAGAAAAAATGTAGTTAACATTCCCCTCGCCAACAAATGTGGATAGGGAAATGAATAAAAATAAAAATAAAATAAATAAAAAATTAACCAATATCAATTGGAGAGAGGTACCATAGCAGAGAATCAGGCTTTATGTCAGCAGAGACTCAGTCTTCAAGTCATAGCAGAGAATCAGGCCTTCACGTCAGCCAAAACTGGAACAGTCCATTGTCATATATTTAGGCCCCGGCACCCAGACAGAGGAGAGAGGTCCCCATAACAGAGATTCAGGCTTCATGTCAGCAAAGAATCAGTCTTCATGTAATAGCAGAGAATCCAGGCTTCACGTCAGCCAAAAACTGGAACAGTCCATTGGCAGATATTTAGACCCCGGCACCCAGAAAGAGGAGAGAGGTCACATAGCAGAGATTCAGGCTTCATGTCATAGCATAGAATCATGCTTCACGTCACCCAAAACTGGAACAGTCCATTGTCAGATATTTTGGCCCCGGCACCCAGACAGAGGAGAGAGGTCCCATAGCAGAGATTCAGTCTTCATGTCATAGCAGAGAATCATGCTTCTCGTCACCCAAAACTGGAACAGTCCATTGTCAGATATTTTGGCCCCGGGCACCCAGGACAGAGGAGAGAGGGTCCCCATAGCAGAGATTCAGGCTTATGTCATAGCAGAGATCACTGCTTCACGTCACCCAACACTAGGAAACAGGCCACTGTCAGATATTTTTAGGCCCCGGCACCCAGACAGTGGAGAGGTTCCTTTCAACTTTGGGTTGCCCCCGCCAAATATAATGGTAAAATGAAAATAAAAATAGGATTGAATGAGGAAGTGCCCTGGAGTACAATAATATATGGTTAAGGGGAGGTAGTTAAAGTCTAATCTGCACAAGGGATGGACAGGTCCTGTTGGGATCCATGCCTGGTTCATTTTTATGAACGTCAGCTTGTCCACATTGGCTGTAGACAGGCGGCTGCATTTGTCCTGTAATGACGCCCCCTGCCGTGCTGAATACACGTTCAGAACAAACGCTGGCCGCCGGGCAGGCCAGCACCTCCAAGGCATAAAAGGCTAGCTGTGGACAATTTGGAGACCCAGAAGTTGAAATGGGGCCGAACCATCAGTCAGTACGTGGAGGGGTGTGCACACGTACTGTTCCACCATGTTAGTGAAATGTTGCCTCCTGCTCACACATTCCGTATCAGGTGGTGGTGCAGTTAGCTGTGGCGTGGTGACAAAACTTTTCCACATCTCTGCCATGCTAACCCTGCCCTCAGCTGGCTTGGCGACCTCTTGCCCTCCTCCTCTGCCTTCGCCTTGGGCTTCCCTTGTTCCCCTGTGACATTTGGGAATGCTCTCAGTAGCGCGTCTACCAACGTGCGCTTGGTACTCGCACATCTTCTATCACGCTCAGTGCAGGAAGTAAGGTGGGCACATTGTCTTTGTACCGGGGATCCAGCAGGGTGGCAACCAGAGTGTCGCACCGTTAAATGTTGGCAACTCTGCTGTCGTTGCGCAGGCACTGCTGCATGTAGTCGCTCATGTGTGCCCAGGCTGCCCAGAGGTAAGGACAAGCTGTCCTCTGTGGGAGGCGTATCATCATCGTCCTGCGTTTCCCCCCAGCCCAGCACCAGTGATGGGCCCGAGCTGCGTTGGGTGCCACCCCCGCTGTGAACATGCTTCATCCTCCCTCCACCTCATCCTCGTCCTCCTCGTCCTCCAGTAGTGGGCCCTGTCTGGCCACATTTGTACCCTGGCCTCTGCTGTTGCAAAAAACCTCCTCTGAGTCACTTCTAAGAGACTGGCCTGAAAGTGCTAAAAATGACCCCTCTTCCTCCTCCTCCTCCTCCTGGGCTACTCCTCTTCATCATCGCCCTAAGTGTTTTCTCAAGGAGACATAGAAGTGGTATTGTAACGCTGATACGGCGTCATCGCACTGGCCATGTTGGTGGAGTACTCGCAACAGCGCAACAGGGCACACAGGTCTCGCATGGAGGCCCAGTCATTGGTGGTGAAGTGGTGCTGTTCGCAGTGCGACTGACCCGTGCGTGCTGCAGCTGAAAATCCACTATGGCCCTGCTGCTGCTCGCACAGTCTGTCCAGCATGTGCAAGGTGGAGTTTCCCACCTGGTGGCACGTCGCATATGAGGCGGTGAGCGGGAAGGCCGAAGTTACGCTGTAGCGCAGACAGCGAGCAGCGGCAGGATGTGAACGCCGGAAGCGCGCACAGACGGCCCGCACTTTATGCAGCAGCTCTGACATGTCGGGGAGTTGTGAATGAACTTCTGCACCACCAAATTCAGCACATGCGCCAGGCAAGGATGTGCGTCAAACCGGCTAGTCCAGAGCTGCAACGAGATTTCGCCCCATTATCGCACACCACAGGCCGGGCTTGAGGCTCACCGGCAGCAACCACTCGTCGGTCTGTGTTCTATACCCCCCCCCCCACAACTCCTGTGCGGTGTGGGGCCTGTCCCCAAACATATGAGTTTCAGAATGGCCTGCTGACGTTTACCCCGGGCTGTGCTGAAGTTGGTGGTGAAGTGTGTGGCTGACTGGATGAGCAGGTGGAAGAAGAGGAGGAGGAAGCCGAGTAGAGGAGGAGCAACAGGAGGCAAAGAATGTTGCACCCTGCGATCCTTGGCGACGGAAGGACCGTGTGCCCAAACAGCTCTCCGCCTGGGGCCCAGCCACCACTACATTTACCCAGTGTGCAGTTAGGGAGATATAGCGTCCCTGGCCGTGCTTACTGGTCCACGTATCTGTGGTTAGGTGGACCTTGCCACAGATGCGTTGCGCAGTGCACACTTTATTTTATCGGATACTTGTTTGTGCAGAGAAGGCACGGCTCTCTTGGAGAAGAGTGCCGGCTGGAACAACATACTGTAGGGACAGCAAGCGACATGAGCTGTTTTGAAGCTGTCTGTGTCCACCAGCCTGAATGACAGCATTTCATAGGCCAGTAGTTTAGAAATGCCTGACATTCAGGGCAGGGATCGAGGGTGGCTAGGTGGGAATTTACGCTTTCTCTAAAATGTTTGTGAGATGGAGAAGCCTGACGCTGCCGTGTGACATGGTTGAGATGCTTGGTGACGGAGGTGGTGGTGTTGGTGGTACATCCCTCTGTTTGCTGTGCCAACGTTCCTCCAGCGGCGGAGGAAGAGGCCGAGGCGGCGGCAGCAGCAGAAGAGGTAGCAGGGGGAGCCTGAGTGAGTTCCTTGTTTTTAAGGTGTTTACTCCACTGCAGTACATGCTTTGCATGCAGGGTACCTGGGTCATACAGGTTGTGCTAAGGTTCAGAACGTTAATGCCTCGCCTTCAGGCTCTGATGGCACAGCGTTTGAAGAACTGCCAGCACATTGTTTGAAGAACTGCCACACCAGGAACTCCTTGAAGCTGCCCTTTGGGGTGCTCGGTCCCAGATGGCGGTGGCCAGTAGCAGACGGACTCTCTTGGCGGCGGGGTGTTCTGCTTTTGCCCACTGCTCCCTCTTTTGCTACGCTGTTGGCTCGGTCTCACCACTGCCTCTTCCTCCGAATTCCTGAAAGTCAGTGGCACGACCCTTCATTCCATGTGGGGTCTAGGACCTCATCGTCCCTGCAATCGTCTTCCACCCCAGTCCTTCCTCCCTGACCTCCTGTTCAGTCTGCACACTGCAGAAGACGCAGCAGTTGGCACCTGTGTTTCGTCATCATCAGAGACGTGCTGAGGTGTATTCCCATGTCCTCATCAGGAAACATAAGTGGTTGTGCGTTAGTGCATTCTATCTCTTCCACCCCTGGGGAAGGGCTAGGTGGATGCCCTTGGGAAACCCTGCCAGCAGAGTCTTCAAACAGCATAAGAGACTGCTGCTTAACTTGAGGCTCAGACAGTTTCCCTGATATGCATGGGGTGATGTGACAGACTGATGGGCCTTGGTTTTCATTTGCCATCTGTGCGCTTTCTGCAGAAGACTGGGTGGGAGATATTGTGAACGTGCTGGATCCACTGTCGGCACCCAATTGACTAATGCCTGTACCTGCTCAGGCCTTACCATCCCTTAGAATGGCATTGGGCCCCCACCAAATATCGCTGTAAATTCTGGCTGCTACTGGGACCTGAGGTGATGGTTCACTAGGGACGTGTGGCTGTGGCAGAACGGCCACGTCCTCTCCCAGCACCAGAGGGACCACTAAACACCACCATGACCATGTCCCGCGTCCCTAACTAGATGTTTTCCTCGATTGTTACCGTTCACCGCAATAAGAAAAAAAAATTTGGCCCAATGTATTGAATTCAAATTCTGTGCCTTTTTTTACAGGCACCTACACTATCTGGCTATCTATTTAGGTACCATATTACACTAATACAGGCACAGCAGTAACGACAGATTTAGCTGAATATAAATGTAGGCCTAGTATTTAGGCCCTGGATGACAAGTTATCCCTTTTACGGACAGAATTAGACTTGGAAATGCACGGTAGCGTTGTGAGAGGTATTGAGAATGACCCTATCCGCACCTTCAATCTAATATACCCCTTTTATGGATAGATTTAAAGTTGGCCTGATACAGCAGAAACCACTGATTTAGGGAATTGCTAAGTTGGAAGTGTATTTCAACCCAGAACAAAAACTGTGCTTTGGCGGACACTAAATGAATTGACCAGCCTCAGCAATAAACACAGATTTAGCTGAATATAAATTTTAGGCTATGTGGAGATTAGCTGTACAAATGGTAGGCAGTCGGCAGGATTGGATTGCAACATAAGGGTTTTATTGGAAAAACACAACTCAAATTGGTCCAACAGGATGGCTTGGCTTCAGCCCATCAAAGTTCAGTCACATAAAGCCCTTATCTTCAGCCCTCATGTGTCATATAACAGTTTCAATTGTTAAACAGGCAAAATACAGGAGTCACCTTTGTGCAGAATCTTGTCTTTTCCTTCTCAGGAACACTGAGGAGAGGAATGCTCCTAAGTCCTCTGCAGACCAACACCAAACACATACTGACAGTGTGTCTTTTAAATTAGCTTCCAGCTGGGTGAGGTGGTAACACAGGAGATGGAGTATGGGAGTGACCTTCCCACCCAAACTCTTCAGTCACTCCTAAATCCCGGACCCAAGTTCAGCTACCACAAACTCAGCAATCTAACATCACTGGTTGCCATTTACCTCCGGGATTTACATCACTGAGAGCAGCAGCCTCAGTGACACATACTTACCATCAATAACCTCACCCTTTAGATGCTTACAGCCTATTATTTAGGCGCTGGGTGACAGGTATACGTTTACGGACAGAATTAAACTTGGAAATGCACGATAGCGTGTGAAGTTATTGAGGGTGACACTATCCGCACCTTAAATCAAATATACCCTTTTATGGATCGATTTAAACCTGGCCTGATACAGCAGAAAAAAATTATTTAGGGAATTGCTAAGTTGGGAATTGTATTCACCCAGAAACAAAAACTGTGCTTCGGCAGACAGCAGACAGTATTACAATTGGCTAGCCACAGCTGAAACACCCAGATTTTAGGGTACTGCTATTTTGGCAATTGTATTTTACCCCTCAATAAAATAGCAAGCACAGCCAAGCCCCTGATGTAGGATATAGCAAAAAAAATAACCACACTATTGATGGTTAAATAGACTTGGTGGCAGCTTGTGCTGGCGCACCACAAGACACAAAATGGCCGCCCGATCACCCAGAAAAAAGTGACATAAAAAACGCTCTTGGCAGCCTAAAAACCAGTGAGCAATTAAATAGCAGCAGTTCAATGATACACAGCTGTAGATCGATCACTGAATTAAGTGTTTTTGCTGAGTTAATCCCTGCCTAATCTCACCCCTAACAGCAGCCTGCAACCTCTCCCTAAACTGATCAGAGCAGAGTGACGTGCGCGCTACGTGACTCCAGCTTAAATAGAGGCTGGGTCACATGCTGCACTGGCCAATCACAGCCATGCAAATAGTAGGCATGGCTGTGATGGCCTCTTGGGGCAAGTAGTATGACGCATGTTGATTGGCTGCTTTGCAGCCTTTCAAAAAGCGCCAAGAAAGCGACTGAACACCCGAACCCGAACCCCAGACTTTTACCGAAAATGTTCGGGTTCGGGTCCGTGTCACGGACACCCCAAAATTCGGTACGAACCCAAACTATACAGTTCGCTTATGTAGCGACTTCAAATATGAAATACAAATTTGGCTCACTGAAAGTAACATTCTAAAACTGATACAGCTGTTGCAAACAAGGTTAATCTTGGTCAATACCCCTCTCCTGAAACCAGATAGTAAGAATAGTGAATAAAGTGATAAATGATAAAGAACTAGGATAGTGTGAAAAATAACATATCCTATTGCTATTATATAAAAGTAAGCTCAAACTGCGCTATATGTAAACACATATAAACCACAAAGAGACTATAATAATATATATAACAACAAAGAGATAATTACTAATGCTTTTTGATGGCTTGTAATTCACATAAGGCTTTTTTGTAAATAATCACAGGGATTAGTTTTCCTTTTGGCATATTTTAACTAAAATTAAAATAAAGGTTAATTTTTAAAGATGAACAAATAGGCCAAAAACAGAACTTTATAGCTTAGGCTATTTGATTTATGATTTAGGGCCTCGGTCCACAGAAAACGTTTTTTTGCGTTCCGTATACTGGCCGTTTTTTTAGTCTCCGTATATGGAGCCATTCATTTCAATGTTGCCGCAAAAAAAAAACGGAATGTACTCCGTATGCATTCCGTTTCCGTATTTCCATTTTTCCGTTCCGTTCCAAGATAGAACATGTCCTATTATTGCCCGAAAATACATTCCGTGGCTCCATTCAAGTCAATTGGTCCGCAAAAAAAAAATGGAACACATTACGGAATGTATTCCGTATGTCTTCCATATCCGTTCCGTTTTTGCGGAACCCATCTATTGAAATTTTATGCCCAGCCCAATATTTTCTATCTAATCACTGTATACTGTAAATGACATACGGAAAAACGGAATGGAACCGGAAAACACTACTGAAAAAAAAAAAAGAAAAACATATCCGTTAAAATGGCCTGCACAAACACTGAAAAAAGCCATACGGACGTGTGAACAAGCCTTAGGAATAGGTTTCCTAGACAAAAAGGGTCATTATTTAGAAATATCAGTGAAAGACTGACACCATTCAAGCTGTTTACCCTGATAGACCGTTCAGTTGCCCATAGCAACTGCCAGGCCTATAATAACAATGTAACCACCAAGCTTTGAGCAGAATGGTGACTGTAACCACTAATAAGCACTGCGCCTCCTGCTTGGGTAAAGTCAAGATGCAAGTGTCCTGTTTCATGGCTGCGCCGTACTCAAGTGTGGTCCAGGATAGGATTGAAGGTCACACATAAAACTGACCACACCATGCTGTTAGTCTGTTCATTTACATGGTGCAGTCTGAAGGGGATAAGTAAGAGCCAATGTTCCAGCTACTCGGTGCATCTGGACCAGTGGCTGTCAGTAACAGAGCAAACATGCTCCCCCGAAGGAGAAACCTTGCGATCGTGGGGACCATAAATATATGGCAGTTATCCGAACTGGAGTATATTGACAAAGTGCGGTCAGGAAGGGTTTAACGGCCTCTGCAGTAAGGCACATTGACTGTCAGTAAAGGGTTAACTCTCAGAACACTGCCACCAACATTAGTCATAAACACCTGTGACATCACAAGCATGTGTGTCATAAGGGAAGAACTCTTGTAAAGGCTGGAGAGCGGCCATATTTGGTGCCGTACTTGATGGCCTGAGGACCTTGAGCTTGACTACCCCCGCCCACCGCACCTTGACGAAATTTGGAGGTTCTAGCAGGAAGCCCATCGCCCAATGGGAGGAAGGGACATCCGCCTAGCCAACCAGATCAGCCCGGCTGCTGCAACTCCCTCCTTTACCTATTTATGTTGCAGCCACATAGTGGCATTACCCTCTAAGCCCAAGGGAAGGGCAGCCCCTCCAGCCATGGTTCCCTAGAGGTTTCCACCACAGGGGGTTTTCCTCTCCTGAGTGCTGAAGGGTGACTCTCCGTGAGTCGGGGGTGTGCATTTTTAACATTTTAATAAACCAATTTGGCCATTTATTCACCATTTAAATGTGTTCTGTGTCTTTAGTCTGTGTCTTTATTGTGCGTGCTTTGGTTTCAGGGGTGTGTGCATAAATTTCTCAGGGAGGAGGTTAAAGGAGGTATTCCAATCTGGGACAAATATGGTATATATTGATAGGATGTGCCATTAAATGACCGATAGGTACGAGTCCCACCTTTGCGGACCTGCCTCATTATGTCCAGAACAGGGGTCCGAAGTAAAAGAAGAGCACATTGCGCATGCGTGGCATCCTCTCCATTCATTTGTACGGGAGTTCCAAAATGGCAAGTATGCTCACATGTTTTAGGACGCTCTCATAGCTGCGAATGGAGAACAAGCAGCACAAGCGCGGCCACCCTCCATTTACCACTATGGGACTCCTGAAAATAGCCAAACCAGCACTCAGCTAATTTCGGAAGTTGCATAGCAGTGAATGAAGGGTGGCCGCACATGCTTGACTTGCTGTCTGTACACTTTGGGGGTATCATCCTATTGATATGTAATAAATGCCCCAAATGGAAATACCCCTTTAAAATGAAATTCATTATGAAATGAGAACAGTCGCTGGTGACGCCGAGGGTCCAGGTGAAATGCTGTGGGGTAAATTGATCAATCATCTACACCAGTTTTTTGGCGTTGGAAAGTTGTTGCAAATTTAGGCGCATGTCCCATTAAGTACCTACATTGGAACAATGCCTGGTCTAAATATATAAATTTGTATTATACTGAATATGTAATATTAGGGGATTACATAGAATAAATAATAACATAGGCGTACCCCCCTTGACAGTAAGACTGCCTTCATTGCCCATGGCAACCAATCAGAAAGTAGCTTTAATTTTTTTAGAGCAGTTAAAGAAATAAAAGCCGGAGCTCTGATTGGTTGCTAGGGGCAGCCAAGACAGTCCTTGGTAAATGAAGCCTAAGATGTACAGGGTCGGTATCATCACAGTACAGCAATAACACCACAAGTCGCAGTCCCAGTGCCCTCATTGTGCCCCTTTACCATAAGTGCCAGATTGAGCCCTCATACATTTAGTCAAGTGTCTGGAGATTGCCCTCATAACTGCCAACCATAGTTAGTGCCAACCACACCATTCCTACAGATCGTACAATTGTGGGTCCCTTGTGCTATGCACAGTCTCCCCATTAGAGTTAGTGAGCGGAACAACACATATAAGTGCCAACCAATGCATCCATAAGTTTCATCAGCTGTTTCTGTAACTGGCAGCCATAGCTCCCTAACTGACCCCCGCAGGTGTTATCCACAGTGATTCCAGAGGTGATAGCCCAGTGCTCCCATATCTGCTAGCCAATGTGCCCCAATAACTGCCAGCCACTGTACCTCCATAATTGAAAGCCACTGTGATCCCAAATTGCCTGCCACTGTGTCTCCATAAGTGAAATCCACACTGCCCCTTACCACTGCCAGCAATATTGCTAACATAGAGCTAGCCACAACTGATGCCAAAGGTGACAACCATGGTGTCCCTACAAATGCCATCCACAGTGCCCCCATAAGTGCTAGTCACTATGCCCATCTAACAGAGCCAACCACAGTGCTACCGTAAGAGACCGTCAATTGGCAGTCACCATATTAGTGCCAGTCAATGCCCCAAGACATTTTCATCCACTGCCTCCATAACTGCTTGCCATATTTTTTTTGTTCCTCCACAAGTGCCAGCCACCCCTCATTCCAAATGCCAGTCTCACTACAAAAAGCCTTTTATAAGTTTCTACCATATTCATAGTTGTGCCATAATTGACAGCCGCTGTGTCCCACAAGTGCTATAGCCTCCTCCAGAAACAGTCTTTAATTCCTTCACTACCGAGCACTTTTCAACCGTAAATCCCAGGGCGATTTTGCAAATCTGACATGTGTCACTTTATGTGGTAATAACTTTGGAACGCTTTCACTTATCCAAGCAATTCTGAGATAGTTTTTTCGTGACACATTTTACTTCATGGATAGTGGTAAATTTTCAGTCGATATTTTTCATTTTTATTTTACACAAAATACAAAATTTCCCCAAAAATTTGAAAAATTCGCAACTTTCAAATTTCAATTTCTCTGCTTTTAAAACAGATAGTAATACCTCAAATAATAGTTATTACTTTACATTTCCCATATGTCTACTTTATGTTTGGATCATTTTGTGAATGTCATTTTATTTTTTGGGGAAGTTAGAAGGCTTAGAAGTTTATAAATCTTGAAATTTTTTCAGAAAATTTCCAAAACCCACTTTTTATGGACCAGTTCACGCGACAATACCAAATATACTACTTTTTTTGGTTGTTTGTTTCAGTTTTACATAATAAAGCATTTTTGGAAAAAAAAAAAAAATAATTCTCTATATTCTGAAAGCCATATATATATATTTTTTTTGGGCGACTGTCTTATGTAGGGGCTAATTTTTTTTGGTATGAGATGATGGTTTAATTGGTACTATTTTAGGGTGCATATTACTTTTTGATCGCTTGTATTACACTTTTTGTGCTGTAAGGTGACTAAAATATAGGGCAGGTGATTACGGATGTGGCAATACCTAATATGTCTACTTTTTTTTTTATCTTTAACACAGTAAAAGCATTTTTTAAACAAAAAAAATCATGTTTTAGTGTCTCCATAGTCTTAGAGCCATAGTTTTTTTGGGCGTTTGTCTAGTTGGGGATCATTTTTTGTGGGGATGAGGTGACAGTTAGAGTGGTACTATTTTGGGGGGCATAAGTTTTTTTGATCGCTTATTGTTGCAGGTTCAAGTTCTGGTTACATACGAGAGCTTATGTAGCGACTTCAAATATGAAATACAAATTCGGCTCACTGAAAGTAACATTCTAAAACTGATACAGCTGTTGCAAACAAGGTTAATCTTGGTCAATACCCTCTCCCTGAAACCAGATAGTAAGAAATAGTGAATAAAGTGATAAATGATAAAGAACTAGGATAGTGGTGAAAAATAACACATCCTATTGCTCTGATATAATCGTTAATTTCTAACGATAATTTGTTTTCCCTTAGGCTACTTTCACACTTGCGTTCAGAGCGGGTCCGTCTGGTAATCTGCACAGACGGATCCGCTCCTATAATGCAAACGCTTAGATCCGTCAGAACGGATCCGTTTGCATTACCATGAACAAAAAAAAACGGATCCGTCCCCATTGACTTACATTGTAAGTCTGGACGGATCCTTTTGCCTCGCACGGCCAGGCAGACACCCGAAACGCTGCAAGCAGCGTTCAGGTGTCGTCTGCTGAGCGGAGCGGAGGACAAACGTTGCGAGACTGATGCATTCTGAGCGGATCCGCCTCCACTCAGAATGCATTAGGACTGGACGGATCCGTTTGGGGCCGCCTTGTGAGAGCCTTCAAAACGGAGCTCACAAGCGGACACCCGAACGCTAGTGTGAAAGTAGCCTTAGTCCTAACAGCAGCACAGATGGGGTTAACTGCCCCTGTGGACTGGTAGGACCGGTGGAATTTTAATGAGCCCAAGAACCAATAAACGATCTATAGCTCCCTGAAAGGGAGGAGATCACCCCCCAGCCACCGTGTTTTTAACAAGCATAATGTATTTAGGGTGGGATATTTTGTATGCTGCTGTTAGGACTAAGGGAAAACAAATTATCGTTAGAAATTAACGATTCCCTTACGTCCTACCAGCAGCACAGATGGGGAGATAGCAAGAAGAATCCCCTAGGGAGGGTCCTCATGCCTGGCAGAACTAAGAACAGTCCTGCCCAAAAGCCGAAAACTCTGCCATCCTAGCATCTATCCTATAATGGGAGATGAAGGTTGACTCAGAGCTCCAGGAGGCCGCCTTACAGATCAACTCTAAGGGGAGAAGTCTTCTCTCCGCAACCGAGGTGGAGACCGCCCTGGTAGAATGGCTCTCACAAACTCGGGAGGATCTAAGGATTGGGAGACGAAAGCTTAATGGCCTTAATGGCCTCCTTGATCCAGCGACTAATGGTAGCTTTAGACGCTTTACGGCCTTTAGACTTACCGGCAAACAGGATAAGGAGATTCTCATCTATCCTGAACTCTCTAGATCTATCCACATAGATCTGGAGGCATCTTGAAATATCCAGCGGGTCTCTAGCTGAGTATCAGAGGAGGAGGCTGTAAACAAAACTGGTAAGGAGATTACCTGATTAATATTCTGGAAAGTAGGCACCTTAGGCCTGAAGTATGGTAAAAAACTTCAGGAGTACTCTATCCTGTAGGAAAATAATGTACGGGTGAACTGCAGAGAAAGCCTGCAATTCGGAATTCTTTTGGCTGAAGCTATAGCCAGAAGAAAGACCCTCTTTAAAGTCAAAAATTTGAAATTTACCTCCTCCAAGGGCTCGAAGGGGGGAGATGCTAGCCCCCTGAGCACTACTGAAAGATCCCACCTGGGGGATAGGTTTCAGTATAGTAGGCTTTAGGTCTTTCAGCTCCCTTCAGGACGCGTTTAATGAGTGGGTCCCGAGAATGTGGTCTGTTGAGACAGGCCGAGATGGCACAAACCTGTACCTTCAAGTAGCTGGAGATAGGCCTCTAATCTAATCCATCTTGAAGAAATTGAAGTATCGCAGGAAGGGGCGGATCTGCGGACGCCACCTGTTTGGAATCACACCATGCCACGAAGATTCTCCATGATCCTAGAGTAGGCCTTCTTTGTAGACTCTGCTCGGGAATGCGACAAAGTTCTCAGGACCGACTCGGAAAGCTCTTCTATGTTGGGAAGGGACTGATCAACCTCCAGGCTGTCAGGTTGAACCTGTGCAGATCTGGGCAGAGGTGAGTGTCCCACGACACCAGGGTCTGCTCCGGGGGGAGTCCTCCAGTATTGTCCCGACTCATCTGAATGAGCTGGGTAAACCAGGATCTTCTGGGCCAAAACGGTATGATGGCCTATTACCGAGGCCTGATCCTGACGGATTTTCATCGAATAACCTCGGTATCATGGAAAACGGAGGGAAGATGTAAGCCAGCCTGAACCTCCACGGTATCGACAGAGCATCTATCGCCAGGGGGGTTGTCTTCCCTGTACAGGGAACAGAACCTCAGCACCTTGGCGTTGAACCTGGTCGCCATGAGATCCACCTCTGGCATACCCCATCTGTGAACTAGCTTGCCTGAAGATCTCCGGATGCAGAGACCACTCCATGGTCGGTAATCCTCGACTTAAGCGGTCCGCTATCATATTGAGGGAGCCTCGAATATGAACGGCAGATAGATGGGAAAGGTTCGTCTCTGCCCCCCGAAGAATGACCCCGATCTCTGACAGAAGGGGCAATGATCTTGTGCCTCCCTGCTTGTTTATATAGAGAACCGCAGTCATATTGTCTGACTGGACTTTCACTGCTTTGCCCAGAATCTGAGGGGCGAAGTGAAGGAGGGCTAGCCGGATAGCTCGCATCTCGCGAGATTGGAAGAAAGACGCAGCTCCAGAGGAGACCAAGGTGAGCGCCCCAGCCTACAAGGGACGCGTCTGTAGTCAATATGACCCAAGCTGGTTGGGTCATAGACTTCCCTGCTGGTAGCTGAAACCACCATCTGAGGGAATTCCGGGTTTGACCGGACAGGGAGCATAGGGAATCTAGCCCCGCAGGGCTGCCGTTCATAAGTGTAAGACTCCGACTGAAGAGGACGGAGGTGCCATAGTGCCCAAGGGACTGCGTCCGCAGCCGCTGACATGAGTCCCAGCATCTTCATGAGAGTCCGGATACAGGGAGTGCAGAATTATTAGGCAAGTTGTATTTTTGAGGATTAATTTTATTATTGAACAACAACCATGTTCTCAATGAACCCAAAAAACTCATTAATATCAAAGCTGAATATTTTTGGAAGTAGTTTTTAGTTTGTTTTAGTTTTAGCTATTTTAGGGGGATATCTGTGTGTGCAGGTGACTATTACTGTGCATAATTATTAGGCAACTTAACAAAAAAACAAATATATACCCATTTCAATTATTTATTTTTACCTGTGAAACCAATATACATCTCAACATTCACAATATACATTTCTGACATTCAAAAACAAAACAGAAACAAATCAGTGACCAATATAGCCACCTTTCTTTGCAAGGGACACTCAAAGCCTGCCAT
The DNA here is from genome assembly GCF_905171765.1 of Bufo bufo. Classification (NCBI taxonomy): domain Eukaryota; kingdom Metazoa; phylum Chordata; class Amphibia; order Anura; family Bufonidae; genus Bufo; species Bufo bufo. The sequence goes on from NC_053396.1 coordinate 131,071,672, forward strand.
CCATGGATTCTGTCAGTATTTTGATCTGTTCACCATCAACATTGCGTGTAGCAGCAACCACATCCTCCCAGACACTGTTCAGAGAGGTGTACTGTTTTCCCTCCTTGTAAATCTCACATTTGATGATGGACCACAGGTTCTCAATGGGGTTCAGATCAGGTGAACAAGGAGGCCATGTCTTAGATTTTCTTCTTTTATACCCTTTCTTCTTGCCAGCCACACGCTGTGGAGTACTTGGACGCGTGTGATGGAGCATTGTCCTGCATGAAAATCATGTTTTTCTTGAAGGATGCAGACTTCTTCCTGTACCACTGCTTGAAGAAGGTGTCTTCCAGAAACTGGCAGTAGGACTGGGAGTTGAGCTTGACTCCATCCTCAACCCGAAAAGGCCCCACAAGCTCATCTTTGATGATCCAGCCCAAACCAGTACTCACCTCCACCTTGCTGGCGTCTGAGTCGGACTGGAGCTCTCTGCCCTTTACCAATCCAGCCACGGGCCCATCCATCTGGCCCATCAAGACTCACTCTCATTTCATCAGTCCATACAACCTAGAAAAATCAGTCTTGAGATATTTCTTGGCCCAGTCTTGACGTTTCAGCTTGTGTGTCTTGTTCAGTGGTGGTCGTCTTCAGCCTTTCTTACCTTGGCCATGTCTCTGAGTATTGCACACCTTGTGCTTTTGGGCACTCCCAGTGATGTTGCAGCTCTGAAATATGGCCAAACTGGTGGCAAGTGGCATCTTGGTAGCTGCAACGCAATGACTTTTTCTCAGTTCATGGGCAGTTATTTTGCGCCTTGGTTTTTCCACACGCTTTCTTGCGACCCTGTTGACTATTTGAATGAAAACGCTTGATGTTCGATGATTCACGCTTCAGAAGCTTGCAATTTTAAGAGTGCTGCATCCCTCTGCAAGATATCTCACTATTTTTGACTTTTCTGAGCCTGTCAAGTCCTTCTTTTTGACCCATTTTGCCAAAGGAAAGGAAGTTGCATAATAATTATGCACACCTAATATAGGGTGTTGATGTCATTAGACCACACCCCTTCTCATTACAGAGATGCACATCACCTAATATGCTTAATTGGTAGTAGGCTTTCGAGCCTATACAGCTTGGAGTAAGACAACATGCATAAAGAGGATGATGTGGTCAAAATACTCATTTGCCTAATAATTCTGCACGCAGTGTAGAGACTCGACGAGGGACATAAAGGACCTTTGCCAGGTCCTGAATCCGCGCTTTCCTTTCTAGAGTCAACCGGAGGGACATCTCCACAGAGTCGACCACGAATCCTAAATAATGGATTGAAGTCGATGGGCTCACATTCGACTTCTGCCAGTTGATAATCCAGCCTAGGCGGAGGAGAAAGGAAATTGCGATCTGAAGATGGTGGGTAAGGATCGGAACTGAAGAGGCTATGAAAAGCCAATCGTCCAGATAAGGAATAATAGTCAGTCCTTGAAGTCTCAAAGCTGCCACCACCGACACCACCACCTTGGTGAAGATAAGGGGGGCAGAAGAGATTCCGAAGGGAAGCGCGGCGAACTGAAAGTGCCTGCAAACCCCTGAAATCTGGACCGCGATCCTGAGGAGTTTCCGGGACGCGGAATGGATCGGAATGTGAAGATACCCATACTTGAGGTCCAGAGTAGCCATGACATCCCCGAGGTTGAGGATAGGGCTGACTGACCTTATGGTTTCCATGCGAAACCTTGTTTTTCTTATGAAGAAAAAGTGAATTTTGTCCAGCTTGTATTTGTGGCAATCCGAAGGCTTTTATTCAATAATCAGTAAAATCCAGGTACAGAAAGCAGAGTCTACATGTTTCGGGCACAATGCAATTTCAGCCCTTACTCATGAAAAACCCTTGTTTTTCTTATAAATCGATTGAGAAATCTCAAATCGATGATCATCCGGAGATCTCCCGTCTTTTTGGGAACCAGGAACACTGGTGAATAAATCCCTAGGCCCCTCTCCCCTGCCGGCACCTCCTCTAGGGCTCCCTTGGAGATTATAGTCCTGAATGTAAGATTCTAGGACCACTTGTTTGGCAGACCCGAAGTTTCGTGTGGCGATGAATCTCTCTGGGGGAGAGAGATAAGATCTACCCGGTACCCCGACGAAACTATGTCCTGGACCCAGGGGTCTGCAATCAACCGGCTCCAAGAGGTCTTTGAAATGGGTAAGACGGCCCCCCACGGGAATCTGGGGGAGGGGTACGGGAAAATCTAGAGGAGACACTGCAGGGGCAGCAGGGCTTATCCAAGAGCCTCGAGGAGGCCCATAGTCAGGAGGGTTTTGCCTCCCTGGTGGGTTTGCGGGAGCGTCTCGAATATTTACGAGACGGCCCCCCCAATCTCTGCACCTAGACTGCTGCCCTGGACGACCTCCGCCTTTCTTCTCCTGTCTGGGGCGTCCCCGAAAGGGCTGCTGGGGGAGGCTCTTCCCCTTTTTATCGGAGAGCCCCTCCATTATCTTGTTCAATTCGGACCCGAATAGCCTATCAGGTTCGAAGGGGAGCCCACAAAGGTTGAACTTGGACGCGTTGTCCGCGATCCACGGTTTCAGCTAAAGTGGTCTGCGGGCAGCTGAAACTAGGGCCATAGTTTTGGCGGCCAGCTTCAGCTGCATCTGGGTGGAATCGACCAGAAAGTCCATATCCAGATTGGCTGACTTGAAGGCTGCCAGGATGTCATCTCTTGATACGCTCTGATCCACGTCCGTCTGGATTTTGTTGAGCTTGGAGCGTAAATAGGCGGCTACCTCCGTGGCCGCAATTGAAGTTGATGCGGAGGCAGCAGCCGCTGCGTAACTCCTTCTAAGGGTGCACTCTGCCCTCCGGTCTAGAGGGTCCTGCAGACTAGACCCATCGTCTGCAGGGACTAGAGTGCGCCGGGACAACTTGGCTATAGCCATGTCCACCTTGGGAACGGAACCCCACGATTCCACCAAGGGTTTAGCCATCGGGTACATCAGTTTGAATTTTCTGGTAAACACTGGACCTTTCTCAGGCTTTCTCCACTCTGTGCGCATCACAGAGAGGAGGGTCTCATCCGCTCTAAAGACACGCTGTGTCCGTCCGGCGGGATCGGAAGACTCCCCCATGTCAACATCCTGGTCCCCCGACCTGATGGACTTGAGTAACTTCTGCGTCTTTTTCTGGAGGGAAAAAGCAAGAAGTAAATTCTTCTTCCTCAGAAGAAGACCCCACAGAACAGGGTGCGACCACCTCCATGGTAGTTTGAGAGGGACCTGGTAGCCTCTCATTAAGCAGCCATACCACTCCCTTAATGGAATCATCCACGTATGTCTTTGTCCACTGGAACATTTCCTGCATCGTGGGTTCCGTGGATGCGTGCGACAACTCTCACATCTGGAGTAAGGACAGCTGTCGTCTAAGGGTGTGTTACATTCGTAACACGCCAAATGCTTCCTCTTGGCCCCAGCCTTCCGCTGATCCGGATCCTTAGGGGAAGCCATAGTCTGTAATTGGAAAGAAAAAAACAGGTCATAACACCTACAATACCTGGAGGTGGAGAAACAAGACCTTAAGGGGGGCCCACCAGCACTAGAAGAAATTAGAGCTGTGAAAAGAGGAACAACAAAACCCAAGCCAAGCAATACTGCAAGAATATCTCAAGGCACAGGGAACTCTGGAGCTAACTTGTGAAAGCGACGCAACCAGAGCACTAACTGAAAGGCTCTGGGCGCTTAAAAGGAGGAAGCCCCGCCCCCTGGGCGGGTCCTTAATCGTAATTAGCCCAGAGAGATAACAGAGCCTATAATGGCTCAGCTTGTCCTAAATGTCTCCCCAGATTAATCCTGGATCCCAGGATGTCCTTATAGGGAGACAGTTTAATAGAAATGGTGAGTTTTTAAACCTCACCGCATCGCTCCGGAAAACCGGAAGTGACGTAGCGCACCTAGTGCGCGTCACTTCCGGTAGAGAGCGCCGCACACATGCGGTCGTGGAGAGACGGACACCGCATACTGAGATGAAAGAAGAGGGGAGGAGAGACCCCCCTCCCCGACGGTACCCCGGAGACAAAAATCCCCACGATCAGGCCTAAAATAAAGGCACTGGGACCAAGAAAAGGCGATGCTTTAGCTTAAGGAAAGAAAGAGCCCCTAAGCAATCTTCAGCTCCCTGAGGGGAAGCACACGCCAGTCCACCTGTCCAGAGGACAGAAAAAAACACGGTGGGCTGGGGGGTGATCTCCTCCCTTTCAGGGAGCTGAAGATCGTTTATTGGTTCTTGGGCTCATTAAAATTCCGCCGTTCCTACCAGTCCACAGGGGCAGTTAACCCCATCTGTGCTGCTGGTAGGACGTAAGGGAAAAGTAAGTTCAAACTGCGCTATTTTAACACATATAAAAACACAAGAGACTATAATAATATATATAACAACAAAAGAGATAATACTAATGATTTTTGATGGCTTTTAATTCACGTAAGGCTTTTTTGTAAATAATCACAGGGATTAGTTTCCTTTTGGTATATTTTAACTAAAATTAAAAATAAAGGTTCATTTTTAAGATGAACAAATAGGCCAAAAACAGAACTTTATAGCTTAGGCTATTTGATTTATGATCTAGGGCCCGTCCACACAAACGTTTTTTTGCGTTCCGTATACGGGCCATTTTTTTTGTTCCATACAGGGAGTGCAGAATTATTAGGCAAATGAGTATTTTGACCACATCATCCTCTTTATGCATGTTGTCTTACTCCAAGCTGTATAGGCTCGAAAGCCTACTACCAATTAAGCATATTAGGTGATGTGCATCTCTGTAATGAGAAGGGGTGTGGTCTAATGACATCAACACCCTATATTAGGTGTGCATAATTATTAGGCAACTTCCTTTTCCTTTGGCAAAATGGGTCAAAAGAAGGACTTGGCAGGCTCAGAAAGTCAAAAATAGTGAGATATCTTGCAGAGGGATGCAGCACTCTTAAAATTGCAAAGCTTCTGAAGCGTGATCATCGAACAATCAAGCGTTTCATTCAAAATAGTCAACAGGGTCGCAAGAAGCGTGTGGAAAAACCAAAGCGCAAAATAACTGCCCATGAACTGAGAAAAGTCAAGCGTGCAGCTGCCAAGATGCCACTTGCCACCAGTTGGCCATATTTCAGAGCTGCAACATCACTGGAGTGCCCAAAAGCACAAGGTGTGCAATACTCAGAGACATGGCCAGGTAAGAAAGGCTGAAAGACGACCACCACTGAACAAGACACACAAGCTGAAACGTCAAGACTGGGCCAAGAAATATCTCAAGACTGATTATTCTAAGGTTTTATGGACTGATGAAATGAGAGTGAGTCTTGATGGGCCAGATGGATGGGCCCGTGGCTGGATTGTAAAGGGCAGAGAGCTCCAGTCCGACTCAGACGCCAGCAAGGTGGAGGTGGAGTACTGGTTTTGGGCTGGTATCATCAAAGATGAGCTTGTGGGGCCTTTTCGGGTTGAGGATGGAGTCAAGCTCAACTCCCAGTCCTACTGCCAGTTTCTGGAAGACACCTTCTTCAAGCAGTGGTACAGGAAGAAGTCTGCATCCTTCAAGAAAAACATGATTTTCATGCAGGACAATGCTCCATCACACGCGTCCAAGTACTCCACAGCGTGGCTGGCAAGAAAGGGTATAAAAGAAGAAAATCTAATGACATGGCCTCCTTGTTCATCTGATCTGAACCCCATTGAGAACCTGTGGTCCATCATCAAATGTGAGATTTATAAGGAGGGAAAACAGTACACATCTCTGAACAGTGTCTGGGAGGCTGTGGTTGCTGCTGCACGCAATGTTGATGGTGAACAGATCAAAACACTGACAGAATCCATGGATGGCAGGCTTTTGAGTGTCCTTGCAAAGAAAGGTGGCTATATTGGTCACTGATTTGTTTTTGTTTTGTTTTTGAATGTCAGAAATGTATATTTGTGAATGTTGAGATGTTATATTGGTTTCACTGGTAAAAATAAATAATTGAAATGGGTATATATTAGTTTTTTGTTAAGTTGCCTAATAATTATGCACAGTAATAGTCACCTGCACACACAGATATCCCCCTAAAATAGCTAAAACTAAAAACAAACTAAAAACTACTTCCAAAAATATTCAGCTTTGATATTAATGAGTTTTTTGGGTTCATTGAGAACATGGTTGTTGTTCAATAATAAAATTAATCCTCAAAAATACAACTTGCCTAATAATTCTGCACTCCCTGTATATGGAGCCATTCATTTCAATGTTGCCGCAAAAAAAACGGAATGTACTCCGTATGCATTCCGTTTCCGTATTTCCATTTTTCCGTTCTGTTCCAAGATAGAACATGTCCTATTATTGCCCGAAAATACATTCCGTGGCTCCATTCAAGTCAATTGGTCCGCAAAAAAAAGGAACACATACGGAATGTATTCCGTATGTCTTCCGTATCCGTTCCGTTTTTGCGGAACCATCAATTGAAAATTTTATGCCCAGCCCAATTTTTTCTATCTAAATACTGTATAATGTAAATGACATACGGAAAAACGGAATGGAACCGGAAACACTACTGAAAAAAAAAAAAAAGAAAAACAGATCCGTTAAAAATGGCCTGCAAAACACTGAAAAAGCCATACGGTCGTGTGAACAAGCCCTTAGGAATAGGTTTCTGGGACAAAAAGGGTCATTATTTAGAAATATCAGTGAAAGACTGACACCATCAAGCTGTTTACCTGATAGACCGTTCAGTTGCCCATAGCAACTGCCAGGCCTATAATAACAATGTAACCACCAAGCTTTGAGCAGAATGGTGACTGTAACCACTAATAAGTAGAGTTGAGCGAACACCTGGATGTTCGGGTTCGAGAAGTTCGGCCGAACTTCCCGGAAATGTCGGGTTCGGGATCCGAACCCGACCCGAACTTCGTCCCGAACCCGAACCCCATTGAAGTCAATGGGGACCTGAACTTTTCGGCACTAAAAAGGCTGTAAAACAGCCCAGGAAAGAGCTAGAGGGCTGCAAAAGGCAGCAACATGTAGGGTAAATCCCCTGCAAACAAATGTGGATAGGGAAATGAATTAAAATAAAAATAAAAAAAATAAAAATTAACCAATATCAATTGGACAGAGGTCCCATAGAAGAGAATCTGGCTTCACGTCAGCAGAGAATCAGTCTCTTCATGCCAAAGCAGAGAATCTGGCTTCATGTCAGCAGAGAATCAGTCTTCATGTCATAGCAGAGAATCAGGCTTCACGTCACCCACCATTGGAACAGGCCACTGTCACATATTTAGGCCCCGGCACCCAGGCAGAGGAGAGAGGTCCCGTAACAGAGAATCTGGCTTCATGTCTGCACAGAATCAGTCTTCATGACATAGCAGAGAATCAGGCTTCACGTCACCCACCACTGGAACAGGCCACTGTCACATATTTAGGCCCCGGCACCCAGACAGAGGAGAGAGGTCCCGTAACAGAGAATCTGGCTTCATTGTCAGCACAGAATCAGTCTTCATGTCATAGCAGAGAATCAGGCTTCACGTCACCCACCACTGGAACAGGCCACTGTCACATATTTAGGCCCCGGCACCCAGACAGAGGAGAGAGGTCCCGTAGCAGAGAATCTGGCTTCATGTCAGCACAGAATCAGTCTTCATGTCATAGCAGAGAATTAGGCTTCACGTCACCCACCACTGGAACAGGCCACTGTCACATATTTAGGCCCAGGCACCCAGACAGAGGAGAGGTTCATTCAACTTTGGGTTGCCCCGCAATATAATGGTAAAATGAAAATAAAAATAGGATTAAATGAGGAAGTGCCCTGGTGTACAATAATACACTGCTCAAAAAAATAAAGGGAACACTTAAACAACACAATGTAACTCAAAGTCAATTACACTTCTGTGAAATCAAACTGTCCACTTAGGAAGCAACACTGAGTGAAAATCAATTTCACATGCTGTTGTGCAAATGGGATAGACAACAGGTGGAAATTATAGGCAATTAGCAAGACACCCCCAATAAAGGAATGGTTCTGCAGGTGGTGATCACAGACCACTTCTCAGTTCCTATGCTTCCTGGCTGATGTTTTGGTCACTTTTGAATGCTGGCGGTGCTTTCACTCTAGTGGTAGCATGAGACGGAGTCTACAACCCACACAAGTGGCTCAGGTAGTGCAGCTTATCCAGGATGGCACATCATGCGAGCTGTGGCAAGAAGGTTTTGCTGTGTCTGTCAGCGTAGTGTCCAGAGCATGGAGGCGCTACCAGGAGACAGGCCAGTACATCAGGAGACGTGGAGGAGGCCGTAGGAGGGCAACAACCCAGCAGCAGGAATGCTACCTCCGCCTTTGTGCAAGGAGGAACAGGAGGAGCACTGCCAGAGCCCTGCAAAATGATCTCCAGCAGGCCACAAATGTCCATGTGTCTGCTCAAAACGGTCAGAAACAGACTCCATGAGGGTGATATGAGGCCCGACGTCCACAGGTGGGGGTTGGGCTTACAGCCCAACACCAAGATTGGCAATATCACCACTGGCGCCTGTGCTCTCACAGATGAAAGCAGGTTCACACTGAGCACATGTGACAGACGTGACAGAGTCTGGAGACGCCGTGGAGAACGTTCTGCTGCCTGCAACATCCTCCAGCAATGCCAGCATGACCGTTTTGGCATTGGGGTCAGTAATGGTGTGGGGTGGCATTTCTTTGGAGGGCCGCACAGCCTCCATGTGCTCGCCAGAGGTAGCCTGACTGCCATTAGGTACCGAGATGAGATCCTCAGACCCCTTGTGAGACCATATGCTGGTGCGTTTGGCCCTGGGTTCCTCCTAATGCAAGACAATGCTAGACCTCATGTGGCTGGAGTGTGTCAGCAGTTCCTGCAAGATGAAGGCATTGATGCTATGGACTGGCCCGCCCGTTCCCCAGACCTGAATCCAATTGAGCACATCTGGGAAATCATGTCTCGCTCTATCCACCAACGTCACGTTGCACCACAGACTGTCCAGGAGTTGGCAGATGCTTTAGTCCAGGTCTGGGAGGAGATCCCTCAGGAGACCGTCTCCGCCACCTCATCATGAGCATGCACAGCGTTGTAGGGAGGTCATACAGGCACGTGGAGGCCACACACACTACTGAGCCTCATTTTGACTTGTTTTAAGGACATTACATCAAAGTTGGATAAGCCTGTAGTGTGTTTTTCCACTTTTAATTTTGAGTGTGACTCCAAATCCAGACCTCCATGGGTTAAAAAAATTTGATTTCCATTTTTTTATTTTTGTGTGATTTTGTTGTCAGCACATTCAACTATGTAAAGAACAAAGTATTTCAGAAGAATATTTAATTAACTCAGATCTAGGATGTGTTATTTTTGTGTTCCCTTTATTTTTTTGAGCAGTGTATATTGTTAAGGGGAGGTAGTTAATGTCTAATCTGCACAAGGGATGGACAGGTCCTGTGGGATCCATGCCTGGTTCATTTTTATGAACGTCAGCTTGTCCACATTGGCTGTAGACAGGCAGCTGCGTTTGTCTGTAATGACGCCCCCTGCCGTGCTGAATACACATTCAGACAAAACGCTGGCCGCCGGGCAGGCCAGCACCTCCAAGGCATAAAAGGCTAGCTCTGGCCACGTGGACAATTTGGAGACCCAGAAGTTGAATGGGGCCGAACCATCAGTCAATACGTGGAGGGGTGTGCACAGGTACTGTTCCACCATGTTAGTGAAATGTTGCCTCCTGCTAACACGTTCCGTATCAGGTGGTGGTGCAGTTAGCTGTGGCGTGGTGACAAAACTTTTACACATCTCTGCCATGCTAACCCTGCCCTCAGAGGAGCTGGCCGTGACACAGCTGCGTTGGCGACCTCTTGCTCCTCCTCTGCCTTCGCCTTGGGCTTCCACTGGTTCCTCTGTGACATTTGGGAATGCTCTCAGTAGTGCGTCTACCAACGTGCGCTTGTACTCGCGCATCTTCCTATCACGCTCCAGTGTAGGAAGTAAGGTGGGCACATTGTCTTTGTACCGGGGATCCAGCAGGGTGGCAACCCAGTAGTCCGCACACGTTAAAATGTGGGCAACTCTGCTGTCGTTGCTCAGGCACTGCAGCATGCAGTCGCTCATGTGTGCCAGGCTGCCCAGAGGTAAGGACAAGCTGTCCTCTGTGGGAGGCGTATCGTCATCATCCTGTGTTTCCCCCCAGCCACGCACCAGTGATGGGCCCGAGCTGCTTTGGGTGCCACCCCGCTGTGAACATGCTTCATCCTCATCCTCCTCCTCCACCTCCTCCTCATCCTCGTCCTCGTCCTCCTCGTCCTCCAGTAGTGGGCCCTGTCTGGCCACATTTGTACCTGGCCTCTGCTGTTGCAAAAAACCTCCCTCTGAGTCACTTCGAAGAGACTGGCCTGAAAGTGCTAAAAATGACCCCTCTTCCTCCTTTTCCTCCTAGGCCACCTCCTCTTCCATCATCGCCCTAAGTGTTTTCTCAAGGAGACATAGAAGTGGTATTGTAACGCTGATAACGGCGTCATCGCCACTGGCCATGTTGGTGGAGTACTCGAAACAGCGCAACAGGGCACACAGGTCTCGCATGGAGGCCCAGTCATTGGTGGTGAAGGGGGGCTGATCCGCAGTGCGACTGACCCGTGCGTGCTGCAGCTGAAACTCCACTACTGCTGCTCGCACAGTCTGTCCAGCATGTGCAAGGTGGAGTTCCACCTGGTGGGCACGTCGCATATGAGGCGGTGAGCGGGCAGGCCGAAGTTACGCTGTAGCGCAGACAGGCGAGCAGCGGCAGGGTGTGAACGCCGGAAGCGCGAACAGACGGCCCGCACTTTATGCAGCAGCTCTGACATGTCGGGGTAGTTGTGAATGAACTTCTGCACCACCAAATTCAGCACATGCGCCAGGCAAGGATGTGCGTCAAACCCGGCTAGTCCCAGAGCTGCAACGAGATTTTGCCCATTATCGCACACCACCAGGCCGGGCTTGAGGCTCACCGGCAGCAACCACTCGTCGGTCTGTTGTTCTATACCCCGCCACAACTCCTGTGCAGTGTGGGGCCTGTCCCCCAAACATATGAGTTTCAGAACGGCCTGCTGACGTTTGCCCCGGGCTGTGCTGAAGTTGGTGGTGAAGGTGTGTGGCTGACTGGATGAGCAGGTGGAAGAAGAGGAGGAGGAAGCTGAGTAGGAGGAGAAGGAGACAGGAGGCAAAGAATGTTGTCCTGCGATCCTTGGCGGCGGAAGGACGTGCGCCAAACAGCTCTCCGCCTGGGGCCCAGCCGCCACTACATTTACCCAGTGTGCAGTTAGGGAGATATAGCGTCCCTGGCCGTGCTTACTGGTCCACGTATCTGTGGTTAGGTGGACCTTGCCACAGATGGCGTTGCGAAGTGCACACTTGATTTTATCGGATACTTGGTTGTGCAGGGAAGGCACGGCTCTCTTGGAGAAGTAGTGCCGGCTGGAACAACATACTGTGGGACAGCAAGCGACATGAGCTGTTTGAAGCTGTCTGTGTCCACCAGCCTAAATGACAGCATTTCATAGGCCAGTAGTTTAGAAATGCTGGCATTTAGGCCAGGGATCGAGGGTGGCTAGGTGGGAATTTACGCTTTCTCTCAAATGTTTGTGAGATGGAGAGCTGAACGCTGCCGTGTGACATGGTTGAGATGCTTGGTGACGCAGGTGGTGGTGTTGGTGGTACATCCCATGTTTGCTGGGCGGCAGGTGCCAACGTTCCTCCAGAGGCGGAGGAAGAGGCCGAGGCGGCGGCAGCAGCAGAAGAGGCCGAGGCGGCAGCAGCAGAAGAGGTAGCAGGGGGAGCCTGAGTGACTTGTTTTTAAGGTGTTTACTCCACTGCAGTTTATGCTTTGCATGCAGGTGCCTGGTCATGCAGGTTGTGCTAAGATTCAGAACGTTAATGCCTCGCTTCAGGCTCTGATGGCACAGCGTGCAAACCACTCGGGTCTTGTCGTCAGAACATTGTTTGAAGAAGTGCCATGCCAGGGAACTCCTTGAAGCTGCCTTTGGGGTGCTCGGTCCCAGATGGCGGTGGTCAGTAGCAGGCGGAGTCTCTTGGCGGCGGGTATTCTGCTTTTGCCCACTGCTCCCTCTTTGTCTTTTGCTACGCTGTTGGCTCGGTCTCACCACTGCCTCTTCCTCCGAACTGTGAAAGTCAGTGGCACGACCTTCATTCCATGTGGGGTCTAGGACCTCATCGTCCCCTGAATCGTCTTCCACCCAGTCTTGATCCCTGACCTCCTGTTCAGTCTGCACACTGCAGAAAGACGCAGCAGTTGGCACCTGTGTTTCATCATCATCAGAGACGTGCTGAGGTGGTATTCCCATGTCCTCATCATCAGGAAACATAAGTGGTTGTGCGTTAGTGCATTCTATCTCTTCCACCCCTGGGGAAGGGCTAGGTGGATGCCCTTGGGAAACCCTGCCAGCAGAGTCTTCAAACAGCATAAGAGACTGCTGCATAACTTGAGGCTCAGACAGTTTCCCTGATATGCATGGGGGTGATGTGACAGACTGATGGGCTTGGTTTTCATTTGCCATCTGTGCGCTTTCTGCAGAAGACTGGGTGGGAGATAATGTGAACGTGCTGGATGCACTGTCGGCCACCCAATTGACTAATGCCTGTACCTGCTCAGGCCTTACCATCCTTAGAACAGCATTGGGCCCCACCAAATATGGCTGTAAATTCTGGTGGCTACTGGGACCTGAGATAGTTGGTACACTAGGACGTGTGGCTGTGGCAGAACGGCCACGTCCTCTCCCAGCACCAGAGGGTCCACTCACACCACCACGACCATGTCCACGTCCGCGTCCCTTACTAGATGTTTTCCTCATTGTTACCGTTCACCACAATAAGAAAAATATTATTCGGGCCAATGTATTGAATTCCAATTCAGGCCTTTTTTTACAGACACCTAACACTATCTGGCTATCTATTTAGGTACCGTATTACACTAATACAGGCACACCAGTAATGACAGATTTAGCTGAATATAAATGTGAGGCCTATTTTTCAGGCGCTGGGTGACAAGTATACGTTTAATCACAGAATTAGACTTGGATCTGCACTGTAGCGTGTGTGTTAAGTTTTTCAGAATGACCCTATCAGCACCTTGAATCTAATATACCCTTTTAGGGATAGATTTAAAGTAGGCCTGATACAGCAGAAACCACTAATTTTGAGAATTGCAAATTTGGGAATTGTTTTTCAACCCAGAACAAAAACTGTGCTTTGACGGTCACAAACAATAACTTGACCAGCTAAAACAGTACAGATTTGGTTAAATATAAATGTGAGGCCTATTTTTTAGGCGCTGGGTGACAGGTATACGTTTAATCACAGAATTAGACTTGGATCTGCACTGTAGCGTGTGTGTTAAGTTTTTCAGAATGACCCTATCAGCACCTTGAATCTAATATACCCTTTTAGGGATAGATTTAAAGTAGGCCTGATACAGCAGAAACCACTAATTTTGAGAATTGCAAATTTGGGAATTGTTTTTTAACCCAGAACAAAAACTGTGCTTTGACGGTCACAAACAATAACTTGACCAGCTAAAACAGTACAGATTTGGTTGAATATAAATGTGAGGCCTATTTTTTAGGCGCTGGGTGACAGGCTCAACTTGCCCCTGATGTAGTATATGTCCAAAAAATAACCACACTATTGATGGTTAAATGCACTTGGGTGACACAAGCTCAGCTTGCCCCTAATGTAGTATATGGCCAAAAAATAACCACACTATTGATGGTTAAATGCACTTGATGACAGCTTGACCCTGATGTAGGATATAGCAAAAAATAACCACACTACTGATGGTTAAATGTTCTTGGTGGTAGCTTGTGCTGGTGCACCACAAGCCGCAAAATGGCCGCCAATCACCCCAGAAAAAAGTGATATAAAAACGCTCTGGGCAGCCTAAAAAAAGTGAGCAATTGAATATCAGCACTTCAATGATCCACAGCTGTAGATCAATCACTGAATGAAGTCTTTTGGAGGAGTTAATCTGCCTAATCTCGCTCTAATGTCGCAGCTGCAACCTCTCCCTACGCTTGTATCAGCAGAGTGACGTGCAGCGCTACGTGACCCAAGCTTATATAGAGGCTGGGTCACATGCTGAACTGGCCAATCACAGCCATGCCAATAGTAGGCATGGCTGTGATGGCCTCTTGGGGCAAGTAGTATGATGCTTGTTGATTGGCTGCTTTGCAGCCTTTCAAAAAGCGCCAAGTAAGCGCCGAACACCGAACCCGAGCCCGGACTTTTACGAAAATGTTCGGGTTCGGGTCCGTGTCACGGACACCCCAAAATTCGGTACGAACCCGAACTATACAGTTCGGGTTCGCTCATCCCTACTAATAAGCACTGCGCCTCCTGCTTGGGTAAAGTCAAGATACTCACGTGTGGTCCCAGGATAGGATTGAAGGTCACACATAAAACTGACCACACCATGCTGTTAGTCTGTTCATTTACATGGTGCAGTCTGAAAGGGGATAAGTAAGAGCCAATGTTCCAGCTACTCGGTGCATCTGGACCAGTGGCTGTCAGTAACAGAGCAAACATGCTCCCCCGAAGGAGGAAACCTTGCGATCGTGGGGGACCATAAATATATGGCAGTTATCCGAACTGGAGTATATTGACAAAGTGCGGTCAGGAAGGGTTTAACGGCCTCTGCAGTAAGGCACATTGACTGTCAGTAAAGGGTTAACTCTTCAGAACACTGCCACCAACATTAGTCATATACACCTGTGACATCACAAGCATGTGTGTCATAAGGGAAGAACTCTTGTAAAAGGCTGGCGAGCGGCCATATTTGGTGCCGTACTTGATGGCCTGAGGACCTTGAGCTTGACTACCCCCGCCCACCGCACCTTGACGAAATTTGGAGGTTCTAGCAGGAAGCCCATCGCCCAATGGGAGGAAAGGGACATCCGCCTAGCCAACCAGATCAGCCCGGCTGCTGCAACTCCCCCCTTTACTATTTATGTGGCAGCCACATAGTGGCATTACCCTCTAAGCCCAAGGGAAGGGCAGCCCTCCAGCCATGGTTCCCTAGAGCAGCGGTCCCCAACCGCCGGGCTGCGGCCCAGGACCGGGCCGAGGAGGATTGTTACCCGGGCCGCGGCGATCAGGGCAGTCTTTAACTCTGTACTAATGAAGCGCTTCCATTTTGGAAGCGCTTCCATAGTACAGAAGGACCAGGGAGCGGTGAAGGATCTGTACTCACCGCTTCCTGGTCCTCGGCTCGGCTATCGGCTGTGCAGGGCTGCGCACAGCGTGAGGTCGCTCTGTGACCTCACGCTGTGCGCCGCTATACACAGCCAGCCGACAGCAGAATGAAGAGGATCGCGATGGTGACCAGGAGCAGGAGAGGTAAGTGTTTTTTTTATTTTATTTTATTTGATTTG
The DNA here is from genome assembly GCF_905171765.1 of Bufo bufo. Taxonomy (NCBI): domain Eukaryota; kingdom Metazoa; phylum Chordata; class Amphibia; order Anura; family Bufonidae; genus Bufo; species Bufo bufo. The sequence continues at coordinate 131,087,068 of NC_053396.1, forward strand.
CACTGATGGCTGACCTGGGGGACATGGGGCTGACCTGGGGGGCTTATGGGCTGGCTGACCTGGGGTGCTTATGGGCTGGCTGACATGGGGGGCTTATGGGCTGGCTGACATGGGGGGCTTATGGGCTGGCTGACATGGGGGGCTTATGGGCTGGCTGACATGGGGGGCTTATGGGCTGGCTGACATGGGGGGCTTATGAGCTGGCTGACATGGGGGGCTTATGGGCTGGCTGACATGGGGGGCTTATGGGCTGGCTGACATGGGGGGGCTTATGGGCTGGCTGACATGGGGGCTTATGGGCTGGCTGACATGGGGGGCTTATGGGCTGGCTGACATGGGGGGCTTATGGGCTGGCTGACATGGGGGGCTTATGGGCTAGCTGACATGAGGAGCTAATGGGGGGGGGGCTTATGGCTGACATGTGGGGCTAATGGGGGGCTTATGGCTGACATGAAGGGCTAATGGGGACTTATGGCTGACATGAGGGGCTAATGGGGGCTTATGGCTGACATGAGGGGCTAATGGGGGCTTATGGCTGACATGAGGAGCTAATAGAGGCTTATGGCTGACATGAGGGGCTAATGGGGGCTAATGGCTGACATGAGGGGCTAATGGCTGACATGAAGGGCTAATGGGGGGCTTATGGCTGACATGAAGGGCTAATGGGGGCTTATGGCTGACATGAGGGGCTAATGGGGGGCTTATGGCTGACATGAGGGGCTAATGGGGGGCTTATGGCTGACATTGGGGGGTTTATGGCTGACATTGGGGGGGGGGGTGTATGGCTGACATTGTAGGCTGATAGATGGCTAAAGGTTTCGTGGTTGATCTGAGCCATTGGGGGTCTAATCTGAGGTCTGATTAACATTGGGGGTCTGATTGCTGGTCTGACCTGAGGTGTAATGAAAAATATTTTTTTCTTATTGTTCTCCTCTAAAACCTAGGTGCATCTTATAGGGCGAAAAATACGGTACAGTGCAGCAGAGACCAGTGCAGCAGAGACCAGTGCAGCAGAGACCAGTGCAGCAGAGACCATAGTCAGTTTATATAGTCATTATATAGTGTTATATATTTTAATATGCACCTTTGTGTTTTGTTATGCGTGTGAATCAGTCGGTCCCGCCCACCCCCTAAGCCCCACCCCTGAACTCCGCCCCCTTCCCCCCCCCCAACCGGTCCTTGGGAAAATTGTCTTGCATGAAACCGGTCCTTGGTGCAAAAAAGGTTGGGGACCACTGCCCTAGAGGTTTCCTCCACAGGGGGTTTTCCTCTCCTGAGTGCTGGAGGGTGACTCTCCGTGAGTCGGGGGTGTGCCATTTTTAACATTTTAAATAAACAATTTGGCCATTTATTCACCATTTAATGTGTTCTGTGTCTTTATTCTGTGTCTTTATTGTGCGTTCTTTGGTTTCAGGGGTGTGTGCATGATTTTCTCAGGGAGGAGGTTAAAGGAGTATTCCAATCTGGGACAAATATGGTATATATTGATAGGATGTGCCATAAATGACCGATAGGTACGAGTCCCACCTTTGGGACCTGCTCATATGTCCAGAACAGGGGTCCGAAGTAAAATAAGAGCATATTGCGCATGCGTGGCATCCTCTCCATTCATTGCTATGGGAGTTCCAAAAATGGCAAGTATGCTCACATGTTTTAGGACGTCTCATAGCTGCGAATGGAGAACAAGCAGCCCAAGCGCGGCCACCCCTCCATTTACCACTATGGGACTCCTGAAAATAGCCAAACCAGCACTCAGCTATTTTCAGAAGTTGCATAGCAGTGAATGAAGGGTGGCCGCACATGCTTGACTTGCTGTCTGTACACTTTGGGGGTATCATCCTATGGATATGTAATAAATGCCCCAAATGGAAATACCCCTTAAAATGAAATTCATTATGAAATGAGAACAGTCGCTGGTGACGCCGAGGGTCCAGGTGAATGCTGTGGGGTAAATTGATCAATCATCTACACCAGTTTTATGGCGTTGGAAAGTTGCAAATTTAGGCGCATGTCCCATTTTGTACCTACATTGGAACAATGCCTTGTCTAAATATATAAATTTGTATTAGGCCTCATGCACACGACAGTGTTTTTTCACTGTCAGTGATTTGGCTTTAGTGGTCCGTGTCCGATTTTATTTCAGTTGTGTTTCCTTGTGTCTTCCTTTTTTTTTGTCTGACAGGGGAAAAAAAAGGAAGGTTAAGGCCTCATGCACACAACAGTATTTTTTCACGGTCCGCAAAATGGGGTTCCGTTGTTCCATGATCCGTTTCCGTTTTTGTTTTCTTGTGTCTTCCTTGATTTTTGGAGTATCACCAGACATGAAAAGTGAAAAAAAAATCTAAGTCAAGTTTGCCTTGAAAATGATAGGAAAAAAACGGACACGGATCACGGACGCGGATGACAATCTTGTGTGCCTCCGTGTTTTTTCACGGACCCATTGACTTGAATGGGTCCGCGAACCGTTGTCCGTGAAAAAAATAGGACAGGTCATATTTTTTTGACGGACTGGAAACACAGATCACGGACGCGGATGACAAACGGTGCATTATCCGAGTTTTCAACGGACCCATTGAAAGTCAATGGGTCCGCAGAAAATCCCGAAAAACGGAACAACGGACACGGAACACAACAACGGTCGTGTGCATGAGGCCTTATACTGAATATGTAATTGTAACGGAACGCCTAGCACCCCGACCGGGTACCTCCGTCGATAGATGCTCCTAGTGCTTCCAGAAGACTCCAAGCACTCCACTTGACACCGTCAGCACTGCAGACCCCACGAACCGCCAAAGCTTGTTGGAGGTCTCGCCGTCTCCTACCCACCCTGAACCTACGACAAGGCTCCAGGCTCCAGTGGGTGAACCTCTCCTAAATCCAGAGACAGGAACCAGGAGCAAGCTCTTACAAGAGCTTATACTCAGGGGAGTATTGTAATATAGCAATCCCCAAGAGTGTAGTTTTTCCATACCCAAACATGAGCCAAGACTTCATGAAGGTATAAAACAGGAACTCCTTTATTGAGGGCTACCCGCCCGTATTTATGCAGGTCCCCATCTGGTGGACACGCCCCTAGTGGACCAGAAGGAAGACTGCGACACAGGACAGATATGAAGAAACTTAGGATACACAGACACAACACATCCCTACAATGCATCATGGTTTCCTCCTCTCTGCCCTGGAGACACCCGAGGAGCAATCCAATTATCTCTCAAGACAAAGGGAAATCGCCAATACACATGTGGAGACAACCGGACAGAAATCACCACCCAAACACACAATGTCACATCCCCACAGCAAACACAGACATTTAACATATTCCCAGATAGGTCAAGTCTGAGTGCATATCATTAGGTGAATGGCACTCAGAATACACAAATACAATACAATTAGCTATCTGGGTACCCTCACATAACAAAATACAATTGCAAAGACAGATTTAAGCTGTTCGGCCGGTCTGTCTGCTCCTTTAAAGTTAGTATGGGCCATAATCCTGAGGCAAGAGGCTGGTAGCCAGGCCTCTCCAAAACTCAGTGGCGAGGTTGGTTTCGCCACAGTAATATTAGGGGATTACATAGAATAAATAATAACATAGGCGTACCCCCCTTGACAGTAAGACTGCCTTCATTGCCCATGGCAACCAATCAGAAAGTAGCTTTAAATTTTTTAAAGCAGTTAAAGAACTAAAAGCCGAGCTCTGATTGGTTGCTAGGGGCAGCCAAGACAGTCCTTGGTAAATGAAGCCTAAGATGTACAGGGTCAGTATCATCACAGTACAGCAATAACTCCACAAGTCGCAGTCCCAGTGCCCTCATTGTGCCCCTTTACCATAAGTGCCAGATTGAGCCCTCATACATTTAGTCAAGTGTCTGAGATTGCCCTCATAACTGCCAACCATAGTTAGTGCCAACCACACCATTCCTACAGATAGTGAGCGACAGTGATAGTGAGCGACAACACCATATAAGTGCCAACCAATGCCCCCATAAGTTTCATCTGCTGTTTCTGTAACTGGCAGCCATAGCTCCCTAACTGACCCCCACAGGTGTTATCCACAGTGATGCCAGAGGTGATAGCCCCAGTGCTCCCATATCTGCTAGCCAATGTGCCCCAATAACTGCCAGCCACTGTACCTCCATAATTGAAAGCCACTGTGCTCCCAAATCGCCTGCCACTGTGTCTCCATAAGTGAAATCCACACTGCCCCTACCACTACCAGCAATATTGCTAACATAGGAGCTATCCACACTGATGCCAATGGTGACCACCATGGTGTCCATACAAATGCCATCCACAGTGCCCCCATAAGTGCTAGTCACTATGCCCATCTAACAGAGCAACCACAGTGCTACCATAAGAGACCATCATTGGCAGTCCCATATTAGTGCCAGTCAATGCCCCAAGACATTTTCATCCACTGCCTCCATAACTGCTTGCCATATTTTTTTTGTTCCTCCACAAGTGCCAGCCACCCATCATTACAAATGCCAGTCTCACTACAAAAGCCTTTTATAAGTTTCTACCATATTCATAGTTGTGCCATAATTGACAGCCGCTGTGTCCCACAAGTGCTATAGCCTCCTCCAGAACAGTCTTTAATTCCTTCACTACCGAGCCACTTTTCACCGTAAATCCCAGGCCGATTTTGCAAATCTGACATGTGTCACTTTATGTGGTAATAACTTTGGAACGCTTTTACTTATCCAAGCAATTCTGAGATAGTTTTTTTGTGACACATTGTACTTCATGATAGTGGTAAATTTCAGTCAATATTTTTCATTTTTATTTTACACAAAATACCAAATTTCCCCAAAAATTTAAAAAGTTTGCAAATTTCCAAATTTCTATTTCTCTGCTTTTAAAACAGATAGTAATACCTCATATAATAGTTACTACTTTACATTTCCCATATGTCTACTTTATGTTTGGATAATTTTGTGAATGTCATTTTCTTTTTTGGGGACGTTAGAAGGCTTAGAAGTTTATAAATCTTGAAATTTTTTCTGAAAATTTCCAAAACCCACTTTTTATGGACCAGTTCACGCGACAATACCAAATATACAACTTTTTTGGGTTGTTTGTTTCAGTTTTACATAATAAAGCATTTTTGAAAAAAAAATGTAATTTCTCTATATTCTGAAAGCCATAGATTTTTTTTTTTTTGGGCGACTGTCTTATGTAGGGGCTAATTTTTTTGGTATGAGATGATGGTTTAATTGGTACTATTTTAGGGTGCATATTACTTTTTGATCGCTTGTATTACACTTTTTGTGCTGTAAGGTGACTAAAATATAGGGCAGGTGATTACGGATGTGGCAATACCTAATATGTCTACTTTTTTTTTATCTTTAACACAGTAAAAGCATTTTTGAAACAAAAAAAATCATGTTTTAGTGTCTCCATAGTCTAAGAGCCATAGTTTTTTTTTATTTTTAGGGCGTTTGTCTTAGTAGGGGATCATTTTTTGTGGGATGAGGTGACAGTTAGATTGGTACTATTTTGTGGGGCATAAGTTTTTTTGATCGCTTATTGTTGCAGGTTCAAGTTCTGGTTACATACGAGAGCTTATGTAGCGACTTCAAATATGAAATACTAATTCGGCTCACTGAAAGTAACATTCTAAAACTGATACAGCTGTTGCAAACAAGGTTAATCTTGGTCAATACCCTCTCCCTGAAACCAGATAGTAAGAAATAGTGAATAAAGTGATAAATGATAAAGAACTAGGATAGTGTGAAAAATAACATATCCTATTGCTATTATATAAAAGTAAGCTCAAACTGCGCTATATGTAACACATATAGAAAAACAAAGAGACTATAATAATATATATAACAACAAAAGAGATAATACTAATGCTTTTTGATGGCTTTTAATTCACATAAGGCTTTTTTGTAAATAATCACAGGGATTAGTTTTCCTTTTGGTATATTTTAACTAAAATTAAAATAAAGGTTAATATTTAAAGATTAACAAATAGGCCAAAAACAGAACTTTATAGCTTAGGCTATTTGATTTATGATCTAGGGCTCGTCCACACAAACATTTTTATTGCGTTCCGTATACGGGCCGTTTTTTTAGTTCCGTATATGGAGCCATTCATTTCAATGTTGCCGCAAAAAAAACGGAATGTACTCTGTATGCATTCCGTTTCTGTATTTCCATTTTTCCGTTCCGTTCCAAGATAGAACATGTCCTATTATTGCCCGAAAATACATTCCGTGGCTCCATTCAAGTCAATTGGTCCGCAAAAAAAAAAACGGAACACATACGGAATGTATTCCGCATGTCTTCCATATCCGTTCCGTTTTTGCGGAACCATCTATTGAAAATGTTATGCCCAGCCCAATTTTTTCTATCTAATTACTGTATACTGTAAATGACATACGGAAAAACGGAATGGAACCGGAAACACTACTGAAAAAAAAAAAAAGAAAAACAGATCCGTTAAAAATGGCCTGCAAAACACTGAAAAAGCCATACGGTCGTGTGAACAAGCCCTTAGGAATAGGTTTCTGGGACAAAAAGGGTCATTATTTAGAAATATCAGTGAAAGACTGACACCATCAAGCTGTTTACCTGATAGACCGTTCAGTTGCCCATAGCAACTGCCAGGCCTATAATAACAATGTAACCACCAAGCTTTGAGCAGAATGGTGACTGTAACCACTAATAAGCACTGCGCCTCCTGCTTGGGTAAAGTCAAGATGCAAGTGTCTATTTCATGGCTGCGTCGTACTCAAGTGTGGTCCCAGGATAGGATTGAAGGTCACACATAAAACTGACCACACCATGCTGTTAGTCTGTTCATTTACATGGTGCAGTCTGAAAGGGGATAAGTAAGAGCCAATGTTCCAGCTACTCGGTGCATCTGGACCAGTGGCTGTCAGTAACAGAGCAAACATGCTCCCCCGAAGCAGGAAACCTTGCGATCGTGGGGGACCATAAATATATGGCAGTTATCCGAACTGGAGTATATTGACAAAGTGCGGTCAGGAAGGGTTTAACGGCCTCTGCAGTAAGGCACATTGACTGTCAGTAAAGGGTTAACTCTTCAGAACACTGCCACCAACATTAGTCATAAACACCTGTGACATCACAAGCATGTGTGTCATAAGGGAAGAACTCTTGTAAAAGGCTGGCGAGCGGCTATATTTGGTGCCGTACTTGATGGCCTGAGGACCTTGAGCTTGACTACCCCCGCCCACCGCACCTTGACGAAATTTGGAGGTTCTAGCAGGAAGCCCATCGCCCAATGGGAGGAAAGGGACATCCGCCTAGCCAACCAGATCAGCCCGGCTGCTGCAACTCCCCCCTTTACTATTTATGTGGCAGCCACATAGTGGCATTACCCTCTAAGCCCAAGGGAAGGGCAGCCCTCCAGCCATGGTTCCCTAGAGGTTTCCTCCACAGGGGGTTTTCCTCTCCTGAGTGCTGGAGGGTGACTCTCCGTGAGTCGGGGGTGTGCCATTTTTAACATTTTAAATAAACAATTTGGCCATTTATTCACCATTTAATGTGTTCTGTGTCTTTATTCTGTGTCTTTATTGTGCGTTCTTTGGTTTCAGGGGTGTGTGCATGATTTTCTCAGGGAGAAGGTTAAAGGAGTATTCCAATCTGGGACAAATATGGTATATATTGATAGGATGTGCCATAAATGACCGATAGGTACGAGTCCCACCTTTGGGACCTGCTCATATGTCCAGAACAGGGGTCCGAAGTAAAAGAAGAGCACATTGCGCATGCGTGGCATCCTCTCCATTCATTGCTATGGGAGTTCCAAAAATGGCAAGTATGCTCACATGTTTTAGGACGTCTCACAGCTGCGAATGGAGAACAAGCAGCACAAGCGCGGCCACCCCTCCATTTACCACTATGGGACTCCTGAAAATAGCCAAACCAGCACTCAGCTATTTTCGGAAGTTGCATAGCAGTGAAAGAAGGGTGGCCGCACACGCTTGACTTGCTGTCTGTACACTTTGGGGGTATCTTCCTATGGATATGTAATAAATGCCCCAAATGGAAATACCCCTTAAAATGAAATTCATTATGAAATGAGAACAGTCGTGGTGACGCCGAGGGTCCAGGTGAATGCTGTGGGGTAAATTGATCAATTATCTACACCAGTTTTATGGCGTTGGAAAGTTGCAAATTTTGGCGCATGTCCCATTTTGTACCTACATTGGAACAATGCCTGGTCTAAATATATAAATTTGTATTATACTGAATATGTAATATTAGGGGATTACATAGAATAAATAATAACATAGGCGTACCCCCCTTGACAGTAAGACTGCCTTCCTTGCCCATGGCAACCAATCAGAAAGTAGCTTTAATTTTTTTAGAGCAGTTAAAGAAATAAAAGCCGAGCTCTGATTGGTTGCTAGGGGCAGCCAAGACAGTCCTTGGTAAATGAAGCCTAAGATGTACAGGGTCAGTATCATCACAGTACAGCAATAACACCACAAGTCGCAGTCCCAGTGCCCTCATTGTGCCCCTTTACCATAAGTGCCAGATTGAGCCCTCATACATTTAGTAAAGTGTCTGAGATTGCCCTCATAACTGCCAACCATAGTTAGTGCCAACCACATTATTCCTACAGATCGGACAATTGTGGGTCCCTTGTGCTATGCACAGTCTCCCCATTAGAGATAGTGAGCGACAACACCATATAAGTGCCAACCAATGCCCCCATAAGTTACATCTGCTGTTTCTGTAACTGGCAGCCATAGCTCCCTAACTGACCCCCACAGGTGTTATCCACAGTGATGCCAGAGGTGATAGCCCCAGTGCTCCCATATCTGCTAGCCAATGTGCCCCAATAACTGCCAGCCACTGTACTTCCATAATTGAAAGCCACTGTGCTCCCAAATTGCCTGCCACTGTGTCTCCATAAGTGAAATCCACACTGCCCCTACCACTACCAGCAATATTGCTAACATAGGAGCTAGCCACACTGATGCCAAAGGTGACAACCATGGTGTCCCTACAAATGCCATCCACAGTGCCCCCATAAGTGCTAGTCACTATGCCCATCTAACAGAGCAAACACAGTGCTACCATAAGAGACCGTCATTGGCAGTCCCATATTAGTGCCAGTCAATGCCCCAAGACATTTTCATCCACTGCCTCCATAACTCCTTGCCATATTTTTTTTGTTCCTCCACAAGTGCCAGCCACCCCTCATTACAAATGCCAGTCTCACTACAAAAGCCTTTTATAAGTTTCTACCATATTCATAGTTGTGCCATAATTGACAGCCGCTGTGTCCCACAAGTGCTATAGCCTCCTCCAGAACAGTCTTTAATTCCTTCAGTACCGGGCCACTTTTCACTGTAAATCCCAGGCCGATTTTGCAAATCTGACATGTGTCACTTTATGTGGTAATAACTTTGGAACGCTTTTACTTATCCAAGCAATTCTGAGATAGTTTTTTCGTGACACATTTTACTTCATGATAGTGGTAAATTTCAGTCAATATTTTTCATTTTTATTTTACACAAAATAGCAAATTTCCCAAAAAATTCGAAAAATTCGCAACTTTCCAAATCTCAATTTCTCTGCTTTTAAAACAGATAGTAATACCTCATATAATAGTTATTACTTTACATTTCCCATATGTCTACTTTATGTTTGGATCATTTTGTGAATGTCATTTTATTTTTTGGGGACGTTAGAAGGCTTAGAAGTTTATAAATCTTGAAATTTTTTCAGAAAATGTCCAAAACCCACTTTTTATGGACCAGTCCTTGCGACAATACCAAATATACAACTTTTTTTGGTTGTTTGTTTCAGTTTTACATAATAAAGCATTTTTGAAAAACATTTTTTTTTATTTCTCTATATTCTGAAAGCCATAGATTTTTTTTTTTTTTGGGCGACTGTCTTATGTAGGGGCTAATTTTTTTTGGTATGAGATGATGGTTTAATTGGTACTATTTTAGGGTCGTCTATGAAGCGCCGCCAGAGGACGAGGCCCGCCCGGAGCTCGCCATTGGGGTGTATGCAGTCCGCCTCCCAATGTCCAACATATAGGTTAGTGAACCCCGGTGCGAACCTCGTCCCCATCGCGGCCCCCCATGTCTGTAAATAAAAATCATCCTTATATCTAAAATAATTCTTTTCTAATATAAATAAAATGCATTCTCCTATGTATTCTATTTGTGAGCTATTTAGTTCCCCTTTTTGATATAAAAAATGCTATCAAATGCCCCTGTAACAAGTTATATATCGGACGTACAAAAAGAACACTAAAAAAACGTATACAGTAGGTGAACCCGATTTTGTGTCAATCTCGCTGTATTTCTCGGCGAGATTGAGCACATACGAGCCCCATCGCGGGAGCCAGCGCCGAGCTGGCTTGCCGCGATGGAGACAGAGCCGTCATAGAAGCGACGGGAGATCCGACTTGGATTCCCGCCAATTCTACACGTGTGCGGCGTTTGTTATGAATCCTGAGGGGGAAGTCCCCGCCGGATTTTAAATAAAAATCCGGCCTGGGTCCCGCCCTCAGGAGCATACCGGGCCCTTAGGTCTGTTATGGGTTGTAAGGAGAGCCCCCCCTACGCCGAAAAAAACGGCGTAGGGGGTCCCCCTACAATCCATACCAGACCCGTATCCAAAGCACGCTACCCGGCCAGCCAGGAAGGGAGTGGGGACGAGCGAGCGCCCCCCCCCCCCTCCTGAGCCGTACCAGGCTGCATGCCCTCAACATGGGGGGTTGGGTGCTCTGGGGCAGGGGGCGCACTGCGGCCCCCCCACCTCAGAGCACCCTGTCCCCATGTTGATGAGGACAGGGCCCCTTCCCGACAACCCTGGCCGTTGGTTGTCGGGGTATGCGGGCGGGAGGCTTATCGGAATCTGGGAGCCCCCTTTAATAAGGGGGCCCCCAGATACCGGCCCCCCACCCTAAGTGAATGAGTATGGGGTACATCGTACCCCTACCCATTCACCTGCAAGAAAAGTGGTAAAAACACAAATAAACCACACAGTGTATTAAAATATTTTATTTTTCTGCTCCGGAGGCCGCCCCCTGTCTTCTTTATTAGCTCTTTTACCAGGGGGGGGCTCTTCTTCTTCCGATATCCCGACGGGTCTTCTCCGCTATCCGGGGGGGTCTTCTCAACTCTCCGGGGTTCTCCTTCTGTCTTCTCCTTCTGTCTTGTTGTCTCCTTCTGTCTTCTGTCTCCGGGGTTCTCCTTCTGTCTTCTCCTTCTGTCTTGTTGTCTCCTTCTGTCTTCTGTCTCCGGGGTTCTCCTTCTGTCTTCTCCGCTATCCGGGGGGGTCTTCTCAACTCTCCGGGGTTCTCCTTCTGTCTTCTCCTTCTGTCTTGTTGTCTCCTTCTGTCTTCTCCTTCTGTCTTGTTGTCTCCTTCTGTCTTCTGTCTCCGGGGTTCTCCTTCTGTTTTCGCCTCTCTCTGTTGTTGACTCGGCGCACCCCGGTTCTTCGTCTCGCGAGACTCGGCGCACCCCGATTCTTCGTCTCGCGAGACTTCTCGCGAGACGAAGAACCGGGGTGCGCCGAGTCAACAACAGAGAGAGGCGAAAACAGAAGGAGAACCCCGGAGACAGAAGACAGAAGGAGACAACAAGACAGAAGGAGAAGACAGAAGGAGACAACAAGACAGAAGGAGAAGACAGAAGGAGAACCCCGGAGAGTTGAGAAGACCCCCCCGGATAGCGGAGAAGACCCGTCGGGATATCGGAAGAAGAAGAGCCCCCCCCTGGTAAAAGAGCTAATAAAGAAGACAGGGGGCGGCCTCCGGAGCAGAAAAATAAAATATTTTAATACACTGTGTGGTTTATTTGTGTTTTTACCACTTTTCTTGCAGGTGAATGGGTAGGGGTACGATGTACCCCATACTCATTCACTTAGGGTGGGGGGCCGGTATCTGGGGGCCCCCTTATTAAAGGGGGCTCCCAGATTCCGATAAGCCTCCCGCCCGCATACCCCGACAACCAACGGCCAGGGTTGTCGGGAAGGGGCCCTGTCCTCATCAACATGGGGACAGGGTGCTCTGAGGTGGGGGGGCCGCAGTGCGCCCCCTGCCCCAGAGCACCCAACCCCCCATGTTGAGGGCATGCAGCCTGGTACGGCTCAGGAGGGGGGGGGGCGCCCGCTCGTCCCCACTCCCTTCCTGGCTGGCCGGGGTAGCGTGCTTTGGATACGGGTCTGGTATGGATTGTAGGGGGACCCCCTACGCCGTTTTTTTCGGCGTAGGGGGGGCTCTCCTTACAACCCATAACAGACCTAAGGGCCCGGTATGCTCCTGAGGGCGGGACCCAGGCCGGATTTTTATTTAAAATCCGGCGGGGACTTCCCCCTCAGGATTCATAACAAACGCCGCACACGTGTAGAATTGGCGGGAATCCAAGTCGGATCTCCCGTCGCTTCTATGACGCGCTTGCTGGGATGTGCTGTCACTATCCCAGTGAGTGCGAGATCTCGGCACCATGTTGCCGAGTATCAGCGCGACGCTGTCGTGCTAAAAACACAATGTCAGAAACACCTACTTGTAAGTGAACATATATACAATATAAAGAAAAAATCATTAGGACACCCCTTATCTAGACACTTTATGGAGGTACACGGAGGACATTTAGAGGGTATGTCATTTATGGGTGTGGAGAAAGTGGAAACAGATGCCCGTGGTGGGGACTATATAAAAAAACAATCTAAAAGGGAGTCTGAGTGGATATTTAATCTAGATACAGTGCTACCAAAAGGTCTGAACTCTGAAATAGAGGTGTTCGGCTTTGATTAAGAAACGCACTTAGGGAAGATGGACATGTGGCATGGTCTATAAATAGTGAGCATATGCACAGTGAACGTAACGTTCCCTGACGACGAGTACCGCTTGTACTCGAAACGCGTTGGAAGTTAGATCCGCACTGCCATCCGTAGCTCACTAACGGTGACGTCACCCGCTCATACGTGAGCTCAAGTGAAAGGTAACGGGAGTATAACGCCACCGGCCGGGGCGTACTCCCAAAACTTTAATATTGTTTAATAGTTCATGCTACAGCCACCTTCCCTGGGACCCGCTCTCCCTATTTTGCTTCATCCAGCAATCACCAAGCAGAGACCAGCACGAGATACGTAACAGCAGCTGGGACACCTATGTCAAGGTAGGCACTGAGACATATATAGGCGTCTATGCTGTTTTTTCACATCGGCGTGATAGATAGGAGGGTGGAGATAAGCTGTGTTAAATATTTACCGCTAGAGTTTGACGCGCAGTGTTACATTGTTATAGATATATTTGTGTCTTGTATGGCCGGTCCGTACTAAGTCTTGTATAGCAGGTACGGGACTGCTATTACACTGCAGCATCATCACGTGTGTTTAAGCGCCAGTTGATAAGATTATTTTAGGGTGCATATTACTTTTTATATAGATAAGGTAAAGGACGGCTCACCCCTGACTCAAGCTGGCAAGGTGCTCCAACCCGATGTTGTACCCCGATCACCAGAAGTAAAGCAATAATAGTAAGGAAAAGGATGGGCACTCTTATAACTGGACCACAGAGTAAGCAATATAACACTAGTTTATTGGTAACAATGCATAAAGGTCACCAAGCACATATAAAATGAAGTAGTATATCCTGAACAGGTTAAAACCCTATTAAAATACAATTGGTAAAATGTATATATAAAATATAGTTTTAGTCCACTGATAAAACTAATATGCGGGGGTTGGGGCCTGATATGCTGGCCAAGGGATCATATATAAATGACCAAGGTTAAACCAAATTGCATGCAGGCTGCAACATTAAGTATATTTGGTTAGTTGGAGCAATGGCTGATACCAATAATATCTCCACAAAAACAAATATAAGTGTACAAATTGTGCCAAACCAGTGCGTCAAAAAATAAATATAAAACTACTATTTAAGTGATGAAGCATAGTGACATAAAAAATAATGTAAATATTAATAAATCAGTGCAATGAATTGAAAAATAGCAGTGCTCAAATGGTTAAGAGATGCGTATCCGTGAAGCGTGTCTGTGGAGATTAATCCTGGAACTCAGTCTTTCCGCAAGGGTGTAGCAAAGGTTCCGGAAAATCAGCACAATGTTCCAATATTTAATCCAGAAAATATACTAGGTTACACAATGTAACAGTCCAGCGAATCTCTAATTAGGGCAGCCTTAGGTCGCAGTAGCAATAGTCCATTAAATATGCAGTGAAGCGGTTAAGCAACAATGTGTGCACATATAATAAAATGTTTTATTACTCACGTACGGACTTAATACCGTCCTCACCGTGGCGTCCCACGTAGTAGAAATTCTGAATAAGGTATATCCCTGGGCAGCAGACAAAAAAGCAGCTTAGCTGTTAGGTATGAACCTGTGGTTTTTCAGGTCCGGCTGTGAGTAGAGGTGCTTGATAATGCTTGCTCTATCCCACTGCAGGTTTACCTTATTGTTCCTTGATTGGAATGAGTAGAGGTGCTTGATAATGCTTGCTCTATCCCACTGCAGTTTCACCTTAGAGATCCTTGATTGGAATGAGTGTTCCACCTGTCTTTGGTGCAATCACGTCAATGTCTTTGGTGCAATTTGGTTTAACCTTGGTCATTTATATATGATCCCTTGGCCGGCATATCAGGCCCCAACCCCCGCATATTAGTTTTATCAGTGGACTAAAACTATATTTTATATATACATTTTACCAATTGTATTTTAATAGGGTTTTAACTAGGGATGAGCGAACCCGAACTGTATAGTTCGGGTTCGTACCGAATTTTGGGGTGTCCGTGACACGGACCCGAACCCGAACATTTTCGTAAAAGTCCGGGTTCGGGTTCGGTGTTCGGCGCTTTCTTGCCGCTTTTTGAAAGGCTGCAAAGCAGCCAATCAACAAGCGTCATACTACTTGGCCCAAGAGGCCATCACAGCCATGCCTACTATTGGCATGGCTGTGATTGGCCAGTGCACCATGTGACCCAGCCTCTATTTAAGCTGGAGTCACGTAGCGCCGCACGTCACTCTGCTATGATCAGTATAGGGAGAGGTTGCAGCTGCGACGTTAGGGCGAGATTAGGCAGATTAACTCCTCCAAAAGACTTCATTCTGTGATCGATCTGCAGCTGTGGATCATTGAAGTGCTATTATTGACTTGCTCACTTTTTTGAGGCTGACCAGAGCGTTTTTAGATCACTTTTTTACTGGGGTGATCGGCGGCCATTTTGTGACTTGTGGTGCGCCAGCACGAGCTATCACCAAGTGTATTTAACCATCGATAGTGTGGTTATTTTGTGCTATATCCTACATCAGCTGCAGGCTGAGCCTGTGTCACCGAAGTGCATTTAACCATCAACTGTCTGGTTATTATTTGGCCATATACTACATCAGCTGCAGGCTGAGCCTGTGTCACCCAAGTGCATTTAACCATCAACAGTCTGATTATTTTTTGGCCATATACTACATCAGCTGCAGGCTGAGCCTGTGTCACCCAAGTGTATTTAACCATCGATAGTGTGGTTATTTTGTGCTATATCCTACATCTGGTGCAGGCTGAGCCTGTGTCACCCAAGTGCATTTAACCATCAACAGTGTGGTTATTTTTTGGCCATATATTACATCAGGGGCAAGTTGAGCCTGTCACCCAGCGCCTAAAAAATAGACCTGACATTTCTATTCAACCAAATCTGCACAGTTTTAGCTGGTCAAGTTATTTGTAGTGACCGTAAAAGCAGACTTTTTGTTCTGGGTTGAAAAAGCATTCCCAAATTTGCCATTCTGAAAATAACTAGTTTGTGGTATTTGAGGCCTACTTGAAATCTATCCCAAAAAGAAAATCTTACATTGAAGGTATTGATAGTGTCATTCAGAAAAACCTAAGACACACGCTAGCGTGCTGATAGAAGTGTCATTCTGTGATTAAACCTATAACTGTCACACAGCGCAAAAAAAAACAGGTCTCACATCTCTATTCAACCAAATCTGCACAGTTTTAGCTGGTCAAGTTATTTGTAGTGACCGTAAAAGCAGACTTTTTGTTCTGGGTTGAAAAAGCATTCACAAATTTGCCATTCTGAAAATAACTAGTTTGTGGTATTTGAGGCCTACTTGAAATCTATCCCAAAAAGAAAATCTTACATTGAAGGTATTGATAGTGTCATTCAGAAAAACCTAAGACACACGCTAGCGTGCTGATAGAAGTGTCATTCTGTGATTAAACCTATAACTGTCACACAGCGCAAAAAAAAACAGGTCTCACATCTCTATTCAACCAAATCTGCACAGTTTTAGCTGGTCAAGTTATTTGTAGTGACCGTAAAAGCAGACTTTTTGTTCTGGGTTGAAAAAGCATTCCCAAATTTGCCATTCTGAAAATAACTAGTTTGTGGTATTTGAGGCCTACTTGAAATCTATCCCAAAAAGAAAATCTTACATTGAAGGTATTGATAGTGTCATTCAGAAAAACCTAAGACACACGCTAGCGTGCTGATAGAAGTGTCATTCTGTGATTAAACCTATAACTGTCACACAGCGCAAAAAAAAACAGGTCTCACATCTCTATTCAACCAAATCTGCACAGTTTTAGCTGGTCAAGTTATTTGTAGTGACCGTAAAAGCAGACTTTTTGTTCTGGGTTGAAAAAGCATTCCCAAATTTGCCATTCTGAAAATAACTAGTTTGTGGTATTTGAGGCCTACTTGAAATCTATCCCAAAAAGAAAATCTTACATTGAAGGTATTGATAGTGTCATTCAGAAAAACCTAAGACACACGCTAGCGTGCTGATAGAAGTGTCATTCTGTGATTAAACCTATAACTGTCACACAGCGCAAAAAAAAACAGGTCTCACATCTCTATTCAACCAAATCTGCACAGTTTTAGCTGGTCAAGTTATTTGTAGTGACCGTAAAAGCAGACTTTTTGTTCTGGGTTGAAAAAGCATTCCCAAATTTGCCATTCTAAAAATAACTAGTTTGTGGTATTTGAGGCCTACTTGAAATCTATCCCAAAAAGAAAATCTTACATTGAAGGTATTGATAGTGTCATTCAGAAAAACCTAAGACACACGCTAGCGTGCTGATAGAAGTGTCATTCTGTGATTAAACCTATAACTGTCACACAGCGCAAAAAAAAACAGGTCTCACATCTCTATTCAACCAAATCTGCACAGTTTTAGCTGGTCAAGTTATTTGTAGTGACCGTAAAAGCAGACTTTTTGTTCTGGGTTGAAAAAGCATTCCCAAATTTGCCATTCTCAAAATAACTAGTTTGTGGTATTTGAGGCCTACTTGAAATCTATCCCAAAAAGAAAATCTTACATTGAAGGTATTGATAGTGTCATTCAGAAAAACCTAAGACACACGCTAGCGTGCTGATAGAAGTGTCATTCTGTGATTAAACCTATAACTGTCACACAGCGCAAAAAAAAACAGGTCTCACATCTCTATTCAACCAAATCTGCACAGTTCTAGCTGGTCAAGTTATTTGTAGTGACCGTAAAAGCAGACTTTTTGTTCTGGGTTGAAAAAGCATTCCCAAATTTGCCATTCTGAAAATAACTAGTTTGTGGTATTTGAGGCCTACTTGAAATCTATCCCAAAAAGAAAATCTTACATTGAAGGTATTGATAGTGTCATTCAGAAAAACCTAAGACACACGCTAGCGTGCTGATAGAAGTGTCATTCTGTGATTCAACCTATAACTGTCACACAGCACAAAAAAAAAACAGGTCTCACATCTCTATTCAACCAAATCTGCACAGTTTTAGCTGGTCAAGTTATTTGTAGTGACCGTAAAAGCAGACTTTTTGTTCTGGGTTGAAAAAGCATTCCCAAATTTGCCATTCTCAAAATAACTAGTTTGTGGTATTTGAGGCCTACTTGATATCTATCCCAAAAAGAAAATCTTACATTGAAGGTATTGATAGTGTCATTCAGAAAAACCTAAGACACACGCTAGCGTGCTGATAGAAGTGTCATTCTGTGATTAAACCTATAACTGTCACACAGCGCAAAAAAAAACAGGTCTCACATCTCTATTCAACCAAATCTGCACAGTTTTAGCTAATCAAGTTATTTGTAGTGACCGTAAAAGCAGACTTTTTGTTCTGGGTTGAAAAAGCATTCCCAAATTTGCCATTCTCAAAATAACTAGTTTGTGGTATTTGAGGCCTACTTGATATCTATCCCAAAAAGAAAATCTTACATTGAAGGTATTGATAGTGTCATTCAGAAAAACCTAAGACACACGCTAGCGTGCTGATAGAAGTGTCATTCTGTGATTAAACCTATAACTGTCACACAGCGCAAAAAAAAACAGGTCTCACATCTCTATTCAACCAAATCTGCACAGTTTTAGCTGGTCAAGTTATTTGTAGTGACCGTAAAAGCAGACTTTTTGTTCTGGGTTGAAAAAGCATTCCCAAATTTGCCATTCTGAAAATAACTAGTTTGTGGTATTTGAGGCCTACTTGAAATCTATCCCAAAAAGAAAATCTTACATTGAAGGTATTGATAGTGTCATTCAGAAAAACCTAAGACACACGCTAGCGTGCTGATAGAAGTGTCATTCTGTGATTAAACCTATAACTGTCACACAGCGCAAAAAAAAACAGGTCTCACATCTCTATTCAACCAAATCTGCACAGTTTTAGCTGGTCAAGTTATTTGTAGTGACCGTAAAAGCAGACTTTTTGTTCTGGGTTGAAAAAGCATTCCCAAATTTGCCATTCTCAAAATAACTAGTTTGTGGTATTTGAGGCCTACTTGAAATCTATCCCAAAAAGAAAATCTTACATTGAAGGTATTGATAGTGTCATTCAGAAAAACCTAAGACACACGCTAGCATGCTGATAGAAGTGTCATTCTGTGATTAAACCTATAACTGTCACACAGCGCAAAAAAAAACAGGTCTCACATCTCTATTCAACCAAATCTGCACAGTTTTAGCTGGTCAAGTTATTTGTAGTGACCGTAAAAGCAGACTTTTTGTTCTGGGTTGAAAAAGCATTCCCAAATTTGCCATTCTGAAAATAACTAGTTTGTGGTATTTGAGGCCTACTTGAAATCTATCCCAAAAAGAAAATCTTACATTGAAGGTATTGATAGTGTCATTCAGAAAAACCTAAGACACACGCTAGCGTGCTGATAGAAGTGTCATTCTGTGATTCAACCTATAACTGTCACACAGCACAAAAAAAAAACAGGTCTCACATCTCTATTCAACCAAATCTGCACAGTTTTAGCTGGTCAAGTTATTTGTAGTGACCGTAAAAGCAGACTTTTTGTTCTGGGTTGAAAAAGCATTCCCAAATTTGCCATTCTCAAAATAACTAGTTTGTGGTATTTGAGGCCTACTTGATATCTATCCCAAAAAGAAAATCTTACATTGAAGGTATTGATAGTGTCATTCAGAAAAACCTAAGACACACGCTAGCGTGCTGATAGAAGTGTCATTCTGTGATTAAACCTATAACTGTCACACAGCGCAAAAAAAAACAGGTCTCACATCTCTATTCAACCAAATCTGCACAGTTTTAGCTGGTCAAGTTATTTGTAGTGACCGTAAAAGCAGACTTTTTGTTCTGGGTTGAAAAAGCATTCCCAAATTTGCCATTCTCAAAATAACTAGTTTGTGGTATTTGAGGCCTACTTGATATCTATCCCAAAAAGAAAATCTTACATTGAAGGTATTGATAGTGTCATTCAGAAAAACCTAAGACACACGCTAGCGTGCTGATAGAAGTGTCATTCTGTGATTAAACCTATAACTGTCACACAGCGCAAAAAAAAACAGGTCTCACATCTCTATTCAACCAAATCTGCACAGTTTTAGCTGGTCAAGTTATTTGTAGTGACCGTAAAAGCAGAATTTTTGTTCTGGGTTGAAAAAGCATTCCCAAATTTGCCATTCTCAAAATAACTAGTTTGTGGTATTTGAGGCCTACTTGATATCTATCCCAAAAAGAAAATCTTACATTGAAGGTATTGATAGTGTCATTCAGAAAAACCTAAGACACACGCTAGCGTGCTGATAGAAGTGTCATTCTGTGATTAAACCTATAACTGTCACACAGCGCAAAAAAAAACAGGTCTCACATCTCTATTCAACCAAATCTGCACAGTTTTAGCTGGTCAAGTTATTTGTAGTGACCGTAAAAGCAGAATTTTTGTTCTGGGTTGAAAAAGCATTCCCAAATTTGCCATTCTCAAAATAACTAGTTTGTGGTATTTGAGGCCTACTTGAAATCTATTCCAAAAAGAAAATCTTACATTGAAGGTATTGATAGTGTCATTCAGAAAAACCTAAGACACACGCTAGCGTGCTGATAGAAGTGTCATTCTGTGATTCAACCTATAACTGTCACACAGCACAAAAAAAAACAGGTCTCACATCTCTATTCAACCAAATCTGCACAGTTTTAGCTGGTCAAGTTATTTGTAGTGACCGTAAAAGCAGACTTTTTGTTCTGGGTTGAAAAAGCATTCCCAAATTTGCCATTCTCAAAATAACTAGTTTGTGGTATTTGAGGCCTACTTGATATCTATCCCAAAAAGAAAATCTTACATTGAAGGTATTGATAGTGTCATTCAGAAAAACCTAAGACACACGCTAGCGTGCTGATAGAAGTGTCATTCTGTGATTAAACCTATAACTGTCACACAGCGCAAAAAAAAACAGGTCTCACATCTCTATTCAACCAAATCTGCACAGTTTTAGCTGGTCAAGTTATTTGTAGTGACCGTAAAAGCAGACTTTTTGTTCTGGGTTGAAAAAGCATTCCCAAATTTGCCATTCTCAAAATAACTAGTATGTGGTATTTGAGGCCTACTTGAAATCTATCCCAAAAAGAAAATCTTACATTGAAGGTATTGATAGTGTCATTCAGAAAAACCTAAGACACACGCTAGCGTGCTGATAGAAGTGTCATTCTGTGATTAAACCTATAACTGTCACACAGCGCAAAAAAAAACAGGTCTCACATCTCTATTCAACCAAATCTGCACAGTTTTAGCTGGTCAAGTTATTTGTAGTGACCGTAAAAGCAGACTTTTTGTTCTGGGTTGAAAAAGCATTCCCAAATTTGCCATTCTGAAAATAACTAGTTTGTGGTATTTGAGGCCTACTTGATATCTATCCCAAAAAGAAAATCTTACATTGAAGGTATTGATAGTGTCATTCAGAAAAACCTAAGACACACGCTAGCGTGCTGATAGAAGTGTCATTCTGTGATTAAACCTATAACTGTCACACAGCGCAAAAAAAAACAGGTCTCACATCTCTATTCAACCAAATCTGCACAGTTTTAGCTGGTCAAGTTATTTGTAGTGACCGTAAAAGCAGACTTTTTGTTCTGGGTTGAAAAAGCATTCCCAAATTTGCCATTCTGAAAATAACTAGTTTGTGGTATTTGAGGCCTACTTGAAATCTATCCCAAAAAGAAAATCTTACATTGAAGGTATTGATAGTGTCATTCAGAAAAACCTAAGACACACGCTAGCGTGCTGATAGAAGTGTCATTCTGTGATTCAACCTATAACTGTCACACAGCACAAAAAAAAAAACAGGTCTCACATCTCTATTCAACCAAATCTGCACAGTTTTAGCTGGTCAAGTTATTTGTAGTGACCGTAAAAGCAGACTTTTTGTTCTGGGTTGAAAAAGCATTCCCAAATTTGCCATTCTCAAAATAACTAGTTTGTGGTATTTGAGGCCTACTTGATATCTATCCCAAAAAGAAAATCTTACATTGAAGGTATTGATAGTGTCATTCAGAAAAACCTAAGACACACGCTAGCGTGCTGATAGAAGTGTCATTCTGTGATTAAACCTATAACTGTCACACAGCGCAAAAAAAAAACAGGTCTCACATCTCTATTCAACCAAATCTGCACAGTTTTAGCTGGTCAAGTTATTTGTAGTGACCGTAAAAGCAGACTTTTTGTTCTGGGTTGAAAAAGCATTCCCAAATTTGCCATTCTCAAAATAACTAGTTTGTGGTATTTGAGGCCTACTTGATATCTATCCCAAAAAGAAAATCTTACATTGAAGGTATTGATAGTGTCATTCAGAAAAACCTAAGACACACGCTAGCGTGCTGATAGAAGTGTCATTCTGTGATTAAACCTATAACTGTCACACAGCGCAAAAAAAAACAGGTCTCACATCTCTATTCAACCAAATCTGCACAGTTTTAGCTGGTCAAGTTATTTGTAGTGACCGTAAAAGCAGACTTTTTGTTCTGGGTTGAAAAAGCATTCCCAAATTTGCCATTCTGAAAATAACTAGTTTGTGGTATTTGAGGCCTACTTGAAATCTATCCCAAAAAGAAAATCTTACATTGAAGGTATTGATAGTGTCATTCAGAAAAACCTAAGACACACGCTAGCGTGCTGATAGAAGTGTCATTCTGTGATTCAACCTATAACTGTCACACAGCACAAAAAAAAAACAGGTCTCACATCTCTATTCAACCAAATCTGCACAGTTTTAGCTGGTCAAGTTATTTGTAGTGACCGTAAAAGCAGACTTTTTGTTCTGGGTTGAAAAAGCATTCCCAAATTTGCCATTCTCAAAATAACTAGTTTGTGGTATTTGAGGCCTACTTGATATCTATCCCAAAAAGAAAATCTTACATTGAAGGTATTGATAGTGTCATTCAGAAAAACCTAAGACACACGCTAGCGTGCTGATAGAAGTGTCATTCTGTGATTAAACCTATAACTGTCACACAGCGCAAAAAAAAACAGGTCTCACATCTCTATTCAACCAAATCTGCACAGTTTTAGCTGGTCAAGTTATTTGTAGTGACCGTAAAAGCAGACTTTTTGTTCTGGGTTGAAAAAGCATTCCCAAATTTGCCATTCTCAAAATAACTAGTTTGTGGTATTTGAGGCCTACTTGGTATCTATCCCAAAAAGAAAATCTTACATTGAAGGTATTGATAGTGTCATTCAGAAAAACCTAAGACACACGCTAGCGTGCTGATAGAAGTGTCATTCTGTGATTAAACCTATAACTGTCACACAGCGCAAAAAAAAACAGGTCTCACATCTCTATTCAACCAAATCTGCACAGTTTTAGCTGGTCAAGTTATTTGTAGTGACCGTAAAAGCAGACTTTTTGTTCTGGGTTGAAAAAGCATTCCCAAATTTGCCATTCTGAAAATAACTAGTTTGTGGTATTTGAGGCCTACTTGAAATCTATCCCAAAAAGAAAATCTTACATTGAAGGTATTGATAGTGTCATTCAGAAAAACCTAAGACACACGCTAGCGTGCTGATAGAAGTGTCATTCTGTGATTAAACCTATAACTGTCACCCAGCGCCTAAAAAATAGACCTGACATTTCTATTCAACCAAATCTGCACAGTTTTAGCTGGTCAAGTTATTTGTAGTGACCGTAAAAGCAGACTTTTTGTTCTGGGTTGAAAAAGCATTCCCAAATTTGCCATTCTCAAAATTGTGGTGAACGGGAACAATGAGGAAAACATCTAATAAGGGACGCGGACGTGGACATGGTCGTGGTGGTGTTAGTGGACCCTCTGGTGCTGGGAGAGGACGTGGCCGTTCTGCCACAGCCACACGTCCTAGTGAACCAACTACCTCAGGTCCCAGTAGCCAGCAGAATTTACAGCGATATTTGGTGGGGCCCAATGCCGTTCTAAGGATGGTGAGGCCTGAGCAGGTACAGGCATTAGTCAATTGGGTGGCCGACAGTGGATCCAGCACGTTCACATTATCTCCCACCCAGTCTTCTGCAGAAAGCGCACAGATGGCACATGAAAAACAAGCCCATCGGTCTGTCACATCACCCCCATGCATATCAGGGAAACTGTCTAAGCCTCAAGTTATGCAGCAGTCTCTTATGCTGTTTGAAGACTCTGCTGCCAGGGTTTCCCAAGGGCATCCACCTAGCCCTTCCCCAGGGGTGGAAGAGATAGAATGCACTAACGCACAACCACTTATTTTTCCTGATGATGAGGACATGGGAATACCACCTCAGCACGTCTCTGATGATGACGAAACACAGGTGCCAACTGCTGCGTCTTTCTGCAGTGTGCAGACTGAACAGGAGGTCAGGGATCAAGACTGGGTGGAAGACGATGCAGGGGACGATGAGGTCCTAGACCCCACATGGAATGAAGGTCGTGCCACTGACTTTCACAGTTCGGAGGAAGAGGCAGTGGTGAGACCGAGCCAACAGCGTAGCAAAAGAGGGAGCAGTGGGCAAAATCAGAACACCCGCCGCCAAGAGACTCCGCCTGCTACTGACCGCCGCCATCTGGGACCGAGCACCCCAAACGCAGCTTCAAGGAGTTCCCTGGCATGGCACTTCTTCAAACAATGTGCTGACGACAAGACCCGAGTGGTTTGCACGCTGTGCCATCAGAGCCTGAAGCGAGGCATTAACGTTCTGAACCTTAGCACAACCTGCATGACCAGGCACCTGCATGCAAAGCATGAACTGCAGTGGAGTAAACACCTTAAAAACAAGGAAGTCACTCAGGCTCCCCCTGCTACCTCTTCTGCTGCTGCCGCCTCGGCCTCTTCTGCTGCTGCTGCCGCCGCCTCGGCCTCTTCCTCCGCCTCTGGAGGAACGTTGGCACCTGCCGCCCAGCAAACATGGGATGTACCACCAACACCACCACCTGCGTCACCAAGCATCTCAACCATGTCACACGGCAGCGTTCAGCTCTCCATCTCACAAACATTTGAGAGAAAGCATAAATTCTCACCTAGCCACCCTCGATCCCTGGCCCTGAATGCCAGCATTTCTAAACTACTGGCCTATGAAATGCTGTCATTTAGGCTGGTGGACACACACAGCTTCAAACAGCTCATGTCACTTGCTGTCCCACAGTATGTTGTTCCCAGCCGCCACTACTTCTCCAAGAGAGCCGTGCCTTCCCTGCACAAACAAGTGTCCGATAAAATCAAGTGTGCACTGCGCAACGCCATCTGTGGCAAGGTCCACCTAACCACAGATACGTGGACCAGTAAGCACGGCCAGGGACGCTATATCTCCCTAACTGCACACTGGGTAAATGTAGTGGCGGCTGGGCCCCAGGCGGAGAGCTATTTGGCGCACGTCCTTCCGCCGCCAAGGATCGCAGGGCAACATTCTTTGCCTCCTGTCTCCTCCTCCTCCTACTCAGCTTCCTCCTCCTCTTCTTCCACCTGCTCATCCAGTCAGCCACACACCTTCACCACCAACTTCAGCACAGCACGGGGTAAACGTCAGCAGGCCATTCTGAAACTCATATGTTTGGGGGACAGGCCCCACACCGCACAGGAGTTGTGGCGGGGTATAGAACAACAGACCGACGAGTGGTTGCTCCCGGTGAGCCTCAAGCCCGGCCTGGTGGTGTGCGATAATGGGCGAAATCTCGTTGCAGCTCTGGGACTAGCCGGTTTGACGCACATCCCTTGCCTGGCGCATGTGCTGAATTTGGTGGTGCAGAAGTTCATTCGCAACTACCCCGACATGTCAGAGCTGCTGCATAAAGTGCGGGCCGTCTGTTCGCGCTTCCGGCGTTCACACCCTGCCGCTGCTCGCCTGTCTGCGCTACAGCGTAACTTCGGCCTTCCCGCTCACCGCCTCATATGCGACGTGCCCACCAGGTGGAACTCCACCTTGCATATGCTGGACAGACTGTGCGAGCAGCAGCAGGCCATAGTGGAGTTTCAGCTGCAGCACGCACGGGTCAGTCGCACTGCGGATCAGACCCACTTCACCACCAATGACTGGGCCTCCATGCGAGACCTGTGTGCCCTGTTGCGCTGTTTCGAGTACTCCACCAACATGGCCAGTGGCGATGACGCCGTTATCAGCGTTACAATACCACTTCTATGTCTCCTTGAGAAAACACTTAGGGCGATGATGGAAGAGGAGGTGGCCCAGGAGGAAGAGGAGGAAGAGGGGTCATTTTTAGCACTTTCAGGCCAGTCTCTTCGAAGTGACTCAGAGGGAGGTTTTTTGCAACACCAGAGGCCAGGTACAAATGTGGCCAGAAAGGGCCCACTACTGGAGGACGAGGAGGACGAGGATGAGGAGGAGGTGGAGGAGGATGAGGATGAAGCATGTTCACAGCGGGGTAGCACCCAAAGCAGCTCGGGCCCATCACTGGTGCGTGGCTGGGGGGAAACACAGGACGATGACGATATGCCTCCCACAGAGGACAGCTTGTCCTTACCTCTGGGCAGCCTGGCACACATGAGCGACTACATGCTGCAGTGCCTGCGCAACGACAGCAGAGTTGCCCACATTTTAACGTGTGCGGACTACTGGGTTGCCACCCTGCTGGATCCCCGGTACAAAGACAATGTGCCCACCTTACTTCCTACACTGGAGCGTGATAGGAAGATGCGCGAGTATAAGCGCACGTTGGTAGACGCGCTACTGAGAGCATTCCCAAATGTCACAGGGGAACCAGTGGAAGCCCAAGGCGAAGGCAGAGGAGGAGCAAGAGGTCGCCAACGCAGCTGTGTCACGCCCAGCTCCTCTGAGGGCAGGGTTAGCATGGCAGAGATTTGGAAAAGTTTTGTCAACACGCCACAGCTAAGTGCACCACCACCTGATACGGAACGTGTTAGCAGGAGGCAACATTTCACTAACATGGTGGAACAGTACCTGTGCACACCCCTCCACGTACTGACTGATGGTTCGGCCCCATTCAACTTCTGGGTCTCCAAATTGTCCACGTGGCCAGAGCTAGCCTTTTATGCCTTGGAGGTGCTGGCCTGCCCGGCGGCCAGCGTTTTGTCTGAACGTGTATTCAGCACGGCAGGGGGGCGTCATTACAGACAAACGCAGCCGCCTGTCTACAGCCAATGTGGACAAGCTGACATTCATAAAAATGAACCAGGCATGGATCCCACAGGACCTGTCCATCCCTTGTGCAGATTAGATATTAACTACCTCCCCTTAACAATATATTATTCTACTCCAGGGCACTTCCTCATTCAATACTATTTTTAATTTCATTTTACCATTATATTGCGGGGCAACCCAAAGTTGAATGAACCTCTCCTCTGTCTGGGTGCCGGGGCCTAAATGTGTGACAGTGGCCTGTTCCAGTGGTGGGTGACGTGAAGCCTGATTCTCTGCTATGACATGAATACAGATTCTGCGCTGACATAAGGCCAGATTCTCTGTTACGGGACCGCTCTCCTCTGCCTGGGTGCCTGGGCCTAAATGTGTGACAGTGGCCTGTTCCAGTGGTGGCTGACGTGAAGCCTGATTCTCTGCTATGACATGAAGACAGATTCTGCGCTGACATAAGGCCAGATTCTCTGTTACGGGACCGCTCTCCTCTGTCTGGGTGCCGGGGCCTAAATGTGTGACAGTGGCCTGTTCCAGTGGTGGGTGACGTGAAGCCTGATTCTCTGCTATGACATGAATACAGATTCTGCGCTGACATAAGGCCAGATTCTCTGTTACGGGACCTCTCTCCTCTGCCTGGGTGCCTGGGCCTAAATGTGTGACAGTGGCCTGTTCCAGTGGTGGCTGACGTGAAGCCTGATTCTCTGCTATGACATGAAGACAGATTCTGGGCTGACATAAGGCCAGATTCTCTGTTACGGGACCGCTCTCCTCTGTCTGGGTGCCGGGGCCTAAATGTGTGACAGTGGCCTGTTCCAGTGGTGGGTGACGTGAAGCCTGATTCTCTGCTATGACATGAATACAGATTCTGCGCTGACATAAGGCCAGATTCTCTGTTACGGGACCTCTCTCCTCTGCCTGGGTGCCTGGGCCTAAATGTGTGACAGTGGCCTGTTCCAGTGGTGGGTGACGTGAAGCCTGATTCTCTGCTATGACATGAATACAGATTCTGCGCTGACATAAGGCCAGATTCTCTGTTACGGGACCTCTCTCCTCTGCCTGGGTGCCTGGGCCTAAATGTGTGACAGTGGCTTGTTCCAGTGGTGGGTGACGTGAAGCCTGATTCTCTGCTATGACATGAATACAGATTCTGCGCTGACATAAGGCCAGATTCTCTGTTACGGGACCTCTCTCCTCTGCCTGGGTGCCTGGGCCTAAATGTGTGACAGTGGCCTGTTCCAGTGGTGGGTGACGTGAAGCCTGATTCTCTGCTATGACATGAAGACAGATTCTGCGCTGACATAAGGCCAGATTCTCTGTTACGGGACCTCTCTCCTCTGCCTGGGTGCCTGGGCCTAAATGTGTGACAGTGGCCTGTTCCAGTGGTGGGTGACGTGAAGCCTGATTCTCTGCTATGACATGAAGACAGATTCTGTGCTGACATAAGGCCAGATTCTCTGTTACGGGACCGCTCTCCTCTGCCTGGGTGCCTGGGCCTAAATGTGTGACAGTGGCCTGTTCCAGTGGTGGCTGACGTGAAGCCTGATTCTCTGCTATGACATGAAGACAGATTCTGCGCTGACATAAGGCCAGATTCTCTGTTACGGGACCTCTCTCCTCTGCCTGGGTGCCTGGGCCTAAATGTGTGACAGTGGCCTGTTCCAGTGGTGGGTGACGTGAAGCCTGATTCTCTGCTATGACATGAAGACAGATTCTGCGCTGACATAAGGCCAGATTCTCTGTTACGGGACCGCTCTCCTCTGTCTGGGTGCCGGGGCCTAAATGTGTGACAGTGGCCTGTTCCAGTGGTGGGTGACGTGAAGCCTGATTCTCTGCTATGACATGAAGACAGATTCTGCGCTGACATAAGGCCAGATTCTCTGTTACGGGACCGCTCTCCTCTGTCTGGGTGCCGGGGCCTAAATGTGTGACAGTGGCCTGTTCCAGTGGTGGGTGACGTGAAGCCTGATTCTCTGCTATGACATGAAGACTGATTCTGCGCTGACATGAAGCCAGATTCTCTGCTATGGCATGAAGAGACTGATTCTCTGCTGACATGAAGCCAGATTCTTTGCTATGGCATGAAGAGACTGATTCTCTGCTGACGTGAAGCCAGATTCTCTGCTATGGGACCTCTATTGGTTCATTTTTATTTTTTTAATTTTAATTCATTTTTCTATCCACATTTGTTTGCAGGGGATTTACCTACATGTTGCTGCCTTTTGCAGCCCTCTAGCTCTTTCCTGGGCTGTTTTACAGCCTTTTTAGTGCCCAAAAGTTCGGGTCCCCATTGACTTCAATGGGGTTCGGGTTCGGGACGAAGTTCGATTCGGGTTCGGATCCCGAACCCGAACATTTACGGGAAGTTCGGTCGAACTTCTCGAATCCGAACATCCAGGTGTTCGCTCAACTCTATTTTTAACCTGTTCAGGATATACTACTTCATTTTATATGTGCTTGGTGACCTTTATGCATTGTTACCAATAAACTAGTGTTATATTGCTTACTCTGTGGTCCAGTTATAAGAGTGCCCATCCTTTTCTTTACTATTATTGCTTTACTTCTGGTAATCGGGGTACGACATCGGGTTGGAGCACCTTGCCAGCTTGAGTCAGGGGTGAGCCGTCCTTTACCTTATCTATATACAAATCATTCACGTACCCAATAAGGTCCGAGCTCCCCCTGCCCTAAAATGGATATCTGGAACCACATAGAAAGCAAGCGACTTAAGGTAGAAACCTATAGGTTTGATAATCTTAGTTCTCATGACTCAAATATCATTGGAGGGGAGAAGTCTTTAGAAGACATTTTCAGGGAACTTGAACCACTGTTGCTTAAACAACTCAGACAACAGTGGGAAATCAAATCGCTGAAATTATGCATTGAGGAGAACAGAATCCCTAAGGGACTAATGCAGGGATGGCCAACCTGAGGCTCTCCAGATGTTGCAAAACTACAACTCCCAGCATGCCCAGACTGCCAACAGCTATCAGCCTACAGCAGGGCATGGTGGGAATTGTAGTTTTACAACAGCTGGAGAGCCTCAGGTTGGCCATGCCTGGACTAATGCTATCCAAGACTCCTGCACAAGATCTGTGCAATGAGGAATTTATGAAGGAGTGGGAAGCATTACTACTCTCCCAATCTATAATGTTGACACATCTCATTATAAAAAGGAGATGCAAACTATTGGAAGAGCTAAATGAGAAGATAAAACAAATCAAAATTGTGGTCGACAAACTGCCAGATAGTGAGGAGTTAGCTATGTGGCAGGAACGTCTATGCAAAAGTCTGGACAAAATGGAGTTGGAGATAATTAACAAAAAAACTAGGAAATATAGATTTTATGCTAAACCAATAGAGGGTTATAATTATAGAGCTAACTCGCAAGAAGGAGATCCAAATACTAGATCTTTGGGCCATTCAAATAGCGACATTTATCCCCCTAGATATACCATTCCTGTGAGTAACAGATTTGAGGCATTAAATTATAATCATTTTTTAGACAGAACTCCACCCCACCACAAGACAAGGATCAGACAGAGATCACAGACACCGAACGACACGTATGTCCAACCTCAACAGATAGGAACACATCACGACATGAGAACCAGACACAGATCACGTTCACCATTCAGAGACCAAATTTACCAACAGTCATTGCCAACACACACATACAACTTGAGGAACAGGCTCAACTATCAACTAGAAGACCAAGAGCCGCAACAGAGGACCAGGCCCCCACAGAATCACAGATATCAATACACACCCAAATATTCGAGAGAGGGAACACACAGACACCAACAGAACCCAGATCCAAAAGAAAGATACGAAGATCCCAAAGAAAAAAGAGGGACTTACAACAGACACAGATAGATCAATCAGAAGCTGTAGTAAACCTCAGTTCCGTGGTCCTCACTGATTCTCAGACAAGACTACTGAACAGGGGCCTTAAGTTTGCACCTACAGCTAAACTGAATAAATTTGATACGTATGTGGGTATAGAGAAATTTGTGAGGAAACTCAGTTTGAAAAAATATTTTTTGAAAAACCCGATAGTAAAAAATACAGATGAATGTGGGGATGCAGAGATTAAATATGTGTAAGGCCGATTCATTGGCCTGTATTTGTGGGAGGGGCTTGGCTGCCTACTTCAGCGGCCGGCGCCCTCCCACAATCGTACGACGTGCAGAGTTTCGCAGGAAGCGTGCGCTCGTACCTGGCATTTCAAGTCGAGCAGGCAGGGTAAGTGGACGTCCGGTCGGCGGTCGGCCCTTGGGTGAGCAGGGGCCCTCATGCTCCGGACCACGTTATGCACAGATCTGAACAGCGGGGGGCGAGACCTCGACGGAGGGAACGTTCCCTCCTACCACGGCAGCGGTGCACTGTCTGTCTCCGGCGGAGGGGGCGGAGCGCTCCCCTCCTCCGTCGCTCCGGTCACCAGCATGGCAGTTACTTACCGGCGGGGGGTGGGGCCCATGGTAGCGAGGGGGACCTTCCCGCCGCCGCCTCCTCCTCCGATGTCTAGCCAGTGCTGCGCCGCTCCCTCACGTGGTGGGCGGGCTCAATCAGCGGTGGGTCGGCCCCCCAAGCGGAGGGGAGGCACCCCTGCACCGAGCGCCCTGCCGGGGAGCGGGGTAGCACCACGTGGCTCCTCCTTTTCCGACAAAGGGGTGGGGCCAAGCCACATAAGGCCTCCCCCCTGTCACAACTCAATGCCAGGGGGCCGCGCCGTTTCCCCACGCGGTGGGTGTGGCCAGCCGGCGGTGGGTCGGCCCCTCTAACTAAGGGGGGCACCCCCGCACTGGACGCACTGCCAGGGAGCGGCGAGGCCCCCCACGCGGCACGTCCTTAATTGGGGAGGGGTGGAGGCTGGGTCACCTAAGGCCTCCCCCCTGTCCCTATTCCATGCCAGGGGGCCGCGCCGTTTCTCCACGCGGTGGGTGTGGCCGGCCGGCGGTGGGTCGGCCCCTCTAACGAAGGGGGCACCCCCGCACTGGACGCACTGCCAGGGAGCAGTGAGGCCCCCCACGCGGCAATATCCAATTATCGGTAAGGTGGGGCCCTCATTGTCTGAGGGCCCCCCTGTGCCGGTTTTATGCCAGAGAGCTGCGCTGCTCCCCACGCGGTAGAAGTGCTCAGCCGGCGGGTGGATCGGCCCCTTGGGCGGAGGGGGCACCCCCCGCACTGGGCACTCTATCAGGGAGTCGAGATAGCTCTCCACGTGGCGCCCAAACCGTGTTGGTGTGGGGCGCGAGCCGTTGCCCATAGGACACCCCCCACCCTGGTCCACGGTGCCAGGGAGCTCTGCGCTCCCCACGCGGTTGCCGTGGAGAGGGGTGGGGGACGCAATGTCCCCGCTCCTCGCCTGCACTAAAGTCTGGCACGGGCCACCGTGCCGCTTAGATAGGTAGGGGTCCGTCACAAACGCCAGGTACAGCCGGAGGGGGGACAACGTCAGTCAAACAGCTACTCCCTTCCACCGGTCAACCATTGGCTCGCAGCTCACGTTCTATCAGTTTGGGTCTTACGCATTGATCGTTTTTTTTTTTTTTTGTTGTTTCTTTCTCCCAGGTCCGAAAGAGTTTAAAAAAGAGAGAAAATTGGTCTTGATCTCATTTTTTGTGGCTTGTCGGCAAGGTAGTGGGGGTACACGTCGGGGGAGGGGGAGGTGCTGCTCATTAGCAGGGTTGTGTCTCATACACTATTTTACGTCCAGGTTGTTCTATTTTCATAAACTTCCGCGGGGGTCAGAGTGTAGAGTTCTGAGTAGGTAAGTACATCATATCTCCTTTGCGTACACTTCTGGGTGGCGGTTCCTGGCCACTCCTTCACTGCTCTTCTGGTGTTAGTGTGCGTTTCTACACAGGGACACCCTTTTTTCATACGTTACTAAGCAGTTTCACGGATACTGGTGGTCGTCCAGTTTAGCCGGTCACTTACGTTACTGTTTTCACAGCTGTGATGTCACACGCATCAGACATAGTCGAGGCGTCCGTGGACGAGAACGTGGCAGGAATGTCCGAGGGGGGCAGTATACCATCCCTGCGTGCATGGACCATCCCCAGGCTTGTGGCGGAGCTGACGAAGCGGGGCGTCCCTTTCCCGGCGACCGCCAGAAAGGCGGAACTATATCGGCTGTGGAAAGACTCCTTGGTGCCTAGTAATGATAATCCCCCCGCGACCACGATGCAAACGTCACTTGCTCAGTTGCACGTCATGCTGAACAGTCTGACATCTGCTGTCACTTCCATGCAGGCGAGATTGGAGTCAGTCGAGGCTCACAGCTCAGCCTTTCCAGTTTCTTCCCCCGAGGTTCCGGTCGCTACCACCTCTGCTATAGGGGAGATCCGTACTGCCCAGGCCATCCCTAATGTGACCCCATCTCATTTCGTCCCGATCAGCATCAGGAAGGACATCCTAGAGGGTAAGGATGTCAATCTCGCTTCACTACTGATAGCCTCCAGGGACTTGTCTGACAACAAAGTCATAGCTTGCGTGGAAGTCTCGGTGGTACTGAGGAGCCGCGACCACAGACTCAACCGCAAGTTAAACATCCCAGAATTCGTCATGGCCTTTAGCCTTTTCAGGGATGTCATATGTACTGCCAGGCCGGACAGGAGGGAGGAACTGGATCTGTACCTCTTCCGGGTCACAGAATTGGGTCATAGGTATGGAGGGAACTCATTCTACGATTACCACTGTTCATTTTCAGCCAAGGCGGCAGCTGCGCTCTCTCAGTTCCAACATGTCACAGATTGGTCCAACCTAGACACAGAGCTATTCTGCAGACACTTTGCAGGTCTGAAAGCTCCCTCCTGTTCCGCCTGTCAGTCTATCTTCCACTCTGTAGAGTGGTGCCATAAGTCAGCTGCCAGCACTTCATCATACCCTTCCAGCTCGTCAGCTGGGCCTCTCAACGTTTTTAGACCCCCCAGTTCGGTGGATAAGTTAGGCCGGCCCATTGTTCAGCTAGGGAGGGCCCAGATCTGTAACAATTATAATTACGTGTCTTGTAATTTCGGGCAATGCCGTCTGTTACATATCTGCACCAACTGTTTCAGGGCCCGTCCCAGAGTCGCATGCTCATTAAAATCAATGAAGAATTACATGAGTGTGGTCAATACCAGTTGTTTGCAGGAGTACTTGCGAGGTCACCACAATCCAGGGTTCGTACAGTTCCTGGTGTCAGGGTTTCACGAGGGCTTCCATACGGGGTTAATCACGACTCCAGAAATTACATACGAATGCGGGAACCTTCAGTCAGCCGAAAGAAGTCCTGGTTCTGTAGACGTACTAATAGAGTCTGAGTTGAACAAAGGGTTCCTGATCGGTCCTTTCGAAGCACCTCCTTTTCAACGGTGGAGAGTCATTCCTGTGGGGGTGGTCACGGGCAAGTTCAGCAAAAAAGAGAGACTCATTATTGACTTGTCTGCCCCACATGGCTCCCAGGTCCCCAGCCTCAACTCCCTCATTCCTTCAGAAGAAGTGGGCATGAGATATTCTTCAATCGACCAGGCTATCGCCATCATCATGAAGACGGGTCCCGGGTCCATGTTGTCCAAAGCTGACATATCGGATGCCTTTAAGTTGCTTCCCATCATGCCAGCACTCTGGCAATGGCACGGCATCAAGTGGAAGGGCCTGTATTATTTCTCCACCAAACTTACCTTCGGTTCGAAGAGCAGCCCGTGGCTCTTCGATCAGTTGGCTCAGGCTCTCCACTGGGTTTTGGAACACAAGATTCGCTGTGAATTTGTCATCCACTACTTAGACGACTTCCTACTGATTGAGAGGCCAGGGGCAATCCCCCTAGGGCTGGGGAAGTTGCTGAGGTGTTTTTCTCAGTTAGGTGTCCCGGTCTCCCCCAAGAAAGTAGAGGGCCCGTCCACAGTTATCACCTTTCTGGGCATCGAGTTAGACTCCCAGCACATGTCAGCTAGGTTGCCTGCGGATAAACTAACTAGAATCAGAGAAGTCATCCATAGGTTTGCTATCACGACTGTGGTCACTAAGACTGATTTACAGTCACTACTGGGCATGCAAAATTTCGCCATGCGCATCATCCCGCAAGGCAGGTCGTTCATATCCCGCCTGCTGGTGCTCTTGGGCACTGCCTCGGAGCAGGACAGCCCAGTGTGTCTGGACAGTCAGGCCTTAGCTGATCTTCACATGTGGGATCAATTTCTGAGCCGGTGGAATGGGGTGTCCCTATTCGTACCCGAGCTGTCATGTCAGTCTCCTATAGTCTTCTCGGATGCGGCCGCGAGCTCAGGTTTTGCCGCCATTTTTGGCACCCACTGGGTTGCGGACGAATGGCCTGCCGAGGTGAGACAGATTCCAGGGTTCCTCCAAACCTCGGCGCTGTTCGAGCTGTACCCCATCGTGGTAGCCGCCAACATATGGGGCAATCTTTGGGCAAATCGGTCTGTTCTGTTTGTGACTGACAATACAGCAGTGGTAGATATTGTAAACAGTGGATTGTCGAAATCAGCCCACATCATGTGTTTCCTTAGATGGTTAGTGCAACTCTCCCTACGTTACCATTTCCATGTTTATAGTGCGCATGTGCCAGGCGCACAAAACTTGGCTGCTGACGCCTTGTCGAGGGCTAATTTCTCCCTTTTCTTACAGATCATGCCAGAGGCGGATGTAGCAGGCGCTACCGTCCCTTCTCACGAGACCTTAATGCTAGCGTAACCAGCCACCTTGAGACGGCCCACGCTTTGATATTCAATTCCCTTTCACCTAACACAACCAGAGCATATAACACCGGGTGGAAGGCGTTTTGCAGGTTTCAGGGGGAATGTCCTCAGGGAGAATCCAGTTTTGCAGAGTACATCCTGGCGTTCATTGGCTACTGCCACTCAGTACACAAGCTCTCCCACAATACGGTGAGGTCATACCTAGCGGGAGTGCAACATTACCTCTCTGTCAGTCATCCCGAACGAGCGTCGGTGTTCTCCATGCATGCTGTCAAAGCCGCGCTTAAGGGTTTGAGCAAATGTGGACCCCAAGGCCGAGTGCGTAGACAAGCGGTCACCGGTCCCATTTTCTGTAAGCTATCTGACGCCCTGGACGGTAATCCTTTCGGGGTTTTGCCCAGCTTGGTGCTCAAATCCGCCATCTATTTAGCCTTCTACGGCTTCCTGAGACCTGGGGAGTTCTCTTGTTCTCCTGGCAGTAGCAGGTTTCTCACGATCAGCCCGCTGGTCCAAAACACCGAAGGGTACGTACTACTGCTAAAGACGTCCAAAACCTCACAGGTGGGCCCCCCAGTCCCGGTGTCCTTTTTTCCCACGTCTCACCAATGGTGCCCCGTCACGGTGCTCCGTCAACTACGGTCAGCCTTGTCAGGGTCCGGGCCAAACAGTCCACTGTTGCCCTTCGGGGTGGTTCCACTCACCACCCACCAGTTCGTATCCCATGTACGCTCCCTCGTGGCCAGCTTGGGCGGCGACCCTGCCACAATTTCAGGACACTCGTTCCGCATAGGTGCTGCGTCCGCGGCCTCCAAAAATCAAGT
Organism: Bufo bufo; assembly: GCF_905171765.1. Lineage (NCBI taxonomy): Eukaryota > Metazoa > Chordata > Amphibia > Anura > Bufonidae > Bufo > Bufo bufo. Next base: position 131,123,382 of record NC_053396.1, read on the forward strand.
GCCTGCGCATGTCATTCAGAAATTAGGGCGTTGGCACTCGTCGTGTTTCAGCCGTTACATACCTCATCCCGAAACTGAGACGTCAGCAGCTTTTCAGAATTTGGTTTTGTAAAGACGTTGTAATAAATTACTTCTGCCAATCAGTATGTCTTTTTGCCCTCTTTCAGGCGTCCCTCCACGACGCGGTTGCGGCACAACTCTAACCGCTTAGGGGTAGGGTATCCCAGGTAGGGCTAGGTACGTAATTGGTTGCCACGACCACAAGTGTAAGGCCGATTCATTGGCCTGTATTTGTGGGAGGGGCTTGGCTCCCTACTTCAGCGGCCGGCGCCCTCCCACAATCGTACGACGTGCAGAGTTCTCCCTCCCACCCACCCTTATCACCTGTCACTCTCAAACGGGATGCCCTCTTTCAGGCGTCCCTCCACGACGCGGTTGCGGCACAACTCTAACCGCTTAGGGGTAGGGTATCCCAGGTAGGGCTAGGTACGTACTTGGTTGCCACGACCACAAACAACTCTTAAACCAAAATCAAAAAAGTTTCCAAGACAGGAGATTGGCGCAGAGATAGCCACTTTCAGAAGAAATATAGAGACAGATCTGAGAAAGGTATCTGATAAACAGATGAGGAGAAATAATTTGACTACACAGGAGATTAAAGTGATTAAGGAATTACAAAAATTAAATAACCTTACCATTCGCCCCGCCGATAAAGGCGGAGCGATCGTTTTCCTGGAAACAACCAAATATAATGAGGAGTGCCTGAGACAACTCGCAGACACAACAACATATAAGAGGTTGAGAAAGGATCCTACGGAAGAATTCTCAAAGCTATTGAATTATTATTGTAATAGAGGACTTGAGGATGGACTACTTTCTAAGCAGGAATCTGACTTTATTTTGGGGACACAGCAGAGGCTACCTGTGTTTTACTGCCTGCCTAAAATACATAAAAGTATGACTGATCCGCCAGGTCGCCCTATAATTTCGGGTATAGGATCTTTGACATCCAATTTGTCCCAATACATAGATCAACTCATTCAGCCAACAGTGAAGACCATACCAGCCTATCTTAAAGATACCACCCAGATTGTCCAGATTCTGGAAAATTTGAAGGTGGAGCCACATTGGCTGATAGGGACTTTGGATGTCCAATCACTCTATACCGTGATTGAGCATGAACAGGGCACCAATAGCATGGGTTTGCAATTGAGGAACTATGGTAGCCTCAAAGAGAAACAAATTGATTTCTTGGCAGAGGGTGTTAGACATATTTTAACGCACAATAATTTTTTCTTTGAGGGGGCTTATTATCTCCAGATTCGGGGCACCGCCATGGGCACCAGATTCTCCCCCAGCTATGCCAACCTTTTCATGGCACAATGGGAACAAGAGACCATCACACCCAGGCTGGGGTCGGATCTGGTGCTCTGGCGGCGTTACATCGATGATATAATTTTTATTTGGCAAGGAGATATGATTAGCCTCCACACCTTCTTAGAAGAAATCAATACAAACAAATATAATCTTAATTTCTCCTCTAATATTAATCAAGAATTTACAGAATTTCTCGATTTACGGATTACCACTCAGATGGATCACTATGTGTGCACCACCTTTCAGAAAAAAGTAGCCAAGAATAGCTACATCCTCTTCTCTAGCTGTCATTTGCCTTCCTGGTTATTGAATATACCAACTGGTCAGTTCCGCAGAATTAAAAGGAACTGCACAAACCAGGCAGAGTTTGAGGAAGAGGCTATTAACATGAAAGAAAAATTCTTGGCAAAAGACTACCCAGAGACAGTAGTCGAAAACGCTTTAAAAAAGGTTAGAATGATGGATAGGGAAAAGTTCTTTGAAATTAATCAAGAAAGGACTGATAAGCCCAAGGAAGATGACAAATTCCGCATTATACTGCCTTATAATGCACAACATAAGAAAATTGAGCAAAGCATTAAAAATCATTGGCACCTAATCCAAAAGGATAAAATTATAGGTCCTTTGATCCCACCAACACCAGAGATAGTCTATGCGAAGGCCCCTAATTTGGGTCTGAAAATAGCACCATCAATTAAACAGAATACAAGAGAAACTGGTTCTATCAATAAATGGCTAAATACACTGCGTGCAGAATTATTAGGCAAATGAGTATTTTGACCACATCATCCTCTTTATGCATGTTATCTTACTCCAAGCTGTATAGGCTCGAAAGCCTACTACCAATTAAGCATATTAGGTGATGTGCATCTCTGTAATGAGAAGGGGTGTGGTCTAATGACATCAACACCCTATATTAGGTGTGCATAATTATTAGGCAACTTCCTTTCCTTTGGCAAAATGGGTCAAAAGAAGGACTTGACAGGCTCAGAAAAGTCAAAAATAGTGAGATATCTTGCAGAGGGATGCAGCACTCTTAAAATTGCAAAGCTTCTGAAGCGTGATCATCGAACAATCAAGCGTTTCATTCAAAATAGTCAACAGGGTCGCAAGAAGCGTGTGGAAAAACCAAGGCGCAAAATAACTGCCCATGAGCTGAGAAAAGTAAAGCGTGCAGCTGCCAAGATGCCACTTGCCACCAGTTTGGCCATATTTCAGAGCTGCAACATCACTGGAGTGCCCAAAAGCACAAGGTGTGCAATACTCAGAGACATGGCCAAGGTAAGAAAGGCTGAAAGACGACCACCACTGAACAAGACACACAAGCTGAAACGTCAAGACTGGGCCAAGAAATATCTCAAGACTGATTTTTCTAAGGTTTTATGGACTGATGAAATGAGAGTGAGTCTTGATGGGCCAGATGGATGGGCCCGTGGCTGGATTGGTAAAGGGCAGAGAGCTCCAGTCCGACTCAGACGCCAGCAAGGTGGAGGTGGAGTACTGGTTTGGGCTGGTATCATCAAAGATGAGCTTGTGGGGCCTTTTCGGGTTGAGGATGGAGTCAAGCTCAACTCCGAGTCCTACTGCCAGTTTCTGGAAGACACCTTCTTCAAGCAGTGGTACAGGAAGAAGTCTGCATCCTTCAAGAAAAACATGATTTTCATGCAGGACAATGCTCCATCACACGCGTCCAAGTACTCCAGAGCGTGGCTGGCAAGAAAGGGTATAAAAGAAGAAAATCTAATGACATGGCCTCCTTGTTCACCTGATCTGAACCCCATTGAGAACCTGTGGTCCATCATCAAATGTGAGATTTACAAGGAGGGAAAACAGTACACCTCTCTGAACAGTGTCTGGGAGGCTGTGGTTGCTGCTGCACGCAATGTTGATGGTGAACAGATCAAAACACTGACAGAATCCATGGATGGCAGGCTTTTGAGTGTCCTTGCAAAGAAAGGTGGCTATATTGGTCACTGATTTGTTTTTGTTTTGTTTTTGAATGTCAGAAATGTATATTTGTGAATGTTGAGATGTTATATTGATTTCACTGGTAAAAATAAATAATTGAAATGGGTATATATTTGTTTTTTGTTAAGTTGCCTAATAATTATGCACAGTAATAGTCACCTGCACACACAGATATCCCCCTAAAATAGCTAAAACTAAAAACAAACTAAAAACTACTTCCAAAAGTATTCAGCTTTGATATTAATGAGTTTTTTGGGTTCATTGAGAACATGGTTGTTGTTCAATAATAAAATTAATCCTCAAAAATACAACTTGCCTAATAATTCTGCACTCCCTGTAGGAGTGGGTTCTATAGATGTGGATGCTGCGTGAACTGCAGAAACACTTTTTTTGCAAAGAAGACCCAACGTGTAAGCTCAACACAAAACACCTTTGTAGTTGAGATAAAGGATCTTCTTACATGTAACAGTTCAAATGTCATCTACATTATTGAATGCTCATGTGCTAAACAATATATAGGCAGGACTAAAAGACCATTAAAAATCAGGATAGCGGAACATATCAATAATATTAAAAAGGGCTATGAAAAACATGTACTATCCAAACATTTTAAAATGATACATAATCAAGACCCCAAAACTCTAACCTTTGCAGCTTTCGAACAGATAGAGCGCAATTGGAGGGGAGGTAACCATATTGCCCGAATGTCTAGGGCTGAGTCTAGAAGGATTTTCGAATTCGGCAGTCTAGCTCCAGCTGGGCTTAATGCCGAACTGGAAATATTCGGGTTCCTGTGATGGGTTGGATGCCTTCGGCCCACGAGGGGTACTAGTCGGGCTGTTTAGCAGCACTATGACCCCTCCTGAGCTGTGGGTCTCCACCCCTATACCAACTAGTCACACACCAACCTGTATCCTTCATCTACCCGAAACACTTAGGCAATAAGCCCCAATGGGCTAGGATACCATCTATACAGGGTAGTCAGGTTTGACTTCTGTCTCTCCCTTGTCTGAAACTATCTCTGTGCCATCCTCTAACGGGACTATTTATTATATGGAGGCATATATCCCAAATTACAGAATATTTTAGAATTTTAGACCTGTAACAGACGCCCACCATACAATTTAATATATTTTTAAATAAATTAATAAACTCTCCTTTTATTCTATTTTTTACACACAAAAAATGATTATTTTTTTTTTACAGTTGACGGATATATATATATATAGCAAAAATATATGACCATTTAATGATTATGGAATATTCATAACAGTAAGAACAAGCTATGATGGGATCTTTTTATGCATCCTTTATACTGCAGCAGATTTAATATATTACATTTTATATGCTCATGTACACTATTATGTAACTTTATCCATATAAGAGGCTAATGCAACAGGATACATAATAAGTATGATTAATGTATGATTAATGTTCCTGATGAACTCATGATTCTATGAAACAAGAAAATGCATGGTCGCACAAAAAAACGCTGATAAAACCGCGACAATATCGCAGCATATGGTAAATTGTATCTGGGACATTCAGACCTTCCCGATCCATTTCGGGTTTACTATAGAACCCTTTTGGCAGCCAAAATGAATAAAAAGCAGGCAAACGAGTCAGATCCAATAGAGCCACTGAGAAAGAAGGTGGATAACCCTCGAAACGCGTCTGGCGTGGATAAATTGGACCTGACAAAAAAACCGCAACAGTTTGCCATTTGATGTTGGATAAAAGAAAGCGCTTTCAAAGATAAAGGAATCATGGACTTCTAGCAGTCGACTTCTAGCAGCCACCTATGGACGTGATTGCACCAAAGACAGGTGGAACACTCATTCCAATCAAGGAACTCTAAGGTGAACCTGCAGTGGGATAGAGCAAGCATTATCAAGCACCTCTACTCATTCCAATCAAGGAACTCTAAGGTGAACCTGCAGTGGGATAGAGCAAGCATTATTAAGCACCTCTACTCACAGCTGGACCTGAAAAACCACAGGTTCATACCTAACAGCTAAGCTGCTTTTTTGTCTGCTGCCCAGGGATATACCTTATCCAGAATTTCTACTACGTGGGACGCCACGGTGAGGACGGTATTAAGTCAGTACGTGAGTAATAAAACATTTTATTATATGTGCACACATTGTTGCTTAACCGCTTCACTGCATATTTAATGGACTATTGCTACTGCGACCTAAGGCTGCCCTAATTAGAGATTCGCTGGACTGTTACATTGTGTAACCTAGTATATTTTCTGGATTAAATATTGGAACATTGTGCTGATTTTCCGGAACCTTTGCTACACCATTGCGGAAAGACTGAGTTCCAGGATTAATCTCCACAGACACGCTTCACGGATACGCATCTCTTAACCATTTGAGCACTGCTATTTTTCTATTCATTGCACTGATTTATTAATATTCACATTATTTTTTATGTCACTATGCTTTATCACTTAAATAGTAGTTTTATATTTATTTTTTGACGCACTGGTTTGGCACAATTTGTACACTTATATTTGTTTTTTGTGGAGATATTATTGGTATCAGCCATTGCTCCAACTAACCAAATATACTTAATGTTGCAGCCTGCATGCAATTTGGTTTAACCTTGGTCATTTATATATGATCCCTTGGCCGGCATATCAGTCCCCAACCCCCGCATATTAGTTTTATCAGTGGACTAAAACTATATTTTATATATACATTTTACCAATTGTATTTTAATAGGGTTTTAACCTGTTCAGGATATACTACTTCATTTTATATGTGCTTGGTGACCTTTATGCATTGTTACCAATAAACTAGTGTTATATTGCTTACTCTGTGGTCCAGTTATAAGAGTGCCCATCCTTTTCTTTACTATTACTGCATATTACTTTTTGATCGCTTGTATTACACTTTTTTTGATGTAAGGTGACTAAAATATAGGGCAGGTGATTACGGATGTGGCAATACCTAATATGTCTACTTTTTTTTTATCTTTAACACAGTAAAAGCATTTTTGAAACAAAAAAAATCATGTTTTAGTGTCTCCATAGTCTAAGAGCCATAGTTTTTTTTTTTTTTTTTAGGGCGTTTGTCTTAGTAGGGGATCATTTTTTGTGGGATGAGGTGACCGTTAGATTGGTACTATTTTGTGCGGCATAAGTTTTTTTGATCGCTTATTGTTGCAGGTTCAAGTTCTGGTTACATACGAAAGCTTATGTAGAGACTTCAAATATGAAATACAAATTCGGCTCACTGAAAGTAACATTCTAAAACTGATACAGCTGTTGCAAACAAGGTTAATCTTGGTCAATACCCTCTCCCTGAAACCAGATAGTAAGAAATAGTGAATAAAGTGATAAATGATAAAGAACTAGGATAGTGTGAAAAATAACACATCCTATTGCTCTGATATAAAAGTAAGTTCAAACTGCGCTATATGTAACACATATAAAACACAAAGAGACTATAATAATATATATAACAACAAAAGAGATAATACTAATGTTTTTTGTTGGCTTTTAATTCACATAAGGCTTTTTTGTAAATAATCACAGGGATTAGTTTTCCTTTTGGTATATTTTAACTAAAATTAAAATAAAGGTTAATATTTAAAGATGAACAAATAGGCCAAAAACAGAACTTTATAGCTTAGGCTATTTGATTTATGATCTAGGGCTCGTCCACACAAACATTTTTTTGCGTTCCATATAGGGGCCGTTTTTTTAGTTCCGTATATGGAGCCATTGATTTCTATGTTGATGCAAAAAAAAAACGGAATGTACTCCGTATGCATTCCGTTTCTGTATTTCCATTTTTCCGTTCCGTTCCAAGATAGAACATGTCCTATTATTGCCCAAAAATACATTCCGTGGCTCCATTCAAGTCAATTGGTCCGCAAAAAAAACGGAACACATACGGAATGTATTCCGTATGTCTTCCATATCCGTTCCGTTTTTGCGGAACCATCTATTGAAAATGTTATGCCCAGCCCAATTTTTTCTATCTAATTACTGTATACTGTAAATAACATACGGAAAAACGGAATGGAACCGGAAACACTACAAAAAAAAAAAGAAAAAACAGATCCATTAAAAATGGCCTGCAAAACACTGAAAAAGCCATACGGTCGTGTGAACAAGCCCTTAGGAATAGGTTTCTGGGACAAAAAGGGTCATTATTTAGAAATATCAGTGAAAGACTGACACCATCAAGCTGTTTACCTGATAGACCGTTCAGTTGCCCATAGCAACTGCCAGGCCTATAATAACAATGTAACCACCAAGCTTTGAGCAGAATGGTGACTGTAACCACTAATAAGCACTGCGCCTCCTGCTTGGGTAAAGTCAAGATGCAAGTGTCTATTTCATGGCTGCGCCGTACTCAAGTGTGGTCCCAGGATAGGATTGAAGGTCACACATAAAACTGACCACACCATGCTGTTAGTCTGTTCATTTACATGGTGCAGTCTGAAAGGGGATAAGTAAGAGCCAATGTTCCAGCTACTCGGTGCATCTGGACCAGTGGCTGTCAGTAACAGAGCAAACATGCTCCCCCGAAGGAGGAAACCTTGCGATCGTGGGGGACCATAAATATATGGAAGTTATCCGAACTGGAGTATATTGACAAAGTGTGGTCAGGAAGGGTTTAACGGCCTCTGCAGTAAGTCACATTGACTGTCAGTAAAGGGTTAACTCTTCAGAACACTGCCACCAACATTAGTCATAGACACCTGTGACATCACAAGCATGTGTGTCATAAGGGAAGAACTCTTGTAAAAGGCTGGAGAGCGGCCATATTTGGTGCCGTACTTGATGGCCTGAGGACCTTGAGCTTGACTACCCCCGCCCACCGCACCTTGACGAAATTTGGAGGTTCTAGCAGGAAGCCCATCGCCCAATGGGAGGAAAGGGACATCCGCCTAGCCAACCAGATCAGCCCGGCTGCTGCAACTCCCCCCTTTACTATTTATGTGGCAGCCACATAGTGGCATTACCCTCTAAGCCCAAGGGAAGGGCAGCCCTCCAGCCATGGTTCCCTAGAGGTTTCCTCCACAGGGGGTTTTCCTCTCCTGAATGCTGGAGGGTGACTCTCCGTGAGTCGGGGGTGTGCCATTTTTAACATTTTAAATAAACAATTTGGCCATTTGTTCACCATTTAATGTGTTCTGTGTCTTTATTCTGTGTCTTTATTGTGCGTTCTTTGGTTTCAGGGGTGTGTGCATGATTTTCTCAGGGAGGAGGTCAGGGCTCGAGTCGAGGGGGAACGCATGGGAACGGCAAACTGCAGTTCCTCTATGTGATTGTGATGCCTTGGATAGCTTCCACTGGACCCACAGCCTGTGGGTCCAGTGGAAGCTATCCAAGGCATCACATAGAGGAACTGCAGTTTGGCATTACATTTGTTGTAGTTGCTCATTGTAGATGTAGCAGAGCTGAGTTTGTCACTTGCCTAAGAATGAGGGGGGCAGTTTGTCACTTGCCTAAGGGAGGCAATAGCTACGCCCCTGCTCACCGCCACCTTCCTGGTCCTCGGCTGTCGGCTGTGAGGGCTGCGCACAGGAGCCGAGTGAGTCGCTCTGTGACGTCACTCCATGCGCAGCCTACAGCAGTAGAAGAGGAGCGTCTGCGTCCAGGAGCAGGAGAGGTAAGTGTAAGTTTATTTTTTTAATTTTATTTTATACTAAAGGCGTATAGGCTGAATGGAGAGGCACTGACTGGAGGCTGGTGGAGGGGGCACTCGGGGCTGGTGGAGGGGGCACTCGGGGCTGGTGGATGGGGCAGCACTGGGCGCTAGTGAATGGGGCCCTGGGGGCTGGTAAGAGGCACTGGGGGGCTGATGAGAGGCACTGGGGGGGCTGATGAGAGGCACTGAGGGGGCTGATGAGAGGCACTGGGGGGGTTGATTAGAGGCACTGGGGGCTGATTAGAGGCACTGGGGGGGCTGATGAGAGACACTGGGGGCTGATGAAAGACACTGGGGGTTGATGAGAGGCACTGGGGGCTGATGAGAGGCACTGGGGGGGCTGATGAGAGGCACTGGGGGGGCTGATGAGAGGCACTGGGGGGCTGATAAGAGGCACTGGGGGGGCTGATGAGAGACACTGGGGGCTGATGAGAGACACTGGGGGCTGATGAGAGGCACTGGGGGGCTGATGAGAGGCACTGGGGGGCTAATGTAGAGGCATTGGGGGGCTAATGTAGAGGCACTGGGGGGATGATGAGAGGCACTGGGGGGCTAATGTAGAGGCACTGGGGGGCTGATGGAGAGGCACGGGGGGCTGATGGAGAGGCACTGGGGGGCTGATAGAGAGGCACGGCGGGCTGATAGAGAGGCACGGCGGGCTGATGGAGAGGCATTGGGGGGCTTATGGAGAGGCATTGGGGGGCTGATGAGAGACACTGGGGGCTGATGAGAGGCACTGGGGGGCTGATGAGAGGCACTGGGGGGCTGATGAGAGGCACTGGGGGGCTGATGAGAGGCACTGGGGGGCTGATGAGAGGCACTGGGGGCTGATGAGAGGCACTGGGGGGCTGATGAGAGGCACTGGGGGGCTGATGGAGAGGCACTGGGGGGCTAATGGAGAGGCACTGGGGGCTGATGGAGAGGCACTGGGGGGCTGATGGAGAGGCACTGGGGGGCTGATGGAGAGGCCCAGCTGCCTAGAGCACCCCTGAGCCCAGCTGCCTAGAGCACCCCTGAGGCCAAGCCTGTCAGCACCCCTGAGGCTTCAGAACTGTAAGTAAATTATATATAAGGGGAGTTTTTGTTTTGTTTTGATCACAATGTGTACATTTGGCTCAGTCCGCAGCGACACAAATTACAGCATGCTAGATTTTCAGTGCTTTTTTTTTTTTTCCGCTACACGTAGCTTTCAAAAGCCCATTCACATGTATTGTATTTTAAAGGGGTTTTCCCATCTCAGACAATGGGCGCATATCGCTAGGATATGCCCCCATTGTCTGATAGGTGCGGGTCCCACCTCTGGGACCCGCACCTATATAGAGAACGAAGCGGGGAGACTTGTGGCTCGCTGCCTCGGCTATTTCCGTCGACTCCATAGAAATTAATGGTAGTGGTGGCCGCGCATGCGCGGCGCGCTCCCATTCATTTCAATGGGAGAGGCGGGGCGCTGTACCTGGTGGTGGACGGACCCCGGGAAACCTGGGGTCCTCCAGCCACAAGTCTCCCCGCTTCGATCTCGATATAGGTGCGGGTCCCAGAGGTGGGACCCGCACCTATCAGACAATGCGGGCATATCCTAGCGATATGCCCCCATTGTCTGAAATGGAAATACCCCTTTAAGGGTTTAAAAACAGTCACTAAAGGGTGGCAAACAGAATCACAAACCATATGTAATTAAGGACACAACTTCTGGAATAAAAGGGAATAATGACTGAATATTTCCATCATGTGTCCTTAAGGGGTTAAAATAACAAATATCTGTGTCACATCCACTGGACTGGAAACTCATATATGAGACTAATTGTTAGATCATTTAGGCATTTTTTAAAATAATTTTTAGAATAATGATAGATTTTATTTCATACAATTGTGCTGATTAGAGCCTTACCCTGCACCTCACAGTCACCCCACCCCACCACTGCCACCAGAGACAACAAAGGAAAGAGTTTTTCACAATAAGAGGTAATAACAGAACGGATGGGGAATTCTTTGCCTAAAGAGGTCATTTTATCAGAATATTTAGGGTTTTTTTTAAATCAGAAAATTATTTTACACCATTTTTTTTAATTATTTTTATTTGTACAGAAATGAGTAAGCGAAAAACCAGCATTACGGATTTCTTCACAAAGGCATCCAATAAAAAATCACATGCTGATTCTGCAAGTTGCTCCACTCAGTCAGAGCCTTTGCTTCAGGCGGCGGTGTCCGCTTCAGAAACTATACCAATCCAATATTGCAGAACAGCAGAAGCATAAGTTTGCGTCAACCACTAAGGTATTTCGCACTGCCTACTTTTGTGCGAAAAAAAATCGCCCTTTCACAGACTTCAGAGATCTTATCAGCTTGCAAGTTGCAAATGGAGCTGACTTAGGATGTATTCTCCATAGTGAGTACACAGCAGCACAAATAATAGATTGTATTGCTAGTGAAATGAGAAAAAAGCTTTGCAAAGCAATTGTTGAGCAGGCTCCAAAAATTTCTGTTTATATTGATGAGTCTACAACTGTTTCTACCCATTCAGTGTTAATTGTTTATATTCGTGCCTCTGTTAACGGAAAAGACCCAGTCACTTTCTTTCTCGATTTGCTTGATTTGCCTAAAGCAGATGCACAGTCTATTGAAGCCACTCTTCTAGCTTGTCTTTCTAAATTTGGGTTCAGTAATAACTTTCTTGCCGAAAACTGGATTGGAGCTTGCAGTGATGGTGCAAGTGTAATGCTTGGAAGAAAGTCGGGTGTTCTGGAACGACTCAGTCAAAAATATCCACAGATTGTGAAATGGCACTGCTTGTGTCATAGGCTTGAATTGTGCATTTCAGATACAATTGATTCTGTTCCTGGTCTTCATCATGTCACATCATTTTTTGAGAAGTTGTATGCTGTGTATCATCAGTCACCAAAAAATCTAGCAGAGCTCTCAGAATGTGCAAAAGAATTAGAAGTACAAATTCTTAAAAATGGAAAAGTTTTTTCAGTTAGATGGGTTGCTTCAAGCCAGAGAGCTATACGAGCAGTTTGGGAGTCATATCCTGCACTACACAGTCATTTCCTGAAGGCAAGTGTAAGCTCTGCTCATAACAGTAAGCAGAAATCTGTATTTAGTGGCCTTAACAAGGTCTTGACATCAGAAGATTATTTGTTAAAACCTTGCAGGGGTTGCGGATGCAGTTCAGGAAATGGGACTGTTATCTGAAGCGCTACAAAGAGATGACATCACACTTCCACGAGCTTATCAGCTGATCAATCGTTCAGTTCGTGCAATTGAAAAAATTAAAGACATGCCTGGCAAACATCTGAAAGAAGTCATGGAATCGCTGGAGAAAGGGAATTTCAAAGGTGTGACCATCAACCCAGAGAGTTCAAAAGGCCAAGTGAGGATAAATCTCCCTCAATTTTATCAAAGTTTGGTGGATAATTTACGCTCCAGACTCTTTGCTTTAACTGCAAGCAACAGACCTGCCGCTTCATCACAGTCGGGTGAATTTGAAACTCTTGTTTCTGAAATTGACATCCTGAATTCACAACCCTGGCCAATCAACGTGCACAGTCCGTGGTTTGAAGGTGAAGTGAAGCTGGAGCAGCTATGCAAAAGATTCCGTCTCAACTATGCATCCATCTGTGAAGGTTTCAGAGACTACATTGATAATGGTGGTGTAGAGATTCCTGAAAATCTGAAACCAGTGGTGACAGCAGTTAACAGTCTTCCAGTGACATCCGGTGATTGTGAAAGGGGCTTCAGTACAATGAATTTGGTGATGTCGCCCATTAGGAGTGGGCTTGGCATTGAACGCGTGTCTTCTCTTTTGTTTATCAGTCTCATTGGGCCTCCTGTGCATTTATGGGAACCTTTACCATACGTCACAAAATGGCTGACCACACATCGCAGCGCAGATGATAATAAATCTAAGAAAGTTGAAAATCTTGCACGGCAAGGGCAACGTTATTCCAGTTTGTAAGATATTTTCTAATGGGCTGTGTCACTGTGTTAATTTAATTTGTTTCAACTTTTCTATATATATATTTGTTTCATGTTAATTTTGCACTTGATTGTGTAAACTGGCACTTTACAATAAATGTTGCACTGAATTTTCAGCAAAATATATATATTTTTTTTTGGGGGGGGGGGGGGGGGGTTTGCAGTGGATCTTGGGTGAGTTCCCACACTTTTTTTCCCAGGACTTAACCCCTGGAGGAGGTTAAAAAAGTATTCCAATCTGGGACAAATATGGTATATGTTGATAGGATGTGCCATAAATGAACGATAGGTACGAGTCCCACCTTTGGGACCTGCTCATATGTCCAGAACAGGGGTCCGAAGTAAAAGAAGAGCACATTGCGCATGCGTGGCATCCTCTCCATTCATTGCTATGGGAGTTCCAAAAATGGCAAGTATGCTCAAATGTTTTAGGACGTCTCATAGCTGCGAATGGAGAACAAGCAGCACAAGTGCGGCCACCCCTCCATTTACCACTATGGGACTCCTGAAAATAGCCAAACCAGCACTGAGCTATTTTCGGAAGTTGCATAGCAGTGAATGAAGGGTGGCCGCACATGCTTGACTTGCTGTCTGTACACTTTGGGGGTATCATCCTATGGATATGTAATAAATGCCCCAAATGGAAATACCCCTTAAAATGAAATTCATTATGAAATGAGAACAGTCGCTGGTGACGCCGAGGGTCCAGGTGAATGCTGTGGGGTAAATTGATCAATCATCTACACCAGTTTTATGGCGTTGGAAAGTTGCAAATTTAGGCGCATGTCCCATTTTGTACCTACATTGGAACAATGCCTGGTCTAAATATATAAATTTGTATTATACTGAATATGTAATATTAGGGGATTACATAGAATAAATAATAACATAGGCGTACCCCCCTTGACAGTAAGACTGCCTTCATTGCCCATGGCAACCAATCAGAAAGTAGCTTTAATTTTTTTAGAGCAGTTAAAGAAATAAAAGCCGAGCTCTGATTGGTTGCTAGGGGCAGCCAAGACAGTCCTTGGTAAATGAAGCCTAAGATGTACAGGGTCAGTATCATCACAGTACAGCAATAACTCCACAAGTCGCAGTCCCAGTGCCCTCATTGTGCCCCTTTACCATAAGTGCCAGATTGAGCCCTCATACATTTAGTCAAGTGTCTGAGATTGCCCTCATAACTGCCAATCATAGTTAGTGCCAATCACATTATTCCTACAGATCGTACAATTGTGGGTCCCTTGTGCTATGCACAGTCTCCCCATTAGAGATAGTGAGCGACAACACCATATAAGTGCCAACCAATGCCCCCATAAGTTTCATCTGCTGTTTCTGTAACTGGCAGCCATAGCTCCCTAACTGACCCCCACAGGTGTTATCCACAGTGATGCCAGAGGTGATAGCCCCAGTGCTCCCATATCTGCTAGCCAATGTGCCCCAATAACTGCCAGCCACTGTACCTCCATAATTGAAAGCCACTGTGCTCCCAAATTGCCTGCCACTGTGTCTCCATAAGTGAAATCCACACTGCCCCTACCACTACCAGCAATATTGCTAACATAGAAGCTATCCACACTGATGCCAAAGGTGACAACCATGGTGTCCCTACAAATGCCATCCACAGTGCCCCCATAAGTGCTAGTCACTATGCCCATCTAACAGAGCAACCACAATGCTACCATAAGAGACCGTCATTGGCAGTCCCATATTAGTGCCAGTCAATGCCCCAAGACATTTTCATCCACTGCCTCCATAACTGCTTGCCATATTTTTTTTGTTCCTCCACAAGTGCCAGCCACCCCTCATTACAAATGCCAGTCTCACTACAAAAGCCTTTTATAAGTTTCTACCATATTCATAGTTGTGCCATAATTGACAGCCGCTGTGTCCCACAAGTGCTATAGCCTCCTCCAGAACAGTCTTTAATTCCTTCACTACCGAGCCACTTTTCACCGTAAATCCCAGGCCGATTTTGCAAATCTGACATGTGTCACTTTATGTGGTAATAACTTTGGAACGCTTTTACTTATCCAAGCAATTCTGAGATAGTTTTTTCGTGACACATTTTACTTCATGATAGTGGTAAATTTCAGTCAATATTTTTCATTTTTATTTTACACAAAATACCAAATTTCCCAAAAAATTTGAAAAGTTCGCAACTTTCCAAATTTCAATTTCTCTGCTTTTAAAACAGATAGTAATACCTCATATAATAGTTATTACTTTACATTTCCCATATGTCTACTTTATGTTTGGATCATTTTGTGAATATCATTTTATTTTTTGGGGACGTTAGAAGGCTTAGAAGTTTATAAATCTTGAAATTTTTTCAGAAAATTTCCAAAACCCACTTTTTATGGACCAGTTCACGCGACAATACCAAATATACTACTTTTTTTGGTTGTTTGTAATAAAGCATTTTTGCAAAAAAATTTTTTTTCATTTCTCTAGATTCTGAAAACCATAGATTTTTTTTTTTTTGGACGATTGTCTTATGTAGGGGCTAATTTTTTTTGCTATGAGATGATGGTTTAATTAGTACTATTTTAGGGTGCATATTACTTTTTGATCGCTTGTATTACACTTTTTGTGATGTAAGGTGACTAAAATATAGGGCAGGTGATTACGGATGTGGCAATACCTAATATGTCTACTTTTTTTTTTATCTTTAACACAGTAAAAGCATTTTTGAAACAAAAAAAAACATGTTTTAGTGTCTCCATAGTCTAAGAGCCATAGTTTTTTTTTATTTTTAGGGCATTTGTTTTAGTAGGGGATCATTTTTTGTGGGATGAGGTGACAGTTAGATTGGTACTATTTTGGGGGGCATAAGTTTTTTTGATCGCTTATTGTTGCAGGTTCAAGTCCTGGTTACATACCAGAGCTTATGTAGCGACTTCAAATATGAAATACAAATTCGGCTCACTGAAAGTAATATTCTAAAACTGATACAGCTGTTGCAAACAAGGTTAATCTTGGTCAATACCCTCTCCCTGAAACCAGATAGTAAGAAATAGTGAATAAAGTGATAAATGATAAAGAACTAGGATAGTGTGAAAAATAACACATCCTATTGCTCTGATATAAAAGTAAGTTCAAACTGTGTTATATGTAACACATATAAAACACAAAGAGACTATAATAATATATATAACAACAAAAGAGATAATACTAATGCTTTTTGATGGCTTTTAATTCACATAAGGCTTTTTTGTAAATAATCACAGGGATTAGTTTTCCTTTTGGTATATTTTAACTAAAATTAAAATAAAGGTTAATTTTTAAAGATGAACAAATAGGCCAAAAACAGAACTTCATAGCTTAGGCTATTTGATTTATGCTCTAGGGCTCGTCCACACAAACGTTTTTTTGCGTTCCGTATACGGACCGTTTTTTTAGTTCCGTATATGGAGCCATTCATTTCAATGTTGCCGCAAAAAAAACAGAATGTACTCCGTATGCATTCCGTTTCCGTATTTCCATTTTTCCGTTCCGTTCCAAGATAGAACATGTCCTATTATTGCCCGAAAATACATTCCGTGGCTCCATTCACGTCAATTGGTCCGCAAAAAAAACGGAGCACATACGGAATGTATTCCGTATGTCTTCCGTATCCGTTCCGTGTTTGCCGAACCATCTATTGAAAATTTTATGCCCAGCCCAATTTTTTCTATCTAATTACTGTATACTGTAAATGACATACGGAAAAACAGAATGGAACCGGAAACACTACTGAAAAAGAAAAAAGAAAAACAGATCCGTTAAAAATGGCCTGCAAAACACTGAAAAAGCCATACGGTCGTGTGAACAAGCCCTTAGGAATAGGTTTCTGGGACAAAAAGGGTCATTATTTAGAAATATCAGTGAAAGACTGACACCATCAAGCTGTTTACCTGATAGACCGTTCAGTTGCCCATAGCAACTGCCAGGCCTATAATAACAATGTAACCACCAAGCTTTGAGCAGAATGGTGACTGTAACCACTAATAAGCACTGCGCCTCCTGCTTGGGTAAAGTCAAGATGCAAGTGTCTGTTTCATGGCTGCGCCGTACTCAAGTGTGGTCCCAGGATAGGATTGAAGGTCACACATAAGGCCTCATGCACACGACCGTTGTGTGCATCCGTGGCCGTTGTGTCGTTTTACGTTTTTTTTCACGGACCCATTGTCTTTCAATGGGTCTGTGGAAAAATCGGAAAATACACCGTTTTGCAGCCGCATCCGTGATCCGTGTTTCCTGTCCGTCAAAAAAATATGACCTCTCCTATTTTTTTGACGGACAACGGTTCACGGACCCATTCAAGTCAATGGGTCCGTGAAAGAACACGGATGCACACAAGATTGGCATCCGCGATCCGTGGCCGTAGGTTACTTTCATACAGACGGATCCGAAGATCCGTCTGCATAAAAGCTTTTTCTGAGCTGAGTTTTCACTTTGTGAAAACTCAGAACCGACTGTATATTCTAGCACAGAGGCGTTCCCATAGTGATGGGGACGCTTCTAGTTAGAATATACTACGAACTGTGTACATGACTGCCCCCTGCTGCCTGGCAGCACCCGATCTCTTACAGGGGTGCTGCACCTAAAGGGTTAATTGTGCATATCATAGCCCCCTATAAGAGATCGGGGCTGCCAGGCAGCAGGGGGCAGACCCCCCTCCCTCCCCAGTTTTAATTTCATTGGTGGCCAGTGCGGCCCCCTCCCGGCCCCCCCTTCCTCTATTGTAATATCATTGGTGGCCAGTGTGCGGCCTCCCCCCACCCCCTCCCTTTATTGTATTATCATTGGTGGCCAGTGTGCGGCCTCCCCCAGCCCCCCCCTCCCTCCCTCTATTCTATTAATATCATTGGTGGCCAGTGTGCGGCCCCCCCCCCCCCCCCCGATCATTGGTGGCAGCGGAGATTCCGATCGGAGTCCCAGTTTAATCGCTCTGGGGCTCCAATCGGTAACCATGGCAACCAGGATGCTACTGCAGGCCTGGTTGCCATGGTTACTTAGCAATATTACAATATTAGAAGCATCATACTTACCTGCTGCGATGTCTGTGACCGGCCGGGAGCTCCTCCTACTGGTAAGTGACAGGTCTGTGCGGCGCATTGCTTAATGATCTGTCACTTACTAGTAGGAGGAGCTCCCGGCCGGTCACAGACATCGCAGCAGGTATGTATGATGCTTCTAATATTGTAATATTGCTAAGTAACCATGGAAACCAGGCCTGCAGTAGCGTCCTGGTTGCCATGGTTACCGATCGGAGCCCCAGAGCGATTAAACTGGGACTCCGATCGGAATCTCCGCTGCCACCAATGATCGGGGTGGGGGGGGAAGAGAGGGGAGGCCGCACACTGGCCACCAATGATAATACAATAGAGGGAGGGTGGGGGCGGGGGGGCCGCATACTGGCCACCAAAGAAATTACAATAGAGGGGGGGAGGGGGGCCGACGGAGGCCGCACACTGGCCACCAATGAAATTACAATAGAGGGGGGGAGGGGGGCCGACGGAGGCCGCACACTGGCCACCAATGAAATTACAATAGAGGGGGGCCGACGGAGGCCGCACACTGGCCACCAATGATATTACAATAGAGGGGGGGCGACGGAGGCCGCACACTGGCCACCAATTAAATTACAATAGAGGGGGGGAGGGGGACCGACGGAGGCCGCACACTGGCCACCAATGAAATTACAATAGAGGGGGGGAAGGGGGCCGACGGAGGCCGCACACTGGCCACCAATGATATTACAATAGAGGGGGGCCGACGGAGGCCGCACACTGGCCACCAATGATATTACAATAGAGGGGGGCCGACGGAGGCCGCACACTGGCCACCAATGAAATTACAATAGAGGGGGGGAGGGGGGCCGATGGAGGCCGCACACTGGCCACCAATGAAATTACAATAGAGGGGGGGAGGGGGGCCGATGGAGGCCGCACACTGGCCACCAATGATATTACAATAGAGGGGGGGCGGGGGGGCCGCCCACTGGCCACCAATGATATTCAAACTGGGGAGGGAGGGGGGTCTGCCCCCTGCTGCCTGGCAGCCCCTGATCTCTTACAGGGGGCTATGATACGCACAATTAACCCCTTCAGGTGCCGCACCTGAAGGGTTAATTGTGCTGATCACAGCCCCCTGTAAAAGATCGGGTGCTGCCAGGCAGCAGGGGGCAGTCATGTACAAAGTTTGTAGTATATTCTAACTAGAAGCGTCCCCATCACTATGAGAACGCCTCTGTGTTAGAATATACTGTCGGATCTGAGTTTCACGATGTAACTCAAATCCGATGGTATATTCTAACATAGAGGCGTTCCCATGGTGATGGGGACGCTTCAAGTTAAAATATACCATCGGATTGGAGAAAACTCCGATCCTATGGTATATTAACTCCTGACTTTAAATTAAAAGTCAATGGGTGACGGATCCGTTTGAAATTGCACCATATTGTGTCAACGTCAAACGGATCCGTCCCCATTAACTTGCATTGTAATTCAGGACGGATCCGTTTGGCTCCGCACGGCCAGGCGGACACCAAAACGACTTTTTTTTCATGTCCGTGGATCCTCCAAAAATCAAGGAAGACCCACGGATGAAAAAACGGTCACGGATCACGGAAAAACGGAACCCGTTTTTGCGGACCGCAAAAAAAAACGGTCGTGTGCATGAGGCCTTAAACTGACCACACCATGCTGTTAGTCTGTTCATTTACATGGTGCAATCGGAAAGGGGATAAGTAAGAGCCAATGTTCCAGCTACTCGGTGCATCTGGACCAGTGGCTGTCAGTAACAGAGCAAACATGCTCCCCCGAAGGAGGAAACCTTGCGATCGTGGGGGACCATAAATATATGGCAGTTATCCGAACTGGAGTATATTGACAAAGTGCGGTCAGGAAGGGTTTAACGGCCTCTGCAGTAAGGCACATTGACTGTCAGTAAAGGGTTAACTCTTCAGAACACTGCCACCAACATTAGTCATAGACACCTGTGACATCACAAGCATGTGTGTCATAAGGGAAGAACTCTTGTAAAAGGCTGGCGAGCGGCCATATTTGGTGCCGTACTTGATGGCCTGAGGACCTTGAGCTTGACTACCCCCGCCCACCGCACCTTGACGAAATTTGGAGGTTCTAGCAGGAAGCCCATCGCCCAATGGGAGGAAAGGGACATCCGCCTAGCCAACCAGATCAGCCCGGCTGCTGCAACTCCCCCCTTTACTATTTATGTGGCAGCCACATAGTGGCATTACCCTCTAAGCCCAAGGGAAGGGCAGCCCTCCAGCCGTGGTTCCCTAGAGGTTTCCTCCACAGGGGGTTTTCCTCTCCTGAGTGCTGGAGGGTGACTCTCCGTGAGTCGGGGGTGTGCCATTTTTAACATTTTAAATAAACAATTTGGCCATTTATTCACCATTTAATGTGTTCTGTGTCTTTATTCTGTGTCTTTATTGTGCGTTCTTTGGTTTCAGGGGTGTGTGCATGATTTTCTCAGGGAGGAGGTTAAAGGAGTATTCCAATCTGGGACAAATATGGTATATATTGATAGGATGTGCCATAAATGACCGATAGGTACGAGTCCCACCTTTGGGACCTGCTCATATGTCCAGAACAGGGGTCCGAAGTAAAAGAAGAGCACATTGCGCATGCGTGGCATCCTCTCCATTCATTGCTACGGGAGTTCCAAAAATGGCAAGTATGCTCACATGTTTTAGGACGTCTCACAGCTGCGAATGGAGAACAAGCAGCACAAGCGCGGCCACCCCTCCATTTACCACTATGGGACTCCTGAAAATAGCCAAACCAGCACTCAGCTATTTTCGGAAGTTGCATAGCAGTGAATGAAGGGTGGCCGCACATGCTTGACTTGCTGTCTGTACACTTTGGGGGTATCATCCTATGGATATGTAATAAATGCCCCAAATGGATATACCCCTTAAAATGAAATTCATTATGAAATGAGAACAGTCGCTGGTGACGCCGAGGGTCCAGGTGAATGCTGTGGGGTAAATTGATCAATCATCTACACCAGTTTTATGGCGTTGGAAAGTTGCAAATTTAGGCGCATGTCCCATTTTGTACCTACATTGGAACAATGCCTGGTCTAAATATATAAATTTGTATTATACTGAATATGTAATATTAGGGGATTACATAGAATAAATAATAACATAGACGTACCCTCCTTGACAGTAAGACTGCCTTCATTGCCCATGGCAACCAATCAGAAAGTAGCTTTAATTTTTTTAGAACAGTTAAAGAAATAAAAACTGAGCTCTGATTGGTTGCTAGGGGCAGCCAAGACAGTCCTTGGTAAATGAAGCCTAAGATGTACAGGGTCAGTATCATCACAGTACAGCAATAACACCACAAGTCGCAGTCCCAGTGCCCTCATTGTGCCCCTTTACCATAAGTGCCAGATTGAGACCTCATACATTTAGTCAAGTGTCTGAGATTGCCCTCATAACTGCCAACCATAGTTAGTGCCAACCACACCATTCCTACAGAACGTACAATTGTGGGTCCCTTGTGCTATGCACAGTCTCCCCATTAGAGATAGTGAGCGACAACACCATATAAGTGCCAACCAATGCCCCCATAAGTTTCATCTGCTGTTTCTGTAACTGGCAGCCATAGCTCCCTAACTGACCCCCACAGGTGTTATCCACAGTGATGCCAGAGGTGATAGCCCCAGTGCTTCCATATCTGCTAGCCAATGTGCCCCAATAACTGCCAGCCACTTTACCTCCATAATTGAAAGCCACTGTGCTCCCAAATTGCCTGCCACTGTGTCTCCATAAGTGAAATCCACACTGCCCCTACCACTACCAGCAATATTGCTAACATAGGAGCTATCCACACTGATGCCAAAGGTGACAACCATGGTGTCCCTACAAATTCCATCCACAGTGCCCCCATAAGTGCTAGTCACTATGCCCATCTAACAGAGCAACCACAGTGCTACCATAAGAGACCGTCATTGGCAGTCCCATATTAGTGCCAGTCAATGCCCCAAGACATTTTCATCCACTGCCTCCATAACTGCTTGCCATATTTTTTTTGTTCCTCCACAAGTGCCAGCCACCCCTCATTACAAATGCCAGTCTCACTACAAAAGCCTTTTATAAGTTTCTACCATATTCATAGTTGTGCCATAATTGACAGCCGCTGTGTCCCACAAGTGCTATAGCCTCCTCCAGAACAGTCTTTAATTCCTTCACTACCGAGCCACTTTTCACTGTAAATCCCAGGCCGATTTTGCAAATCTGACATGTGTCAGTTTATGTGGTAATAACTTTGGAACGCTTTTACTTATCCAAGCAATTCTGCGATAGTTTTTTCATGACACATTGTACTTCATGATCAGTGGCGGATTACAATAGGGACGTTCGGGTCGGCAGCCCCGGGCCCAGCACCGCTGGGGGGCCCAACGCCGACCCGAACGCCCACATACTGCGGCGGGGCACGGGAGTGCATATCTCCCTGTCCCGTCGCCGATCACCGCCATAGGCTTCAGGCCGCACATAGGCCTGAGGCCTATGCGGAAGTTAAATCCCGGCGCAGGCCTGCGTGATGACATCATCGCGCGCCTGTGACGGGACACAGCACTGCCTCATCCCGCCTTCCTCTGCGAGCCTGGCTGTGGACATAGCCTAGGTGAGTATTTAGCTTTTAATTTTTTTTCATTATTTTTAATTTTATTTCATGTGCCTACTTTGGGGGACATGTGGGGGACAAACAGTAGGACATATTAAGAGACATCGAGTACATGGGGAGGGGGAGAATGTGGGGGCTGTGGGGCCAAATTATTATGGGAGGGACTGCTATGTGGGGGCAAATTACTATATGGGGCAGTGTGGGGGCAAATAACTATGTGGGGGCAGTGTGGGGGTACTATTGTGTGGGGACAGTGTGGGGTAATTTCTATATGGGGACAGTGTGGGAAAATGTCTATGTGGGGACAGTGTGGGGAAATTTCTATGTGGGGACAGTGTGGGGTAATTTCTGTGTGGGGTAATTTCTATTGGGGGGCAGTGTGGGATAATTTCTATTGGGGGGCAGTGTGGGGTAATTTTTATGTGGGGACAGTGTGGGGTAATTTCTATGGCGGACAGTGTGGGGTAATTTCTATGGGGGACCGTGTGGAATAATTTCTATGTGGGGACAGTGTGGAGTAATTGCTATGTGGGGAAATTTCTATGTGGGGACAGTGTGGGGTAATTACTATGTGGGGATAGTGTGGAGTAATTTCTATGTGGGGACAGTGTGGAGTAATTGCTATGTGGGGTAATTTCTATGTGGGGACAGTGTGAGGAAATTGCTATGTGGGGATAGTGTGGAATAATTTCTATGTGAGGACAGTGTGGAATAATTTCTATGTGGGGACAGTGTGCAGTAATTGCTATGTGGGGAAATTTCTATGTGGGGACAGTGTGGGGTAATTACTATGTGGGGACAGTGTGGAGTAATTTCTATGTGGGGACAGTGTGGAATAATTTCTATGTGGGGACAGTGTGGAGTAATTGCTATGTGGGGTAATTTCTATGTGGGGACAGTGTGGGGAAATTGCTATGTGGGGACAGTGTGGAATAATTTCTATGTGGGGACAGTGCGGAGTAATTGCTATGTGGGGAAATTTCTATGTGGGGACAGTGTGGGGTAATTACTATGTGGGGACAGTGTGGAGTAATTTCTATGTGGGGACAGTGTGGAATAATTTCTATGTGGGGACAGTGTGGAGTAATTGCTATGTGGGGTAATTTCTATGTGGGGACAGTGTGGGGAAATTGCTATGTGGGGACAGTGTGGAATAATTTCTATGTGGGGACAGTGTGGAGTAATTGCTATGTGGGGAAATTTCTATGTGGGGACAGTGTGGGGTAATTACTATGTGGGGACAGTGTGGAGTAATTTCTATGTGGGGACAGTGTGGAATAATTTCTATGTGGGGACAGTGTGGAGTAATTGCTATGTGTGGAAATTTCTATGTGGGCACAGTGTGGGGTAATTTCTATGGGGGGTCAGTGTGGGGTAATTTCTATGGGGGGACAGTGTGGGGGTAATTTCTATGTGGAGACAGTGTGCGGTAATTTCTATGTGGGGACAGTGTGCGGTAATTTCTATGTGGGACAGTGTGGGGAAATTTCTATGTGGGGACAGTGTGGGGAAATTGCTATGTGGGGACAGTGTGGGGTAATTGCTATGTGGGGACACTGTGGGGTAATTGCTATGTGGGGACAAATTACTATGTGGGGGCAAATTAGTATGTGGGGGAAGTGTGGGGGCAGTGTGGTAGAAATTACTATGTGGGGGAAATTACTGTGTGGGGGCAAACTACTATATGGGGGCAGTTTGGGGGAAATTACTATGGGGGGATTACTATTTGGGGCAGTGTGGTGGAAATTACTATATGGGGGTGTTGCTATTGGGGAGGCACTGTAGGGGCAATTCTATTATTTTTGTGGACACTATACAGGGATTATTGCCTGGAGCACAATAGAGGGTGGTAATATTACTGGGGGCACTCTAGGGGACATTATAGCTGCTGTGGACTCTATAGGAACATTTGGGGTAATTTATCAGACTGGGGTAAAGTAGAACTGGCTTAGTTGCCCATAGCAGCCAATCAGATTCCACCTTTCATATTTGACAGCTCTTTTGGAAATCCAGTTCTACTTTACACCAGTTTGATAAATGACTCCGATTATGTCTATTAGGGTCACTATTTTTTCAGCAGTATAGTACCTGGGGCATTGGGGGGCACAACGGGCACAGTATTGGGGGTGGCAGGATGACACTGTGGGGACACCAGGATGAGGAGGTTGATGGAAAAATTGAGAAATCTAACGTGTCTGTGTTACAAACTCTAGAGACGAGATGCGGCTGAAAGAATTTGCCATGGTGGTCTGGGTCAAATGAAGGAGAAGAGGAAAGAGAAGGTCTACATGACAGGAGATGTCACTGGATGTAATAAGAGGTATGTGGTGCTGTATTCTCCTCCATGTCTTTTTTATTATAATTATATGTATTTTAAATTTGGCGACCAAAATTTTTTTCAGTTTAGGACCCAATTTGGTTTATTTTTTTTTAGTCTGAAGATGTCATATGGCCTAGGAAGAGACTGTGGCGCTCATGAAGCACCGCAGCCTCTTCATAAAAAAACAAACTAAACTACAATGGAGGGAGGGGCCCAAGTTGGGTAGACAGCCCCGGGCCTATCATGCATTTAATCCGCCCCTGCTCATGATAGTGGTAAATTTCAGTCAATATTTTTCATTTTTATTTTACACAAAATACCAAATTTCCCCAAAAATTAGAAAAATTCGCAACTTTCCAAATTTAAATTTCTCTGCTTTTAAAACAGATAGTAATACCTCATATAATAGTTATTACTTTACATTTCCCATATGTCTACTTTATGTTTGGATCATTTTGTGAATGTCATTTTAATTTTTGGGGACGATAGAAGGCTTAGAAGTTTATAAATCTTGAAATTTTTTACGAAAATTTCCAAAACCCACTTTTTATGGACCAGTTCACGCGACAATACCAAATATAAAACTTTTTTTTGTTGTTTGTCTAAGTTTTACATAACAAAGCATTTTTGAATTTTATTTTTTTTAATTTCTCTATATTCTGAAAGCCATCGATTTTATTTTTTTTGGGCGACTGTCTTATGTAGGGGATAATTTTTTTTGTATGAGATGATGGATTAATTGGTACTATTTTAGGGTGCATATTACTTTTTGATCGCTTGGTATTACACTTTTTGTGATGTAAGGGGACTAAAATATAGGGCAGGTGATTACGGATGTGGCAATACCTAATATGTCTACTTTTTTTTTTATCTTTAACACAGTAAAAGCATTTTTGAAAAAAAAAATCATGTTTTAGTGTCTCCATAGTCTAAGAGCCATAGTTTTTTTTTATTTTTAGGGCGTTTGTCTTAGTAAGGGATCATTTTTTGTGGGATGAGGTGACAGTTAGATTGGTACTATTTTGGGGGGCATAAGTTTTTTTCATCGCTTATTGTTGCAGGTTCAAGTTCTGGTTACATACGAGAGCTTATGTAGTGACTTCAAATATGAAATACAAATTCGGCTCACT
Organism: Bufo bufo; assembly: GCF_905171765.1. Taxonomy (NCBI): domain Eukaryota; kingdom Metazoa; phylum Chordata; class Amphibia; order Anura; family Bufonidae; genus Bufo; species Bufo bufo. The sequence goes on from NC_053396.1 coordinate 131,149,471, forward strand.
GAAAGTAACATTCTAAAACTGATACAGCTGTTGCAAACAAGGTTAATCTTGGTCAATACCCTCTCCCTGAAACCAGATAGTAAGAAATAGTGAATAAAGTGATAAATGATAAAGAACTAGGATAGTGTGAAAAATAACACATCCTATTGCTCTGATATAAAAGTAAGTTCAAACTGCGCTATATGTAACACATATAAAACACAAAAAGACTATAATAATATATATAACAACAAAAGAGATAATACTAATGCTTTTTGATGGCTTTTAATTCACATAAGGCTTTTTTGTAAATAATCACAGGGATTAGTTTTCCTTTTGGCATATTTTAACTAAAATTAAAATAAAGGTTAATTTTTAAAGATGAACAAATAGGCCAAAAACAGAACTTTATAGCTTAGGCTATTTGATTTATGATCTAGGGCTCGTCCACACAAACTTTTTTTGCGTTCCATAATCGGGCCTTTTTTTAGTTCCGTATATGGAGCCATTAATTTCAATGTTGCCGGAAAAAAAAACGGAATGTACTCTGTATGCATTCCGTTTCCGTATTTCCATTTTTCCGTTCCGTTCCAAGATAGAACATGTCCTATTATTGCCCGAAAATACATTCCGTGGCTCCATTCAAGTCAATTGGTCCGCAAAAAAACGGAACACATACGGAATGTATTCCGTATGTCTTCCGTATCCGTTCTGTTTTTGCGGAACCATCTATTGAAAATGTTATGCCCAGCCCAATTTTTTCTATCTAATTACTGTATACTGTAAATGACATACGGAAAAACGGAATGGAACCGGAAACACTACTGAAAAAAAAGAAAAAGAAAAACAGATCCGTTAAAAATGGCCTGCAAAACACTGAAAAAGCCATACGGTCGTGTGAACAAGCCCTTAGGAATAGGTTTCTGAGACAAAAAGGGTCATTATTTAGAAATATCAGTGAAAGACTGACACCATCAAGCTGTTTACCTGATAGACCGTTCAGTTGCCCATAGCAACTGCCAGGCCTATAATAACAATGTAACCACCAAGCTTTGAGCAGAATGGTGACTGTAACCACTAATAAGCACTGCGCCTCCTGCTTGGGTAAAGTCAAGATGCAAGTGTCTGTTTCATGGCTGCGCCGTACTCAAGTGTGGTCCCAGGATAGGATTGAAGGTCACACATAAAATTGACCACACCATGCTGTTAGTCTGTTCATTTACATGGTGCAGTCTGAAAGGGGATAAGTAAGAGCCAATGTTCCAGCTACTCGGTGCATCTGGACCAGTGGCTGTCAGTAACAGAGCAAACATGCTCCCCCGAAGGAGGAAACCTTGCGATCGTGGGGGACCATAAATATATGGCAGTTATCCGAACTGGAGTATATTGACAAAGTGTGGTCAGGAAGGGTTTAACGGCCTCTGCAGTAAGGCACATTGACTGTCAGTAAAGGGTTAACTCTTCAGAACACTGCCACCAACATTAGTCATAGACACCTGTGACATCACAAGCATGTGTGTCATAAGGGAAGAACTCTTCTAAAAGGCTGGCGAGCGGCCATATTTGGTGCCGTACTTGATGGCCTGAGGACCTTGAGCTTGAATACCCCCGCCCACCGCACCTTGACGAAATTTGGAGGTTCTAGCAGGAAGCCCATCACCCAATGGGAGGAAAGGGACATCCGCCTAGCCAACCAGATCAGCCCGGCTGCTGCAACTCCCCCCTTTACTATTTATGTGGCAGCCACATAGTGGCATTACCCTCTAAGCCCAAGGGAAGGGCAGCCCTCCAGCCATGGTTCCCTAGAGGTTTCCTCCACAGGGGGTTTTCCTCTCCTGAGTGCTGGAGGGTGACTCTCCGTGAGTCGGGGGTGTGCCATTTTTAACATTTTAAATAAACAATTTGGCCATTTATTCACCATTTAATGTGTTCTGTGTCTTTATTGTGCATTCTTTGGTTTCAGGGGTGTGTGCATGATTTTCTCAGGGAGGAGGTTAAAGGAGTATTCCAATCTGGGACAAATATGGTATATATTGATAGGATGTGCCATAAATGACCGATAGGTACGAGTCCCACCTTTGGGACCTGCTTATATGTCCAGAACAGGGGTCCGAAGTAAAAGAAGAGAACATTGCGCATGCGTGGCATCCTCTCCATTCATTGCTATGGGAGTTCCAAAAATGGCAAGTATGGTCACATGTTTTAGGACGTCTCATAGCTGCGAATGGAGAACAAGCAGCACAAGCGCGGCCACCCCTCCATTTACCACTATGGGACTCCTGAAAATAGCCAAACCAGCACTCAGCTATTTTCGGAAGTTGCATAGCAGTGAATGAAGGGTGGCCGCACATGCTTGACTTGCTGTCTGTACACTTTGGGGGTATCATCCTATGGATATGTAATAAATGCCCCAAATGGAAATACCCCTTAAAATGAAATTCATTATGAAATGAGAACAGTCGCTGGTGACGCCGAGGGTCCAGGTGAATGCTGTGGGGTAAATTGATCAATGATCTACACCAGTTTTATGGCGTTGGAAAGTTGCAATTTTAGGCGCATGTCCCATTTTGTACCTACATTGGAACAATGCCTGTTCTAAATATATAAATTTGTATTATACTGAATATGTAATATTAGGGGATTACATAGAATAAATAATAACATAGGCGTACCCCCCTTGACAGTAAGACTGCCTTCATTGCCCATGGCAACCAATCAGATTGTAGCTTTAATTTTTTTAGAGCAGTTAAGGAAATAAAAGCCGAGCTCTGATTGGTTGCTAGGGGCAGCCAAGACAGTCCTTGGTAAATGAAGCCTAAGATGTACAGGGCCAGTATCATCACAGTACAGCAATAACACCACAAGTCGCAGTCCCAGTGCCCTCATTGTGCCCCTTTACCATAAGTGCCAGATTGAGCCCTCATACATTTAGTCAAGTGTCTGAAATTGCCCTCATAACTGCCAACCATAGTTAGTGCCAACCACACCATTCCTACAGATCGTACAATTGTGGGTTCCTTGTGCTATGCACAGTCTCCCCATTAGAGATAGTGAGCGACAACACCATATAAGTGCCAACCAATGCCCCCATAAGTTTCATCTGCTGTTTCTGTAACTGGCAGCCATAGCTCCCTAACTGACCCCCACAGGTGTTATCCACAGTGATGCCAGAGGTGATAGCCCCAGTGCTTCCATATCTGCTAGCCAATGTGCCCCAATAACTGCCAGCCACTGTACCTCCATAATTGAAAGCCACTGTGCTCCCAAATTGCCTGCCACTGTGTCTCCATAAGTGAAATCCACACTGCCCCTACCACTACCAGCAATATTGCTAACATAGGAGCTATCCACACTGATGCCAAAGGTGACAACCATGGTGTCCCTACAAATGCCATCCACAGTGTCCCCATAAGTGCTAGTCACTATGCCCATCTAACAGAGCAACCACAGTGCTACCATAAGAGACCGTCATTGGCAGTCCCATATTAGTGCCAGTCAATGCCCCAAGACATTTTCATCCACTGCCTCCATAACTGCTTGCCATATTTTTTTTGTTCCTCCACAAGTGCCAGCCACCCCTCATTACAAATGCCAGTCTCACTACAAAAGCCTTTTATAAGTTTCTACCATATTCATAGTTGTGCCATAATTGACAGCCGCTGTGTCCCACAAGTGCTATAGCCTCCTCCAGAACAGTCTTTAATTCCTTCACTACCGAGCTACTTTTTACCGTAAATCCCAGGCCGATTTTGCAAATCTGACATGTGTCACTTTATGTGGTAATAACTTTGGAACGCTTTTACTTATCCAAGCAATTCTGAGATAGTTTTTTCGTGACACATTGTACTTCATGATAGTGGTAAATTTCAGTCAATATTTTTCATTTTTATTTTACACAAAATACAAAATTTCCGGAAAAATGTGAAAAATTTGCAACTTTCCAAATTTCAATTTCTCTGCTTTTAAAACAGATAGTAATACCTCATATAATAGTTATTACTTTACATTTCCCATATGTCTACTTTATGTTTGGATCATTTTGTGAATGTCATTTTATTTTTTGGGGACGTTAGAAGGCTTAGAAGTTTATAAATCTTGAAATTTTTTCAGAAAATTTCCAAAACCCACTTTTTATGGACCAGTTCACGCGTCAATACCAAATATACTACTTTTTTTGGTTTTTGTTTCAGCTTTACATAATAAAGCATTTTTGAAAAAAAAAAAATTTTAATTTCTCTATATTCTGAAAGCCATAGATTATTTTTTTTTTGGGCGACTGTCTTATGTAGAGGCTAATTTTTTTTGGTATGAGATGATGGTTTAATTGGTACTATTTTAGGGTGCATATTACTTTTTGATCGCTTGGTATTACACTTTTTGTGATGTAAGGTGACTAAAATATAAGGCAGGTGATTACGGATGTGGCAATACCTAATATGTCTACTTTTTTTTTTATCTTTAACACAGTAAAAGCATTTTTTAAACAAATAAAATCATGTTTTAGTGTCTCCATGGTCTAAGAGCCATAGTTTTTTTTTATTTTTAGGGCGTTTGTCTTAGTAGGGGATCATTTTTTGTGGGATGAGGTGACAATTAGATTGGTACTATTTTGGGGGGCATAAGTTCTTTTGATCGCTTATTGTTGTAGGTTCAAGTTCTGGTTACATACGAGAGCTTATGTAGCGACTTCAAATATGAAATACAAATTCGGCTCACTGAAAGTAACATTCTAAAACTGATACAGCTGTTGCAAACAAGGTTAATCTTGGTCAATACCCTCTCCCTGAAACCAGATAGTAAGAAATAGTGAATAAAGTGATAAATTATAAAGAACTAGGATAGTGTGAAAAATAACACATCCTATTGCTCTGATATAAAAGTAAGTTCAAACTGCGCTATATGTAACACATATAAAACACAAAGAGACTATAATAATATATATAACAACAAAAGAGATAATACTAATGCTTTTTGATGGCTTTTAATTCACATAAGGCTTTTTTGTAAATAATCACAGGGATTAGTTTTCCTTTTGGTATATTTTAACTAAAATTAAAATAAAGGTTAATTTTTAAAGATGAACAAATAGGCCAAAAACAGAACTTTATAGCTTAGGTGTCACGAGGGTGTCAAGAGCCACGCCTGACTCCGTTATACCCGGGGTCAGGAAGTCGCAGCGGGTGGCTGCGCGCTCTATGTCTAAAGACAGTGCTGTTTATTAATGGTAGCTTTCTGGGTTTGCCTTGCAATCCTTTTTGGCTCACTCAGGGATCCGTAGCTTCTCCTCCTCAGCTGTTTCTTGTCCAGCAATCCCAACCTCCTTATATTCCTATCTCTCACTTCTCTGGTTGCCAGATATAGAGCTTCCTGCCTGGACTTCTATACTGACCCACTGGAGCTGTGTAGCTGTGTTCCCTGGTTGTTGTTCCAGAACGTTACCCTCCCTGTTGGACCTTGGTGGTCTGCTGTTGTCGCCCACCTGGGATTATATGTTTGTCTGTATTGTCTGTCCTCTCCTTGGTGTTTTCCTCTTAGTGTCAGTGGTGCGGACTAGTGATCCCACCGCCCCGTTCACTACATAGGGCTCATCTTAGGGAAAGCCAGGGTTTAGGCACGTGATCGGCGTTAGGGTGAGGAACCCGTCTAGGGACGTCAGGGCAGTCAGGTGCCAGCCGCAAGGTGAGTCAGAGGTCACCATCTTTCCCTCTCCCTTGGACAGGGCCTTCCCATTTCCCTCCCTTTGCGTGACGCCGGTCATTACATTATATCTGGCCCTTATTTTGTGTAGGAAAAAAAACAAAAAAAAAAAAACTTTTTCTTTCTACCTACTTAGAATCCAGTATGGATCCAATTGCTGCTTTGTCAAAACAACTTAAAGGCCTGTCTTTGGAGGTGGCAGGATTGAAGGCGTCGGTCCTCCAGCAACAGCAGCAATTGCTACAGACCGCAAGCCCAGCGGTTGCTACAGGTATCCAGGTTGTTGCGGAACCCAAGGTTGCTCTTCCTGACAGATATTCTGGAGGAAGGGACAAATTTGTGACATTCCGTGAGGCCTGTAAATTATATTTTAAACTGCGCCCTTACTCCTCTGGTAATGAAGAACAGCGGGTGGGGGTTGTTATTTCCCTGCTTCAGAGGGACCCGCAATCCTGGGCGTTCTCTTTACCCACTGATTCCCAGGCTCTCCGGTCAGTGGATGAATTTTTTGGGGCCTTGGGTCTCATATATGATGACCCTGACCGAATCACACTGGCTGAATCAAAGTTACGGAGACTCCTACAGGGAGAGCGGCCAGTAGAGTAGTATTGCTCAGAGTTCCGTAGGTGGACTACGGATACCCAGTGGAACGACCCGGCTCTCAGGAGTCAGTTCTGCTCTGGGTTATCCGAAAGGATTAAGGATGCGCTTGCGCTGTATGAGACTCCATTTTCCCTTGATGCGGTTATGTCCCTTTCTATCAGGATAGATAGATGTCTTAGGGACAGATTGAAAAATCCGGAGCAACTGGTAACCCCTCCCAAGCAGCAGTTAGTCTGTACGGACTTAGACGAGCCTATGCAGCTAGGAGGAACTACTCGTCAGGTCCGTCCTCCTGAGGCTCGCCGTAGGCATGGGTTGTTTTTTTTCTGTGGGGAGAGGGGTCATTTTATTAATGTCTGTCCTTCCTTTCTCAAAAACAAAAGACAGTCGGAAAACTACTAACCCCAGGCTGTGTGGAGGATGTCAGCCGGGGGGTATATGTTTCCTCCATACGAACATCGCAATTTGTGTTGCCAGCGGTTGTTGTTTTTGGTGTTAAGACGGAGACTATTTCTTTTTTTCTAGACAGTAAAGCAGTGTCACGGCTGAGGATGGGGAAAATCCTCGGCCGTGCGGTGATGGAAGATGTCCAGTCGCTACTCGCCAGGAACACAGAATCAGGGAGCAGGTCACCTCCTGTTGCGTCCCTAACGCTGACCCTGTCTCCTACCTGCATGGGCCGACCTTGATGGTAGGAGGACCCATGCGCAGGAACCTCGGATCCCTGACTTACCCTCCGACCGGTCCCTGGGCTAAGGAGCAGGGTAAGACAACCCAATCCTCCTAGGCACGGAGGAGCAGGAGTCTCACTGGCCAAGCAGCATGAAGAAGGGGGTACATAAACAGGACTATGGATAAGACAGGTGAACCAAACAGTTCCACACAAACCTGTCTCAGCCTTGCTGACTGGAACCCGTGCTAAGGAAAGGCTGTCCACACAGACAAAGGTAAACAGCACACACATGAAGACACACAGGGACCAGGACATCCATAGCTGCACAAAAACCAAAGACACAAGACATCAACAACACATCACGGTAGTAGAACTTATGACCGGAAGGGTGGCCCTCACAAGAAGATGGAAATCACAGGAGGCTGCTACAGCAAAGCATGACTGAAGCAACCTACTGAGCCATGCCAAAGAGAGAGGCTTTATAGGCCTAAGAGGCCACACCCAACGGTCAGACACACCCAGTGACATCACACACACTGGGAAGGGAGTTAACCCTTCCAGCACCACAGGAAAGGGAAAACACCAACTTAAAGGAACAGTGTCCAACACAACAAACACACTGTGGTTGTTGCTGCAGGCAACGACATGGGTGGCAACCGTGTCCTGGGAGACAGCCCGAAGGCCGGGACACTGCCACCACATGTACACAACGACAAACGTTGCCACGTCAACCACAGTGCAGGAAAGGTGTCCGTGCACACCACACACTACACAGAGTGCACACAGACAAACGACAGTGCATACATACACGCACACAAACTCCAAAGGGACCGCACATATACCTGTTGTCCGCAAACAACATCAAGCCTCAAGCTGCGGTTGAAACAACAACCCAAACCGCGGGCAACTGTATGCGGCTCCCAAGGAGTCACGGCCAAACCGTGGCCGTGACAAGCAGGAGTAAATTTGATAGATGCCCATTTTGCCTACACTATGGGTTTGTCCGCTACAGAGACCTATTCCCATATTCGCTATTAAATCTGCTCCTCTGTCTCAGAGAAACCTCACTCACATTGTCCATAACTTACACCTTCGGGTAGGGGACCACCATAACGAGTGGCTTTCATGTTATGTTCTGGAGGGGCTTCCCACTCCTGTGGTGTTGGGTCTTCACTGGTTGGTAGCGCACAATCCAGTGGTGGATTGGCAGGCCAGGGAGATATTGGAGTGGAGTGAGCATTACAGAGAAAATTGCTTAAATAGCAATTGCTTAGTCGCCTCCATAGCTACCCTACCTACATTTGTTTCGGACTTTGAGGACGTTTTTTCTGAAAAGGGTTGCCAGAAGTTACCACCTCACCGTCCTTATGATTGCCCGGTTAACCTGATTCCCGGTGCAAAATTACCCAAGACCAGGTTATATAATCTTTCGGGTCTGGAGAGACAAGCCATGAAAGATTATATCTCCGAGAGCTTGACTAAGGGACACATCAGACCCTCTTCTTCACCCGTGGCTGCAGGGTTTTTCTTCGTTAAAAAGAAAGATGGGGGCCTGCGTCCTTGCCTAGATTTTCGCGAATTAAACCGGATAACCATCCGAGACCCATACCCTCTTCCTCTCATTCCTGACCTGTTTAATCAGATTGCGGGTGCTAGGTGGTTCTCCAAACTTGATCTTAGGGGGGCCTACAATCTGATTCGTATCAAGGAAGGGGATGAGTGGAAGACAGCTTTTAACACCCCTGAGGGGCATTATGAAAATCTAGTCATGCCTTTCGGTCTGACCAATGGTCCTGCTGTCTTCCAACATTTTGTTAATGACATTTTTAGTCATCTTATCGGCAGGTTTGTGGTGATATACCTAGATGATATTTTAATTTATTCGTCTCATCTGAAAACACATGAGGTGCATGTCAAACAGGTACTGCAGGTCCTACGGACGAATAAATTATATGCTAAAATTGAAAAGTGTGTCTTCGCCGTTCAGGAAATACAGTTCCTAGGTTATTTATTATCTGCTTCAGGTTTCCGTATGGATCCTAGGAAGGTCCAGGCAATTTTAGATTGGGATCTTCCTGAGAACCTCAAAGCACTGCAACGGTTCTTGGGCTTCGCAAATTTCTATAGAAAGTTCATTAAAAATTATTCAGTGATTGTAAAACCCCTTACTGACATGACTAGGAAGGGGACTGATTTTTCTAAATGGTCTGACGCCGCTAAAATAGCTTTTTCCTTTCTAAAAGAGAGGTTTACCGCGGCACCTGTACTAATCCAACCTGATGTCTCCCAGCCTTTTATTGTTAAAATTGATGCGTCAGAGGTGGGAGTGGGGGCTGTGCTGTCTCAGGGTCCGTCTCCTGGCAAATGGCGTCCTTGTGCGTTCTTTTCTAAAAAAACTATTTGCAGCAGAGAAGAACTATGATATTGGCAATAGGGAACTATTAGCTATTAAACTAGCGTTTGAAGAATGGCGTCACTTTTTAGAGGGGGCAATCCACCCCGTCACTGTGATTACGGACCACAAAAACCTTCTGTACCTCGAATCAGCTAAGAGTCTCACCCCTAGACAAGCTAGGTGGTCGCTATTTTTTACCAGGTTTAACTTTGTTATTACCTATCGTCCTGGGGCAAAAAATACCAAGGCAGATGCACTATCTCGTTGTTTCCCTGGAGGGGGTAATGTGAGTGATCCGGTACCCATTCTACAAAGAGGAGTGGTTGTCTCTGCGGTACACTCTGTTCTGGAGGGGAAGGTGTTAGAGGCCCAGGGGGACGCCCCGGTCTCTTGCCCCTCAGAGAAATTGTTTGTACCGTTAAACCTGCGTCTCGAATTATTAAAGGAACATCATAATTCGGCACTTGCTGGGCACCCGGGTAGTAAAGCAACCTTGGAGCTATTGTCTCGTCGTTTTTGGTGGCCAAGGTTGCGTCAGGATGTAATGGATTTTGTGTCTTCCTGTTCTACTTGTGCGCGCGCGAAAGTCTCTCATAAACGTCCTGTAGGGTCTTAATTGCCACTTGTTATTCCCAATTAGCCATGGACACATCTGTCAATGGATTTTATCACTGACTTACCTTTGTCTGCGGGTAAAACAGTTATCTTGGTAGTAGTGGACAGGTTTAGCAAAATGGTACACTTCATTGCGTTACCCGCACTACCTAATGCTAATACTCTTGCTCAGGTTTTCATCAGTGAAATCGTGAAGCTTCACGGGGTCCCTTCCGATGTTGTTTCAGATCGGGGAACCCAGTTTATTTCTAAATTTTGGAAAGCGTTTTGTTCCCGTTTGGGGGTACACTTGTCCTTTTCCTCAGCTTTCCACCCTCAGTCGAATGGACAGACTGAGCGTACCAACCAAAACCTTGAGACATATCTAAGATGTTTTGTGTCTGAAAACCAAGAGGTGTGGTCATCATATTTACCGTTAGCCAAGTTTGCCATAAATAATCGCCGTCAGGAATCTACTGGCAAGTCACCATTTCTTGGTGCATATGGTTTTCATCCCCACTTCTGTACTTTCAAAGAGGCGGGTCTTCTGGGGTTCCAGAAGAGGAACGGTTTTCGTCATCTCTTTCTTCTGTATGGCAGAAAGTGCAAGCTAATTGAAAAATATGGGAGGTAAATATAAATGCATGGCTCATAAGAGACGGTCGCCAGGTCCGGACCTAGGAGTGAATGACTATGTGTGGTTGTCTACTAGGAATATTAAATTAAAGGTTCCCTCTTGGAAACTGGGTCCTAGGTTCATTGGCCTTTACAAAATAGTAGCCATCATTAACCCCGTGGTTTTTCGCCTGGAGCTACCTCAGACTTTTAAAATCCATAACGTCTTCCATAAGTCGTTACTCAAGAAGTATGTTCCACCTCTAGAACCGTCACCACTGCCACCTCCTCCTGTTGTTGTGGATGGTAATCTAGAGTTTCAAATATCCAAAATTGTTGATTCTCGTCGGGTCCGCCACTCTCTTCAATATCTGGTGCATTGGAGGGGTTACGGTCCCGAGGAAAGAATGTGGGTTCCAGCGTCTGAGGTAAACGCCGACAGGTTAGTTCGGGCTTTTCATGCCTCTCATCCTGAGAGACCTAGTCCTGAGTGTCCGGAGGCCCCTCGTAGAGAGGGGGGTACTGTCACGAGTGTGTCAAGAGCCACGCCTGACTCCGTTATACCCGGGGTCAGGAAGTCGCAGCGGGTGGCTGCGCGCTCTATGTCTAAAGACAGTGCTGTTTATTAATGGTAGCTTTCTGGGTTTGCCTTGCAATCCTTTTTGGCTCACTCAGGGATCCATAGCTTCTCCTCCTCAGCTGTTTCTTGTCCAGCAATCCCAACCTCCTTATATTCCTATCTCTCACTTCTCTTGTTGCCAGATATAGAGCTTTCTGCCTGGACTTCTATACTGACCCACTGGAGCTGTGTTCACTACATAGGGCTCATCTTAAGGAAAGCCAGGGTTTAGGCATGTGATCGGCGTACGGGTGAGGAACCCGTATAAGGACGTCAGGGCAGTCAGGTGCCAGCCGCAAGGTGAGTCAGGGGTCACCATCTTTCCCTCTCCCTTGGACAGGGCCTTCTCATTTCCCTCCCTTTGCGTGACGCCGGTCATTACATTAGGCTATTTGATTTATGATCTTTGATTTATGTCCACACAAATGTTTTTTTGCGTTCCGTATACGGGCCGTTTTTTTAGTTCCGTATATGGAGCCATTCATTTAAATGTTGCCGCAAGAAAAACGGAATGTACTCCGTATGCATTCCGTTTCCGTATTTCCATTTTTCCATTCCGTTCCAAGATAGAACATGTCCTATTATTGCCCGAAAATACATTCCGTGGCTCCATTCAAGTCAATTGGTCCGCAAAAAAAACGGAACACATACGGAATATATTCCGTATGTCTTCCGTATCCGTTCCGTTTTTGCGGAACCATCTATTGAAAATTTTATGCCCAGCTCAATTTTTTCTATCTAATTACTGTATACTGTAAATGACATATGGAAAAACGGAATGGAACCGGAAACACTAATGAAAAAAAAAAAAGAAATACAGATCCGTTAAAAATGGCCTGCAAAACACTGAAAAAGCCATACGGTCGTGTGAACAAGCCCTTAGGAATAGGTTTCTGGGACAAAAAGGGTCATTATTTAGAAATATCAGTGAAAGACTGACACCATCAAGTTGTTTACCTGATAGACCGTTCAGTTGCCCATAGCAACTGCCAGGCCTATAATAACAATGTAACCACCAAGCTTTGAGCAGAATGGTGACTGTAACCACTAATAAGCACTGCGCCTCCTGCTTGGGTAAAGTCAAGATGCAAGTGTCTGTTTCATGGCTGCGCCGTACTCAAGTGTGGTCCCAGGATAGGATTGAAGGTCACACATAAAACTGACCACACCATGCTGTTAGTCTGTTCATTTACATGGTGCAGTCTGAAAGGGGATAAGTAAGAGCCAATGTTCCAGCTACTCGGTGCATCTGGACCAGTGGCTGTCAGTAACAGAGCAAACATGCTCCCCCGAAGGAGGAAACCTTGCGATCGTGGGGGACCATAAATATATGGCAGTTATCCGAACTGGAGTATATTGACAAAGTGCGGTCAGGAAGGGTTTAACGGCCTCTGCAGTAAGGCACATTGACTGTCAGTAAAGGGTTAACTCTTCAGAACACTGCCACCAACATTAGTCATAAACACCTGTGACATCACAAGCATGTGTGTCATAAGGGAAGAACTCTTGTAAAAGGCTGGCGAGCGGCCATATTTGGTGCCGTACTTGATGGCCTGAGGACCTTGAGCTTGACTACCCCCGCCCACCGCACCTTGACAAAATTTGGAGGTTCTAGCAGGAAGCCCATCGCCCAATGGGAGGAAAGGGACATCCACCTACCCAACCAGATCAGCCCGGCTGCTGCAACTCCCCCCTTTACTATTTATGTGGCAGCCACATAGTGGCATTACCCTCTAAGCCCAAGGGAAGGGCAGCCCTCCAGCCATGGTTCCCTAGAGGTTTCCTCCACAGGGGGTTTTCCTCTCCTGAGTGCTGAAGGGTGACTCTCCGTAAGTCGGGGGTGTGCCATTTTTAACATTTTAAATAAACAATTTGGCCATTTATTCACCATTTAATGTGTTCTGTGTCTTTATTCTGTGTCTTTATTGTGCGTTCTTTGGTTTCAGGGGTGTGTGCATGATTTTCTCAGGGAGGAGGTGTCACGGCCATGCCCATGACCGTGACTCCTTTACCGCATGCAGTTGCCTGCGGTTTTGTATGGGTGTTCAACCACGGGTGAGGGCCACTTGTCTGTGGCCTCACTTGTGGTTGCCGCGGGCAACTAGTGTTGTATTTTGCAGCAGAGCAGCCTGAGCGTCGCTAGGCAGCTTGCTGCCCTGGCATGCGGTCACACCTAGCTACCTTTATGTTAGGTGTGTGTATGTTATGCACGTTGTATGTATTGTGTGCACTTCCCATTTATGTGTCTTTCCCTTCTGTGGTACTGGAAGGGTTAACTTCCTTCCCAGTGTGTGTGTGATGTCACTGGGTGTGTCCAACCCTTGGGTGTGGCCACTTGGGCCTAAATAGACCCTCTCTCTAGCAGGGCTCAGTAGGTTGCTTCAGTCTTGCTAGCTGAAGCAGCCTCCTGTGTTTTCCATCCACCTGTGAGAGCCACCACTGTGGTCATAGTTTATGTTTATGTTTTCCTGTACTATTTAGTGCTGCCATGTATCTGGGTTCCGGTGTGTGGATGAGTTTGTGCTGACGTCTGTCTGCTATTTGTGGACTTCAGCTTTCCTGCACACGGATCCAGTCAGCAAGGCTGTGGCAGGTGGCTGGAACTAGTGCAGCACCTGCCATATACATAGGCTGTTTATGTTTCCCCTTTTCCAGCAGCTTGGCCGTTGAGACTCCTGCTCCTCCGTGCTTAGGAGGAGTGGGTTGTCTTACTCAGCTCCTAGCTTAGGGCCATCTTGAGGGCTAGCAGGGACTTCTAGGTTCCGGAGCATGAGCCCTCCTACCATCAAGGTTGGCTCATGTAGCTAGGAGTCAGGGTCAGGTTAGGGATGCGTTTAGGAGGTGACCTGCTCCCTAATCCTGTCTTCTTGGTCAAGCAGCCATAACTGTCATGGTCTTACCTGCTTGCTGCTCTCCTTCGTTTGACATGTGCTGGCGGCCATCTTGGGTCCTGGGTTTCTTGTAGCCTTCCACCCTGCGGCTCCTCCTTCCCCTGGGAGGAGCTGGATGCCTAGCTCATATATATATAGGAGGTCTGTGGCTTCAGTTCCTTGCTTGGTCCTCTTGTGTTCACATGCTTCTAAGACTGCTGCTGCTTCTGGTTCCTGATCCTGGCTTCGTCTGACTACCCTGCTGGTTCCTGATCCTGGCTTCGTCTGACTACCCTGCTGGTTCCTGATCCTGGCTTCGTCTGACTACCCTTCTGGTTCCTGACCTCTGGCTTCGCAAAGACTCTGCTCGGTTTCACCATCCGTTTGGACTTTTGCTTTACAGCTTTATTTTCAATAAAGCCTTCTTATTTTCACTTATCTCTTGTTGTACGTCTGGTTCATGGTTCCGTGACATTAGGACCAAGCCATGAATTCTGACGGTACAGGGCCATCCTCGCTACCCACGCTGGTTGCCAGACTTGATCAGCAGGATCACCTGTTGGGTCGGTTCGCTGTGGCGTTGCAAACCCTGCTTGAACGCACGGCTCATTTCGCTCCCGTTGCCGATGGGTCGGTTGTCGCTCCTGGGCTCGCTCCTACTGCCGCTCCGGTTGTTGCGCCAGAGTCTACCCCGACACCTGTTGTTGCGCCTGCGGTGTTTCGGGGTATGACCGGTTCTGCCCCTCTTCCACAGCGCTTTGGGGGAGAGCCAACTCAGTGCCGAGGTTTCCTTAACCAGGTGGGCATTTATTTCGAGTTGCTGCCACATGCCTTTCCTACTGAGAGATCAAAGGTGGGCTTCTTGATCTCGCTGCTCTCGGACAAGGCCTTGGCCTGGGCCAGCCCTTTATGGGAGAACAACAATCCGGTGGTTGCCGAGTTTTCCGGTTTTGTTGCTTCTCTTCGGAAGGTATTCGATGTGCCGGCTCGTGCTGCCTCTGCTGCGAAGCTCCTTATGTCCATCAGACAGGGTTCACGATCCGTAGCTGAATACGCCATTGAGTTTCGTACCCTGGCAGCAGAGGTGGGCTGGAATAATGAGGCTCTGGTCGCTGCTTTCTCTCATGGTCTCTCGGATGCCTTGAAGGATGAGGTTGCAGCTAAGGACCTACCAGTTGAGCTCGAGTCTCTTATTTCTTTCCTGATTTTGATTGACACCAGACTCAGGGAGAGACCTTCCTTTAAGGAGAACCTGCGGAGGTCTTCTAACAGATTGGTGCCTACGTTTGCTGTCCCACCCGTGCCTCCCTCTCCTCCCACGCCTCCTGGGGATGACTTGTCTGGGGGTGAACCCATGCAGCTGGGGTTTGCTCGCCTGTCCGAGGGGGAGAGGGCACTCCGGAGACGCGAGGGCCGATGCATGTACTGTGGTCTCGGTGGGCATTTTCGGTTGGCATGTCCGAACCGTCCGGGAAACGCTCGTACCCTGAGATCCTGTCGGGGGCAGATCTTGGGTGGAGTCTCCTCGTCCCCGGTTTCCCGTGTTGACAAACCACTGATCACTGTTGTCCTCTCCTGGGTCGGGGGCTCGGTGACGACCCAGGCGTTGGTGGACTCTGGTGCTGGTGGTTTGTTCATTGATAGTGTGTTCGCTGCCGCCAATTCCATTCCTCTGCAGGCTCGAGGTTCCCCACTGGCTCTTGAGGCGATAGACGGCAGACCCCTTCTGCCGCCACACGTGACTCATGAGACCCTTCCAGTGGGGATAGCCATTGGTGCCGTTCACAGAGAGTCGGTCTGCCTCCAGGTTATTTCGTCTCCACACTACTCGGTGGTCTTGGGGTACCCCTGGCTCCAGAAGCATAATCCGACTTTCGATTGGAGATCGGTCGAGATCCTCTCGTGGTCACCGCAGTGTGGGGCTAGTTGCATCCATGGGTCTGTCAAGTTGCTGTGTACTTCCTCGGACTCTCTGTTGCCTCCTGAATACGAGGAGTACCGGGATGTATTCGATAAGGTGCGCGCGGTTGCCCTACCTCCGCACCGCCCATACGATTGTGCCATAGAGTTACAATCTGGTGCCGTTCCTCCTCGTGGCAAAGTCTATCCACTGTCGGTAGCGGAGAATGAGGCCATGGAGGAGTACGTGAGGGAGGCGCTTTCACGCGGACACATTCGCAAATCTTCGTCCCCGGCAGGGGCTGGATTTTTCTTTGTGAAAAAGAAGGGCGGTGAGTTGAGGCCTTGCATCGATTACAGGGGTCTCAATCGCATCACGATCAAGAACGCTTACCCGATACCCTTGATTTCCGAGCTGGTCGATCGCCTTAAAGGGGCCACGGTCTTTACCAAACTCGACCTGAGGGCGGCATATAACCTGGTAAGGATCAAGGCGGGCGATGAGTGGAAGACCGCGTTTAACACCAGGACCGGTCATTACGAATCCTTGGTTATGCCCTTTGGGTTGTGCAATGCGCCCGCAGTCTTTCAGGAATTCATCAACGATGTTTTCCGTGACCTGTTGCAGCAGTGTGTGGTAGTCTATTTGGATGACATCTTGGTATATTCTGAATCCATGGAGGCCCACATTCTGGATGTCAGACGAGTGTTGCAACGGTTACGAGAGAACAAGCTGTTCGGTAAGCTTGAGAAATGCGAATTTCACCGATCCCAGGTAACCTTCTTAGGTTACATCATTTCCGCTGAGGGGTTCTCCATGGATCCTGAGAAGGTTTCGGCTGCCTTACAGTGGCCCCAGCCCAGTGGTCTTCGTTCCCTGCAGCGCTTTTTGGGCTTCGCCAATTATTATCGGAAGTTCATCAGGGACTTTTCCATGCTGGCCAAGCCTCTCACGGATCTGACCAGGAAGGGCAGTAATTCCCAGGTCTGGCCGCTCGAGGCCATCCGAGCTTTTGAGGCCCTAAAGTCCGCCTTTGTGTCGGCTCCGATTCTGTCGCATCCCAACCCTGGGTTGCCCTTTGTCCTCGAGGTGGACGCGTCTGAGACGGGAGTAGGCGCCCTTCTGTCTCAGCGTAGAACACCAGAGGGTCCTCTGCTTCCTTGTGGGTTTTACTCCCGGAAACTGTCTTCTGCGGAGTGCAACTATCAGATTGGTGACAGGGAGTTATTGGCCATCGTGCAGGCCCTTAAAGAATGGAGGCACTTGCTCGAGGGTTCGGTGGTTCCGGTTCTCATCCTGACGGACCACAAGAATCTGACCTACCTTTCTGAGGCCAAGAGATTGACACCACGTCAGGCCAGATGGGCTCTGTTCTTGTCACGTTTTAATTACGTGGTCTCCTACCTACCCGGTTCCAAGAACATCAGGGCGGATGCCTTATCACGGCAGTACTCCGAGCTGTCCAGGGAGGAGTCGATTCCGACTTCGGTCATACCTCCGAATCAGATCCTGGCCGCCATTCGCACCAGCCTGACCTCTCCCCTGGGTGAGCAGATTTTGGCGGCTCAATCTGGTGCTCCCTCTGGGAGACCCAACGGCAGATGTTTTGTGCCTGAGGAGTTGCGCACTCGGTTGTTGCGAACCTACCATAACTCCAAGACCGCGGGGCATCCTGGAAAGAATCAGCTGTCCTGGGCTGTTTCACGTCTGTTCTGGTGGCCTTCCCTACGTTCCGACATCGCCGCATATGTAGCGGCATGCTCCGTTTGTGCCCAGAGTAAGTCCCCTCGGCACCTTCCGTTGGGCCTTCTGCAACCCATAGCCACCGGGGAGCGCCCATGGTCACACCTGGGGATGGATTTCATTGTGGACCTCCCTGCATCCCGAGGCCATACGGTCATTCTCATGATTGTGGATCGGTTTTCCAAAATGTGCCACTGTGTTCCTCTCAAGAAGTTACCCTCTGCACAAGAGTTGGCCACGATTTTTGCCAGGGAGGTCTTCCGGTTGCACGGTTTGCCTAAGGAGATTGTGTCGGATCGGGGGAGTCAGTTTGTGTCCAGGTTCTGGCGCGCCTTTTGCTCCCAGTTGGGGATTCATCTCTCCTTCTCCTCGGCCTACCACCCTCAGTCCAATGGGGCCGCAGAACGATCCAATCAGGCCTTGGAGCAATTCCTTCGTTGCTATGTCTCCGATCACCAAGACAATTGGGTTGACCTCCTGCCTTGGGCTGAGTTTGCCAGGAACACGGCGGTGAACTCTTCCTCTGGGACGTCTCCCTTCATGGCCAATTATGGGTTCCAACCTGCCGTGTTACCGGAGGTATTCTCTCCCCAGGATATTCCGGCTGTGGAGGATCACCTTTCCGTCCTACGTGCTTCTTGGGTACAGATCCAGAAGTCCCTTGAGGTCTCTGCGCAGCGCCAGAGATTCCAGGCTGATCGCAGACGAGCGCCTGCTCCTTCCTACCAGGTCGGAGACCGTGTATGGTTGTCCACCCGCAACCTCAACCTTCGAGTGCCCACTCCCAAGCTGGCGCCTCGCTTTGTTGGTCCCTTCCGAGTGCTTCGCAGGGTAAACCCGGTAGCCTATGCCCTTGCGCTTCCTCCTGGCATGCGGATCTCCAACGTGTTTCATGTCTCCCTGTTGAAGCCACTGGTGTGTAATCGTTTCACTTCCTCGGTTCCTCGGCCTCGTCCGGTCCAAGTGGGCAATCGTGAGGAATATGAGGTGAGCAATATCCTGGACTCACGCCTGGTCCGCGGTCGGTTGCAGTTTTTGGTCCATTGGCGTGGTTATGGTCCAGAGGAGCGTTCCTGGGTTCCCTCCGCAGATGTCCATGCTCCTGCCTTGCTCCGAGCCTTCCACGCACGCTTCCCTCAGAAACCGTTTTGTGCTCCGCGGAGGAGGGGCCCTTGAGGGGGAGGTACTGTCATGGTCTTACCTGCTTGCTGCTCTCCTTCGTTTGACATGTGCTGGCGGCCATCTTGGGTCCTGGGTTTCTTGTAGCCTTCCACCCTGCGGCTCCTCCTTCCCCTGGGAGGAGCTGGATGCCTAGCTCATATATATATAGGAGGTCTGTGGCTTCAGTTCCTTGCTTGGTCCTCTTGTGTTCACATGCTTCTAAGACTGCTGCTGCTTCTGGTTCCTGATCCTGGCTTCGTCTGACTACCCTGCTGGTTCCTGATCCTGGCTTCGTCTGACTACCCTGCTGGTTCCTGATCCTGGCTTCGTCTGACTACCCTTCTGGTTCCTGACCTCTGGCTTCGCAAAGACTCTGCTCGGTTTCACCATCCGTTTGGACTTTTGCTTTACAGCTTTATTTTCAATAAAGCCTTCTTATTTTCACTTATCTCTTGTTGTACGTCTGGTTCATGGTTCCGTGACAATAACATCACCTGGCTCCACACGGCTGAGGATTTCCCCCATCCTCAGCCGTGACAGGAGGTTAAAGGAGTATTCCAATCTGGGACAAATATGGTATATATTGATAGGATGTGCCATAAATGACCGATAGGTACGAGTCCCACCTTTGGGACCTGCTCATATGTCCAGAACAGGGGTCCGAAGTAAAAGAAGAGCACATCGCGCATGCGTGGCATCCTCTCCATTCATTGCTATGGGAGTTCCAAAAATGGCAAGTATGCTCAAATGTTTTAGGACGTCTCATAGCTGCGAATGGAGAACAAGCAGCACAAGTGCGGCCACCCCTCCATTTACCACTATGGGACTCCTGAAAATAGCCAAACCAGCACTCAGCTATTTTCGGAAGTTGCATAGCAGTGAATGAAGGGTGGCCGCACATGCTTGACTTGCTGTCTGTACACTTTGGGGGTATCATCCTATGGATATGTAATAAATACCCCTTAAAATGAAATTCATTATGAAATGAGAACAGTCGCTGGTGACGCCGAGGGTCCAGGTAAATGCTGTGGGGTAAATTGATTAATCATCTACACCAGTTTTATGGCGTTGGAAAGTTGCAAATTTAGGCGCATGTCCCATTTTGTACCTACATTGGAACAATGCCTGGTCTAAATATATAAATTTGTATTATACTGAATATGTAATATTAGGGGATTACATAGAATAAATAATAACATAGGCGTACCCCCCTTGACAGTAAGACTGCCTTCATTGCCCATGGCAACCAATCAGAAAGTAGCTTTAATTTTTTTAGAGCAGTTAAAGAAATAAAAGCCGAGCTCTGATTGGTTGCTAGGGGCAGCCAAGACAGTCCTTGGTAAATGAAGCCTAAGATGTACAGGGTCAGTATCATCACAGTACAGCAATAACACCACAAGTCGCAGTCCCAGTGCCCTCATTGTGCCCCTTTACCATAAGTGCCAGATTGAGCCCTCATGCATTTAGTCAAGTGTCTGAGATTGCCCTCATAACTGCCAACCATAGTTAGTGCCAACCACATTATTCCTACAGATCGTACAATTGTGGGTCCCTTGTGCTATGCACAGTCTCCCCATTAGAGATAGTGAGCGACAACACCATATAAGTGCCAACCAATGCCCCCATAAGTTTCATCTGCTGTTTCCGTAACTGGCAGCCATAGCTCCCTAACTGACCCCCACAGGTGTTATCCACAGTGATGCCAGAGGTGATAGCCCCAGTGCTCCCATATCTGCTAGCCAATGTGCCCCAATAACTGCCAGCCACTGTACCTCCATAATTGAAAGCCACTGTGCTCCCAAATGGCCTGCCACTGTGTCTCCATAAGTGAAATCCACACTGCCCCTACCACTACCAGCAATATTGCTAACATAGGAGCTATCCACACTGATGCCAAAGGTGACAACCATGGTGTCCCTACAAATGCCATCCACAGTGCCCCCATAAGTGCTAGTCACTATGCCCATCTAACAGAGCAACCACAGTGCTACCATAAGAGACCGTCATTGGCAGTCCCATATTAGTGCCAGTCAATGCCCCAAGACATTTTCATCCACTGCCTCCATAACTGCTTGCCATATTTTTTTTGTTCCTCCACAAGTGCCAGCCACCCCTCATTACAAATGCCAGTCTCACTACAAAAGCCTTTTATAAGTTTCTACCATATTCATAGTTGTGCCATAATTGACAGCCGCTGTGTCCCACAAGTGCTATAGCCTCCTCCAGAACAGTCTTTAATTCCTTCAGTACCGGGCCACTTTTCACTGTAAATCCCAGGCCGATTTTGCAAATCTGACATGTGTCACTTTATGTGGTAATAACTTTGGAACGCTTTTACTTATCCAAGCAATTCTGAGATAGTTTTTTCGTGACACATTTTACTTCATGATAGTGGTCAATTTCAGTCAATATTTTTCATTTTTATTTTACACAAAATACCAAATTTCACCAAAAATTTGAAAAATTCGCAACTTTCCAAATTTCTATTTCTCTGCCTTTAAAACAGATAGTAATACCTCATATAATAGTTATTACTTTACATTTCCCATATGTCTACTTTATGTTTGGATCATTTTGTGAATGTCATTTTATTTTTTGGGGACGTTAAAAGGCTTAGAAGTTTATAAATCTTGAATTTTTTTCTGAAAATTTCCAAAACCCACTTTTTATGGAACAGTTCACGGGACAATACCAAATATACTACTTTTTTTGGTTGTTTGTTTCCGTTTTACATAATAAAGCATTTTTGAAAAAAAAAAATTTTTAATTTCTCTACAGTCGTGGCCAAAAGTTTTGAGAATGACATAAATATTAGTTTTCACAAAGTTTGCTGCTAAACTGCTTTTAGATCTTTGTTTCAGTTGTTTCTGTGATGTAGTGAAATATAATTACACGCACTTCATACGTTTCAAAGGCTTTTATCGACAATTACATGACATTTATGCAAAGAGTCAGTATTTGCAGTGTTGGCCCTTCTTTTTCAGGACCTCTGCAATTCGACTGGGCATGCTCTCAATCAACTTCTGGGCCAATTCCTGACTGATAGCAAGCCATTCTTTCATAATCACTTCTTGGAGTTTGTCAGAATTAGTGGGTTTTTGTTTGTCCACCCGCCTCTTGAGGATTGACTACAAGTTCTCAATGGGATTAAGATCTGGGGAGTTTCCAGGTCATGGACCCAAAATGTCAACGTTTTGGTCCCCGAGCCACTTAGTTATCACTTTTGCCTTATGGCACGGTGCTCCATCGTGCTGGAAAATGCACTGTTCTTCACCAAACTGTTGTTGCATTGTTGGAAGAAGTTGTTGTTGGAGGGTGTTTTGGTACCATTCTTTATTCATGGCTGTGTTTTTGGGCAAAATTGTGAGTGAGCCCTGGATAAGAAGCAACCCCACACATGAATGGTCTCAGGATGCTTTACTGTTTGCATGACACAGGACTGATGGTAGTGCTCACCTTTTCTTCTCCGGACAAGCCTTTTTCCAGATGCCCCAAACAATCGGAAAGAGGCTTCATCGGAGAATATGACTTTGCCCCAGTCCTCAGCAGTCCATTCACCATACTTTCTGCAGAAGATCAATCTGTCCCTGATGTTTTTTTTGGAGAGAAGTGGCTTCTTTGCTGCCCTTCTTGACACCAGGCCATCTTCCAAAAGTCTTCGCCTCACTGTGCGTGCAGATGCGCTCACACCTGCCTGCTGCCATTCCTGAGCAAGCTCTGCACTGGTGGCACTCCGATCCCGCAGCTGAATCCTCTTTAGGAGACGATCCTGGTGCTTGCTGGACTTTCTTGGACGCCCTGAAGCCTTCTTAACAAGAATTGAACCTCTTTCCTTGAAGTTCTTGATGATCCTATAAATTGTTGATTGAGGTGCAATCTTAGTAGCCACAATATCCTTGCCTGTGAAGCCATTTTTATGCAACGCAATGATGGCTGCATGTGTTTCTTTGCAGGTCACCATGGTTAACAATGGAAGAACAATGATTTCAAGCATGACCCTCCTTTTAACATGTCAAATCTGCCATTTTAACCCAATCAGCCTGACATAATGATCTCCAGCCTTGTGCCAGTCAACATTCTCACCTGAGTTAAAAAGACGATTACTGAAATGATCTCAGCAGGTCCTTTAATGACAGCAATGAAATGCAGTGGAAAGTTTTTTTTTGGGATTAAGTTAATTTTCATGGCAAAGAAGGACTATGCAATTCATCTGATCACTCTTCATAACATTCTGGAGTATATGCAAATTGCTATTATAAAAACTTAAGCAGCAACTTTTCCAATTTACAATATTTATGTAATTCTCAAAACTTTTGGCCACGACTGTATATTCTGAAAGCCATATATTTATTTATTTTTTGGGCGACTGTCTTATGTAGGGGCTAATTTTTTTTGGTATGAGATGATGGTTTAATTGGTACTATTTTAGGGTGCATATTACTTTTTGATCGCTTGGTGTTACGCTTTTTGTGATGTAAGGTGACTAAAATATAGGGCAGGTGATTACGGATGTGGCAATACCTTATATGTCTACAGTTTTTTTTATCTTTAACACAGTAAAAGCATTTTTGAAACAAAAAA
Source organism: Bufo bufo (assembly GCF_905171765.1). Lineage (NCBI taxonomy): Eukaryota > Metazoa > Chordata > Amphibia > Anura > Bufonidae > Bufo > Bufo bufo. The sequence continues at coordinate 131,172,901 of NC_053396.1, forward strand.
AATCATGTTTTAGTGTCTCCATAGTCTAAGAGCCATAGTTTATTTTTTATTTTTAGGGCGTTTGTCTTAGTAGGGGATACATTTTTGTGGGCTGAGGTGACAGTTAGATTGGTACTATTTTGGGGGGCATAAGTTTTTTTGATCGCTTATTGTTGCAGGTTTAAGTTCTGGTTACATACGAGAGCTTATGTAGCGACTTCAAATATGAAATACAAATTCGGCTTACTGAAAGTAACATTCTAAAACTGATACAGCTGTTGCAAACAAGGTTAATCTTGGTTAGAGTTGAGCGAACACATGGATGTTCGGGTTCGAGAAGTTCGGCCGAACTTCCCGGAAATGTTCGGGTTTGGGATCCAAACCCGACCCGAACTTCGTCCTGAACCCGAACCCCATTGAAGTCAATGGGGACCCGAACTTTTCGGCACTAAAAAGGCTGTAAAACAGCCCAGGAAAGAGCTAGAGGGCTGCAAAAGGCAGCAACATTTAGGTAAATCCCCTGCAAACAAATGTGGATAGGGAAATGAATAAAAAAAAAAAGAAAAAAAATTAACCAATATCAATTGGACAGAGGTCCCATAGCAGAGAATCTGGCTTCACGTCAGCAGAGAATCAGTCTCTTCATGCCATAGCAGAGAATCTGGCTTCATGTCAGCTAAGAATCAGTCTTCATGTCATAGCAGAGAATCAGGCTTCACGTCACCCACCACTGGAACAGGCCACTGTCACATATTTAGGCCCAGGCACCCAGGCATAGGAGAGAGGTCCCGTAACAGAGAATCTGGCTTCATGTCAGCAGAGAATCAGTCTTCATGTCATAGCAGAGAATCAGGCTTCACGTCACCCACCACTGGAACAGGCCACTGTCACATATTTAGGCCCAGGCACCCAGGCAGAGGAGAGAGGTCCTGTAACAGAGAATCTGGCTTCATGTCAGCAAAGAATCAGTCTTCATGTCATAGCAGAGAATCAGGCTTCACGTCACCCACCACTGGAACAGGCCACTGTCACATATTTAGGCCCCGGCACCCAGACAGAGGAGAGAGGTCCCGTAACAGAGAATCTGGCTTCATGTCAGCACAGAATCAGTCTTCATGTCATAGCAGAGAATCAGGCTTCACGTCACCCACCACTGGAACATGCCACTGTCACATATTTAGGCCCAGGCACCCAGACAGAGGAGAGGTTCATTCAACTTTGGGTTGCCCCGCAATATAATGGTAAAATGAAAATAAAAATAGGATTGAATGAGGAAGTGCCCTGGAGTACAATAATATATTGTTAAGGGGAGGTAGTTAATGTCTAATCTGCACAAGGGATGGACAGGTCCTGTGGGATCCATGCCTGGTTCATTTTTATGAACGTCAGCTTGTCCACATTGGCTGTAGACAGGCGGCTGCGTTTGTCTGTAATGACGCCCCCTGCCGTGCTGAATACACGTTAAGACAAAACGCTGGCCACCGGGCAGGCCAGCACCTCCAAGGCATAAAAGGCTAGCTCTGGCCACGTGGACAATTTGGAGACCCAGAAGTTGAATGGGGCCGAACCATCAGTCAGTACGTGGAGGGGTGTGCACAGGTACTGTTCCACCATGTTAGTGAAATGTTGCCTCCTGCTAACACGTTCCGTATCAGGTGGTGGTGCAGTTAGCTGTGGCGTGGTGACAAAACTTTTCCACATCTCTGCCATGCTAACCCTGCCCTCAGAGGAGCTGGCCGTGACACAGCTGCGTTGGCGACCTCTTGCTCCTCCTCTGCCTTCGCCTTCCACTGGTTCCCCTGTGACATTTGGGAATGCTCTCAGTAGCGCGTCTACCAACGTGCGCTTGTACTCGCGCATCTTGGCAACCCAGTAGTCCGCACACGTTAAAATGTGGGCAACTCTGCTGTCGTTGCGCAGGCACTGCAGCATGTAGTCGCTCATGTGTGCCAGGCTGCCCAGAGGTAAGGACAAGCTGTCCTCTGTGGGAGGCGTATCGTCATCGTCCTGTGTTTCCCCCCAGCCACGCACCAGTGATGGGCCCGAGCTGCTTTGGGTGCCACCCCGCTGTGAACATGCTTCATCCTCATCCTCCTCCACCTCCTCCTCGTCCTCCTCGTCCTCCAGTAGTGGGCCCTGTCTGGCCACATTTGTACCTGGCCTCTGCTGTTGCAAAAAACCTCCCTCTGAGTCACTTCGAAGAGACTGGCCTGAAAGTGCTAAAAATGACCCCTCTTCCTCCTGGGCCACTTCCTCTTCCATCATCGCCCTAAGTGTCTTCTCAAGGAGACATAGAAGTGGTATTGTAACGCTGATAACGGCGTCATCGCCACTGGCCATGTTGGTGGAGTACTCGAAACAGCGCAACAGGGCACACAGGTCTCGCATGGAGGCCCAGTCATTGGTGGTGAAGTGGGGCTGATCCGCAGTGCGACTGACCCGTGCGTGCTGCAGCTGAAACTCCACTATGGCCTGCTGCTGCTCGCACAGTCTGTCCAGCATGTGCAAGGTGGAGTTCCACCTGGTGGGCACATCGCATATGAGGCGGTGAGCGGGCAGGCCGAAGTTACGCTGTAGCGCAGACAGGCGAGCAGGGTGTGAACGCCGGAAGCACGAACAGACGGCCCGCACTTTATGCAGCAGCTCTGACATGTCGGGGTAGTTGTGAATGAACTTCTGCACCACCAAATTCAGCACATGCAACAGGCAAGGGATGTGCGTCAAACCGGCTAGTCCCAGAGCTGCAACGAGATTTCGCCCATTATCGCACACCACCAGGCCGGGCTTGAGGCTCACCGGCAGCAACCACTCGTCGGTCTGTTGTTCTATACCCCGCCACAACTCCTGTGCGGTGTGGGGCCTGTCCCCCAAACATATGAGTTTCAGAACGGCCTGCTTACGTTTACCCCGGGCTGTGCTGAAGTTGGTGGTGAAGGTGTGTGGCTGACTGGATGAGCAGGTGGAAAAAGAGGAGGAGGAAGCTAAGTAGGAGGAGGAGGAGACAGGAGGCAAAGAATGTTGCCCTGTGATCCTTGGCGGCGGAAGGACCTGCGCCAAACAGCTCTCCGCCTGGGGCCCAGCCGCCACTACATTTACCCAGTGTGCAGTTAGGGAGATATAGCGTCCCTGGCCGTGCTTACTGGTCCACGTATCTGTGGTTAGGTGGACCTTGCCACAGATGGCGTTGCGCAGTGCACACTTGATTTTATCGGATACTTGGTTGTGCAGGGAAGGCACGGCTCTCTTGGAGAAGTAGTGCCGGCTGGGAACAACATACTGTGGGACAGCAAGCGACATGAGCTGTTTGAAGCTGTCTGTGTCCACCAGCCTAAATGACAGCATTTCATAGGCCAGTAGTTTAGAAATGCTGGCATTCAGGGCCAGGGATCGAGGGTGGCTAGGTGGGAATTTACGCTTTCTCTCAAATGTTTGTGAGATGGAGAGCTGAACGCTGCCGTGTGACATGGTTGAGATGCTTGGTGACGCAGGTGGTGGTGTTGGTGGTACATCCCATGTTTGCTGGGCGGCAAGTGCCAACGTCCCTCCAGAGGCGGAGGAAGAGGCCGAGGCGGCGGCAGCAGCAGAAGAGGCCGAGGCGGCAGCAGCAGAAGAGGTAGCAGGGGGAGCCTGAGTGACTTCCTTGTTTTTAAGGTGTTTACTACACTGCAGTTCATGCTTTGCATGCAGGTGCCTGGTCATGCAGGTTGTGCTAAGGTTCAGAGCGTTAATGCCTCGCTTCAGGCTCTGATGGCACAGCGTGCAAACCACTCGGGTCTTGTCATCAGCACATTGTTTGAAGAAGTGCCATGCCAGGGAACTCCTTGAAGCTGCCTTTGAGGTGCTCGGTCCCAGATGGCGGCGGTCATTAGCAGGCGGAGTCTCTTGGCGGCGGGTGTTCTGATTTTGCCCACTGCTCCCTCTTTTGCTACGCTGTTGGCTTGGTCTCACCACTGCCTCTTCCTCTGAACTGTGAAAGTCAGTGGCACGACCTTCATTCCATGTGGGGTCTAGGACCTCATCGTCCCCTGCATCGTCTTCCACCCAGTCTTGATCCCTGACCTCCTGTTCAGTCTGCACACTGCAGAAAGATGCAGCAGTTGGCACCTGTGATTCGTCATCATCAGAGATGTGCTGAGGTGGTATTCCCATGTCATCATCATCAGGAAACATAAGTGGTTGTGCGTTAGTGCATTCTATCTCTTCCACTGCTGGGGAAGGGCTAGGTGGATGCCCTTGGGAAACCCTGCCAGCAGAGACTTCAAACAGCATAAGAGACTGCTGCATAACTTGAGGCTCAGACAGTTTCCCTGATATGCATGGGGGTGATGTGACAGACTGATGGGCTTGGTTTTCATGCGCCATCTGTGCGCTTTCTGCAGAAGACTGGGTGGGAGATAATGTGAACGTGCTGGATGCACTGTCGGCCACCCAATTGACTAATGACTGTACCTGCTCAGGCCTTACCATCCTTAGAATGGCATTGGGCCCCACCAAATATGGCTGTAAATTCTGGCGGCTACTGGGACCTGAGGTAGTTGGTACACTAGGACGTGTGGCTGTGGCAGAACGGCCACGTCCTCTCCCAGCACCAGAGGGTCCACTAACACCACCACGACCATGTCCACGTCCGCGTCCCTTACTAGATGTTTTCCTCATTGTTACTGTTCACCACAATAAGAAAAATATTATTCGGGCCAATGTATTGAATTCCAACACTATCTGGCTATCTATTTAGGTACCGTATTATACTAATACAGGCACACCAGTAATGACAGATTTAGCTGAATATAAATGTGAGGCCTATTTTTTAGGCGCTGGGTGACAGGTATACGTTTAATCACAGAATTAGGCTACATTCACACTTCAGTATTTTTCTATAATCCGATTTTCTGTCCGTTTTTTGCGGATCCGTTGTTTCTGAAAATGTTTCCGTATGTCATCCGTATGTCATCCGTTTTTTGCGGATCCGCAAAAAACGGAAACATGTATAAATTTCAATAAGCAAATAAAGTTGTTTGGATTTCTTTAAAAAAAAAAAAAAATTAAATGTAATTTCCAGGAACGTATTCCGTATAAAACGGATGACATACGGAATGACATCCGTATGTCATCCGTTTTTTGCGGATCCATTGACATTGTATTGTACCAGGATCCTATTTTTCAGGAAAAGAATAGGACATGTTTTATATTTAAACGGACATGCGGAACGGAACAACGGAAACGGACAGAACACATTGTGCTGTCTGTTTTTTTCCAGGACCCATTGAAAATGAATGGGTCCAGATCTGGTCCAGATCTGTTCCAGAAAAAACGGAACAGATCAGGAAAGAAAAAACGGACGTGTGAATGGACCCTTAGACTTGGATCTGCACTGTAGCGTGTGTGTTAAGTTTTTCAGAATGACCCTATCAGCACCTTGAATCTAATATACCCTTTTAGGGATAGATTTAAAGTATGCCTGATACAGCAGAAACCACTAATTTTGAGAATTGCAAATTTGGGAATTGTTTTTCAACCCAGAACAAAAACTGTGCTTTCACGGTCACAAACAATAAATTGACCAGCTAAAACAGTACAGATTTGGTTGAATATAAATGTGAGGCCTATTTTTTAGGCGCTGGGTGACAGATATACGTTTAATCACAGAATTAGACTTGGATCTGCACTGTAGCGTGTGTGTTAAGTTTTTGAGAATGACCCTATCAGCACCTTGAATCTAATATACCCTTTTAGGGATAGATTTAAAGTAGGCCTGATACAGCAGAAACCACTAATTTTGAGAATTGCAAATTTGGGAATTGTTTTTCAACCCAGAACAAAAACTGTGCTTTCACGGTCACAAACAATAACTTGACCAGCTAAAACAGTACAGATTTGGTTGAATATAAATGTGAGGCCTATTTTTTAGGCGCTGGGTGACAGGTATACGTTTAATCACAGAATTAGACTTGGATCTGCACTGTAGCGTGTGTGTTAAGTTTTTGAGAATGACCCTATCAGCACCTTGAATCTAATATACCCTTTTAGGGATAGATTTAAAGTAGGCCTGATACAGCAGAAACCTTTAATTTTGAGAATTGCAAATTTGGGAATTGTTTTTCACTCCAGAACAAAAACTGTGCTTTGACGGTCACAAACAATAACTTGACCAGCTAAAACAGTACAGATTTGGTTGAATATAAATGTGAGGCCTATTTTTTAGGCGCTGGGTGACAGGCTCAACTTGCCCCTGATGTAGTATATGTCGAAAAAATAACCACACTATTGATGGATAATGCACTTGATGAAAGCTTGACCCTGATGTAGGATATAGCAAAAAATAACCACACTATTGATGGTTAAATGTACTTGGTGGTAGCTTGTGCTGGCGCACCACAAGCCACAAAATGGCCGCCGATCACCCCAGAAAAAAGTGATATAAAAACGCTCTGGGCAGCCTAAAAAAAGTGAGCAATTGAATATCAGCACTTCAATGATCCACAGCTGTAGATCGATCACTGAATGAAGTCTTTTGGAGGAGTTAATCTGCCTAATCTCGCCCTAACGTCGCAACTGCAACCTCTCCCTACGCCTGTATCAGCAGAGTGACGTGCGGCGCTACGTGACCCAAGCTTATATAGAGGCTGGGTCACATGCTGCACTGGCCAATCACAGCCATGCCAATAGTAGGCATGGCTGTGATGGCCTCTTGGGGCAAGTAGTATGATGCTTGTTGATTGGCTGCTTTGCAGCCTTTCAAAAAGCGCCAAGAAAGGGCCGAACACCGAACCCGAACCCGGACTTTTACTACTATACAGTTCGGGTTCGCTCATCCCTAATCTTGGTCAATACCCTCTCCCTGAAACCAGATAGTAAGAAATAGTGAATAAAGTAATAAATGATAAAGAACTAGGATAGTGTGAAAAATAACACATACTATTGCTCTGATATAAAAGTAAGTTCAAACTGCGCTATATGTAACACATATAAAACACAAAGAGACTATAATAATATATATAACAACAAAAGAGATAATACTAATGCTTTTTGATGGCTTTTAATTCACATATGGCATTTTTGTAAATAATCACAGGGATTAGTTTTCCTTTTGGTATATTTTAACTAAAATTAAAATAAAGGTTAATATTTAAAGATGAACAAATAGGCCAAAAACAGAACTTTATAGCTTAGGCTATTTGATTTATCATCTAGGGCCCGTCCACACAAACATCTTTTTGCGTTTCGTATACGGGCCGTTTTTTTAGTTCCGTATATGGAGCCATTCATTTCAATGTTGCCGCAAAAAAAACGGAATGTACTCCGTATGCATTCCGTTTCTATATTTCCATTTTTCCGTTCCGTTCCAAGATAGAACATGTCCTATTATTGCCCGAAAATACATTCCGTGGCTCCATTCAAGTCAATTGGTCCGCAAAAAAAACGGAACACATACAGAATGTATTCCGTATGTCTTCCATATCCGTTCCGTTTTTGCGGAACCATCTATTGAAAATGTTATGCCCAGCCCAATTTTTTCTATCTAATTACTGTATACTGTAAATGACATACGGAAAAACGGAATGGAACCGGAAACACTACTGAAAAAAAAAAAAGGAAAACAGATCCGTTAAAAATGGCCTGCAAAACACTGAAAAAGCCATACAGTCGGGTGAACAAGCCCTTAGGAATAGGTTTCTGGGACAAAAAGGGTCATTATTTAGAAATATTAGTGAAAGACTGACACCATCAAGCTGTTTACCAGATAAACCGTTCAGTTGCCCATAGCAACTGCCAGGCCTATAATAACAATGTAACCACCAAGCTTTGAGCAGAATGGTGACTGTAACCACTAATAAGCACTGCGCCTCCTGCTTGGGTAAAGTCAAGATGCAAGTGTCTGTTTCATGGCTGCGCCGTACTCAAGTGTGGTCCCAGGATAGGATTGAAGGTCACACATAAAACTGACCACACCATGCTGTTAGTCTGTTCATTTACATGGTGCAGTCTGAAAGGGGATAAGTAAGAGCCAATGTTCCAGCTACTCGGTGCATCTGGACCAGTGGCTGTCAGTAACAGAGCAAACATGCTCCCCCGAAGGAGGAAACCTTGCGATCGTGGGGGACCATAAATATATGGCAGTTATCCGAACTGGAGTATATTGACAAAGTGCGGTCAGGAAGGGTTTAACGGCCTCTGCAGTAAGGCACATTGACTGTCAGTAAAGGGTTAACTCTTCAGAACACTGCCACCAACATTAGTCATAAACACCTGTGACATCACAAGCATGTGTGTCATAAGGAAGAACTCTTGTAAAAGGCTGGTGAGCGGCCATTTTTGGTGCCGTACTTGATGGCCTGAGGACCTTGAGCTTGACTACCCCCGCCCACCGCACCTTGACAAAATTTGGAGGTTCTAGCAGGAAGCCCATCGCCCAATGGGAGGAAAGGGAAATCCGCCTAGCCAACCAGATCAGCCCGGCTGCTGCAACTCCCCCCTTTACTATTTATGTGGCAGCCACATAGTGGCATTACCCTCTAAGCCCAAGGGAAGGGCAGCCCTCCAGCCATGGTTTCCTTGAGGTTTCCTCCACAGGGGGTTTTCCTCTCCTGAGTGCTGGAGGGTGACTCTCCGTGAGTCGGGAGGGTGCCATTTTTAACATTTTAAATAAACAATTTGGCCATTTATTCACCATTTAATGTGTTCTGTGTCTTTATTCTGTGTCTTTATTGTGCGTTCTTTGGTTTCAGGGGTGTGTGCATGATTTTCTCAGGGAGGAGGTTAAAGGAGTATTCCAATCTGGGACAAATCTGGTATATATTGATAGGATGTGCCATAAATGACCGATAGGTACGAGTCCCACCTTTGGGACCTGCTCATATGTCCAGAACAGGGGTCCGAAGTAAAAGAAGAGCACATTGCGCATGCGTGGCATCCTCTCCATTCATTGCTATGGGAGTTCCAAAAATGGCAAGTATGCTCACATGTTTTAGGACGTCTCATAGCTGCGAATGGAGAACAAGCAGCACAAGCGCGGCCACCCCTCCATTTACCACTATGGGACTCCTGAAAATAGCCAAACCAGCACTCAGCTATTTTCGGAAGTTGCATAGCAGTGAATGAAGGGTGGCGCACATGCTTGACTTGCTGTCTGTACACTTTGGGGGTATCATCCTATGGATATGTAATAAATGCCCAAATGGAAATACCCCTTAAAATGAAATTCATTATGAAATGAGAACAGTCGCTGGTGACGCCGAGGGTCCAGGTGAATGCTGTGGGGTAAATTGATCAATCATCTACACCAGTTTTATGGCGTTGGAAAGTTGCAAATTTAGGCGCTTGTCCCATTTTGTACCTACATTGGAACAATGCCTGGTCTAAATATATAAATTTGTATTACACTGAATATGTAATATTAGGGGATTACATAGAATAAATAATAACATAGGCGTACCCCGATTGACAGTAAGACTGCCTTCATTGCCCATGGCAACCAATCAGAAAGTAGCTTTAATTTTTTTAGAGCAGTTAAAGAAATAAAAGCCAAGCTCTGATTGGTTGCTAGGGGCAGCCAAGACAGTCCTTGGTAAATGAAGCCTAAGATGTACAGGGTCAGTATCATCACAGTACAGCAATAACCCCACAAGTCGCAGTCCCAGTGCCCTCATTGTGCCCCTTTACCATAAGTGCCAGATTGAGCCCTCATACATTTAGTCAAGTGTCTGAGATTGCCCTCATAACTGCCAACCATTGTTAGTGCCAACCACACCATTCCTACAGATCGTACAATTGTGGGTCCCTTGTGCTATGCACAGTCTCCCCATTAGAGATAGTGAGCGACAACACCATATAAGTGCCAACCAATGCCCCCATAAGTTTCATCTGCTGTTTCTGTAACTGGCATCCATAGCTCCCTATCTGACCCCCACAGGTGTTATCCACAGTGATGCCAGAGGTGATAGCCCCAGTGCTCCCATATCTGCTAGCCAATGTGCCCCAATAACTGCCAGCCACTGTACCTCCATAATTGAAAGCCACTGTGATCCCAAATTGCCTGCCACTGTGTCTCCATAAGTGAAATCCACACTGCCCCTACCACTACCAGTAATATTGCTAACATAGGAGCTAGCCACACTGATGCGAAAGGTGACAACCATAGTGTCCCTACAAATGCCATCCACAGTGCCCCCATAAGTGCTAGTCTCTATGCCCATCTAACAGAGCAACCACAGTGCTACCATAAGAGACCGTCATTGGCAGTCCCATATTAGTGCCAGTGAATGCCCCAAGACATTTTCATCCATTGCCTCCATAACTGCTTGCCATATTTTTTTTGTTTCTCCACAAGTGCCAGCCACCCCTCATTACAAATGCCAGTCTCACTACAAAAGCCTTTTTTAAGTTTCTACCATATTCATAGTTGTGCCATAATTGACAGCCGCTGTGTCCCACAAGTGCTATAGCCTCCTCCAGAACAGTCTTTAATTCCTTCACTACCGAGCCACTTTTCACCGTAAATCCCAGGCCGATTTTGCAAATCTGACATGTGTCATTTTATGTGGTAATAACTTTGGAACGCTTTTACTTATCCAAGCAATTCTGAGATAGTTTTTTCGTGACACATTTTACTTCATGATAGTGGTAAATTTCAGTCAATATTTTTCATTTTTATTTTACACAAAATACCAAATTTCCCCAAAAATTGGAAATATTCGCAACTTTCCAAATTTCTATTTCTCTGCTTTTAAAACAGATAGTAATACCTCATATAATAGTTATTACTTTACATTTCCCATATGTCTACTTTATGTTTGGATCATTTTGTGACTGTCATTTTATTTTTTGGGGACGTTAGAAGGCTTAGAAGTTTATAAATCTTGAAATTTTTTCAGAAAATTTCCAAAACCCACTTTTTATGGACCAGTTCACGCGACAATACCAAATATACTACTTTTTCTGGTTGTTTATTTCAGTTTTACATAATAAAGCATTTTTGAAAAAAAAAATTTAATTTCTCTATATTCTGAAAGCCATAGATTATTTTTTTTTGGGAGACTGTCTTATGTAGGGGCAAATTTTTTTGGGTATTAGATGATGGTTTAATTGGTACTATTTTAGGGTGCATATTACTTTTTGATCGCTTGTGTTACACTTTTTGTGATGTAAGGTGACTAAAATATAGGGCAGGTGATTACGGATGTGGCAATACCTAATATGTCTACTTTTTTTTTTATCTTTAACACAGTAAAAGCATTTTTGAAACAAAAAAAAATCATGTTTTAGTGTCTCCATAGTCTAAGAGCCATATTTTTATTTTATTTTTAGGGCGTTTGTCTTAGTAGGGGATCATTTTTTGTGGGATGAGGTGACAATTAGATTGGTACTATTTTGGGGGGCATAAGTTGTTTTTTTTTTTTAACTCGTTTTATTGCAAAGTAACAAGACAAGCATGGCACATAGAAATTACAGTGACCCTCACAGGGGCCATACATAAAGGCAAATGCAGTGCACAAATAAGTTTACAGACACATTCGATCAACTGTGGTCATCAGAGCACAAAACGCAGAATATCAACTCAGACGTTATTAATAGAGTGCAGAAAGTGTACGGGTGTATAACGGGAGCAGGCCACCGCTGTGGACCTAGAATTGATCAGGCAGTTCCGACTCTGAAGCCCCTTTGCGTGCCCATAGAGAGACTATCAAAAACCGTCGGCCACCAGGTACCGACTCGAGTCATGCATGGTGAGTGAGGACGAGCACCAAGCCCCCCATACCCTATCAAACTTCTGCGGGCAACCCCTGTGCTTGTAGACCATATTCTCCATAGACACCGTAGCATTCACTAGGGAAAGCCATTGACCCCTAGAGGGGAGAGTGTCCCCCATCCAGCGCAGGGCAATTGCCTTTCTGGCCAGAAACAGTGTTCTCTCCAGAAAGATCTTATGATAGTGTGACCAAGATTCTTCGTCTACTATACCCAGGATGCACATTTTGGGACACAGCTGCAGTGTTGGAGGCACCAGGGCCCCGAGAGTCTCCAGTACAGATACCCAATACTGCCGGATGTACGAACAGTCCCACATCATGTGCCAAAAATCTGCACCCTCCACACTACACCTGTGACACCTGGAGCTGTCCATCCTGCCCATTTTGTGAAGCCTGGTGGGGGTTAAGTAGCTGTAGTGCAAAATGAAGAGCTGCATCATCCTATTGTTAATAGAGGAAGATACTCTAGTAGGTGCCAATAAAGCCTCCTCCCATTCCTCATTAGTCAAGGAGGGAATAAGCCCCTTCCACCTATCCTCTAAAGCCAGCGGGGTCACCAGCATACGGCAGTCTAGCAGGTGGGTATACAGGGCCGACACAATCCCCCTAGGGCCTTGAGACCTCAGTATGCCGATGATGGGATACTTGGATATGCCTCTACCGCCGCCCCTAAATTGGGTCTGAAGTGCATGTCGCAACTGAAGGTACCTATAAAACAGGGTGCTTGGTACTAGGAACCTATCCCGGATTTGCGAGAATGCGAGTAGTTTGCTATCCTCATATAAGTCCCCCAACGCTTGAATCCCATGTCTTCTCCATTCCCCTGCCCCCTCTAGTCCCAACAGGTGAGGAAACATACAATTATCCCAGATAGGAATATCGCAAGGTAGATCTTTATATGCATTCAGCTTGGAAGCCTGCCATATCTGATGGGCTAGTTTGTGCAGCGGAAGAGTAGCTTTTTGGAGGCGTCCCATCCCCTCCAGCACAGGCCATAAGGTCGAGACCTGCATATATTCATGCAGGTAATATTCCGCATTGGGCCTCAAGGTCTCAGTAACCCAGCTCCTCAGAAATCTCAGCTGGCTGGCGATAAAATAAAGGAAGAAATCAGGCAGGGCAGCGCCACCTTGCAGCTTTGACCTCTGAAGGACCGGTAGCGAGAGCTTCCTTCTAGCCTTCCCCCAGACAAAAGCAGTGACCAAGGAGTGTATACGTTTAAAGAAGCTCTGAGGAATTGGTGTACAGGCGTGGGACAATACATATAAACCTTTAGGTAGCAGAACCATTTTAACCAGGTTCAGCCTGCCCATAACAGACAATAGGAGGGACTCCCAAGTTTTCATTTTATCCCTAAAAAGAGTTTCCAGGGGTTCGACATTCAGATCATAGGCAAGCTGTGGTGTTCTAGTGATCATCACCCCAAGATACTTGAATCTATCCACTACTGGCAGGTTATGATGGAAATTCGCCCAGTTGTGATCCCACAGAGGCATGATGGCAGATTTACCCCAGTTTATGTGAAGACCGGAGTAACGTCCAAACAACGCAATTACCTCACTCGCCCTAGGCAGGGACACCTCCGGACTAGACATAAATAATATCAGGTCATCCGCGTACAGTCCTATTCTCCCCTCCCTACAGCCCATTGATACCCCTGCGTACACTGGATCCTGCCTGATTCTGATTGCCAGGTGTTCTATCGCGATTGCAAACAAAAGAGGTGAAAGCGGGCAGCCCTGCCTGGTGCCCCTATGCAGAGAGATCTTTTCGGAGTGGGAGCCATTGAGCTGGATACTTGCCGAGGGGTTATTATAGAGTATAGTGATCCACTTAGCAAACTTGGGGCCGAATCCAAAGCTCCTTAGTACAGCTAACAAAAAGGGCCACTCCAGGGAGTCAAAAGCCTTGGCCGTATCCAGAGATGCCAAGGCCCATCTTTCCCCCCCAGCAGAGCCTATTTGCGCAACCACCTGAGTTCTTCTTATATTATCCGAAGTGCATCTTCCCGGCATAAAGCCTGATTGATCAGAGTGGATCACCGAGGTTATCGACTTATTGAGTCTGTTGGCTAATATCCTAGTCAGAATTTTATAATCCAAGTTCAGTAACGAAATTGGACGATAAGATCCACAGTCCAACGGATCCTTGCCAGGCTTCAAGATCAAAACAATGGAGGCATCATACATAGAATCTGGCAACGATCCGCCGGAGTGTATCGCCTCATATAGCTTCACCAGGCGTGGTGCCAAAACCTCCTTGTATCTAGCATATACTTCCACCGGGATGCCATCAGGACCCGGAGCCTTCCCGGAGGGAAGATCCGAAATGGCTCTCTCTACTTCCTCCAAGGTGATATCCTCTTCCACAATACCCCTATCCAGATCACTAAGTCGGGGATAGGTGACCTCATTGAGGTACGCCTCCAGATCCTGCTCGGTATAGTTTGCTGCTGACTCATATAGGTCTGCGTAGAAAGCGTGCAGACAATTTAATATATCACGGACCGTTTCCACCATGCGTCCATCGGTCTCCCTAAGGCGGAGTAACGGCGGAGCCATAGTGTTAGCCCGCGCTATATGGGCCAGCAACTTCCCCGCCTGATTGCCCACCTCGAATGCCTGCTGTTTAAGGAAAAAGAGCTTCCTTTTGCTCTTCTCCTCCAAATGCATGGTATAGTGTCTGCCTTTGGTCAACCACACCCCTCTATGTTCTTCCGTGGGGGACTCAATAAACATCCTCTCTGCTTCCTTACAACTTGCTAGTAATTCTTTACGCTGCGCTTCCCTCTTGACATATGAAATGGAGGACTTGAGGCAACCTCTGAGGTACGCCTTCAGGGTCTCCCAGAGTAGCAAGGGATCAGTGGAGACATCCTGAACTTCAAAGAACATCTTTAGCTGGTCAGGATCCTGTCCAATGGGCCGAATAGAGTGAGCCAGAAAGGGTGGATGCGCATCTTACTGCCAATTCCGGGGGAGTTAGAGGAATCCAACTCAGCCAAAACCGGGGCATGATCGGAGGGGCCTTGCGGTCCGTACCGAATGCTTACCAAGTCGGTGTAGGCTGGGGGATTGCCGAATAGGTAATCAATTCTAGAGAGGGCGCCCCTAGAGGGTGTGAAACAGGAGTATTCTTTGAGATTCGGATTTCTGACCCTCCACATGTCTATCCACCCCATCTCTTGAGAAATCCTAGCCAGCGGCGTGTCTTCGCTACCCGTCCCCAGGCTATCAGGTCTAATTCTAAATCTATCCATGATCTCGCTCATGACCTGATTGAAGTCCCCCATACATAGTAATCGAGCATTGGGGTAGTGAGTTACAAAGCCCACCACTGACTGCAATAGAGAGACAGACGCAGGAGGAGAATTATACAGGTTAACTATCACATATGGGACACAATCGACATGAGCAAATAAGAAAATGTATTGACCTCCTGGATCAATCATGGAATGGTGAATCTCACATCTCAAGCTTCTATGGAACAAGAGCGCCACTCCCCTTAAATGTGAGCTTCCATAGGCATTAAATAGGTGCTGGGCCCAGGGTTTTTTAAGCCTATGTCCCGTTTCCGGGGTGAGATGAGTCTCCTGGAGACCTAGAATGTGGGGACTAAAGGACCGTATCTGAGAGAACACAGCAATCCTCTTCTTTGGGTCTCCCAGTCCCCTGACATTCCACGACATAACCCTCAAGGAGGCCATAATGGGATAGTAGCTATATCCAGGACAAGTAGCCCCACAAATACTCCGCTCCTTAACATATTGTGCATCTGCTTAAGACAGTACAACAACCCTACTATAGGAGGGTGATAGACATTTGGCCCTGCTTGATACGAGTAAACAAGTGCGTGCAATAAAAGAACATATACCATAAACATGAAAGACCTGAGTGTGTCAGGTACTGGACCAACTAACATATTGGTCCTAAACTCGGGGACCTGTATGGCATAAATAGTTTGTAATACCACACAGGTGCTGCTACAACCCTCACAACCACATAATTGTGAAAACTGCCACCATTGAGTTAATAGAGAAGAGCTCAATAACACAGTGTCCCGTCAAATGATCAGAAATCTCCCCCTCCAGGAGGGATGCTAACATATAATGTCCAGGACGTCATGAACTGTATAACATGTCCCTATAGCAGGGATATTCACAGAACGTCATTAAGCTCTAATATCGCCCCTCTTACATGAGGGGAGCGGATAATACTTGCTGTGTCCCTGGGAACCATCTCATCGCAGGGGCGGACGAGCAGCCGCTCTCGAGACCCAATCCTCAGCCTCTTTGGGATCATTAAAAAAGACAGTCTTTTCACCGTCTATCACTCTGAGGCGAGCCGGGTAGGCCATAGAATATTGCAGGTTTAACTCCCGGAGACTACGCTTGACCGCCACGAATGTAGCCCTTTCTCTTCTGAAGATCCGCCGAAAAATCCGGGAAGAGAGAGATCCTCACGTTGTCGTGCCTGATGTCTTGTTTGCATCTGGCTTGGCTGAGGAGCAGGTCGCGGTCTCTCCAGTTCAGGAGACGCGCCAAAAGTGGCCTCGGAGGAGCTCCTGGTGGCGGTGGCCTGGCAGGGGCACGGTGGGCCCTCTCCACTGCATAGGCCGATGTGAACGGAGCTTCAGGAAACTGCTCCCTGAACCAGGCCTCAAGGAACGCTGCCGGATCTCTTCCCTCAGCCTTTTCAGGTAGGCCCAGAATTCTCACATTATTGCGGCACGACCTATTTTCTAGGTCATCGCATTTCTGCTGCCATTGACCCATCGCCCTCTCCAGGTCTTGCACTCTCCCCTCGATCGGTCTTGTCAGATCTTCTAGGGCCGAGACGCGGTTTTCGGTGGTTTTGACCCTGTCACGCAGCTGTTGCATATCATGGCGGAGTAAGCTGACGTCCACTCTCACCTCCTCCAGCTTCCCGGTCAGCGAGGACTGGCACGAGGAAATCGCCACTAGAAGCTGGTCATAAGCTGCCTTGAGGGTGAACTCCGGTTCAGTTAGTTCATCCACCTCAGCTTGTTGAGCGGCCTGTCCCCTCGTGACCGCCGCGCGCGATGGTGAGGCGTTCGCGGCGCCATTTTGGGCCTCAGACCTGGCAAATTCTTTTAACCTCTCCGCCGCATTCTGAGCTTTGCTAGGCCCCATTGTCGATGTGCGGGGTCTTCTCTTGCGTCTGCACACCGTCCAGTTGGTATCTGTGGTCGACAGTTTGTCAGGATGGAGCAGGATTACAGAGGGTTATCGGAGCTTCTCTCAAACGCGTGCTCTCATGCCGGCAGTTGGCCACGCCCCCCGGGCATACGTTTTTTTGATCGCTTATTGTTGCAGGTTTAAGTTCTGGTTACGTACGAGAGCTTATGTAGCGACTTCAAATATGAAATACAAATTCGGCTCACTGAATATAACATTCTAAAACTGATACAGCTGTTGCAAACAAGGTTAATCTTGGTCAATACCCTCTCCCTGAAACCAGATAGTAAGAAATAGTGAATAAAGTGATAAATGATAAAGAACTAGGATAGTGTGAAAAATAACACATCCTATTGCTCTGATATAAAAGTAAGTTCAAACTGCGCTATATGTAACACATATAAAACACAACAAAAGAGATAATACTAATGCTTTTTGATGGCTTTTAATTCACATAAGGCATTTTTGTAAATAATCACAGGGATTAGTTTTCCTTTTGGTATATTTTAACTAAAATTAAAATAAAGGTAAATTTTTAAAGATTAACAAATAGGCCAAAAACAGAACTTTATAGCTTAGGCTATTTGATTTATGATCTAGGGCTCGTCCACACAAACGTTTTTTTGCGTTCCGTATACGGGACGTTTTTTTAGTTCCGTATATGGAGCCATTCATTTCAATGTTGCCGCAAAAAAAACGGAATGTACTCCGTATGCATTCCGTTTCTGTATTTCCATTTTTCCGTTCCGTTCCAAGATAGAACATGTCCTATTATTGCCCAAAAATACATTCCGTGGCTCCATTCAAGTCAATTGGTCCGCAAAAACAACGGAACACATACGGAATGTATTCCGTATGTCTTCCGTATCCGTTCCGTTTTTGCGGAACCATCTATTGAAAATTTTATGCCCAGCCCAATTTTTTCTATCTAATTACTGTATACTGTAAATGACATACGGAAAAACGGAATGGAACCGGAAACACTACTGAAAAAAAGAAAAGAAAAACAGATCCGTTAAAAATGGCCTTCAAAACACTGAAAAAGCCATACAGTCGGGTGAACAAGCCCTTAGGAATAGGTTTCTGGGACAAAAAGGGTCATTATTTAGAAATATCAGTGAAAGACTGACACCATCAAGCTGTTTACCTGATAGACCGTTCAGTTGCCCATAGCAACTGCCAGGCCTATAATAACAATGTAACCACCAAGCTTTGAGCAGAATGGTGACTGTAACCACTAATAAGCACTGCGCCTCCTGCTTGGGTAAAGTCAAGATGCAAGTGTCTGTTTCATGGCTGTGCCGTACTCAAGTGTGGTCCCAGGATAGGATTGAAGGTCACAAATAAAATTGACCACACCATGCTGTTAGTCTGTTCATTTACATGGTGCAGTCTGAAAGGGGATAAGTAAGAGCCAATGTTCCAGCTACTCGGTGCATCTGGACAAGTGGCTGTCAGTAACAGAGCAAACATGCTCCACCGAAGGAGGAAACCTTGCGATCGTGGGGGACCATAAATATATGGCAGTTATCCGAACTGGAGTATATTGACAAAGTGCGGTCAGGAAGGGTTTAACGGCCTCTGCAGTAAGGCACATTGACTGTCAGTAAAGGGTTAACTCTTCAGAACACTGCCACCAACATTAGTCATAAACACCTGTGACATCACAAGCATGTGTGTCATAAGGGAAGAACTCTTGTAAAAGGCTGGCGAGCGGCCATATTTGGTGCCGTACTTGATGGCCTGAGGACCTTGAGCTTGACTACCCCCGCCCACCGCACCTTGACGAAATTTGGAGGTTCTAGCAGGAAGCCCATCGCCCAATGGGAGGAAAGGGACATCCGCCTAGCCAACCAGATCAGCCCGGCTGCTGCAACTCCCCCCTTTACTATTTATGTGGCAGCCACATAGTGGCATTACCCTCTAAGCCCAAGGGAAGGGCAGCCCTCCAGCCATGGTTCCCTAGAGGTTTCCTCCACAGGGGGTTTTCCTCTCCTGAGTGCTGGAGGGTGACTCTCCGTGAGTCGGGGGTGTGCCATTTTTAACATTTTAAATAAACAATTTGGCCATTTATTCACCATTTAATGTGTTCTGTGTCTTTATTCTGTGTCTTTATTGTGCGTTCTTGGGTTTCAGGGGTGTGTGCATGATTTTCTCAGGGAGGAGGTTAAAGGAGAATTCCAATCTGGAACAAATATGGTATATATTGATAGGATGTGCCATAAATGACCGATAGGTACGAGTCCCACCTTTGGGACCTGCTCATATGTCCAGAACAGGGGTCCGAAGTAAAAGAAGAGCACATTGCGGGGGGGCACTGTGGATGGCATTTGTAGGGACACCATGGTTGTCACCTTTGGCATCAGTGTGGATAGCTCCTATGTTAGCAATATTGCTGGTAGTGGTAGGGGCAGTGTGGATTTCACTTATGGAGACACAGTGGCAGGCAATTTGGGATCACAGTGGCTTTCAATTATGGAGGTACAGTGGCTGGCAGTTATTGGGGCACATTGGTTAGCAGATATGGGAGCACTGGGGCTATCACCTCTGGCATCACTGTGGATAACACCTGTGGGGGTCAGTTAGGGAGCTATGGCTGCCAGTTATAGAAACAGCAGATGAAACTTATGGGGGCATTGGTTGGCACTTATATGGTGTTGTCGCTCGCTATCTCTAATGGGGAGACTGTGCATAGCACAAGGGACCCACAATTGTACGATCTGTGGGAATAATGTGGTTGGCACTAACTATGGTTGGCAGTTATGAGGGCAATCTCAGACACTTGACTAAATGTATGAGGGCTCAATCTGGCACTTATGGTAAAGGGGCACAATGAGGGCACTGGGACTGCGACTTGTGGGGTTATTGCTGTACTGTGATGATACTGACCCTGTACATCTTAGGCTTCATTTACCAAGGACTGTCTTGGCTGCCCCTAGCAACCAATCAGAGCTTGGCTTTTATTTCTTTAACTGCTCTAAAAAAATTAAAACTACTTTCTGATTGGTTGCCATGGGCAATGAAGGCAGTCTTACTGTCAATGGGGGTACGCCTATGTTATTATTTATTCTATGTAATCCCCTAATATTACATATTCAGTATAATACAAATTTATATATTTAGACCAGGCATTGTTCCAATGTAGGTACAAAATGGGACATGCGCCTAAATTTGCAACTTTCCAACGCCATAAAACTGGTGTAGATGATTGATCAATTTACCCCACAGCATTCACCTGGACCCTCGACGTCACCAGCGACTGTTCTCATTTCATAATGAATTTCATTTTAAGGGGTATTTCCATTTGGGGCATTTATTACATATCCATAGGATGATACCCCCAAAGTGTACAGACAGCAAGTCAAGCATGTGCGGCCACCCTTCATTCACTGCTATGCAACTTCCGAAAATAGCTGAGTGCTGGTTTGGCTATTTTCAGGAGTCCCATAGTGGTAAATGGAGGGGTGGCCGCGCTTGTGCTGCTTGTTCTCCATTCGCAGCTATGAGACGTCCTAAAACATGTGACCATACTTGCCATTTTTGGAACTCCCATAGCAATGAATGGAGAGGATGCCACGGTAGGGTACCCTACCTAAGCCTATACTCCACCCCCCCAACCTAGAAGCAGCAGAGTTATGCCGGAACTGCTTATCGAAGGGTAGCCTAAAGGGGCCAAAAGAACCATGCATAGGAGTTAGAAAACTTGATAACAGAAACTACAGACCAAAACTCGAAAGCCAATGATATTTCGTATAAGGATCCGGGATATTACGTATGGAACACACGGAACTGCGACGACCCAACCGTTTGATGACATGTACTGGCACCTTATGCATGGACGCCGCCGCTGCCGCGCCCATGCGGAAGGAATGTCCTGTGATCCAGCGAGGACCGACCCCTGGACCTGTCAACTAACCTGAATGTACGTAAGAAAGGCCGCGGTGGTTAGCCGGGCATTGCCTAGTTCGAGTACGGGAGAACATGCCGCTTGGACTAAATACTACGCAGCCAAGCCTCCAAGGCCTGCACCGGACACCATCTGCTGTCCGTGGGAAAGTATCTGACCGCCACTGGTTGCCCCGGCCGTGACGTCTTGGACGAGGCCAAGGTGAGGACATAGATGGACCCGCGCCGGATGAGCTGACCTTTCCGCAGGCACCCAGCCAGCGTATTGGTGCCCATGAGCTCGCCTGACCTGAGGAATCCATGGAAGGCCAGGTACAAGGCTGTTTCTACCAGAGCGCTAACCTGTGGCCCGAACGGTTTGCCCCTGCAGTTTGCCTGTCACGGCCTGAACAAGCTACCGGTAAATGGCTGACGCCCATGTCGTTTCACAACAGACATTTTGCGCAAACCCTTCAACGCCGCTTTGATCGGGTGGGCGGAGAAGAGTGACGGTAGGTCCGGATGTAGCCTGCACCAATGGTGCTGAATACCTGCCATGTATAGTTAACAATGCTATAGGACAGGTTTAATTGAGAGTGGCAAAAACCCAGACAAAGCCCAATAGGTGAGTGATAGGTCCCCGGCCAGCGGCCGGGTAGGTGTTCTGATATCTCTGAAACAGGTGCCAAGCTGTCTTGTAAGCCCTCAGAGTATTACTGGCCAAGGAATTGGCCATCAGTCTCTTAGCTATGGTGAGATGGGAGACTAGTCCCAGCGCAGCTGGGCCTGGTGAGGAAGATTTTTTTAATTTTTTATTTTTTATTTTATTTTTTTTAATCTCCATGCATGAGAGACTCTAATGGCGGAGTCCTGTGTGTAAACCTAAAGCGGAGAAGCCATGCGTGAGAGACTAATGGCGGAGCCATGCGTGAGAGACTAATGGCGGAGTCATATGTGTAAAACTAAAACGGAGAAGCTCTGCGTGAGGGACTCTAATGGCGGAGTCATATGTGTAAAACGAAAACGGAGAAGCCATGCGTGAGAGACTCAGATGGCGGAGTCATATGTGTAACCTAAAACGGGGAAGCCATGCGTGAGACTCTAATGGCAGAGACATATGTGTGAACCTAAACGGAGAAGCCATGCGTGAGAGACTAATGGCGGAGTCATATGTGTAACCTAAAACGGAGAAGCCATGCGTGAGAGACTCTAATGGCGGAGTCATATGTGTAAACCTAAAACGGAGCAGCCATGCGTGAGAGATTCTAATGACGGAGTCATATGTGCCAACCTAAAACGGAGAAGCCAGGCGTGAGAGACTAATGGCGAAGTCGTATGTGTAAAACTCACACTGAGAAGCCATGCGTGAGAGACTCTAATGGCGGAGTCATATGTGTAACCTAAAACGGAGAAGCCATGCGTGAGAGACTCTAATGGCGGAGTCATATGTGTAACCTAAAACGGGGAAGCCATGCGTGACAGACTCTAATGGCGGAGTCATATGTGTAAACCTAAAACGGAGAAGCCATGCGTGAGAGACTCAGATGGCGGAGTAATATGTGTAACCTAAAACGGGGAAGCCATGCGTGAGACTCTAATGGCGGAGACATATGTGTGAACCTAAACGGAGAAGCCATGCATGAGAGACTAATGGCGGAGTCATATGTGTAACCTAAAACAGAGAAGCCATGCGTGAGAGACTCTAATGGCGGAGTCATATGTGTAAACCTAAAACGGAGCAGCCATGCGTGAGAGATTCTAATGGCGGAGTCATATGTGCCAACCTAAAACGGAGAAGCCAGGCGTGAGAGACTAATGGCGAAGTCGTATGTGTAAAACTCACACGGAGAAGCCATGCGTGAGAGACTCTAATGGCGGAGTCATATGTGTAACCTAAAACGGGGAAGCCATGCGTGAGAGACTATAATGGCGGAGTCATATGTGTAACCTAAAACGGAGAAGCCATGCGTGAGAGACTCTAATAGCGGAGTCATATGTGTAAACCTAAAACGGAGAAGCCATGCGTGAGAGACTCTAATGGCAGATCCGTATGTGTAAAACTAACACGGAGAAGCCATGCGTGAGAGACGCAGACGGCGGAGTCATATGTGTAAACCTAAAACGGAGAAGCCATGCGTGAGAGACTCTAATGGCAGATCCGTATGTGTAAAACTAACACGGAGAAGCCATGCGTGAGAGACTCAAAAATGTATATATTATTATTTTTTTTTATATATATATATATATATATATATATATACATTTTTTTTTTTTTTTCACTATCAACCACTTAAGCAGCTCTCGTATGGGCACAGCTCTGAGTACGAGCATGAAGAGCATGGTATAACGCAGATCACCTGCACGGACTAACTAACATCCTGTGCCTAAATAACCCCCTTGGAACCTTATGTACGGCCGGCAGCAGGAAGCCAGCCACCGCCTATGATCTGCTCCCCCTGACCGAGCCTAGTACTCCTTCCCCTGATCCCTGCCTACCTAACGGCACGGCGGCCCGTGCCAGACTTTCTTGAAGATGAGGAGCCTTACCCCCCAGCCGCGTGGGGAGCTCACGCTGCTCCCTGGCAGAATGCACCAGTGCGGGAGGGCCGACCCACCGCCGGCTGGACACTCGTACCGCGTGGGGAGCAGCGCCACTCCCTGGCAATGTGCACCGGATCAGAGGGAGCCCTTCCTTTACCGTGGGCCCCGGCCCCCGCTGGTTTTAACCGTGTGCTGCGTGAGGAGCCGCACAGCTCCCTGGCATTGTGCGCCGGTGCGGGAGTGCCCCCCCCTCACCTAGGGGCTGGTCATTGTGACTGGAACCCGCTGGGAGACTGAAGCCTAACTGGACCTACCTGTGACCGTGAAGGCTGACCTCCCAGGCCGTGGCTGACCCACGTGCGTAGTCGTGACGCAACTACCCGTAGATGCCCACCCAGTGCCTGTAGTTAACGGGAGTGCGACCGAGTCTGTGGATGTGACCGACTAGCCCCTATAGTCGTGAGGGGACCCTACATCGAGAGTAGCGGTAACGGACCATCGCCTGTAGACGTGGTAGTATTACCTCATGAGTCTGTTGACATGAGACTAATGCCTGCAGTCGTGGCCGGTCTTAATAATGAGTCTGCAGTCGTAACGGATTTGTGCCTGCAGTCGTGGCAGGGCTTTAGAGCGGGTCTGTAGTCGTGACAGACTGATGCCTGCAGTCGTGGCAGGACTTTATAACGAGTCTGTAGTCGTGACAGACTGATGCCTGCAGTCGTGGCAGGGCTTTATAACGGGTCTGTAGTCGTGACAGACTGTTGCCTGCAGTCGTGGCAGGGCTTTAGAGCGGGTCTGTAGTCGTGACAGACTGATGCCTGCAGTCGTGGCAGGGCTTTATAAGGAGTCTGTAGTCGTGACAGACCTGGCAAAGCAACATTCCTATCTATACCATTATTATAATTTTTTCTTTTTTTTTTTTTTTTTCTTTTCCCCCCCACCAAAGGCCACGACTGTAGGCGCCACCCTGTAAGAGATGCGCCAGAGGCCTGGACATAATAGTCCACCATCCCCCGTCCCCCAAGCCTATGCAGGAGAAAAGAGGGGGTTGGCCCCCGCATGCACCACCCCTGACTCACCTGGCGGCCATGACAGCCACGAACCCCACAGTATCGTAAGTTAGCCCACCACCTGTGAACCTGAATAACCAAGGACAGACGTGTGAGTGAGCGCACGCCAGCTGGGCGACACTTCACTCATGCCACCGCTCCCTAGCTAACCACCGGATTATTGTGACTGCGCCCGAACCAACCCCCTGACTGACCGTATGGGCTTACGGGCGGCCCGGCTGTGTGCGCAAAGTGACGTGGCCAGCCCCCCTCCTTGAAGCCCTCTTTATATTTGATCCTTGAACATATTCCAAATTTTATTTAAATATTTTTTTTTTTATTTTTTTTTATACTCCTGCCTTAGTACCTAGCCACTGTGCCTGAGCAGAGGAGCCCTGCACCTGGACTGCAGTACCAGTATGGGCCTGTAGGTGTCGACCATCCCCTGCCCTCTCTCAAGCCAGGACCTGCTGGAGCGCAGCAAGCCAGTGATTCCCTTCTAGGTTAGAATTAACCATTGAAATCATAACTTGTTATACAGTGCACATGTCTGAGTATCTGCTTATCTTGTCTTGCCTGAGTTTGGCGCAGTAAAGAAGACGAGTTTATTCTGCAGCGGATTCCTAGACATGACTGAAAGTCACATAAGCATGTCCACCTTCACTGCCTCGCTAATTGTAATTACCAGGAGACCGTGCATCAGGATCGGCTGTGAGGGATTTGCGCTCCGCCATGTGGAACATTGCATCCCGTGCCCACCGCTATCGACTATTTGTACAGGGAAAGCCGCGGCGTATTAATCGCCTATAGGTTTCGGCTTCCGTCCCCTGATCCTGCAGCTGGACCTCCGCTTACTGATTGCAGCTAATGAATAGACCCCTGTGTGAGCGGACGGCGTTTTCCTCTACGGCGGAACGTTCTGATACGGGAGTGAGTGATATATGTCGCTGCGTCGTGGAGCCGACGGCCGGCGTGACCGATGCTCAGGGTATGCGAGCGGACGTCGTGACCCGTCGCTGCTGAGCCACAGGTGAGGGGTGCCTGCCTGGGGGACGCTGCATGTGGGAGCGGGGGTGCTTAGCGCAGGGCCTGGAGCGGATCGGGGTGCCTGTCTCGGGGTGCCGGAAGCGATCGGGAGTGCGGGCAGTCTCCAGCGCAGCTGGGGACCGGCGGCACGCTCGGCAGCCCCACATGTTATACATAGCGAGACGGGTGTGCAAGCCACCCTGCCTACCTAATCACTGTAGCGACAAGCTCGACGCAGCCGATCCCCCGATCCTCCAGTGACGCATGCCCTTCTCTGGCACCAACCCACAAGCCGATTCGAAATCGTTCGAACCGACAAGTGGGGGGAGGAGGGCCAGGTTTAAATAGTGAACGCCCCGCCTCCCCTCACACAAATGCGGCACTCTTAATTGCCTACCACTTGTGCCATAATTGACAGCCGCTGTGTCCCACAAGTGCTATAGCCTCCTCCAGAACAGTCTTTAACCGCATCTGGACCGCCTAACGCAGGATTGCGTTCCGGAGGCAGTCGATTAATTCCTCTTCGACGCGCCAGCGCGTCATCTCGCGAGACGCGAGATTTCCTGTGAACGCGCGCACACAGGAGTGCGCGTTCACAGGAACTGCAGGTAAACAAGCTAATCTACAGCCTGCCAGCGGCGATCATTCGCTGGTAGGCTGTAGATCCGATTTTTTTAACCCCTGAAAGGTATATTAGATGCTGTTTTGATATCAGCGTCTAATATACCTGCTACCTGGTCCTCTGGTGGTCCCTTTTGCTTGGATCGACCACCAGAGGACACAAGCAGCTCTGTAAAGTAGCTCCAAACACCACTACACTACACCCCCCGTCACTTATTAACCCCTTATTAACCCCTGATCACCCCATATTAGACTCCCTGATCACCCCCCTGTCATTGATCACCCCCCTGTAAAGCTCCATTCAGACGTCCGTATGTGTTTTGCAGATCCGCGGATCCGTAAAACACGGACACCGCATATCCGCAAAACACGGACCCCGGCAATGTGCTTTCCGCATTTTGCGGATCCGGACATTGCCAGAACTATATAGAAAATGCCTTTTCTTGTCCACAATTGCGGACAAATGGAGCCTTACAGGGGGGTGATCACCCCATATAGACTCCCTGATCACCCCCCTGTCATTGATCACCCCCTGTAAGGCTCCATTCAGACCCCCGTATGTGTTTTGCACATCCGCGGATCCGCAAAACACGGACACCGCATATCCGCAAAACACGGACATCGGCAATGTGCTTTCCGCATTTTGCGGATCCGGACATTGCCAGAACTATATAGAAAATGCCTTTTCTTGTCCGCAATTGCAGACAAATGGAGCCTTACAGGGGGGTGATCACCCCATATAGACTCCCTGATCACCCGCTGTCATGGATCACCCCCCTGTAAGGCTCCATTCAGACGTCCGTATGTGTTTTATGGATCCGCGGATCCGCAAAACACATACGGACGGACGTCTGAATGGATCCTTACAGGGGGGTGATCACCCCATATAGACTCCCTGATCACCCCCCTGTCATTGATCACCCCCCTGTCATTGATCACCCCCCTGTAAGGCTCCATTCAGATGCCCGTATGTGTTTTGCAGATCCGCAAAACACGGACACTGCATATCAGCAAAACATGGACACCGGCAATGTGCTTTCCGCATTTTGCGGATCCAGACATTGCCAGAACTATATAGAAAATGCCTTTTCTTGTCTGCAATTGCGGACAAGAATAGGACATGTTCTATAGGCTCTACAAAAAATGCAGTGTTCGCCCGATCAGGCCTAATCTTGTGCGCACACTTGCGTTCAGTCTTTCAGAGCACCCGTCATGTTTCCTGAGGTTCTACAATGCCCAGACAGTAAAAACACCCCACAAATGACCCCATTTCGGAAAGTAGACACCCTAAGGTATTCGCTGATGGGCATAGTGAGTTCATAGAAGTTTTTATTTTTTGTCACAAGTTAGCGGAAAATGATGATTTTTTGTTTTTTTGTTTTTTTCTTACAAAGTCTCATATTCCACTAACTTGTGACAAAAAATAAAATCTCACATGAACTCACCATACCCCTCACGGAATCCAAATGCGTAAAAAAAAATTGACATTTATATTCCAGACTTCTTCTCACGCTTTAGGTCCCCTAAAATGCCAGGACAGTATAAATACCCCACAAGTGACCCCATTTTGGAAAGAAGACACCCCAAGGTATTTCGTGATGGGCATAGTGAGTTCATGGAAGTTTTTATTTTTTGTCACAAGTTAGGCTACTTTCACACTTGCGTTAGGAGCGGATCCGTCTGGTGTCTGCACAGACGGATCCGCTCCTATAATGCAAACGCTTGCATCCGTTCAGAACGGCTCCGTTTGCATAACCATGAACATGATAATGCAAACGGATCCGTTTTGACTTTACATTGAAAGTCAATGGGGGACGGATCCGTTTGAAAATTGAGCCATACTGTGTCATCTTCAAACGGATGCGTCCCCATTGACTTACATTGTAAGTCTGGACGGATCCGTTTGCCTCCGCACAGCCAGGCGGACACCCGAACGCTGCAAGCTGCGTTCAGGTGTCCGCCTGCTGAGCGGAGCGGAGGCTGAACGGAGCCAGACTGATGCATTCTGAGCGGATCCGCATCCACTCAGAATGCATTAGGGCTGGACGGATCAGTTCGGGGCCGCTTGTGAGAGCCTTTAAACGGAACTCACAAGCGGAGCCCCGAACGCTAGTGTGAAAGTAGCCTTAGTGGAATATGAGACTTTGTAAGAAAAAAAATAAAAGAAAAAAAATCATCATTTTCCACTAACTTGTGACAAAAAAATAAAAACTTCTATGAACTCACTATGCCCATCAGCGAATACCTTAGGGTGTCTACTTTCCGAAATGGGGTCATTTGTGGGGTGTTTTTACTGTCTGGGCATTGTAGAACCTCAGGAAACATGACAGGTGCTCAGAAAGTCAGAGCTGCTTAAAAATGCGGAAATTCAGATTTTTGTACCATAGTTTGTAAACACTATAACTTTTGCGCAAACCAATAAATATACACTTATTGCATTTTTTTATCAAAGTCATGTAGAACAATAAATTTAGAGAAAATTTTTTATAGAAATGTAAATTTGTTTGGAAAATTTTACAACTGAAAGTGAAAAATTTCATTTTTTGCAAAAGTTTCGGTCAATTTCGAATAATAACAAAAAAAGTAAAAATGTCAGCAGCAATGAAATACCACCAAATGAAAGCTCTATTAGTGAGAAGAAAAGGAGGTAAAATTCATTTGGGTGGTAAGTTGTATGACCGAGCAATAAACCGTGAATATAGTGTAGTGCAGAATTGTAAAAAGTGGTCTGGTCATTAAGGGGGTTTAAGCTAGGGGAGCTGAGGTGGTTAACCCTTCACTACCGAGCCACTTTTCGCCGTAAATCCCAGGCCGATTTTTGCAAATCTGACATGTGTCACTTTCTGTGGTAATAACTTTGGAACGCTTTTAGTTATCCAAGCAATTCTGAGATAGTTTTTTCGTGACACATTGTACTTCATGATAGTGGTAAATTTCAGTCAATCTTTTTCATTTTTATTTTACACAAAATACAAAATTTCCCCAAAAATTGGAAATATTCGCAACTTTCCAAATTTCTATTTCTCTGCTTTTAAAACAGATAGTAATACCTCATATATTAGTTATTACTTTACATTTCCCATATGTCTACTTTATGTTTGGATCATTTTGTGACTGTCATTTTATTTTTTGGGGACGTTAGAAGGCTTAGAAGTTTATAAATCTTGAAATTTTTTCTGAAAATTTCCAAAACTTACTTTTACAGACCAGTTCACGCGACAATACCAAATATACTACTTTTTTTGGTTGTTTGTTTCCGTTTTACATAATAAAGCATTTTTGAAAAAAAAAATTTTTTAATTTCTCTACAGTCGTGGCCAAAAGTTTTGAGAATGACACAAATATTAGTTTTCACAAAGTTTGCTGCTAAACTGCTTTTAGATCTTTGTTTCAGTTGTTTCTGTGATGTAGTGAAATATAATTACACGCACTTCATACGTTTCAAAGGCTTTTATCGACAATTACATGACATTTATGCAAAGAGTCAGTATTTGCAGTGTTGGCCCTTCTTTTTCAGGACATCTGCAATTCGACTGGGCATGCTCTCAATCAACTTCTGGGCCAATTCCTGACTGATAGCAAGCCATTCTTTCATAATCACTTCTTGGAGTTTGTCAGAATTAGTGGGTTTTTGTTTGTCCACCCGCCTCTTGAGGATTGACCACAAGTTCTCAATGGGATTAAGATCTGGGGAGTTTCCAGGTCATGGACCCAAAATGTCAACGTTTTGGTCCCCGAGCCACTTAGTTATCACTTTTGCCTTATGGCACGGTGCTCCATCGTGCTGGAAAATGCATTGTTCTTCACCAAACTGTTGTTGGATTGTTGGAAGAAGTTGTTGTTGGAGGGTGTTTTGGTACCATTCTTTATTCATGGCTGTGTTTTTGGGCAAAATTGTGAGTGAGCCCTGGATAAGAAGCAACCCCACACATGAATGGTCTCAGGATGCTTTACTGTTGGCATGACACAGGACTGATGGTAGTGCTCACCTTTTCTTCTCTGGACAAGCCTTTTTCCAGATGCCCTAAACAATCGGAAAGAGGCTTCATCGGAGAATATGACTTTGCCCCAGTCCTCAGCAGTCCATTCACCATACTTTCTGCAGAAGATCAATCTGTCCCTGATGTTTTTTTTGGAGAGAAGTGGCTTCTTTGCTGCCCTTCTTGACACCAGGCCATCTTCCAAAAGTCTTCGCCTCACTGTGCGTGCAGATGCGCTCACACCTGCCTGCTGCCATTCCTGAGCAAGCTCTGCACTGGTGGCACTCCGATCCCGCAGCTGAATCCTCTTTAGGAGACGATCCTGGCGCTTGCTGGACTTTCTTGGACGCCCTGAAGCCTTCTTAACAAGAATTGAACCTCTTTCCTTGAAGTTCTTGATGATCCTATAAATTGTTGATTGAGGTGCAATCTTAGTAGCCACAATATCCTTGCCTGTGAAGCCATTTTTATGCAACGCAATGATGGCTGCATGTGTTTCTTTGCAGGTCACCATGGTTAACAATGGAAGAACAATGATTTCAAGCATGACCCTCCTTTTAACATGTCAAATCTGCCATTTTAACCCAATCAGCCTGACATAATGATCTCCAGCCTTGTGCTCGTCAACATTCTCACCTGAGTTAACAAGACGATTACTGAAATGATCTCAGCAGGTCCTTTAATGACAGCAATGAAATGCAGTGGAAAGTTTTTTTTGGGATTAAGTTAATTTTCATGGCAAAGAAGGACTATGCAATTCATCTGATCACTCTTCATAACATTCTGGAGTATATGCAAATTGCTATTATAAAAACTTAAGCAGCAACTTTTCCAATTTCCAATATTTATGTAATTCTCAAAACTTTTGGCCACGACTGTATATTCTGAAAGCCATATATTTATTTATTTTTTGGGCGACTGTCTTATGTAGGGGCAAATTTTTTTTGGTATGAGATGATGGTTTAATTGGTATTATTTTAGGGTGCATATTACTTTTTGATCGCTTGGTGTTACACTTTTTGTGATGTAAGGTGACTAAAATATAGGGCAGGTGATTACGGATGTGGCAATACCTTATATGTCTACAGTTTTTTTATCTTTAACACAGTAAAAGCATTTTTGAAACAAAAAAAAATCATGTTTTAGTGTCTCCATAGTTTTTTTTTTAGGGCGTTTGTCTTAGTAGGGGATCATTTTTTGTGGGATGAGGTGACAATTAGATTGGTACTATTTTGGGGGGCATAAGTTTTTTTGATCGCTTATTGTTGCAGGTTCAAGTTCTGGTTACATACGAGAGCTTATGTAGCGACTTCAAATATGAAATACAAATTCGGCTCACTGAAAGTAACATTCTAAAACTGATACAGCTGTTGCAAACAAGGTTAATCTTGGTCAATAACCTCTCCCTGAAACCAGATAGTAAGAAATAGTGAATAAAGTGATAAATGATAAAGAACTAGGATAGTGTGAAAAATAACACATCCTATTGCTCTGATATAAAAGTAAGTTCAAACTGCGCTATATGTAACACATATAAAACACAAAGAGACTATAATAATATATATAACAACAAAAGAGATAATACTAATGCTTTTTGATGGCTTTTAATTCACATAAGGCTTTTTTGTAAATAATCACAGGGATTAGTTTTCCTTTTGGTATATTTTAACTAAAATTAAAATAAAGGTTCATTTTTAAAGATGAAAAAATAGGCCAAAAACAGAACTTTATAGTTTAGGCTATTTGATTTATGATTTAGGGCTCGTCCACACAAACGTTTTTTGCATTCCGTATACGGGCCGTTTTTTTAGTTCCGTATATGGAACCATTCATTTCAATGGTTCCGCAAAAAAAACGGAATGTACTCTGTATGCATTCCGTTTCCGTATTTCCATTTTTCCGTTCCGTTCCAAGATAGAACATGTCCTATTATTGCCCGAAAATACATTCCGTGGCTCCATTCAAGTCAATTGGTCCGCAAAAAACGGAACACATACGGAATGTACTCCGTATGTCTTCCGTATCTGTTCCGTTTTTCCGGAACCATCTTTCGAAAATTTTATGCCCAGCCCAATTTTTTCTATCTAATTACTGTATACTGTAAATGCCATACTGAAAAACGGAATGGAACCGGAAACACTACTGAAAGAAAAAAAAGAAAAGCAGATCCGTTAAAAACGGCCAGCAAAACACTGTTAAAAGCCATACGGTCGTGTGAACAAGCCCTTAGGAATAGGTTTCTGGGACAAAAAGGGTCATTATTTAGAAATATCAGTGAAAGACTGACACCATCAAGCTGTTTACCTGATAGACCGTTCATTTGCCCATAGCAACTGCTAAGCCTATAATAACAATGTAACCACCAAGCTTTGAGCCCAATGGTGACTGTAACCACTAATAAGCACTGCGCTTCCTGCCGGAGGTAGCTGAGGGCTGGGGGCAGTGATCAGAGACTGTCTCATGTAAGAGAGGAGGGAAAAAGTCTCCGGTGCAAGTATCGGGTCCCCCAGCTAACCCATAAGGGAAAGCTGGGTCCCGATTCTTACCCCACCCCCCAGTATCTCAACAAAAATGGCGGCAGTGGCGCCCATGGAATAGTTCTCTCTCCTCAGAAGAGGAGAGAGTGTATAGAAGGATGCTCCGATCGGGTCCCCCAGCACCCCGATCGTGGCAATATGGCCCCTAATTAAATTTTTAAAAAATTGAATAACGGGCAGGAGCCCCTACCAATAAATCAAAAAAATATATAAATGGAGCAGACATGCGCACTGGTTACTGTGATGAAGATCTGCCTTCAGCACAGTAACCATCAGGGACTATTACTATTGGTCCCTGATCATGTGGTCTCCATGATAACCCTATCATGGAGTTTACATCCATTATATTTACTAAACACAACCAGGACATGGGCTGTTCTTCTCTCTCCCCTCAGTGCAGTTGTCCTGTGAGGAGAGAGAGAGAGAGATCAGACTTCTGTCCTGGCTGTGCGATTTACTGTGAAAAAAAGAAAAATCTACTTATAAACTGTCCGTCCGTAATCAGTTGGCGTCCGTCATTAGGCGTCTATTAGGGTCGGTCAGTTACTTTCATTAGGGACCCAGTGTCATCTGTCACCATCCGTCTGTCACTAGCGGTCAGAGACCATCTGTCATTGTCCATCTGTTAGTCGGTTAGTGGGCATCTGTTAGGGTCTGTCCATAATTGTCGAAACAAATCCAGCCGGCACTCTCTGTTTCCTAGCGTTGCAGCGGGAAGGAGTGTAGCTCCACGAGGAACAGGTAATAAATCCCAGCAACCGCCAATATGCTTCAAAATAAACTTCTTCTTTATTCCATATTAATTAATATTAATATAACGCGTTTCGGCACACAGCCTTTATCAATAAATACATAACAATGACTCAAACCAACTTTATATAAGATATGCCAAATCAAACATAAGTGATATCATCCACCCCTTAATGGGCGGGAGCATGTCCAGCACCAATCCGCAACTAAGTTTCACTTCCACCTAGGACACACCGTAAACAAAAAGGATATCACATTTTGAAAGTGGAAGATAGTGTCTATATTAAAGAAAAAAATAAAGCACTTAAGTGAAATAATATATGTCTACAGCTCTACCAGATCATTATGATCCTATAACTTTGTAACTTCATAGTCGTGATTCAGACCTCTGGGATGTAGTGTATTAAGAGTATGTATCCAATGTGCTTCCCTACGGAGCAGGAGTTTTTTTTTATATTACCTCCTCTCCTCGGTCTCCTCAAGAACCTGAAACTTTAACTGGGACACTGAATGTTTTCACCTGTCAAAATCATATGGTAACGGTAATAGCGAATTTTTTGTCCTTATTGTGGACTTATGCTTACATATGCTTTCTCTCACCACCTGCATAGTTTCTCCCACATATTCAAGACCACATGGGCATTTAATCAAATAGACCACATTTTTGGATTCACATGTAAAGAATCCATCTATTTTAAAGGCTTTTCCTGTGTAGGGATTATAAACTTCTGAACCTTTAATTATGGGAGAACATTGAAGACAAGGCACGGTAATGTGCCTTTTTTCACAGTTCTCAATGTGCTCTGTCTCAATGTCTCTTTTTTACTCCATAGATCTGTATGCACCAGTTTATCTCTAAGACTGGGATTCTTTCTATTGCAGATCAATGGTGGATTTTTGAACTCCTCCACATTGGGATAAGCCTTGGTTAAAATATGCCAGTTTCCCGACTACATTGTCAAAATTCACATTATAGGGATGACATTTATGTATAAACGCCCCTCTTTGCTGTTTAATCGCCATAGTGTTCTGAGATGGAAGGTCAGATCGGGCTTTCTCCAAGATGGACCTCGGATACCCTCTTTCACTAAATCTCTCAGACATTTCATGTAGTCTTTGGTCCTGTATTATTGGGTCAGAAACAATCTGTCTAATTCTCTGGAACTGCGATTTAGGTATTGCTTTTTTCAGTGAGGGTGGATGAGCTCTAGTAAAATGCAGAATACTGTTCCTATCCGTCTCTTTCCTGAATAAATCAGTTGAGAGACGACCATATTCATCTTTCATAACAATTGTGCCCAAAAAGCTCACTTTCTGCTTATCACAGGTAATGGTAAACCTTAAACCTTCTCAAACCATATTTAGATATTTAAAGAAACCGGATAGGATCTCATTTGGCCCCGCCCACACGCAAAAAATATCATCTATAAATCTTTTCCAAATTATAACATTTTCTTGATAAAGCATCTTGTTATAGACATATGATTCTTGAAAAGCTGACATAAACCCATTTGCATAGGGCAGGGTCACATTCGATCCCATCACGGTTCCCCGTCGCTGTCAGGAATAGGCATCTTCAAACATGAAATAATTTTCATATAAAACCAAACGTAGCATTTGCAGAAAAAATTGTTGTATATTAGAATAGTCACTAATTAGTAACATCTCTGCCACCGCCTGAATCCCTTTCTCATGGTCTATTGATGTATAAAGACTCACAACTAGAGATGTCCCGAATAGTTCGCCGGCGAATAGTTCCCGGCGAACATAGCTTGTTCGCGTTCGCCGCGGTGGGCGAACATATGCGATGTTCGGTCCGCCCCCTATACATCATCATTGAGTAAACTTTGACCCTGTACCTCACAGTCAGCAGACACATTCCAGCCAATCAGCAGCAGACCCTCCCTCCCAGACCCTCCCACCTCCTGGACAGCATCCATTTTAGATTCATTCGGAAGCTGCATTCTTAGTGAGAGGAGGGACAGTGCTGCTGCTGCTGATCTAATAGGGAAAGCGTTAGCTATGGCAGTGTTCTGTGTCCACAAACTCATCTGCTGTAAGGACAGCGTCCTGACAGCACCCCAAAAAGCCCTGGTACATCAGTCTGCTTTTTTAAAAAATTTTATATTTATATATATTGCAGTTGCCTGCCCGTGTTGTGTGAGAGGCTGCAGGCTCAGTCACAGACAGTACTGTGTGCACACCATTCATACAGGGTGTGACAGAAAATACCTTGCAGATAAAAAAAATTCAATTTATTATTTCTCTGTGATATAATAGCAGTTGCAAGCCAGTGAGTGACTGTCTTGCCTACAGACAGTACTGTGTGCACACCATTCATACAGGGTGTCACTCACACATACCTTTTAGATAAAAAAAATTCAATTTAATATTTTTCTGTGATATAATCCCAGTTGCAAGCCAGTGTGTGTCTGGCCCACAGACTGTACTGTGGCCACTGGCTAGCCCACCACTCATACCATTACAGGGTGTCACTCACTCACAAATACCTTTTAGATTAAAAAAAAATTATATTTAATATTTTTCTGTGATATAATCCCAGTTGTAAGCCAGTGTGTGTCTGGCCCACAGACTGTACTGTGGCCACTGGCTAGCCCACCACTCATACCATTACAGGGTGTCACTCACTCACAAATACCTTGCAGATAAAAAAAATTCAATTTAATATTTTTCTGTGATATAATCCCAGTTGCAAGCCAGTGTGTGTCTGGCCCACACAGACTGTACTGTGCCCACTGCCCACCACTTATATAGGGTGGCACAGTACCTTGCACGCATAGTACCACTTATCTAAAAAAAATGAGGCAGGCCACCCCACAGGGGCCGTCGTGGTCGTGGTGCTGTGATTTCCACTGGCCCTGGAATAATGCCCAGTGTTCAGAGGCCACGTACCCTGAACCCAAAAAATTCGGAGAAAATAGTTGACTGGCTTACACAGGACACCCAATCTTCAACAGCTTCCGCTAAGAACCTTGACGCACCATCCTCCTCCAGCTCAGCTTTGGTCACCTGCTCTCAAGTTACCACTCTCCCTCCCGCCGCCACCACCACCACCACTACCACCACAGCCGCTTCAATGGATCCCTCAGAGGAGTTATTTACACATCAGTTGGATGAAATTAGTGATGCGCAACCATTATTGCCAGAGGATGTAGATAACAGGGATATGTCTCAGTCAGGCAGCATTACACACATGGACGTACAGTGTGATGATGATGATGATGTCGTACCCGCTGCTGCTTCCTTTGCTGAGGTGTCAGATACAAGTGAAGTGGTTGATGATGACGATGTGTCCGTGGATGCCACGTGGGTGCCTGCTCGAAGAGAAGAAGAAGAGGGGGAAAGTTCAGAAGGGGAGACAGAGAGAAGGAGGAGACGAGTTGAAAGCAGGGGGAGGTCGTCGCAAGGAGCTAGTAGCACAGTCAGACAGCATGTATCGGCACCCGGGGTCAGCCAAACAGCACGCCAATCAACGCATGCTGTTGCCACCACCAGAATGCCGTCATTGCAAAGCTCAGCAGTGTGGCTTTTTTTTGTGTGTCTGCCTCTGATAACAGCAATGACATTTGCAACCTGTGCCAAAAGAAACTGAGTCGTGGGAAGTCCAACACCCACCTCGGTACAACTGCTTTGCGAAGGCACATGATCGCACATCACAAACGCCTATGGGATCAACACATGAGTACAAGCAGCACACAAACTCAAAGCCACCATCCTCCTCCTGGTCCAGCATCTTCAGCCACGTCAACCACTGCTGTCCTCCTTGCCCCCTCTCAACCACCCGCCACTCCGCCTCTCACCTTCAGCAGTTCCATCTCATCTGCCCACAGTCAGGTGTCTGTCAAGGAAATGTTCGAGCGTAAGAAGCCAATGTCACAGAGTCACCCCCTTGCCCGGCGTTTGACAGCTGGCTTGACGGAACTCTTAGCCCGCCAGCTTTTACCATACCAGCTGGTGGAGTCTGAGGCCTTAAAAAAAATTGTCGCTATTGGGACACCACAGTGGAAGGTACACGGACGAATTTTTTTTTCAAAAAAGGCAATCCCAAACCTCTACTCAGTGATTAAAAAGGAAGTCATGGCATGTCTGGAACACAGTGTTGGGGCAAGGGTCCATCTGACCACTGATACCTGGTCTGCAAAGCATGGTCAGGGCAGGTATATCACGTACACTGCGCATTGGGTCAACCTGCTGACGGCTGCCAAGCATGGAATGCGTGGCTCTGCAGCGGAGTTGGTGACACCGCCACGACTTGCAGGCAGGCCTACTGCCACCTCCTCTACTCCTCCTACTCCATCCTCTTCGATAACCTTCTCGGCTGAGTCCTCTTCTGCTGCGGCGTCTGGCTGCACATCAACTGAATCCCCCCAGCTCCCCAGGGGCTATTCCACATCCCGGCTACGACAGTGTCACGCTGTCTTGGAGTTGACTTGCCTGAAAGCAGAGAGCCACACCGGACCAGCAGTCCTGTCCGCCCTGAACGCACTAACTGGAGATCGGCAAAGTGGGGTGTGACAATGGAAGCAATTTGTTCGCCGCATTAAATTTGGGCAAGTTGTCACATGTGCCGTGCATGGCACATGTGTTGAATCTCATCGTACAATGATTTGTGTCTAAGTACCCAGGCTTACAGGACGTCCTCAAGCAGGCCAGGAAGGTGTGTGGCCATTTCAGGCGTTCCTACACGGCCATGGCGCACTTTTCAGACATTCAGCGCCGAAACAACATGCCAGTGAGGCGCTTGATTTGCGACAGCCCGACACATTGGAATTCAACACTCCTAATGTTCGACCGCCTGCTCCAACAAGAAAAAGCCGTCAACGAGTATTTGTATGACCAGGGTGCTAGGACAGCCTCTGCGGAGCTGGGAATTTTTTGCCACGTTACTGGACGCTCATGTGCAATGCGTGTAGGCTCATGCGTCCTTTTGAGGAGGTGACAAACCTAGTCAGTCGCACCGAAGGCACCATCAGCGACCTCATCCCATTTGTTTTCTTCCTGGAGCGTGCCCTGCGAAGAGTGCTGGATCAGGCTGTAGATGAGCGTGAAGAGGAAGAGGAAGAGTTGTGGCCGGACCTGCGGCAACGCTGCAAGAGGAGTATGAGGAAGAGGAGTCAGAGGAGGAATGTGGCTTTGAGGAGGAGGAAGACCAACCACAGCAGGCATCCCAGGGTGCTCATTGTTGTCACCTATCTGGGACCCGTGGTGTTGTACGTGGCTGGGGGGAAGAACAGACCGTCAATGACATCAATGAGGACGAGGAACGGGAAATGAGTAGCTCGGCATCCAACCTTGTGCAAATGGGGTCTTTCATGCTGTCATGTCTGTTGAGGGACCCTCGTATAAAAAGGATGAAGGAGAACGACCTGTACTGGGTGGCCACGCTACTAGACCCCCGGTATAAGAAGAAAGTGGCGGAAATGTTACCAAATTACCGAAAGTCAGAAAGGATGCAGCAGTTCAAAACCAAACTAAAAACTATGCTTTACACAGCTTATAAGGGGGATGTCACAGCAGAACGGGAATCTAACTGGGGAAGAGGTGAAAGTAATCCTCCTCCTACCACGACCACGGCGGCAAGGACAGGACGCTTTACAGATGTGTTGTTGATGGAGGACATGCAGAGCTTTTTCAGTCCTACACATCGCCACAGCCCTTCGGGATCCAGCCTTAGAGAACGATTCGACCGACAGGTAGCAGACCACCTCGCCTTAACTGCAGATATCGACACTCTGAGGAGCGATGAACCCCTTGATTACTGGGTGTGCAGGCTTGACCTGTGGCCTGAGCTATTCCAGTTTGCAATAGAACTTCTGGCCTGCCCTGCTTCAAGTGTCCTGTCAGAAAGGACCTTCAGTGCAGCAGGAGGCATTGTCACTGACAAAGGTCAAAAAAGTGTTGATTACCTCACCTTCATTAATTTGAATGAGGCATGGATCCCGAAGGCACTGACAGTGGGGGATACGTTTGACTAACAAAATGCCTGATGACATGCCTTGGCCTCAAAATGGTCCCCACGCTGCTGTATTTAATGTCTGCATACTGGATGACTTTTGTGAATTCTCCGCCACCAACTAGGGTTCAAGCCACAATGTTTTAGTCACCTTTCTGCCTTGAAAACATCAATTTTTCCGGCCGCTGCTACAACAGCGGCTGCAACAATACCATTATTTTTCAGGCATGTGTGCATGCCTAATTTTTCTGGCCTCTGGTGCTGCACTATGGCTGCAAAAACAAAACCAAAAAAAAAAGGCACATACAAGTGTCAATTCCCCTTCGTGATCGTTACCCTGTTGTGGTGAAGGGGCTTGCGTATCACAATGAAGCGATCATCACCTCTATGAGTGTGTTGGCAATGTTGCGACACCCCAGATGATAAGGCCGTTGCTTCATTATGATCAGACCAAAAACGATCGGCTGGATAATTTTTCATAGAAAAAACATTAATGTTTTTTTATAAATTTTTTTAAAGTTGTATGGGTTTTTAATACATAAAATAAAAAAATCATAATAAAGTCTCTTAATATTTTATTAGAAATAATGCAGACAATTAAAAAAATCCCCATCAATTCCAATACAAAGCAAGTACAAAGCTCAGAACTAAATTATTGCAGGATGTCGTAATGGTTCGTTAATTCGACAATGGTTAATCAATTCTACACACGTCCCCGGATAGGGGACGTAACAGGGATTAAACTGATAGGAATAGTACTAGTTAAGACACCACTCATATAGGGTGTCACAGCACATTGCTCAGTGCACGCGCAGTTGCTTTTTCCATCTCCCGGTTCCTAAAATCAATTCATTTTGGTGTATCAGAGTTTGGTATGTCACTGTGAAGGCAGTCGAAGGTACCCGGCCTAAATTTTTTTTCACTAAAGGCAATCCCTGATATGGGACGTAACAGGGATTAAACTGATGAGAATAGTACTACAGAAAATACCACTCTTATCGGGTGTGAGAGTAAATTGCACGGCGCAGACGCAGTGACCGTGGTGTGGATTCAAACAAAGGGGAGGAAGTCAGCGTTTTTGTAACCATCTCCCCGTTCGAAAAATCAATTTAATAAATGGACCCCAGATTGGGGACGTAACAGGGATTAAACTGATGAGAAGAGAGAACTACAGAAAATACCACTCATATTGGGTGTGAGAGTAAATTGCACAGCGCAGACGCAGTGACCGTGGCATGGATTCAAACAAAGGGGAGGGAGCCAGCATTTTTTTAACCATCTCCCCGTTCGAAAAATCAATTTAATAAATAGACCCCAGATTGGGGACGTAACAGGGATTAAACTGATGAGAAGAGAGAACTACAGAAAATACCACTCATATTGGGTGTGAGAGTAAATTGCACAGCGCAGATGCAGTGACCGTGGCATGGATTCAAACAAAAGGGAGGGAGCCAGCTTTTTTTTAACCATCTCCCCGTTCGAAAAATCTATATAATAAATGGACCCCAGATTGGGGACGTAACAGGGATTAAACTGATGAGAAGAGAGAACTACAGAAAATACTACTCATATCGGGTGTGAGAGTAAATTGCACGGCGCAGACGCAGTGACCGCGGCATGGATTCAAACAAAGGGGAAGGAGCCAGCGTTTTTTTAACCATCTCCCCGTTCGAAAAATCAATTTAATAAATGGACCCCAGATTGGGGAGGTAACAGGGATTAAACTGATGAGAAGAGAGAACTACAGAAAATACCACTCATATCGGGTGTGAGAGTAAATTGCACGGCGCAGACGCAGTGACTGTGGCGTTGATTCAAACAAAGGGGAGGGAGCCAGCGTTTTTTTTAACCATCTCCCCGTTCGAAAAATCAATTTAATAAATGGACCCCAGATTGGGGACGTAACAGGGATTAAACTGATGAGAAGAGAGAACTACAGAAAATACTACTCATATCGGGTGTGAGAGTAAATGGCACGGCGCTGACGCAGTGACCGTGGATTCAAACAAAGGGGAGGGAGCCAGCATTTTTTTAACCATCTCCCCGTTCGAAAAATCAATTCAATTCACCTTTCGGGGACCCTTGGTGTTGTACGTGGCTGGTTGGAGGAAGAAACCTTCAATGACATCAACGGGACATGGCTATTTTGGTATCCAACCTTGTGCAAATGGGGAGTTTGCGGTTGGGCAAATGGACTGTTTGCGGTGCATTAAAAGGGGAGTTTGGTCTGTCAATGTCTGTGAAGCGAGCGTAACACTACCTGATCGATACAACATCATACCTGATCGTATACACACACTGGATGTTTTAAACCACGTTGTTCAAAATATTTTAGGATTGTTAGGTGATTTATGCCCTTTATGGATTAAAATCCAACTCTGCGTCAACTATGTAATTTTCAATGGGAGTTTTGCCATGGATCCCCCTCCGGCATGCCACAGTCCAGGTGTTAGTCCCCTTGAAACAACTTTTCCATCACTACTGTGGCTAGAAAGAGTCCTTGTGGGTTTTAAAATTCGCCTGCCTATTGAAGTCTATGGCGGTTCGCCCGGTTCGCCCGTTCGCGAACATTTGCAGAAATTCGTGTTCGCCGTTCGCGAACGGAAAATTTTATGTTCGCGACATCTCTACTCCCAACGTCTATTGTCACTAGCCAGCTGTCCACAAGAATGGAATGTATATGAGGGCAGAGACTCCCAACTTAACCTCCCAGGCTAGGACATCGGGAAAAATTGTGTGGGATCTATTGGCGCCATTCCTGCATAAAGGGTACCACGTGTAGACTGATAATTTTTACACCATCATACCCATATTTGAATCCCTCCATGCTGAATACACAGGGGTTTGTGGGACAGTCCGTAAAAATAGAGTGGGATACCCACAACCGCTGGTGTCTGTGTGGTATTTGGAGAGAGGAACATCCTTCGTCCTTGCAGTGACCAGCTGCTTGCAGTGAAGTGGAAGGACAGGACGGATGCCTACATGCTGACCACTGTGCATGCAGACACCACAGTAGTAGTTAGGCCTCTTGCACACAAACGTTTTTTTTCTGTTTCCGTTCCATTTTTGCGGATTCTGTTTGCGGTCCATATGCGGAACCATTCATTTCAATGGTTCTGCAAAAAAAACGGAATGTACACCATATGCATTCCGTTTCTGTATTTCCGTATATCCGTTCTGCTGAAAGACAGAACTTGTCCTATTATTAGGTAAAAGAGATATGTCTGGGCACTCTAATATGAGGAATCACATAGGATCCATTAAAAACATTTATTAATAAAATAAATAAATATGGTAATGGCCAGAACACACTGGGTAACACTCAAAATAGGCATATAATAACTACATAAATAAATAAATTAAGTCTCTAAATATAATCAACTGTGAGCATTCTACTGAGCAGACTAACTGAATGATGTGGTAGAATGTAATCCATACCATCAGTGATAAAAAGTCTCCTTTGAGAGTATGAACGTTGTCTCTTCAACAGTGAGTACAACAAATATCACTGAAATGAGTTTGAATACTTATCCAGACTAATGACTGAACATTAGAGAAACACTTGAATAATCCCTAAGATTAGTAAGTGATAAGAACTAACACAACTAATCAAAATATAAGAACTATACTCTCAAAGGAGACTTTGTATCAATGATGGTATGGATTACATTTTACCACATCATTCAGTTAGTCTGACTGAGTAACAGCGATCAAGACACAAGAATATCCCATCACACAATACTCTCTAAGGATTATATCTCATTTTTTATATACTTTTTTAATATATTTTTTATATTATATATTTAATCAGCATTTGTGGTCAATCAACAATATACTACAACTATAACGATCCTATACGTCGACCATCTAGACTAGAGCATCATCTCCAGTGCATCTTAACAGCAAGGTCGTTTCTGCTTAAAGGATACCAACTAAATGCTCACAGTTGATTATATTTAGAGACTTTTATTTATTTATGTAGTTATTATATGCCTATTCTGAGTGTTACCCAGTGTGTTCTGACCATTACCATATTTATTTATTTTATTAATAAATGTTTTTAATGGATCCTATGTGATTCCTCATATTAGAGTGCCCAGACATATCTCTTTTACCTAACTTGTTACTGTGTGATTAGGGTGTATCACTGGTTTGGAGCACCTTTTCATCTACAGGAAAGGGAGAGCCGCCATTGATCCCTTTTCTCTTGTCCTATTATTGCTCGCAAATAATGATCCGTGGCTCCTTTCAAGTCAATGGGTCTGCAAGAGATACGGAAAGCATACGGAACACATCCTTTTTTTGCGGATCTATGCCCACTTTGCCCATGTGTATACTGTTAAAACACATTACTGTACTTTACATTAATGATTAAAAATTTTGTTTCTGTTTGCGATCCGCAAACAACGGATCGCATACGGAAACCATACGGAGATTTTTTTATGGAACTACGGAACGGAAACACAACAGAAACACAGCGGAAACAAAGAACTGAACAACGGATCCGTGAAAAACGGACCGCAATATACAGAAAAAGCCATACGGTCATGTGCAAGAGGGCTAAGGGAGAGGGGGGCTACTGCTGACAAACAAAAACCGGTATGTGTGACAGAGTATAATAAATTTATGGGAGGCGTAGACCTCTCGGACCAGGCGCTTCAACCCTACTTGGTGAAGCAAAAAAACAGGGCCTGGTATAAAAAGGTAGCAATCTACCTAATTTAGATTGCTACGTATAATAGTTTTGTTAAAA
The DNA here is from genome assembly GCF_905171765.1 of Bufo bufo. Classification (NCBI taxonomy): domain Eukaryota; kingdom Metazoa; phylum Chordata; class Amphibia; order Anura; family Bufonidae; genus Bufo; species Bufo bufo. The sequence goes on from NC_053396.1 coordinate 131,216,940, forward strand.
AGGCCCAAGGAAACCTCAACTTCCTCGAGTTCTAGGAGAAGGTGATTGAGAGTCTCCTGTTCGAGTCCCCTGCACCTGGGCAAGCCTTTGAATCTGAGGATGTTCGGAGGCTTTCAGAACGCCACTTCCCTCACTCCGTCCCTGCCACTATCAGCAAGACATATCCTCAGAAACGATGCCGGGTGTGTAGCAAACATGGAAGGAGAAGGGACCCCTGATTTTACTGCCCCAGTTGCCCATCACAACCAGGCCTCGGCAATTACCCCTGTTTTTAGACGTATCATACGGTTTCTAATTATAAATTTTATTTAATACCAAAAAGGTGGGGTCTTTTCAGGAAGTTGATTTATTCTCATTTTCTGTTTAGTTTGTGGGCTTTCCAGGGAGGGAGAAATCCTTTTGTGATGGGTTGTGGAGCAAATTTTTTTTTTTCAGACATTGGAAGAAATTTTACCTTTTCTGATTTGTTTTCTTAATTTTCCTAATTTCATTTTTTATGACTGCCACACAAAGCTGTTATTCCATTCACATTACTGTATCATGATATTGCCATGATATTCTTTTATTTGGAGGATCTCTAATGATTGAGTTGTTCCTCACCAGTACACTAAGGGCTTTAATAAGATATATATTTTTTTTGTGGACAACACGTCTAGAAATACTGATATCATTTTGGGAATTAATGATCCATTACTGTTCCTACAGACGGTTCTGGACACTGTTCTTTTATATATTCTGTAGGTGATTGGTTGATTGTGTGCCTAGCGGTTTCTACTTTGCCGGGCAGGGGCCTGTTATGGTGCACCGCGTCACTTAGCGCGTTCGTCTCTCATATAGGGATTGATGAAGCTAAAGAGACATTGTGCGACCAGTCACTGTCCTTGAATGCCAGTTTGTTATTATAGCCCTATCGGTGTTCTTGTATCTTGTGAACAAACTGGAATTTGCCACATAGTTGGAGACATTTTGCTCCGTTTTCTTGGACTTGTTGCCTTTCACTACAGTTCATTTTTTTTTTCTTTTTTTTTTCAGTTTGGCGAGACATAGTCATATGTACAGTCAAATGCCTTTTTAGAAATCTGCCTCCCTTATAAGTGCACAGCTTCACTTCTCATCTGTACGCGCCACAAAGATAAGAATGTGGTGGATTTCTAAGACAGTAACAGGGTTACCCATCAAAAAAAAAAAATTCTCCAATTTCCTGTGAAAATGTTATTAACAATTTGAATAAAACCATATATACTCATTATTTCATCCTATAATAATTTTGCACTCAGCATGCTCACTACACCACTAGATGCATGCTTTAAGGGATCTAGTTTTTAAAATGGGGTCATTTATAAGGGTTTTCTATCATTTTGCAGCTCAACGCCATTACATGTGTGCAATGGGGTCTGAACCATTTTCAGCTTATTATCTGAAAGGCCCTAGGTGCTCCTTTATGTTTGGGCCCTGCCGTGTTTCAAGACATAAGATTAGGGCCACAATGGGGATATTTCTGAAGACAGGAGAAATGAGGTGATGCATTTTGGGGTGTACTTCTTCATTTTCATGTGCTCTGTAGAAAAAAAACTGTTGTTAAATTAACACTTTTGTGTAAAAAATGAAAAAAAAAAATTCCGCCTGCTTAGCATTAATTTCTGCAAAAAACTAGGGGGTCTAATAGCTTACTAAACCCATAGATGAATACCTTAGGGGGGGGGTCTTGTTTCAAAAATGGGGAAAATGGGGCCATTTATGGGGGTTTCTATAATTTTGGTAGCTCAACGCCATTACAAGTGTGCAATGGGGACTGAACCATTTTCAATTTATTATCTGAAAGCAACTGGGTGTTCCTTTATGTTCGGACCCTGTAGTGTGTCAAGACATAAGATTAGGGCTACAATGGGGATATTTCTGAAGACAGGAGAAATGGGGTGATACATTTTGGAGTGTACTTCTTCAATATTTTTTTTCTCGCCTGCTTAGCATTAATTTCTGCAAAGAACTAGGGGGTCTAAAAGCTCACTACACCCCTAAATGAATACCTTAGGGGTCTAGTTTTCAAAATAGGGTCATTTATGCCGATTTTCTATTGTTTTGGCAGCTCAACGCCATTACAAGTGTGCAATGGAGCCTAAAACATTTTCAAGCAAATTTTGTGTTCTGAAAGCCACTGGGTGCTTCTTTACGTTTGGGCACTGCCGTGTGTCAAGACATAAAAATTAGGGCAACAATTGGGATATTTCTGAAGACAGGAGAAATGGGGTGATACATTTTGGGGTGTACTTCTTCATTTTCATGTGCTTTGTAGAAAATAGTCTTTAAATTGACACTTTTGTGTAAAAAATGAAGAATAAAAAATGTTTCACCTTCTTAGCATTAATTTATTGAAAAAAGTAGGTGGTCAAAATACGTTAAGGGGCCTAATTTTTTAAATGGGGTCACTTTTGGGTGGTTATATTATTCTGAGCCTCTGCAAAAATTTTACATTTATGTTAAAATGGTAAGTCTCTGTTAAAGGGGATATTAATTATTGATATTTATGCAAATCTCAATAATTAATATTAATAAATAGGCGAGAGTCGTCTAGTGATGACTCCGCCTATTTATACCTAAGTAAACAACAAACACTACTGATTACCTCTGATTGCATATACACTGCACTGAACTACACTACGTGCGACTTACTACTATACTACGGCGGCGACTACTAAAAACACCATACACTGTATTATGAACAATAAAGAATATTTATTACACAATACAATTATACAAGTCTAACAATATCTATATATATCTATATATATTTATAGACCAATGGATATAAATATATATACATATAGACATACACACCGCAGTATAGAAACAGTACTACAATAAACACAATACAAACCTAACTACACTACACACAATTACCATTCCACCCCACACACTATCTACACTGCGTGCAGAATTATTAGGCAAATGAGTATTTTGACCACATCATCCTCTTTATGCATGTTGTCTTACTCCAAGCTGTATAGGCTCGAAAGCCTACTACCAATTAAGCATATTAGGTGATGTGCATTTCTGTAATGAGAAGGGGTGTGGTCTAATGACATCAACACCCTATATCAGGTGTGCATAATTATTAGGCAACTTCCTTTCCTTTGGCAAAATGGGTCAAAAGAAGGACTTGACAGGCTCAGAAAAGTCAAAAATAGTGAGATATCTTGCAGAGGGATGCAGCACTCTTAAAATTGCAAAGCTTCTGAAGCGTGATCATCGAACAATCAAGCGTTTCATTCAAAATAGTCAACAGGGTCGCAAGAAGCGTGTGGAAAAACCAAGGCGCAAAATAACTGCCCATGAACTGAGAAAAGTCAAGCGTGCAGCTGCCAAGATGCCACTTGCCACCAGTTTGGCCATATTTCAGAGCTGCAACATCACTGGAGTGCCCAAAAGCACAAGGTGTGCAATACTCAGAGACATGTCCAAGGTAAGAAAGGCTGACACACAAGCTGAAACGTCAAGACTGGGCCAAGAAATATCTCAAGACTGATTTTTCTAAGGTTTTATGGACTGATGAAATGAGAGTGAGTCTTGATGGGCCAGATGGATGGGCCCGTGGCTGGATTGGTAAAGGGCAGAGAGCTCCAGTCCGACTCAGACGCCAGCAAGGTGGAGGTGGAGTACTGGTTTGGGCTGGTATCATCAAAGATGAGCTTGTGGGGCCTTTTCGGGTTGAGGATGGAGTCAAGCTCAACTCCCAGTCCTACTGCCAGTTTCTGGAAGACACCTACCAAGCAGTGGTACAGGAAGAAGTCTGCATCCTTCAAGAAAAACATGATTTTCATGCAGGACAATGCTCCATCACACGCGTCCAAGTACTCCACAGCGTGGCTGGCAAGAAAGGGTATAAAAGAAGAAAATCTAATGACATGGCCTCCTTGTTCACCTGATCTGAACCCCATTGAGAACCTGTGGTCCATCATCAAATGTGAGATTTACAAGGAGGGAAAACAGTACACCTCTCTGAACAGTGTCTGGGAGGCTGTGGTTGCTGCTGCACGCAATGTTGATGGTGAACAGATCAAAACACTGACAGAATCCATGAATGGCAGGCTTTTGAGTGTCCTTGCAAAGAAAGGTGCTATATTGGTCACTGATTTGTTTTTGTTTTGTTTTTGAATGTCAGAAATGTATATTTGTGAATGTTGAGATGTTATATTGGTTTCACTGGTAAAAATAAATAATTGAAATGGGTATTTATTAGTTTTTTGTTAAGTTGCCTAATAATTATGCACAGTAATAGTCACCTGCACACACAGATATCCCCCTAAAATAGCTAAAACTAAAAACAAACTAAAAACTACTTCCAAAAATATTCAGCTTTGATATTAATGAGTTTTTTTGGGTTCATTGAGAACATGGTTGTTGTTCAATAATAAAATTAATCCTCAAAAATACAACTTGCTTAATAATTCTGCACTCCCTGTATACATTACAATAATACATTCACATACACACATATCAATAACCTACCCGCCTGGCTACTCACTGTCCCTACGGGGTTGCAAGGGGGTTAATCACACAATTGTGGCACTGCAGGGGTTAATACCTGCAGGCCAAGGAACACAGGGTAGTCAGGGGTAACCCAAGAAAGGGTTAACAAGGCAGCAGCAGTAAAGGGGCTACTGCTGGGGCTACACACAGGGTAATGCGGGGATTAATGCTCTGCAGAGACTTGCAGAGCAGGGGAACAGAGCACTGTGGAGGTTAATGCTCTGCAGGGACTTGCAGGGCAACAGGCTGACTGTAGACTGGGGCAGCAGGGCAGAGGTTAAGGGCAGCAGCCATGCTGCTGGGGATACAGGGTCCACAGGGGGACTGCTGGGCACTGAAGGGGTTAATGGCAGGGGGCAGTGAGAATACAGGGGATCCCAGGGTCAATGCAGGGAAGGATAGCAGGGGTTCAGGGCCTCAGGGGTTAAGGAGGAAGCAGGACAGGGGAAATCGATACTTAGCCAGCTGCTCCCTCTGGCTGCTCCATCCTTCTGCTCTCCTCCTCTGGGCTGCTCTGGGTTCAACTACTCAGCCTCCTCCACTTCTCGTGAGAGCGCTGCTAGCCTTTCAGGTATGTGCAGGCTGTATGGGGTTAGCGCAGCTTCTTCGCTGGCTGCGCTCTCTTCTCTTAGTGGGGAAGGGGGGCGATCTTCACTCCGGTCTTCAGAGCGCAGTGCAGCATATCACTGCCTGTGCTCTCCTTCATGCAGGGGGTACTCCTGAGCGCAGAGCACAGCGCTCTGCTGGGCGGCAGGCAGGGGTTCTCTGTCTGAGCGCCTTATGCGCTCTCCTTCAAGGGGGGGGGGTCCCGATCTGCCTGAGCGCCGTGCCGCTGGGGTATTTAAACCCCGCGGCATTCGCTCCCGTTTTCCCGCCCTGCACCAGTCCGCGCTCCCAGGCAGGGGGATCCTTTGATCCTCCCGCCTGTGGAGATATCACACATCTCTGGCGTTGTAATAACAGCGCCGGAGGTGAGCGGCACATACAGTAGGTGAACCCGATTTTGTGTCAATCTCGCTGTATTCTCGGCGAGATTGAGCACATACGAGCCCCATCGCGGGAGCCATCGCCGAGCTGGCTTGCCGCGATGGAGAGCAAGCGCGTCATAGAAGCGACGGGAGATTCCGACTTGGATTCCCGCCAATTCTACACGTGTGCGGCGTTTGTTATGAATCCTGAGGGGGAAGTCCCCGCCGGATTTTAAATAAAAATCCGGCCTGGGTCCCGCCTCAGGAGCATACCGGGCCCTTAGGTCTGTTATGGGTTGTAAGGAGAGCCCCCCCTACGCCGAATAAAAACGGCGTAGGGGGTCCCCCTACAATCCATACCAGACCCGTATCCAAAGCACGCTACCCCGGCCAGCCAGGAAGGAAGAGGGGACGAGCGAGCGCCCCCCCCCTCCTGAGCCGTACCAGGCTGCATGCCCTCAACATGGGGGGTTGGGTGCTCTGGGGCAGGGGGCGCACTGCGGGCCCCCCCACCTCAGAGCACCCTGTCCCCATGTTGATGAGGACAGGGCCCCTTCCGACAACCCTGGCCGTTGGTTGTCGGGGTATGCGGGCGGGAGGCTTATCGGAATCTGGGAGCCCCCTTTAATAAGGGGGCCCCCAGATACCGGCCCCCCCACCCTAAGTGAATGAGTATGGGGTACATCGTACCCCTACCCCATTCACCTGCAAGAAAAGTGGTAAAAACACAAAAAAAACCACACAGTGTATTAAAATATTTTATTTTTCTGCTCCGGAGGCCGCCCCCTGTCTTCTTTATTAGCTCTTTTACCAGGGGGGGGGCTCTTCTTCTTCCGATATCCCGACGGGTCTTCTCCGCTATCCGGGGGGGTCTTCTCAACTCTCCGGGGTTCTCCTTCTGTCTTCTCCTTCTGTCTTGTTGTCTCCTTCTGTCTTCTGTCTCCGGGGGGGCTCTTCTTCTTCCGATATCCCGACGGGTCTTCTCCGCTATCCGGGGGGGGTCTTCTCAACTCTCCGGGGTTCTCCTTCTGTCTTCTCCTTCTGTCTTCTCCTTCTGTCTTGTTGTCTCGGCGCACCCCGATTCTTCGTCTTCTCTTCTTGTTTTCGCCTCTCTCTGTTGTTGACTCGGCGCACCCCGGTTCTTCGTCTCGCGAGACTCGGCGCACCCCGATTCTTCATCTCGCGAGACTCGGCGCACCCCGATTCTTCGTCTCGCGAGACGAAGAACCGGGGTGCGCCGAGTCAACAACAGAGAGAGGTGAAAACAAGAAGAGAAGACGAAGAATCGGGGTGCGCCGAGACAACAAGACAGAAGGAGGAAGACAGAAGGAGAAGACAGAAGGAGAACCCCGGAGAGTTGAGAAGACCCCCCCGGATAGCGGAGAAAGACCCGTCGGGATATCGGAAGAAGAAGAGCCCCCCCCGGAGACAGAAGACAGAAGGAGACAACAAGACAGAAGGAGAAGACAGAAGGAGAACCCCGGAGAGTTGAGAAGACCCCCCGGATAGCGGAGAAGACCCGTCGGGATATCGGAAGAAGAAGAGCCCCCCCCGGAGACAGAAGACAGAAGGAGACAACAAGACAGAAGGAGAAGACAGAAGGAGAACCCCGGAGAGTTGAGAAGACCCCCCCGGATAGCGGAGAAGACCCGTCGGGATATCGGAAGAAGAAGAGCCCCCCCCCTGGTAAAAGAGCTAATAAAGAAGACAGGGGGCGGCCTCCGGAGCAGAAAAATAAAATATTTTAATACACTGTGTGGTTTATTTGTGTTTTTACCACTTTTCTTGCAGGTGAATGGGTAGGGGGTACGATGTACCCCATACTCATTCACTTAGGGTGGGGGGCCGGTATCTGGGGGCCCCCTTATTAAAGGGGGCTCCCAGATTCCGATAAGCCTCCCGCCCGCATACCCCGACAACCAACGGCCAGGGTTGTCGGGAAGGGGCCCTGTCCTCATCAACATGGGGACGGGTGCTCTGGGGGGGGGGGGCCGCGGGGCCCCCCCTGCCCCAGGGCACCCAACCCCCCATGTTGGGGGCATGCAGCCTGGTACGGCCCGGGGGGGGGGGGGGGGGCGCTCGCTCGTCCCCACTCCCTTCCTGGCTGGCCGGGTAGCGTGCTTTGGATACGGGTCTGGTATGGATTGTAGGGGGACCCCCTACGCCGTTTTTTTCGGCGTAGGGGGGGCTCTCCTTACAACCCATAACAGACCTAAGGGCCCGGTATGCTCCTGAGGGCGGGACCCAGGCCGGATTTTTATTTAAAATCCGGCGGGGACTTCCCCCTCAGGATTCATAACAAACGCCGCACACGTGTAGAATTGGCGGGAATCCAAGTCGGATCTCCCGTCGCTTCTATGACGCGCCTTGCCTGGGATGTGCTGTCGCTATCCCAGTGAGTGCGAGATCTCGGCACCACGTCGCCGAGTATCAGCGCGACGCTGTCGTGCTGAAAACACAATCTCACAAACACCTACTGTAGGGGCATGGGAACTTCTGGACAGTTTAACTGTATATATACACTTATAGATGCTTGGGGCACATCCATAAGTATATATATACATATAAAACAGGGGGTCTGAATGGGCAGCAATAAGCCCACCTATACATATATTATATACATAGAGATGTATGCTGACAAGGGGCATACATACATCTCTATGTATACACCTACCACCTGGACTGGCCCATGCAAAAGGGCCAATATATATGCATATATGTAAGGGCATATATACATATATATTTAAATCAAACACTTCCCTCAACAGTCTCCTAAATGAAAAATAAAGTAAAAGTTTTTTGTAAGTGCAGCCAAAATAAAGTAAAGATATGGAAATATATTTCTGATAAAAATATTGAATAGTATTTATGTATGTTTGTGGAATATTGCAATTGAAAATATAAAAATATGCCATTTTTACACATTTTTATAGATTTTTAAGTTTTTTTAATAAGATCCGCATATTTTAGCAGTAAAATTTTACCATCTAAGTAAAGTACAATATGTGACGAAAAAACAATGTCAGAATTACTTTGATGTGCAAAAACTTTTACGAAGTTATTCTCTGCTAAAGTGACACATGTTAGATTTCCACAATCTGGCTTGGTCATTAAGGCCCAAACAGGCTTGGTCACTAAGGGGTTAAAGAGTAAGTCAGAATTCACAAAAGTACATCCGTATTACTTGTGTGTTTAACCAACCCTAATTCTCAGCATCATAGCGATCTATGATACTGAGAGTTTGTTGAGAGCTAAGACTAATATGTACTGAAAATACATTCATATTATGCTCAAGTGAATCTTAACTTAAGCCTCATTCACATGTCAGTGATTTGGTCAGTGATTTCTGTAGAGGGAAGGGGGAGATTTAAATATATTAGGCCTGCATGGCTAGTGGGGCATTGTGTATATATATATATACAGTGCCTTGCAAAAGTATTCACCACCTTGACTTTTTTTGTATTTTCGTGCCTCACAACCCGGAATTAACATGGATTGTTTGAGGATATGCATCATTTAATTTACAGAACATGCCCACAACTTTGAAGATGTTTGTTTGTTTTTATTGTGAAGCAAACAACAAATAGGACAATATAACAGAAAAAGTAAATGTGCATAACTATTCACCCCCCTAAAGTCAATACTTATAGAGCCACCTTTTGCGGCAATCACAGCTCAAGTCGCTTTGGATAAGAGACTATGAGCTTGCCACATCTTACCACTGGGAATTTTGCCCATCCTCCTTGCAAAACTGCTCCAGCTCCTTCAAGTTGGATGGTTTGCGCTTGTGAACAGAAATCTTTAAAGGGAACCTGTCACCAGTTTTATGTGTCCTAACTAAGGGCAACATAAATAGTGACTGATTTCTTAGCAAATGCTGGGTCACTTTCTTTAATTGACCCAGTCAATCTGCCAACATCTTGTATGAAAGCTCCAGCTGATAATGATGAGTCATGAATATTTATGAGTTCCTGACTCTCCCCGCCTACCTGCTGCTGATTGACAGTTTATTTTCCATATGAATCAGCAGCAGGTGGGCAGGGGAGTGGCTATAGCTCTGAATTAAATAAACGCTGGACTCAATGACATCACGCTGGACTCAAATCAGCTCATTAGCATGCGGCATGTGGCATCTTTGTGTGTATATTATGAGGTAACCATCTGTCCACACCAGTAAGTGAATACATCAAAGGTACTTTTTTAGTAGTTAATGATTGTATATAATTAGTTAGATTATAATCAAATATCCACATGACAGGTTCCCTTTAAGTCTGACCACAGATTTTTCTATTGGATTGAGATCTGGGCTTTGACTAGGCCAATCCAATACATTTACTGTTTCCCCTTAAACCACTCAAGTGTTGCTTTAGCAGTGTGTTTGGGGGTCATTGTCCTAGCCTCAAATCTTGATTTTGCTCAAGAATTTTCCTGTATTTAGCACTATCCATCTTTGCCTCAACTCTGACCAGTTTCCCAGTCCCGGCTGGATGGTGTTCTTTGGGTGATGTGATGTGTTGGTTTGCGCCAGACATAGCGTTTCTTTGATGGTCGAAAGTTCTATTTTAGTCTCATTAGAGCAGAGCACCTTCCTCCATACATTTTGGGAGTCTCCCACATGCCTTTTCGCAAACTCACAACGTGCCTTTTTGTTTTTAGCTTTAGAAAGTAATAGCTTTCTTCTGGCGACTCTGCCATAAAGCCCAACTCTATGGAGCGTACAGCTTATTGTCGTCCTATGTACAGATACTCCAGTCTCTGCTGTGGAACTCTGCAGCTCCTCCAGGGTTACCTTAGATCTCTGTGCTGCCTCTCTGATTAATGCCCTCCTTGCCCGGTCCATGAGTTTTGGTTGGCGGCCGTCTCTTGGCAGGTTTACTGTTGTGCCATGTTCTTTCCATTTGTTTATGATGATTTGATGGTGCTCCTGGGGATCATCAAAGATTTGGATATTTTTTTATAACCTACCCCAACTTTTGTTTTTTCAATAGGAAGAGGGTCATGTGACACATCAAACTTATTGGGAATTTCACAAGAAAAACAATGGTGTGCTTGGTTTTAACATAACTTTATTCTTTCATGAGTTATTTACAAGTTTCTGACCACTTATAAAATGTGTTCAATGTGCTGCCCATTGTGTTGGATTGTCAATGCAACCCTCTTCTCCCACTCTTCACACACTGATAGCAACACCACAGGAGAAATGCTAGCACAGGCTTCCAGTATCCGTAGTTTCAGGTGCTGCACATCTCGTATCTTCACAGCATAGACAATTGCCTTCAGATGACCCCAAAGATAAAAGTCTAAGGGGGTCAGATGGGGAGACCTTGGGGGCCATTCAACTGGCCCACGACGACCAATCCACTTTCCAGGAAACTGTTCATCTAGGAATGCTCGGACCTGACACCCATAATGTGGTGGTGCACCATCTTGCTGGAAAAACTCAGGGAACGTGCCAGCTTCAGTGTAGCAATTTTGCATATCCAGTGGCCTTGAGGTTTCCATTGATGAAGAATGACCCCACTATCTTTGTACCCCATATACCACACCATAGCATCAATTTTTTTGTTCCAACAGTCTTGGAGGGATCTATCCAATGTGGGTTAGTGTCAGACCAATAGCGGTGGTTTTGTTTGTTAACTTCACCAGTCACATAAAAGTTTGCCTCATCACTGAACAAAATATTCTGCGTAAACTGAGGGTCCTGTTCCAATTTTTGTTTTGCCCATTCTGCAAATTCAGTGCGCCGATCTGGGTCATCCTCGTTGAGATGCTGCAGTAGCTGGAGTTTGTAAGGGTGCCATTTGTGAGTAGCTAATATCCGCCGAAGGGATGTTCGACTAATGCCACTCTCCAGTGACATGCGGCGAGTGCTACGCTGTGGGCTCTTGCTGAATGAAGCTAGGACAGCCACTGATGTTTCTTCATTAGAGACAGATTTCATGTGTCCACATTTTGGCAAATCCAACACTGAACCAGTTTCACGAAACTTAGCAAGAAGTTTGCTAACTGTAGCATGGGAGATGGGTGGTCTCGAGGGTGTCTTGCATTGAAATCTGCTGCAATGACCCGGTTACTGCTTCACCAGACATCAACACAATTTCTTTATCCGATCCTCACATGGTAACCTCGGTGACATGTCAATGGCTTGTAAACAAAGAGAAACTTGTAAATAAGTTATGAAAGAATAAAGTTACGTTAAAACCAAGCACACAATTGTTTTTCATGTTAATTCCCAATAAGTTTGATGTGTCATATGACCCTCTTCCTATTGAAAAAAACTAAAGTTGGTCAAAATGGCCGACTTCAAATGCCACCATAGTCACCACCCATCTGAAAAGTTTCCCCCCTCACATATACTAATGTGCCACAAACAGGAGATGTTAATATCACCAACCATTCCCATTTTATTAAGGTGTATCCATATAAATGGCCCACCCTGTATATGTGTATAGATATGTCCCTGCGTGAATCTATATATATAAATATATATATATATATATATATATTTTATATACAGTGGGATCGAAAGTTTGGGCAACCTTGTTAATCGTCATGATTTTCCTGTATAAATCGTTGTTGTTACGATAAAAAATGTCAGTTAAATATATCATATAGGAGACAGACACACAGTGATATTTGAGAAGTGAAATGAAGTTTATTGGATTTACAGAAAGTGTGCTATAATGTTTCAACAACATTAGGCAGGTGCATAAATTTGGGCACTGTTGTCATTTTATGGATTCCAAAACCTTTAGAACTAATTATTGGAACTCAAATTGGCTTGGTAAGCTCAGTGACCCCTGACCTACATACACAGGTGAATCCAATTATGGGAAAGAGTATTTTAAGGGGGTCAATTGTAAGTCTCCCTCCTCTTTTAATTTTCTCTGACTTAATGAACTAAAGATGTTTGGCTATGAGCTGAGCGCTGCGATTGGCCAGCGATTGGCCAGCGCTACAGCAAGGAGAAGAGACTGCAGCAGGTTCCCCTGGGTGGAGCCTAACTATGAACATACCGGAGGCTATAACCGGAGAACGGAGCGGCGCCCGGGATAGACAGTAAGTGCAGGGGATCCCTGGCGCCGCTCTACACGTCTGTATAGTCAGTTTAGATACTTTTTCTGGTGAAAGGTCTTCTTTAAGAGTGGTAGTCATTGAGGGGTTGAATAATTGTGTCAATGAAGAAATCACAAAAAAAAAACATTTAATACTGTATTACAAAAACAATTGATGTCATTTTAGTTGCATTTGGTTCTTTAAAAAGTCCTTGTAAGATTTCATTCTGAACACAATTACAAATGTACACTAAATTCCCTAAAACCTTTTACAGCATTGGGGGTTGAATATTTTGACACAACTGTAGACATTAAGATTTATGTAGGACTGCATATAGGTATTGAAAGTGGTTATTCGAAATCTTGATTCCATCAGCATAGGCCATCCTCCAACCCTAGAGCCTCAGGGCTCATGTTAGGCCTCTCCCCTTCATAGGCTGTATCAATGACTTTTGCATGACTTTTATGTTTATTTTAGCATTTCACTGCATTTTCCTAAACGGTATAATGCCATAATATATTTAAAGCGGCTAGCACTAATCCCACAGGTCACGTATTCTGAACCGAATGGAGAGCTATCATAAAGGGTTACATTGCCCAGTCTTTTGCATGCATACTTATTGCTCTGAAACCGAGTTATCCCAATGCTGTCAATCTGTCATATTTTTCAAGCAATGGCAAATGAAAACAAATAAAAACAATACCATTAAAATCATGCAAGTGCGCACATGCATTTCAATTAAGTGACTCAACTGAGGCTTTACCTTGATGGAGCACTCATATAATAGATTGCATTGGATTTAATACAGCCACTTGGGTTCTGAATTAATCTGTAAGCAGTGCAAACCGACATTAAAATAAACCTGACCTCATCTGTGTAATGGCTGAACAGGTGCTCTTACCAATGTGACCAGAAGATACAAGGACACTATCAGAGTAGAGAAGATCAAACTGATTTGGACCCAAATAGATTCTGCACAAATCAAATATGCTCCAGTTGGCCTGACATCTCAAAGGACTTTGATGAAAACATGAAAACATTTTTTTTTTTTTTTTAGAAATTTTTGGTACCCCTTCCTTTTAAGCTGTTGAACACATGACAGCAATAGAAAATAATGTCAGACTGACACTGACATACTGTATATAGCTATGGCTAAAGGCATGGTTGATGGTCTAATTGAAAAACAACCACCAGAGGTCAGACTAATAACAATACGGCTTGTCTAATTCATGAAGTGCTGTATAACTTTTAATAACTACTTGGCAAAACAAAGACACACTTGATAAACGATTGCTTGATAAATGTGCTCCAGTGAGTTTAAAAACACATTGTAAGGACACCTAAACACGGGTGTAAGGGTAATGTGCTGAAATCCAGCAAAATTTCCTTGCAGTGTTCTGTGCGTTTCTGCAAAAAATTACATTGAAAAGGCAACAATTAGTAACATTCTGTAGATTTCAAAATCCACATGGCAGGTCAATTCCATCAAATTACACTTTCAAGGTACTGTATTAAGCTGCGTACTCTGCATCGTGTGCAGAGACCCTTATGTTTTTTCATATTAGAAAGCTTCCAAAAATTGTCCCTTATGTGGGGCAGATAACCACAGTTAGTGTTAGGATAAAACTGTGGAGTTATTGAACCAAACATCCAAAATACATGTTATTGGCATAAGAAACAGTGGCTTCTTCAGCACAAGCGTCCAAAATTATGCATTAATGGGCCAGACTGCCTGCCCATATTTATACATGCAAAGAAACTGTGGCTTGTCTGAACAAGCCTGGAAAATTCCCTTTTTTTGGGGGGGGAGCAGTAGCAGTACAGTGTGGAAAGGGTGTGGTAATAGAGGCACATGGCCACAATAGCAGCAGTAGCAAAGCATGGAATAGGCAAGACATTAGATGTGTGTGCAGCTGTTTTATGGGATTGGGCAGTAGTGGAGTGGCTTTGTAGCAGTAATGGTATAGCAGTAGAAGTAATGGAAATAGGGGGATTAGCAGCAGGGAGTAGTAGCTGAGCCATATGGTACAGAACATGATGGTAGACAGACAGACAGCGGCAGTAGTATGGATGGCAGTAGCCTACTCTGTTAGCAAGGGATTCATCACCAGCCTCCTGTTTTTCCTCCACCATTGACTTCTCTTCCTCCTCTTCAGTGGTAGCTCCTCCTCCTCCATAGGTCTTTATGGATCCCCAACAGCTACAGGTTGGCCAGCAAAATGCAAAAGCTGTTGTCCTCCTGAAATCACTTGTGTGAGTGTCTACTCTAAGATAAATATGCTGGCACTTGTTCCTATTGACAAATCTGGTGGCCTCTTTGAAGGGCCTAAGTGTGCGACACATGTCTCTGATTAGCTGCCACTGCCTGACCTTGGAACAACACATGCTCCCTGCTAAGGATGTTTGGTGCATGATAAAATCATACATGACTTTACAATGCTTTGCATGCAAGGTGGAATTCCAGCGAGTTGAAACATCGGGGATCAGGCAATGTTTTGACACTGCAAGTCCAAAAAGGATTCTTTCCTACATAAGAATGGCTGAAATGCGAGGACAGTCTCCTGTACATGGCCCGCACCCTTTGCAAGCACGAGATGAAGGTGGCGGGGAGACAGCCAGAGTGATGTTTGCTCCTTAATACACTTTAGCAACTGATCAGCTTGGTGGGCTACTCTCACCCAGGCCCATCAGTTGTAAAACAGCAATGCTCCACTTATGCATATGATAAGAGGGAAAGGAGATGGGATCCTTTTTTGAGGATGAGAGGATGTCCATGGAGGAGGGATTGGAAGAAGCAGATAGGCCACCTGGTATAGAAACCAGACCAACACAAACGTGAAGGTGTCAAGAGGACCTGGTCTTCTTGCTGTGGTGCTACTGAGCAAAACATTGACCCAGTGGGCTTTGAACCGGGAGAAGGAGGACATGGCTTGTTGCACTAGCTGGTCACTACTTCTATTTTCCTAGTGGATCAGATGACGTCGCTTTATGTGCTTCATACAGCCATGGTGGCTATGTTTATGTTTGAATACTCACAGCTTAATTTAATCCTGCAGATCTGGCACATGGCAATGCTTTTGTCTTTTGGCACTATGAAGAACAACTGCCATAAAGGAGATACTCACACACTCTGCACAGAGCTAGTGGTCGCCAGCTTAGGTCTGGCATGTTTTGAACCTGCATTTGGAATCACCATTTCAAAGATCTGACTCTGGCAGTTTTTTGGGAGGTTCTGTCCATATGTTGACTCTGTTTATTTATTGCCACCGACACGGCCACTTTCATCTCCTCAGCACCCTGAACCGGCTGCCAGGTCCTGTCCAACACACAGTCATCGTCATCCTCACCCTCCTCACCACTTTTACGAGACTGTGATATTCATTGTGGAATTCTTGGCCCCCTCTCCATTCCCTGGTCTGTATTTTCCCAAAGTACCACTGTTGCCACCACTTCCCTTACTGCCACCACCACTACACAGCTATGCATGGGTCCCCCGCCTCACCTTAACTAATTCCTCATGACAAATGCTGACTGTTCTCACACAAGTCATCAACAAGGAGACTTTTGAGTATCTTTTGTAGTGCATGGGTGGGTTTTTTGGGTGCCTACTAGGAAGAGGCAGTGAAGAGAGAGAGAGAGAGAGAGAGAGAGAGAGAGAGAGAATGAAAGATTTCTCTGAGTTTACAAGGAGGAAAAGCAGGGAGAAATGCTTTAACCCCTGACTCCAGACTCAGAGGTGGCATCATTCTGCTGTGACTGAAAGAGGAGTGAGCAATCAGTCCACAAACTCATGCTCTTTCTCCTCAATAATAATGTGGTGCCTTTGGAAGCCAAGGAGAACTGGAGGCCTACTACTACTACTACTACTACTACTACTAACACTACTACTACTACTACTACTACTAACTGGATGGATGGTGAAAAGTCATAGATTTCCTATAAATGAAGAGTCACGGATTTGGTATACATAGATTATTAAACATTACTAGTAAAACTGCAAGTGTGTTTTCTGTCATTTAAAGACAGAGGCACAATTAAATGTCCCTCCCTTTCTTCAAACACATGTCACACTGGCATTGACAATTGAATTGCCCGATTCCTTCCTTAAGCATAGTGGCTGCCTTCCGTGAGAGACCTGTGAGATCCAGCCCCCTGGATCTCACAGGAAGCAGGCTGTAAGTGTACTCACAGTGTGTAATACACTTACAGGGGATCAGACCCCCACAAGTTTAAGTCCCAGAGTGGGACAAAAAAAAGTGAAAAAAGAAGTTAAAAAAATAAAGTTTAAAAAAAATAAAGAA
The DNA here is from genome assembly GCF_905171765.1 of Bufo bufo. Classification (NCBI taxonomy): domain Eukaryota; kingdom Metazoa; phylum Chordata; class Amphibia; order Anura; family Bufonidae; genus Bufo; species Bufo bufo. Next base: position 131,233,792 of record NC_053396.1, read on the forward strand.
AAGTTTTAAGTAAAAAAAAAAGTGTCCTTTTCTCCAAATAAAGTTAAATTATTATTTTTAAATAGGGGAAAAAAGAAAAGTAGACATATTAGGTATCGACCGGCCCTATAAAAAAATATCACATGATCAAAAAAGCCATTTTCTGGTCACCTTGCCTCACAAAAAGTGTAATACCAAGTGATCAAAAAGTCTTATGTACCCCAAAATGGTTCCAATCAAACCGTCATCTCATCTCGCAAAAAATTAGCCCTTACCTAAGACAATCATCCAAAAAATATTAAAAAAGGGCTCTCAGAAAATGGCAACACAAAACAAGATTTTATTTTGTTCAAAAATGATTTCACTGTGTAAAACTTAATATCACATTATATGCCCTCTCAGGTGAATGCTGTAAAAAAAAAAATTTTTCAACTATGCCAAAACAGCCATTTTTTTTCACCTTGCCTCACAAAAAGTTTAATACCAAGCAAAAAAGTCTTATGTACCCAAAAATGGTACCAATCAAACCGTCACTTCATCCTGTATAAAATTACCCTCACATCACATAAGACAATCACTTAAAAAATAAAAACCATATGGTGTCCCTTCCTTTCTGAGTCCTGCCATGTGCCCCCACAGCAGTTTACCCACCACATATGGGGTGTTGCCGTATTCAGGAGAAAATGGGTAAAAAAATTATGGGTGCTTTTTCTCCTGTTACCCCTTGTGAAAACAAAAAATTTGGGGCTAAAGCAACATTTTATTTGAAGAAACAAAACTTTTCATTGTTACAGCTAAGTGTTTCCAAATTCTGTAAAATGCTTGGGGGGGTCAAAGTGCTCAGTACCCCCCTTAATATATTCTTTAAGGGGTGTAGTTTCCAAAATGGGGTCACTTTTTGAGGGTTTCCACTGTAGGGGGTACGTCAGGTTCTCTTCAAATACAAAATGTTGCCTAAAAACCATTCTAGCTAAATCTGCCTCCAAAATCCATATGGCGCTCCTTTCCTTCTGACCACTGCCACGTGCCCATAGAGCAGTTTACCACCACATATGGTATTCATGTAAACTGCAGAATCAGAGTAATGTAAATTGATGTTTATTTTGCTGTTAACCCTTGCTGTGTTGCAAGAAAAAATTTATTAAAAATAAAAAATCTACCAAAAAAGTGAAATTTTTAAATTTCACCTCCATTTTCTTTAATTCTTGTGGAACACCTCAAGGGTTAACAAAGATTGTAACATCAGTTTTGAATAATTTGAGGGATGTATATTCTAAAATGGGGTCATTTATGGGTGGTTTCCATTACTAAGCCCCTCAAAATTACTTTAGAACTGAATTTGTGCTTAACAAAAAGGTTTGTAAATTTTGTTAAAAATTTTAAAAATAGCTTCTAAACTACTAAGCCTTCTAACGTCCTAAAAATAATAAAATGATATTTAAAAAATTATGCATCATAAAGCAGACATATGGGGAATGTCGATTGATAACCATTTTATGAGGTATTACTATCTGTCTTAAAAGTAGAGAAATTCTAATTTAGAAAATTGTGAATTTTTAAAAATTTTTGGTAAATTTTTGGATTACTTTATAAATAAAGGTGAAATAAATCGACATAAATTTACTGCTGTCATGAAGTACAATGTATCACGAAAAAACAATCAGAATGGCTTGGATAAGTAAAAGCATTCCAAAGTTATTACCACATAAAGTGACACATGTCAGATTTGCAAAAATCAGCCTGGGATTTAAGGTGAAAAGTGGCCTGGTACTGAAAGGGTTAAAAGTAAAATTGTGCTTTTATGCAATTTATCCAAAAAATTGCAGAAGCATCAAGCAAATTATTGTCAAATTCGTACTACTCAGATTCATTTAGAATAGATTTGCTCACCTCTATACAGTCCTGATCAAAAGTTAAGACCACTTGAAAAATTGCAAAAATCATATTTAACAAGGTTCCAAGTAGAGCTTCAACATTTTTTGAGCATTCAATTTAATGAAAACAACGAATAAAATGAAACAGGCTGTTTTTCAGCTGATCAAAAGTTAGGACCACACCTCCAAAAAAAACACCTAAACCCCTTAAAACAGAAATCCAACTCCCAAACATAAACTCAGTAATGAGTAGCTCCGCCGTTATTGTTTATCACTTCAAAAATTCGTTTCGCATGCTTGATGCAAGCGTTTTCCATAGGTGAGTGGAACATTTCTCAAAGTGTAAAGACGGCCGCACGAAGGCCATCTACTGTCTGAAACTGTTTGTCCATTTTTGTAAACTTTCCCTTGCCATCCATCCCCAAAGGTTCTCAATTGGATTTAGATCAGGGGAACATGCAGGATGAGCCAAAAGAATGATGTTATTCTCCTGGAAGAAGTCCCTTGTCCTGCGGGCATTGTGTACTGTAGCGTTGTCCTGTTAAAAAAAAACTGTCTTTACCACACAGACTAGGGCCCTCAGTCATGAGGAATGCTCTCTGCAACATCTGGACATAGACAGCGGTCGTTTTGACGCCCCTGCAACTTCCTGAAGCTCCTGGTTCCACTGAAGGGAAAAAGCACCCCAGACTATTATGGCACCCCCTCCACTGTGGTGCATAGAAAACATCGTCAGGTGGGATCTGCTTGTCATGCCAGTAACGTTGTAAACCACAGAACCATCAAGGTTAAATTTTTTCTCATCCGAGAATAAAACTTTCTTCCACCTTTGAATGTCCCATTTTGGTGCTCTCTTGCAAAGCCCAAACGAGCATTTTCTGTGGCGTTCAAGGAGACGAGGGTCTTTGAAGACGTTTTTTTGTTTTTTGAAGCCCTCAGTCTCAGATGCCGTCTGATGGTTATGGGGCTGCAGTCAGCACCAGTAAGGGCCTTAATTTTGGTTGAGGATCGTCCAGTGACTTGACGGACAGCCAATTGGATCCTCCGCTCACTGCTGATGAAATTTTTTGGGTCTTCCACTTGATTTTTTGTTCATAACCCTCAGGATTATTTTAGAAATTCCAGATGACTGTCTTACTGCGTCCCACCTCAGCAGCGATGGCACGCTGTGAGAGACCCTGCTTATGCAGTTCAACAACCCAACCACGTTAAAAAAGGGAGAGTTTTTTTGCATTTGCCATCACAACGTGTGACTACCTGACAGAATGGGGCTGACAACCTGACAACCTATGACTGACAGAAAAGATATATTAGATTCGTCAGACATTCTTCAATTTACATGAAGAAGGTTCTTTGAAGAAGGTTCCTTGTGAATAAACAGATTGAGGAAGCAATAAGTAAAACAAAAATATTGGAAAGACTATTGATTGGCGAAATGAGAGATCTATGGGAGGTAGCATCACTGGAGAAATACCTGGAATGGGATATTATTCCAAAGGCCTAAAAGTGTATAAAACCTTGGCAGGGGACTAGGAGACACAAACACTTTAAAGTAATGGGATGAGATGTTCTATAGTTTCTCTGGGAAAACAATACAATTTATTATAGAAAAGAGAAAAAATTGATTAATAAAAATTAATAGAGAAATTGTGGACTTATTCGAAGCCTTAAAACCATTCTCGGACCACCCAGACATCATTCAGTTACAAAGAGCCATCATATAGCCAAATAGGATTAAAATAAAAGAGAATGAAATAATAGAAAATAAAAACTCAATCCTGCAACCTTTGATGGGAGGTATTTATGGTGAAATAACGGACAAACTAAGAGTTAGTACTTTAGATGAAATAGTATGTGAGGATATAGAATTGGGGAGCAGGGATCTTACATTCATGATATAAGTATAGAAGCCCCTTGTACACTGGACCATGTAAGAAACCCCCCCCCCCCCCTCACTCTATCAACACAGGTAAATACTAATCAGAAAATGAAAATAGAAGACAAGAAGTACAAAGGGACAATAGCCCTCTAGAAACATCTAACAGATTTAGTCTACTGGGAGATTTACCTGTGGATATACAGGAAAACTTAAACCTAGATACACAGAAAAACCCAGCATTAATAGTAAGACAAAACATTAGTTACAGTGCAGCAGTGAAAAGTAAAATTAGGAATGGGAATTATACACCCAAAAGTACAACAGAACCGGATATAACTAATAATAAAATGAAGAAGAGTATCAAGAAAGATATTTTTCAGGCACACCATCAAGAAAACAGTAATAAGAGGAAAAAGAGGAAAGAAAAACTCCAAAAAGGAGATCAAAATAATAATCTTAGTCAATATGAACTAACCAAAAACGATAAACAAAACTATTACAAAAGGGCTTATAATTTGCGCCATTGGCCCAATTCCATCCATTTAATGCCTTTATAGGATTGAAAAATTTATAATAAAACTTGCTCTCAAAAAAAAAAAAAAAATTAATAAATATATTGGGAACACCAGGCCATGTAGCAAAAATTATAAAAAGACAAAAGGAAGGATGACGAATAAAAATACAAATATTAACAAAAACTTGAAGACATTAACGATAGAAGTATCGACCAGCATACAAATTTGAAGGTCAAATCTCATTTTAATCCAAGTAGTGAGTACTCAAGCTTTTAACCCCTTAAGGACTCAGCCCTATTTCACCTTAAGGACTGGCCATATTTTGCAAATCTGACCAGTGTCACTTTAAGTGCTGATAACTTTAAAACGCTTTGACTTATCCAGCCATTCTGAGACAGTTTTTTCGTCACATATTGTACTTCATGACACTGGTAAAATGAAGTCAAAAAAATTAATTTTTATTTATAAAAAAAAATACCAAATTTACCAAAAATTTTAAAAAATTGCAAATTTCCTAGTTTCAATTCTCTATTTCGATAATACATAGTAATACCTCCAAAAATAGTTATTACTTTACATTCCCCATATGTCTACTTCATGTTTGGATCATTTTGGGAATGATATTTTATTTTTTGGGGATGTTACAAGGCTTAGAAGTTTAGAAGCAAATCTTGAAATTTTTCTGAATTTTCAAAAACCCAATTTTTTAGGGACCAGTTCAGGTCTGAAGTCACTCTTGCGAGGCTTACATAATAGAAACCACCCAAAAATTACCCATTCTATAATCTACACCCCTCAAGGTATTCAAAACTGATTTTTACAAACTTTGTTAACACTTTAGTTGTTTCCACAAGAATTAATGGAAAATAGAGATACAATTTCAAAATTTCACATTTTTGGCATATTTTCCATTTAATAATTTTTTTCCAGTTACAAATCAAGGTTAACAGCCAAACCAAACTCAAAATTTATGGCCCTGATTCTGTAGTTTACAGAAACACCCCATTATAGGTCGTAAACCGCTGTACGGGCACACGGCAGGGCGCAGAAAGAAAGGAATGCCATACGGTTTTTTGGAAGGCAGGGTTTGCTGGACTGTTTTTTTTGACACCATGTCCCATTTGAAGCCCCCCTGATGCACCCCTAGAGTACAAAATCCATAAAAGTGACCCCATCTAAGAAACTACAACCCCTCAAGGTATTCAAAACTGATTTCCAAACGTAGTTAACCCTTTAGGTATTTCCACAAGAATTAATGGAAATAGAGATACAATTTCAAAATTTCACTTTTTGGCAGATTTTCCATTTTAATAGTTTTTTTCCAGTTACAAAGCAAGGGTTAACCAGCAAACCAAACTCAATATTTATGGCCCTAAATTCGGGGTAGTTTACAGAAACACCCCATAAGTGGTCGTAAACCGCTGTACGGGCACACGGCAGGGCGCAGAAGGAAAGGAATGCCTTAACGGTTTTTTGGAAGCAGGTTTGCTGGACATTTTTTTTGGACACCATGTCCCATTTGAAGCCCCCTGATGCACCCCTAGAGTAGAAAACTCCAAAAAAGTGACCCCATCTAAGAAACTAAACCCCTTAAGGTATTCAAAACTGATTTTACAAACCCGTTAACCCTTTAGGTGTTCCACAAGAATTAATGGAAAATAGAGATACAATTTCAAAATTTAACTTTTGGGCAGATTTTCCATTTTAATAGTTTTTTCCAGTTACAAAGCAAGGGTTACAGCCAAACCAAACTCAATATTGTATGGCCCTGATTCTGTAGTTTTACAGAAACACCCCATAAGTGGTCGTAAACCGCTGTACGGGCACACGGCATGGCGCAGATGGAAAGGAATGCCATACGGTTTTTGGAAGGCAGGTTTTTGCTGGACTGTTTTTTTTTGACACCATGTCCCATTTGAACCCCCTGATGCACCCCTAGAGTAGAAACTCCATAAAAGTGACCCCATCTAAGAAACTAAACCCCTTAAGGTAATCAAAACTGATTTACAAACGCCGTTAACCCTTTAGGTGTTCCACAAGAATTAATGAAAATAGAGATATAATTTCAAAATTTCACTTTTTTGGCAGATTTTCCATTTTAATAATTTTTTTTCCAGTTACAAAGCAAGGGTTAACAGCCAAACCAAACTCAATATTTATGGCCCTGGATTCTGTAGTTTACAGAAACACCCCATAAGTGGTCATAAACCACTGTACGAGCACACGGCAGGGTGCAGAAGGAAAGGAATTCCATACGGTTTTTGGAAGGGTGGTTTTGCTGGACTGTTTTTTTTTTGACACCATGTCCATTTGAAGCCCCCCCTGATGCACCCCTAGAGTAAAAACTCCAAAAAAGTGACCCCATTTTAGAAACTATTGGATAGGGTGGCAGTATTGTTGGTACTAGTTTAGGGTACATATGATTTTTGGTTGCTCTATATTACACTTTTTGGGGGAGGCAAGTAACAAGATATAGCTTTTTTGGGGCACCGTTTTATTTTTTGTTATTTACAACATTCGTCTGACAGGTTAGATCATGTGATATTTTTATAGACCAGTTGTCACGGACGCTGCGATACCTAATATGTATACTTTCTTTTATTTATGTAAGTTGTACACAATGATTTCATTTTTGAAGCAAAAAAAAATCATGTTTTAGTGTCTCCATAATTTGAGTGCCATATTTTTCAGTTTTTGGGCGATTACCTTGGGGTAGGGTATGATTTTTGCGGGATTAGATAACATTTTATTGGCACTATTTTGGGTGTGTGTGACTTTTTGATCGCTTGCTATTACACTTTTTGTGATGTAAGGTGACCAAAAAAATGGTTTATTTAGCACAGTTTTTTATTTTTTTATTTTTTACGGTGTTCATCTGAGGGGTTAGGTCATGTGATATTTTTATAGAGCTGGTCGATATGAACGCGGCGATACCAAATATGTATACTTTTTTTATTTATGTAAGTTTTACACAATAACAAGCTTTTTAAACAAAAAAAAATATTTTTTAGTGTCTCCATATTCTGAGCCATAATTTTTTTATTTTTTGGCCGATTGTATCAGGTAGGGGCTCCTTTTTTGAGGATGAGGTGACGGTTAGATTGGTACTATTTTGGTGGGGCAAAACGCCTTTTTGATCGCTTGCTGTTGTACTTTTTGTGATGTAAGGTGACAAAAAAATTGTTTATTTAGCACAGTTTTTTATTTTTTATTTTTTACGGTGTTCATCTGAGGGGTAAGGTCATGTGATATATTTATAGAGCGGTTGATACGGACGCAGTGATACCTAATATGTATACTTTTTTTCCCCCCCTATTTTTTACCAATTCTTTTTTACTTTTATTTGGGGAAAATGACGTTTTGTTTATTTTTACTTGAAACTTTAAATATTTTTTCAACTTTATTTTTCACTTTATTTTTTGTCCCACTTTGGGACTTGAACTTTTGGGGGTCTAATCCTTTACAATGCATTCCAATACTTCTGTATTGGAATGCATTGACTGTAATGAGTAATACTGTGTGTATTACTCATGCAGCTTCTGGCCTGTGAGATCCAGGGGGCTGGATATCACAGGCTCGTCACTGGAAGGCAGCGCGGATGCCTAAGGAAGGCATCGCGCTGCCTTCCATGCATCGGGTCCCCCCTACAGCCGCATGGGGACCCGATGGCAACCCGCCGCCGCACCAGTAAAAGCTGCAAACCGCAGGTCTGAATTGACCTGCGGTTTGTGGTGATCGCCGACATTGGGGGGGGGGGGGGGGGGGGGTCGCGGGACCGGTACGTCATGGGTCCCTAAGGGGTTAAAACATTCGAGACTTTAGTACTAAAAGATTGAGAAAAAAAGATCTTGGAAATAGTAATAAAAGTAAAAGATATAATTATAATTTAAATAAGGGGGAACGAGAGAGTATAAAAACATTACAGAGAAAAAATGACATTGTCATCTGCCCAGCAGACAAGGGCGGTGGCATTGTCATATTGGATTATACACAATACATAAATGAGTCCATTAGACTCCTAGGTGACCAGAAAATATATAAACAACTAAAATTTTTATCTAAAACAGTAATATAAAGCGGAGTAAAATAAACTGGTCCAAAAAGGGAAGAAGCAAGGAGTCATTACCAAAGAAGAAGCTGAATTTATAAACATCCATTTTCCAAGAACACCAATCTTCTACTACCTACCTAAAATCCATAAGAGTGAAACTCAACCAACCAGGGAGGCCCATAATATCTGGCATCGGCGGTTTTGCCTTCTAAACTGTCCAAATATGTAGATGTTATTTGTACAGAAACTCCCGCCTACTTGAAAGATATTTGACCCATTTTTCAAATATTAGAAATGAAAATCGGGGTATATCCGAGCGACCTTGGATGTAACCTTCTGTGGCGAAAATAACCTCGCCACTGGGTTTTGGAGGTGCCTGTTTGCCAGCCTCTTGCCTCAGGATTATGGCCCATAATACTAACTTTGAAGGAGAAGACAGACCGGCCGCACAGCTTAAATCTGTGGAACTGTTTTGGGCAGGAAAGCCATGCTTGCGGTCGGCCAAATGTGACTTCCATGGAATTCGGGAACCCCTGCTCGGATCTGGGTGATATTTGGAATATGTTGTTCACCCAGATCAGAGCTATCCATAGATGTATACATTATGGGGATATGTGGGGTTTTGAGGTGTTTTCTGTGTTTTGGGAAAAATTTGTGTTTTCTGCCTGTGAGTGATTAAGTTAGGTCCATTATGTTTGGTAATTGTATCACAGGCAGAGCCCAATGTGTTTTGGTAATTGTATTTGTTAATTGCATCACAGACCATGCCATTGTGTTAGTTATTGTGTCAAAGACAATGCCAGTGGTGTTTGTTAATTGCGTCACAGACAATGCCATTGTGTTAATAGGGTTAGTTTTTGTGTTTAAACTGTACAGGATTGGCTGCTATGTCATGTCCTCAGTATGTCATGTGTATATAAGTCAATGCTGTGTGTTCAATAAAGGGTTCCTATTTTACATTCAACATAGAGCCTCGTCTCATGTGTGTGGGGATTGCTATACGTGTATACTCTCCTGGCTATTACTCCTAGCTCTTGTAAGAGCTGTTCCTGGTTCCTGTGGTGGTATTGGTGTCGAGTGGAGTGCTTGAGGCCTCGGCAAGCACTAGGAGCATCTATCAACGGAGGTACCCGGTCGGGGTGCCAGGAGAACCTTTACACCTCCCTATATACCGTGATTGAAAATAACAAAGGCAAGGAAGCTACCGAATACTTCCTACAGAAAGTAAAGGAGTTGCCAGCAGAACAAATTGATTTGATTGGAGAATGTATTTGTTTATTTTAAACCACAACTTTTTAAATTCGAGGAAACCTTTTTACCTACAGACGTGGGGGGACCGCTATGGGGACCAGATTTGTGCCGAGTTTCGCAAATCTATATATGGGAAGATGGAAGGAGCTTACCATCTATCCCAATGGTGAGCTCCATGCGAATCTGGTCCTCTGGCGGAGATTTATCGATGATGTTTTTATATGGAGGGGGCGGAGAAGACGCCCTCCATGAATTCTTATTGGAAATAATTGAAGGATGAATTTTATTACAGTTTACCCCAACTTTTACTACAGAAAAGGTACATTTCCTGGATTTAACTATTAGTATTCAGAACAATCAGATTCATTCCCAGACGTATTCCAAACCAACCGATAGCAACAGTTTTATTTCATTAGATAGCTGCCACTTAACAGTGTGGCTGACTAACATTCCTCAGAGTCAATTTATACGACTGAGGAGAAATTGTACAGTATTGGATCAGTTTGAAAAAGAGGCAGATAATTTACAGAGCAAATTTGAGGAAAAGGGTTATGAAAAAGGTGAACTAGAAAGAATTAAAGAGTAAGTAAGAAAAACAGACAGAAGATACTGAATTTAAAATCCCCATTATCACCCTATACAATCAAAAGGAGTTTATTCTCAAAAGAATTGTGAAACGCCACTGGGAGATCCTAAAACAAGATAAAATTATAGGGGATAAACTACCCAAAACCCATGTTTTCACATTTAAGAAAGCATGAAATCTGGGAAATTTAATAGCCCCTTCTATTTAAGATAATTTTAAAGAATCAAAATCTCAAACAGGCCGGAATACTAAGTCTGGTTTCTTCCCTTGCAAAGTAGGCAAGGCATGCCATCTTGTAAAACAGAATGAACCATTAAAAACAATAGAAACTGCACACAACATTTGTAGAATAGATAATCACCTTACGTGCCACACTGGGGGCGTTATCTATTTTATAAAGTGTCTGTGTGCAAAGTTATATGTGGGTAGAACCAAAAGAACGCTATTAAATAGATTAGGGGGAACATAGAAATATAAATAAAAACTTTGAGGCCATCCGCTCTCATGTAACTACAAAAGAGAAACATAATGGGAAATTTGGGGGTCCAGGTTCGGAGCATGGGAACAATAAAAACCTGACCCTAGAGGGGGACTTCATTAAATTAATGTCAAGAAACAAAACAAAGTGGATCTATAACTTAAATAGCCTTGCACCAACAGGGCTTATCGAAGAGATTGAACTATTTGCATTTTCATAAACACAAATATAAACATAAAAATAATGCAAATAGGGCCACACTAATGTGGGTATATCAAATATATCTTCAAATACATACTTTAATATCAGCCTATACTTTAAAGACGGATCCATATAGAAAATTTATAGGAGGTGGTATGAGAACCCTGAGATAGGTCATCTATCAGCTGAGTGGTCTATGGAACACTAAGATGAATAGGACCTGGTAACCATGGAAACGAACGCCTATTTATCCGTGAGCAGGAGGGACCCTGAGGAAGGAACTCGGCAGATCCGAAACACGTCGGAGGAGGGGTTTGTGTCCAAGTAGGCATTCCGTACCTGGTGTGACGTCACACAGAAGATTCACTCCATTGGATTACTAGCGCGGCTTCCCTCGCGCGCACGTGTCACCGCCAGGACCAGTGGAGGCTGAAGACCTGCTAAACTTATAGCTGAACAGAGAAACAGCGCCACCGCTCCTGTTTAGAGAAACACTGCTCGCAACAAAACAGGCAAGTAGTGTGCTTCCCTTGGATCACCGACCTAAATTGGTGTAACCCCTTCATTACTATCAAGCAGCAGCATGAAAGACAATAGCCCTTAACAATTGATAAAATATGCTATAAAAATTTAAAATATAGCTAATTAACCTGTTGGGGACTAGTGTTGAGCGCGAATATTCAAATATCTAATTTTTTTTTGCGAATATCAGCACTTCGCTAATTCGCAAATATTTCGAATATAGCACTATAAATTCGCTATTTCGAATATTTTTTTTTTTTATTGTTATATTTTTTCTTTCCCACTTCCCAAAAGTAGTTCTTACCTGTCCTGAGGATTCCTGGCTTCCTGGCTGCTCCAGTCAGTGCCCATTGCCGCTTCTGCCGACTTCCGTGCTCATGGAGCGTCCCCATCACCATGGGAACCCTCCATACTAGAATGTACTGTCGGATTTGAGAATTACGTTGAAATTGCAATTCGATTATTATAACTTGAATTAATTGAATTGCGATTTCAACTTAGCACTGCTATATTCCATATTCGTTAACTTCGTTAATTCTAGCAAGCAACCCATTAGAAACACAGCTCTAAGTTGAAATCGCAATTTGATTATTATAACTTGAATTAATCGAATTGCGATTTCAACTTAGCACTGCTATATTCCATATTCGTTAACTTCGTTAATTCTAGCAAGCAGACCCATTAGAAACACAGCTCTAAGTGAAATCGCAATTCGATTATTATAACTTGAAGTAATCGCATTGCGATTTCAACTCAGACCTGGTTTACTATGGTTGGCTTGGTAGAATTAGTGAAGATGACGAATATGACGAATGTATTCGTCATATTCCTCAAAACGAAGATAACGAAGTATTCTCCATCTTCGTTTTAGCTCCATATTCGTCAACTTCGCTAATTCTATCAATCAAATAGGAAAGTTGACTAGAGACAGCTAAGTTTTTTATTCGCTATGCGATAATATTACTTTGCTTTTTTTTTAATAAATAAAATAATTATAATACTTGATAATTATTATTATTATTCTATTTATTTAAAAAAAAGCAAAGTAATATAATCGCATATCGAATTAAACAACAGCTGTCTCTATAGTCAACTTTCCTATTTGATTGCTAGAATTAGCGAAGTTGACGAATATGGAGCTAAAACGAAGATGGAGAATACGTTGTTATCTTCGTTTTGAGGAATATGACGAATACATTCGTCATATTCGTCATTTTCGAATGTAGAATTTTCGTCATATTCATACATTCGTCATCTTCTAGATATCAAACCAATAGGAAAGTTACCTTAAGTTAAAATCGCAATACTCGATTTATTTAAATCGCATATTAATCGCGATAACTAGAATAATGACGAATATTCAATTTCGACGAATATAAGAACGAATATTCAAGCGAATATTCGCGAATTTCGTCGAAATCGAATATGGCACCTCCCGCTCATCATTATTAGGGACACCTGTAACTCCTCCATATCGGTGATCGCTGCAAACCGCAGGTCAATTCAGACCTGCGGTTTGCAGCGCTTTCATACGTTTCTGATCCCCGCGGATTAATGGTTTAATCCCCCTCC